>NW_021703782.1:96569282-97212068 GCF_005190385.1 Monodon monoceros
GTGTGTGTGTGTGTGTGTGTGTGTGTGTGTGTGTGTGTGTGTGATCATCGGACTCAACACCTACACCAGATTTGGGTGGGAATCCCTCCTGCTTTTGCCAGGAGACCGAGGCACCCCAGATGCTAATCTAGAATGCCTCATGACCCCGGGTCAGTCCCCTTACCCGTGCCACACCCTCCATGAAACTCTCTACCCTCTTCTGAGTGTGTTCAGAAGGGAGCTGTCTGTTTCCTTCCTGGGCCCTGAATGATATAACACCGAAGGTCCAGGGACTTCCCTGGTGGTCCAGTGGTAAAGAATCCGCCTTCCAACGCAGGGGACACGGGTTCGATCCCTGGTCGGGAAACTAAGATCCCACATGCTGCGGGGCAACTAAGCCCACGTGCCACAACTACTGAGCTTGCGCGCAAACTACAGAGCCCAGGTGCTCTGGCGCCTGCACGCCACAACTAGAGAGAAGCCCGCGTGCCGCAAGGAAAGATCCCGCATGCCTCAACGAAGATCCTGCATGCCGCAACTAAGACCTGATGCAGCAAAAGTAAATAAAATAAATAAATAAATAACACTGAGGGTCCAGGAGCACGTTCATTCATCAAGCATCCGTTCATCACCTACTTGTACAAGTTACACTGGGTCTGAGGGGCAGATGGCCTTACAGCAGCCACTGTGGAAAACAGTATGGAGATTTCTCGAAAAACTAAAACTTGAGTTACCATATATATTGGTCCAGAAGTGGATCAGCGATTCCACTTCTGGGTATATATCCAAAAAAAAACAAAAGCACTCATTTAAAAAAAAACATGCACCCCAGTGTCCACTGCAGCATTATTTATAATTGCCTAAATGTCCAGCAACAGATGAATGGATAAAGGAGGTGGTATAGATATAGATATAGACAGACACACACACACAATGGAATACTACTCAGTCATAAAAAAGAATCAAATTTTGCCATTTGCAGCAACATGAATGGACTTGGAGCGCAGTATGCTAAGTGAAGTAAGTCACACAGAGAAAGGCAAATACTGTATGATATCACTTACATGTGGAATCTAAAAGAATACAACAAACTAATGAATAAAACAAAAAGAAGCCAACTTCCATATATAGAGAACAAACTAGAGTTTACCAGTGAGGAGAGGGAAGGGAGGAGGGGCAATACAGGGATAAGGGGAAAAAAGGGTTATTACAGGATTATATGAAATCATGAGTGTGAAACTTCTGAAAACTGTAAAGCACTATAGAATTTAAAGACTTTCATTCAATAATATATACATATATAATTTAAAAATAAATTAATCAATAAAAAATATATGACAACAACCATCAAAAATTCATCCCCAAGGGCTTGTGTTGCAGGCCACAGGGCACAGTTTGCTGACTCCTATCTGCTATCACACATGGGAGGTTAAACCAAGAAACAGATCAGGTGGGTCTTCCTTTCTGTGAGCAGAGGAAAACACGAGCCTTATAAACTTGTTTGAATTCTCCGACAAGTTTAATCAAGTGCGGGATAAAAGGCAGGATGATTTACTTAGTTTTTCCAAACGCTGTTGATGAGGTACCTCCTAAAAGACTACAGAAGATAAACAGCCAGGGGATGGGGTGTAAAATATGGTTGCAGAACAGGAGGCAGTGAAGCCTCAGGGAATGAAGTTCTGGCAGCTTCGAAGAAGAAAAAAAAATGCTAGTTGAAGAAGCGCAAGAAAATCACCCTAGACTAATAGACGTGGCCGGGCTCAAACTTGGATTACAAGGTGCATCAGGAACTCTGAGTCCCCACACCGCAGCATCAAGGACCCTGTGAAGAGGCTCGATAAATAAGAAAACCAGCATCACTGGACTCTCCCCACCTCTGTTATGACATTGCTCCTATACAGCCTGTTTCAGCCCCAAACCTATACCAGTTAACATTAGCTACAGCCTGTTTCAGCCCCAAACCTCAGGGGCTTAAAGGATCACGGTGGATGTTCTACTCATGCTATACTATACATCCATCCCATGTCAACAGGGGACCTCCACTCACTAGTCTCTCAATGACCCAGGCGGAGCGGGCAGCCACCAGGTCAAATGTTGCCAATCTCCACGTGAGAAGGAAAGGGATCTCTGCAGGGCTTCCCCTGGCAGGTAAAATGGGCTCTGGCCCATAAGTGGCACCGATCACTTCTACTCACAATGTAGTTATTGGAGACTTGCAAAGAACAGTAAGCCAGGAGGACAGGCAAGCCTAGCATGAACTCAGAAAGGAGAAGCATCGGAAAGCCTTGACGAAACAGTACTCAGAGTCTGGCCAACAGAACCTCCCAGGAAGCCTGCCATGTCCTGATGACATGCGAGGCTGAGCAAGCCTCTGAGCTTTCTAGCAAAGGGAGAAGGCAGCTTGAATCCGTGGCGGAAGGCACCAGCCTGGGAGTTGGTAGGTATCCCCTCCCTGCTGCGCGTGTGTGATGCTCTCTGAGCTCCTTCTCAGCGCTCTCCCAGCACACAGAGTCACCTCGGCGGGATGTGACAAGTTAACACGGCATTCTGTTTGCTCTGTGCTCCTGATGCGTTACATAACTTAGCCCTGTTCTGCAGTTAAACCAGGCCTCTGCTCATTTCCCCTTGTAAACTCCTTGAGGGCAGAGGCCTTGTCTGACTCATCTTGCAAAACCTAGCATACTTCTTTACATACTGGAGGCACTCACCGCATGTTTGTTTAATAAACGAACAGATTAAAATTTCCAAAAAACAATGACTTCCAGGACTCAGCCCAGCCAACTCTGTGGATGTCCCAACGAATGCATACAATGATAATACTGACGATGTCAGTGATCAGCTAATAATATTAATGATAAACATTAAGAAGAAAATAACATGTATGGAGCGCTTTCCAATTTACAGATCCTTTTCACCTTTATTCTCTCTTTTGATGTTTTCATTAACCCTGTGCAGAAAGCAGAGCAGAAACTGTCATCAGCATCTTAAAGATGAGGAAACTGAGGTTCCCAAGAGGGAATGGGACTTTCCCCAAGGTCATCTAGCTCGTTAACCTAGAGCTGGGCACTCTTTTCCCATGATCTTTCCTTAAGAATTTTTCTCCTCTCCCTAACTCCTCCCATAACAAGGGAATAAGCCCTTACTGTTATAAGTGGACTCAGTCTTTCCCTGCATCGTGCAGATTAGACACCTGAGCCATCCTTATGACCTTGGCCTTGATCTTGGTGTGTGAACTCCCTGCCCCCACCACAGCCACTGGCTTTGCCTTCCTGCTCCAGCAACCCCCGCTCTCTGGGAACACCTGCTCTGAACTACAAATAGCATCAACTACATCTTCTTCCGTGAGTTCTGTAATTAGTGGGGACATTATCAGAGCAGAATGGAGGCTCGGGCTTACACAGACTTCACTACCTCTCCATTTTGTGTGTTTCAGAGCAACAATGATAAACACAAAGCAACTACAATAAAAACAAGTCATATTACTGTACAGGCTTCTCTGGACCATCTCCTGGAAGAGTGCTTTCGATGAAGCAGGGCCACCCGTTTCATCGATGAGGTTTGCAGACATTAAGCAATGGGAAAGGCGGTCTGGTGACGATTTGTGAGCCTGAGGCCTACGAGTCAGCTGGATCTGGTTCTAGATCTGGCTTTGCCACTTACGAGCCCTGTGACCTTCAGCTCCTCGCTGACACCTCTAAGTCTCAAATTCCTTCTCTGCAAAAGGAGGGGCATTTTCCCCATCCTCTTCGGGTTGCTGTAAAGATAAACGAGAGGATGCATATGAAGCTCTTGCACAGGCCCTGCTCACGATAAACAATGAGTGCGTGAATCATTTCCTCCTGTCTGCCTTCCCTCTAGATGGGAAGTTCCTAAAGGCTGAAGTCCTCTCTGCTTGTTCACAGCCGATTCCCCAGAATGTAACACAGTGCCTGGGTTATGGTCACTGCTTATCAACTCTTGAAATGATTATGGGACTTGAATGAGTGCACATAGATATTTACCTATCAAGTCACTGACACTTTTGCTTCTCAGACACATAGAACTTGGCTAGCTTTCACCTAATGTTATTTTTAGGTTCAGTTAGAATCACAGAAACCTTGAGGAAGAAAGGACTCTAAGCCAGCCCCATCCACTTGCAAAAGTCATCTCTACAAAATGCCCTGTCTTATTTCCATACGATGAACTCTGTACAGTATCCCTCTACACAGCGTGCAGTGTGTGCTCTTTTAACAAACAACTTCCACTTGTAACTCTTCAGTTTCTCACTTGTAAAATAGATAGCAACCTGACCACAAGAAAAATGAATCAAAAATGGCTTTCCTGTAGCTAACCATCTGGGAATGGACATGGCTTAAGCAGAAACTAAGGATCAGGAATTCACACAAGTAGTGTAATATTTATGTAGTAACTCTTCATTGACTTTGGAAAAGTACAAGAATTGACAAGAATAAATCTGAGAGATTTAGAATTCTTCTTAGGGGTTTGGGGAAATATACCATAAGCGTATGCACACACAAACACACGCGCATTCACAGTTATGAATATCACACCCGATACAAACTAAAGAAGGCATCCATTGAAACAAAAACAAAACAAGAGTCATAGGAGTTTTTTTTTTTAACCTGCTAAAAGTAGCCAATATACTAAATAATGACCTCTTTTCACCTGGTGGTGAGAACCGCCAAAGGAGATTCTCATACATGGTTTCCATTACGGAGCCTGAACCTCATTCCAGAGGGTTGAGACTAAACTAATGCCACGTATTTTGGAAGGGAAAGTATATGATTATACCTTCCATCTCCCTTATTAATCTTCCCAATGTATGTAACAGATAAGGTTTTCAAATGATCACTGGGTTAAGGGCATAAGTGGGTGGGAGATAGTATCCTAACCCTCTGCTGAAAAGGAAAGTAAACAGCTCTCTTTTGTCTACACTAATCCATAGAACTGTTTGGTTCCCCAGGGACCATAATGATTGTCATGTGCTGTTTAAGAGTTCTGATCTGAAAAACTTGTACATAAAAATAACGCAAGTTTTTAACATGTTGCTTTATAAATATAAAATCCCATTATCACAAAGCCACAGTCAGCCAAGTCTCCAAGGATTACTGTGCATTTAGCACGGGGGGAAGCATACTCAGTTGTAGGCTTAAGAAATGCCCCAAACCGTGATGGCAGGTGTCGGCACAGAATAGTCCTGGCTGAATTTAGGTCAAGTAAAATGGGGCAAATCTATATAAACCATCGTTTACTTAGGGGGAAACTAAAGTGCTGCTCACGAAGACAGAAAATCTTACAACACACACAGGATAATACTTGCCAACAAAAGTAGACGCCAGCTGGGATTAATGAATTCTCTAAGTGTTCTTCCCTGCCACGTCTATTTGTTAAAACTAGAAGAGTGCTATTCAAACATAAAGCATTCTTCTTCTTGTTAATAATATTATTTTATTTTTCTAGGCACCAGTGATCCTGATTGCTCTTGGAATCCCTTGGGAAATGAGTCTCTATGTAACGTGATTATAATGATTCATTATATTTGTGTACGGTTTTGCAGCTTGGAAAGCACTTTCCCATCCATTATTAGTATTATCATTACTACTAATAATAGCTACCATTTATTGTGAGCGTTTTAGGGTCCAGGCACTGTTCAGTGAACAGTAAACACAATATCTCTAATCTTTACAATAACCCTACAAGGAGGTTGTAACACTAGTTCTATATGAGAGGAAACCAAGGCCCTTAGAGGTCAAATAACCAGCCTAAGATGACACAGCTCATAAGTGGCTGAGATGGGACTGAAACTCCAGCCTGCCTGACCCCAAGATCCAGGCCATTTTCACTCTAAATATGGCATTTCATGTGACCTGCAAGTTACTTGTTAACTATTATCTGTCATCCTTTTAGACTAAACACTCTTGGAAGGCAGGAAACGTATCTTATTCAGAGTCCTAACATCATTACCTAGCACAAAGCTTGGAACACTGTAGGCACTTGACCAATATTTGCTAAAAGAATGAATGAACACATGAGCAAATGAGTGAATTCTTACATCTCTTCTGAGGCAAGGAGATTACTTGATATGTTCTCTGTTAATAAACAGGGGTGTTGAAACTCTTAAGAGGTGAAGCGACTTCCCCAAGGGCACAGAGCTGTTAAGTGCTTGGTGCCAGGACCCCACCCTCAATCCTCTGACTCTTGGTGTGATTGGCCATCCGTAGGGCCAGGCTGCCACCTGACAGCATCAAAAACATGTCTATTTGCTGCGTCCTGACACATTGGTTGACAAGCAGTAGGCAGGAGCTGCAGGCCAGCCGTAAGCCTAGGTATACTGTCCACCTCCCTCCACACCCCCATCTCTCTGAGCCCAGGCTGGAAGCCCACGAGCGATTGTGGGTACAGACGTGGAGGCTCCTGCTTGGGGGCGGATGAGGATACAGAGGGTAGTAGATGGAGAGCTGACAGCTTAGGCAGCCAAATTCAATTTGAGGGAATCTGGTTCAGTGCTTTCCATTAAAAACACTCTAGGAAAAACAGAATTCCCAGGACTAAAGAAGAAAGGAGAAGGAAAAAAAACAACAACAACACTTTTCAGCCTGCGCAGTCAATGCAAAGCAAATCAATCACACTCTTTCTCCTGGGGCCCAGCAATGCCTCGGTGAACACCAAAGGCCCAGGGCCCCTGTCCTCAGGGTGGCAGCAGTGGGAGAGAGAAGGAACAGGATGGGAAACAGACCCACAAAGGGTTAACTGCAGGGCTTCCCTGGTGGCGCAGTGGTTGAGAGTCCGCCTGCCGATGCAGGAGACGTGGGTTCGTGCCCCGGTCCGGGAAGATCCCACATGCCACGGAGCGGCTGGGCCCGCGAGCCATGACCGCTGAGCCTGCGCGTCCAGAGCCTGTGCTCCGCAACGGGAGAGGCCACGACAGTGAGAGGCCCACGTACCGCAAAAACAAAAAAACAAAAAAAACACAAAAGGTTAACTGCAGTCCGGTCCGTGTTCAACCATCCGAAGGAACCTCTACAGTTTAGAAACCATTTTAACTACATTCGGTCACTTGATTCTCACAAACACCTTTGGAAGTAGGTGCTACTAGAATTCCTACTTTATAAATAAGAAATGGAACGGGAATAATTAAGTAATGTGCTCAATATCAAACAACTACCAAGTGGCTGGGATATGAACCCAGGTCCCTTGAACCCCGCAGGCCAAACTCTTAAACTCCACATTAGCAAATGGCCCTCATGACCCAAGGGAGAGCCAAGACTAAATCCAGTTGGAAGTGCCACATGCCCAACTGGGGGTATTCTGTTTATTCCAATGCAAGCTCATCCCAGCAGAGGAACTAAAAGGGCCTATGTATATTTTAATATGGTAATGTCACCCCCTGCCTTGCCTGTCCCATCCAAGCAAAACTTGAACAAAAATAGCAATGCTTTAAGTTCCCTTAGTACCATTCCCGTAAAAGTGTCCTGTCACCTGCAGACAGGGAGGTGGGGAGCCATGTTTCCAAGGAGGACTGACTGAAAGGCAGCAAAAGGCACAGTGGTTAAAAATGCAAACTCAGTAGCCAGATGATGTGAATTCGAATCCCAGTTCACCCTGAATAGCTGTATGGCGCTGAGCAAGACCTGTGACCCCCTTGTGCCCCAGTTTCTCGATCCGGAAACCAGCATCACAGTGCACCTCACCCCACGGAGTTGTAAGGATTAATGAGATAATACCTGAAGCACTTAGCCAGTGTCTGGAAGATGGAAAGCGTTTCATAAAATTTTGTTATTATCATCGCTAGATGTCAAAGCGCTGATGCACCATAGGGTGCAAAGTCAGGGAGGCCCTTGCAGAGTCTTCTAGTCTACTTTTCTTATTCTGCAGAGGAGAAAACTGAGGTCTGGAAGAGAGGAAGCCCCTCCTCCCACCTCAGCACCAGAACACTCAGAGAACCAGTGATGGCTTCCTGTGCCCAGATGGGGGTCTTTTGCTGCAAATGCACACTTTTCTCAAAGTCTCCTATTGCCACAGGACTGCTCGCCTGCAAAGAGCTTCCCTCTCTTGCTTGTGAGAAGTGGTGGGCTGGCCTTGGCTGAGTAGAGTTTTCAGGGAATCCTTAATGCTGTTTGGCAAAGCAGCTCCTGATATTTCCAACGTCTTGTTGAACACCCTCGATCCAAGAGCTGCACGAGGCCAGACTGCAGTCCCCAGGGCCAGTGTGGGCACATTAACTTCCAGCCAATGCAATGACTCGAAGGCTGATTATGTCCTTGGTGGATTAGCCATGTGCCTGGCTTTTCCTCTCTCTTTCAGATGCCCCTTGATCATTTCATGGCTCATTGACTCTGTCCCCCTAGGGGGTGAGGAGGGGAGGGGAGAGCTTCTGAGTGGCTGATCAAACACTGGTACTAGTTAGCAAGACTCACCAAGGCTTCCAGTGCAATGGCTGTCACACGAACCCCATTCATATGGACATTTGAGAGTTGATGGGTGTTTCCACAGTCGCAAACTAGGATCCTGGATTTGGAGGGTGCAAATCCTTAGTGCTGCCACTTGTTAGCCATGAAATGTAGGCAACTCACTTTATCTCACTAAGCCTCAGTCTTTCCATCTGAAAACTGGGAAGAACAGTAGTATCTACTTCAAAAGACTGCAAGAATTACATGAGATGATAAATGCAAAACACACAGCACAATGCCTGATATATAGTAGGTAATATAGTAGGTATTATTAAAAATATGTTTTAAAAATACATTCTGGCTAATGTATGCTCAAAATCCCAAGGTTTTGCAGCTCACCACCCCTTCCCTGCTATCTTCTGGCTGATGTTGGCTGTCTGGAGGAATACTTTGCAAATTCATCTGGCAGGTTCCTGTCTGCAAGCACACTGGAAGGTAGAAGCATAAAGTGAAAATCTGAATGTAGAGACAGATTTCCACTCAGTTCCCATGGTTCTAACACTTCTAAGTTGTAGCATTATGTCTGGTAAGTCACTGAATTTCTCTGAGACTCAGTTTCCTCATCTTTCTACTGGGGATGATGGCATTTCCTGATCTGCCACCATAAAATGAGTGTGGGAAAAGGTGATATACACATTTTTGTTGCTGTCACTAGCATTGTTATTATTGTTATTATTATTATTATTAGTGAAGGAGCATATTCATAATTATCGAATGCTAAGCATAAGTAATGCATTTAAAATTTTACCCGGTTTTACGTGCAAACTGAACAGTTAGTGTTAATCATTCCATTTTATAGATGCGGAAATTTACATCTTATAAAATACCTGGTTGAACTCTCACTTCTGTAGTCTTCTCTGATGTCCACTTGCTCAAACTGTCAGTCTGGCTTGCATTCCCTTAGCTGCTAATGCGATCTTTAACATTTTACTGTTTGTTATTTGAGCATGTGTTTATCTACACGAGGTGCTCAAACCAAGGACAGAGCTATCTTCACTTCTGCCACCCTGGTATCTCACATGGTGCCTTGCATTTAATAGACATGAGTAAATTATTGTCCACTGCAGTGAAAAACCATAAGGTCAAAGGATGGGATGCAGACCAGTGAAATGTGCTGGTACAGTGTGAGAAGCATCTGCTCAGAAAGGTCTCTTTTGAAGGGGAAATGTGATTTCACAGAGGCTGAGATTATCAAGAGTTCTTAGAAGGAATCCAGGTATCAGAAAGCGAACTGGAACATATCCCTGCCTTCATAATGAGGAAGAAAGGAAATTAACGATGACTCTAAGGTGGCAAAGATCCTGAACCCGTCTTTGATAATCTGTCTTTTGCCAGAAAAAGAAAAAAAAAAAATAAGGAAAGGAAGAAATGTGGACAATTAGGAAGTAATTAAGTTTTCAGAGAAACTGCTATGACAGAACGCAGTTAAGGGGATACTTAGCGATTTGGGGGAAAACACAAATCAGCAGGTTGGACAGCATGTATCCTAACGTGTTCCAGAGAAGAGCTAGTATAGTTAGTGAAGCACTTAACAATTATTTCTGAAAAGTCACTGTAGAAGAGCAACAGAACATACACTGAATTTTTTAAAAATATCAAATATCATGTTGATCTTTTAGGCAGAAGGGAAAAATACATGAAGTAGGAGCTTTAAGAACTAAGAGAAGAGGGAAATACCTCCAGCCGGTATGTGACAGGCATTGTCAGACAGAGCATCTCATTCAATCATCCACTTGCAAGCCAGGCTTGGGGTCTTCCCATCTTCCAGACCAGGAAACCAGACCTCAAAAGGCGGAAGCAAATTGCCCAAGGGCAGCCGCTTGTCCCTGCCTGAGCTGGAATTCAACCCCAGTCTCTGCCTTGCTCTGGCAGGGCCCATGTCTTACCATTTTTATTGCCCTTCTACACCAAGGATTAACAAATTGGACACAGCCCAGTTCGGAAACAAAGGAATTATGAGACTGCATAAGGCCGGGGTTATAAAAAAAACAAAAAAGCACCCATCACAGCCCATAAACATGATAGCTTTTCAACAGAATTGCGAAGACAGTGGATGAAAAGATCACAAAATGACTTAATCTGGACCACAATAACTCAAAAACATTTCTCGCAAAATTAATTCAAATGGACTGGGAGAGGCTGTACAACTGCAAGACTCAAAAATTAGCTCAAAGGCAGTAAACAAAGGATAATGGTGGAGGTAATTCAAATACAAGGGAAGTCAGGGGAGCTCGGAGCCCCCCACAATGTCATTCTATGAATCCTCCTGTCTGGTTAGTAATGCACAGCAGGACTGGGTGAAGGAGTCTTGTTGAACGGAGCCTCATTTGAGGCCTGGGGTTAATAGAAGAAGTAAGGTCCAGATAAGGATGTTTCCTTTCTCACCAGTAGCATCTACAAAAGAGGAGCTGCGGGCATGGCATAAAGGAGGAATTAGGTGGGACAGAAGCCTGAATATCTGGATGTACCAAATACCATCAACCCAGAACTGGAGGCCCATTATGTCAGGTCCTGCCTAACCACTGTGATCCCCACCCTGCCCTTTCCAGTTGACCAGCAGGATGATATTTAGAACCAATTCTTCTTGCTGATGGATCTCCCTGGGCTCTAGTCCTTACCCAGACTCATCTGTAAGGTGTGGGATTTACTCTGATCATACTAAACCAAACTCCCTCCCATCACAGTTCAGTTTATGCAACAAGAATCTCCATGAACAATTATGTGACACACACTGCATTAGATCATAGAGAGATGGACAAGGCAGGAGTCTTTGCCTCGCCTTCCAGAAGCTCAAGCTAGACAAGGATGTTTGAGCTAGGGTTTGCACAGTGTATTCACTGAACCTTGCTTGAATTTAGGTTCAGAAGATTCATTGTCCTTCATAGAGGTTTAGGCATATTGTCCAAGATCACAGAGTTGGCAAATACTAGAGCTGGCATTCAAATCTCTTTGGCACAAAAGCCCAAGTATTCTCCACTCTACCACACAGCTCACCACAATCATCTACCACTGATATCTGTACCACCAGTTCATGGCTATAGGTCAAGGAAATTAATAATCTTCATGGCTGAGCATCTGTTTGGTGCCAGGCGTATTGCTTAGCACATGTTCTTATGCAAATTTCACAAATCCTAATGAAGAGTCATCACTAACCTCATACTGCACATGAGGAAAGGGAGGCTCCGAGGTGCATAAAGTCACCCACAGCTTGTAAGTACAGAAGTGAGAGATTCAAGCTCCATTTTGTCTTGTCTGCCTTATAGACTGTAAGAAGCTCACCATTTAGTGAGGATATGTATCAGTTTCCTATCACTGCTGTAACAAATTACCACAAACTTGTGACATAAAACAACACAAATTTATGATTTTACAGTTCTGGAGGTCAGAAGTCCAAAATAGGTTTCACTGGGCCAAAATCAATGTGTTGGCAGGGGTGCCTTCCTTTCTGGAGGCTCTAGGAAAAATCCCACTTCCTTGCCTTTTCCAGTTCCTACAGCTGCATACCTTGGCTCCTGGCTCCTTCCTCCCCCGTAAAAGTCTCTCTCTGCCTCTCCCTCCACATCTCCTTCTCAGACTCTCAGGCTAGTGCTTCACTCTTAAAAGGATTATATTGGGGCTTCCCTGGTGGCGCAGTGGTTGAGAGTCCGCCTGCCGATGCAGGGGACACGGGTTCGTGCCCCGGTCCGGGAAGATCCCACATGCCGCGGAGCGGCTGGGCCCGTGAGCCATGGCCGCTGAGCCTGCGCATCCGGAGCCTGTGCTCCGCAACGCGAGAGGGCACAACAGTGAGAGGCCGGTGTACCGCAAAAAAAAAAAAAAAAAGGATTATATTGGGCTCATCTTGATAATCCAGGATAATCTTCCCATCCCAAGGCTCTTGAGTTAATCAATCTAATATAAAGTCACTTTTGCCATAGGCCATACCACACTCATAGGTCAGGAGATTCAGATGTAGACATCCTGGGAGGGGGAGTTATTCAGCACACCACAGGACAGCAGACACACACATGACTATAGTAGAAACTATAAATAGTAAGTCCACTGTCCTAAAGAAGACACCGGAGTTCACAGAGGTAAAGCGAGGCTTTTGGGACGTGTGTGCAAGTGGCAAAGGTAAAGGAAGTCTGAACCCAGATCGGTCCAACTTCGAAGTCCATTTTTCCCCCCTTCCCATGACACAGCCTCCAGGAAAATGTCAAAGCTAGATAAACCATTTGGCACAGTCAAACAGAGAAGCAGCCAAATCCAAATGAATAATCATCAGGGAAGGTTTCAAGACAGACTTAGTGATTCTCTGGGTTGGCAGGAAATGGCTGTGGAGGATCTGATGCTTTGCATCTTTGGAAATACCAAGAAATACATGTTTGGGGGTTAGCTGAATGCTGATGCCTGTAGCTAAAGGTAACAAAATAAATAAAACAAACTAAAATAAATATATATTTTTTAAAGTCCTCCTCTCAGCAGTCACGCACAGTGGGGGGAAAAAAAACCTGGGCTAGGCAGTCAGACAGCTGCAGATTCAAGTCCCAGCTCCTGACTCCAGCTATAAGTAGGTTATGTCATGGCTCTGGGCTCAGTTTCCTCGTTTGAAAATAGGGACAACAAGGTCTTCTTGGGAAGAGCTGATGACGTGCCTCCCCAATGTTATATCGAACACAGAGTAGGAGTTGAATAAACGTGGGCATTTTAATTTTCTCTCTTTCTCTGTCCTGACTCAGGATTCAGAGTAAGAAACAAAGACAAGTGGGCTTTGTTCGAAGAAAGACCGCTAGCTGTGCAAGTAATCTTTAAAAAAAACAGCCACTCCTTCCTCTTGCCTGAGCTCCAGGCGTGGATGAAGGCTTAAGGGACACAAGGCGGACAAAGGAGGAAAAGCAGGCAGGTGGAGGGAAGAATGCAGCCATCCATCTGACCAAGAGAGGATGAACACAATGCATTATTCAGGGCATTGGGTGGTGGGCCTTTGTCAGGAAGGGGTGAGGGAGCTGGAGAGGTCCTTTGAACTCCTCAGGACTTGGCCGATCTCTGAGCGAGGCCAGATGCCGCAGCCCCTATTAGTCAGCTATTTGCCAGCGCTTGGCCATCCACTGGGGCCTTCTCAGGAAACGCAGGGCTCTGAGCTGGGCAGGAGGTTAATCAAGCCACCTCCCCATTCTGGAAAGCCTTTTCTAAAACCCTGTTTGAAAGCCATGCAAGCGCTGAATTGCAGGAAACCAGACACAGAAGGCACTCGGGGCAGGACCCGCCTGACCTGTAAACGGAATCACTAATAGCTTGCAGAGGGTGTTTTGAAAGGTGATGGACAGCATCCTGGACCCACAAAGATGCCCTTAAAATTCCACTTCGACAGTCTGACTGTGAACGGGTACAGCTATTTTGGAGGGCAATTCAGCAGTATCTATTCAAATTGAAAATGCTCATATTCTTTGACCTAGCAATACCAATCCTAGGCATCTAACCTACAGAAATACTCACATACAGTAGAAAGCTTTCTATACAAGAGTTCACTGTAGCATGCTTTTGATAGTGAAAGATTAGAAACAACATAAATGTCCATCAATAGGAAAACGCATTGGATAAATTATAGTATATCCATACTACCAAATGAGGTCATTAGAAATGAGGTAGATCCAAATGTTCTGATATTGAAAAATTTCCTATTATCTCTAAGTGAAAAACACACACAGGCAAGTCTCAGAAAAAAAGAGCCATAATCCTGCATATGGGTAAAATCACAAACATATACTTGAACTTACTCACATATGTGGATGTAGATAAAGAGAAAAGTAATTGGGATGGATATATACCAAACAAACGGTGATTATCTCTAGGTAGGAAGGGAGATGGGGGATGCCAAGGGCAGACTGTTGCTTTTTACTCCGTTTGATTTTATTTTGTTTATATTTTTACAAAAAGAATGGCTTCATATATTATTTATGTAATTTAGAAAAGTGTAAATTTAAAAAATGAAGCCCATTTCAATAGCTGATTAGAATGGGAAGAAGCTCGACAGGTGGATTCAAGTCCTGTATTTCTTGGATGGGGAGAGCAGACAGAGACTGAGGGAGTGATCTGTCCAAGGTCACTTGGTGGGTTCAGAGAGTAGACTCAGGCCTCCTGGACCCCAATCCAGAGCTGTTCCCACCACCTTCAAGGTCTGGATTCCTTGGGTATCCGTGTTATGAAGGAACATTCCCACTAGATAGCAGAAGAACTTTAATTATTATGAGACTCCCGGGGAACGCGTGCTGTAAGTGGCCTGAATCAGGATGTTATCTCTGCCACTGACGGGGACAGAAGAGGAGAGTTATACAGGTAGTTGTAGAAGTCCCAGTAGGGGATTACAGAGAGAGAGAGAAACCAAGGAAACTTTGGGAGACCACTGTAACTTAATGATTGCTCAAGAAAGCTATTGGAGGGCTTCCCTGGTGGCGCAGTGGTTGAGAGTCCGCCTGCCGATGCGGGGGACACGGGTTCGTGCCCCGGTCCAGGAAGATCCCACAAGCCACGGAGCGGCTGGGCCCGTGAGCCATAGCCATTGGGCCTGCGCATCCGGAGCCTGTGCTCCGCAACGGGGGAGGCCACAACAGTGAGAGGCCCGCGTACCAAAAAAAAAAAAAAAGAAAAAAAGTTATTAGAACATCGTGGAACGAAGAGGCCTTGCTTAACTATAAGGCCATAAATAAAAGCACGACATATGCCCCACTTCATTAGGTGAGAGAAAAATGTTACCACCCTTCTACTGATTTGAATAAGCGCTATGACAGTCCTAGTTTGACCTAATAGGATCAGACACTCTCATGCCTGATACAAAGGAGGAGCTGGTGTCGTAAGCCTGACGTCTACTGGAAGAAGGCGGTCTTTCCCCCTCCCCCACTTTCCTTTCTTTTTTTTTAACATCTTTATTGGGGTATAATTTCTTTACAATGGTGTGTTAGTTTCTTCTTTATAACAAAGTGAATCAGTTATACATATACATACGTTCCCATATCTCTTCCCTCTTGAGTCTCCCTCCCTCCCACCCTCCCTATCCCACCCCTCCAGGCGGTCTCAAAGCACCGAGCTGATCTCCCTGTGCTATGCGGCTGCTTCCCACTAGCTATCTACCTTACGTTTGGTAGTGTATATATGTCCATGCCTCTCTCTCGCTTTGTCACAGCTTACCCTTCCCCCTCCCCATATCCTCAAGTCCATTCTCTAGTAGGTCTGTGTTTTTATTCCTGTCTTACCCCTAGGTTCCTCATGACATTTTTTTTCTTAGATTCCATATATATGTGTTAGCATACGGTATTTGTCTTTCTCTTTCTGACTTACTTCACTCTGCTTGACAGACTCTAGGTCTATCCACCTCATTACAAATAGCTCAATTTCGTTTCTTTTTATGGCTGAGTAATATTCCATTGTATATATGTGCCACATCTTCTTTATCCATTCATCCGGTGATGGGCACTTAGGTTGCTTCCATGTCCTGGCTATTGTAAATAGAGCTGCAATGAACATTTTGGTACATGACTGTTTTTGAATGATGGTTTTCTCAGGGTATATGCCCAGTAGTGGGATTCCTGGGTCATATGGTAATTCTATTTTTAGTTTTTTAAGGAACCTCCATACTGTTCTCCACAGTGGCTGTATCAATTTACATTCCCACCAACAGTGCAAGAGGGTTCCCTTTTCTCCACACCCTCTCCAGCATTTATTGTTTCTAGATTTTTTGATGATGGAACAAGACAAGGCTGCCCACTCTCACCACTATTATCCAACATAGTTTTGGAAGTTTTAGCCACAGCAATCAGAGAAGAAAAGGAAATAAAAGGAATCCAAATCGGAAAAGGAGAAGTAAAGCTGTCACTGTCTGCAGACGACATGATACTATACATAGAGAATCCTAAAGATGCTACCAGAAAACTACTAGAGCTAATCAATGAATTTGGTAAAGTAGCAGGATACAAAATTAATGCACAGAAATCTCTGGCATTCCTATACACTAACGATGAAAAATCTGAAAGTGAAATCAAGAAAACACTCCCATTTACCATTGCAACAACAAGAATAAAATATCTAGGAATAAACCTACCTAAGGAGACAAAAGACCTGTATGCAGAAAATTATAAGACACCGATGAGAGAAATTAAAGATGATACAAACAGATGGAGAGATATACCATGTTCTTGGATTGGAAGAATCAACATTGTGAAAATGACTCTACTACCCAAAGCAATCTACAGATTCAATTCAATCCCTATCAAGCTATCACTGGCATTTTTCACAGAACTAGAACAAAAAATTTCACAGTTTGTATGGAAACACAAAAGACCCCAAATAGCCAAAGCAATCTTGAGAACGAAAAATGAAGCTGGAGGAATCAGGCTCCCTGACTTCAGACTATACTACAAAACTACAGTAATCAAGACAGTATGGTACTGGCACAAAAACAGAAAGACAGATCAATGGAACAGGATAGAAATCCCGGAGATAAACCCACACACATATGGTCACCTTATCTTTGATAAAGGAGGCAGGAATGTACAATAGAGAAAGGACAGCCTCTTCAATAAGTGGTGCTGGGAAAACTGGACAGCTACATGTAAAAGTATGAGATTAGATCACTCCCTAACACCATACACAACAATAAGCTCAAAATGGATTAAAGACCTAAATATAAGGCCAGAAACTATCAAACTCTTAGAGGAAAACATAGGCAGAACACTCTATGACATAAATCACAGCAAGATCCTTTTTGACCCACCTCCTAGAGAAATGGAAATAAAAACAAAAATAAACAAATGGGACCCAATGAAACTTCAAAGCTTTTGCACAGCAAAGGAAACCATAAACAAGACCAAAGGACAACTCTCAGAATGGGAGAAAATATTTGCAAATGAAGCAACTGACAAAGGATTAATCTCCAAAATTTATAAGCAGCTCATGCAGCTCAGTATCAAAAAACAAACAACCCAATCCAAAAATGGGCAGAAGACCTAAATAGACATTTCTCCAAAGAAGATATACAGACTGCCAACAAACACATGAACGAATGCTCAACATCATTAATCATTAGAGAAATGCAAATCAAAACTACAATGAGGTATCATCTCACACCAGTCAGAATGGCCCCACTCTCCTTTGATTACAAAATTGTAGCCCACTTAATCCTCGAGGCAGAGCCTACTCGCCTGCCCACTTACATCTCTCACAAGTGTCCTATATTAATAAATCTACTTCTTGCCTATCACTTTGCCTCTTGCTGAATTCCTTCTGCGCTGAGACACAAAGAACCTGAGCCTCAGTAAGTCCAGACAGCAGATGAGTGATTCTAATTAAAAGACTGTCGGTTCAAGTCTCAATCTAGGTTTAAGCTGGGTTGGAGTCCCAATCTAAGGTGCACAGTTTCACCCATCCCCTCCCCTTCTTTTATCAGAGAGCTATCTCTCCTGGAAAAGGTCAGGGACAACTAGGTTGAGTGCGTCTCAAAACTCAGGGTTTGAATTTCTGCTCCACCATAGACCCATCTGGTAGCATCTGAGAAAGTCTAAAACATTCTCCTTTTTTTTTTTTTAAAACATCTTTATTGGAGTATAATTGCTCTACAACGTTGTGTTATTTTCTGCTTTATAACGAAGTGAATCAGCTATACATATACATATATCCCCATATCTCCTCCCTCTTGCGTCTCCCTCCCACCCTCCCTATCCCACCCCTCTAGGTGGTCACAAAGCACCGAGCTGATCTCCCTGTGCTATGCGGCTGCTTCCCACTAGCTATCTATTTTACATTTGGTAGTGTATATATGTCCATGCCACTCTCACTTCGTCTCAGCTTACCCTTCCCCCTCCCCATGTCTTCAAGTCCATTCTCTACGTCTGCGTGTTTACTCCTGTCCTGCCCCTAGGTTCTTCAGAACCATTGTTTTTTTTTTTGTTTTTTTTTCTTAGATTCCATATATATGTGTTAGCATATGGTATTTGTTTTTCTCTTTCTGACTTACTTCACTCTGTATCACAGACTCTAGGTCCATCCACCTCACTACAAATAACTCAATTTCGTTTCTTTTTATGGCTGAGTAATATTCCATTGCATATACGTGCCACAACTTCTTTATCCATTCATCTGCCGATGGACACTTAGGTTGTTTCCATGTCCTGGCTATTGTAAATAGAGCTGCAGTGAACATTGTGGTACATGACTCTTTTTGAATTATGGTTTTCTCAGGGTATATGCCCAGTAGTGGGATTGCTGGCTCGTATGGTAGTTCTATTTTTAGTTTTTTAAGGAACCTCCATACTGTTCTCCATAGGGGCTGTATCAATTTACATTCCCACCAACAGTACAAGAGGGTTCCCTTTTCTCCAGCATTAAAACATTCTCTATATGTTAGTGTGCACCTCTATCTCCACCCCCTACCCCACAATTCTCTGAATGCCTTTGGATCCTTCCTACTTATCAGGAGGAAAAAATAAATATGTCTTTGGGTCAAAATGCTGTCATCAGGAACAAAGGGTTCCATGTGCTTCTCCATCTCTGGGGTCTGGAGCCAGAGGGTCTGCACAGGAAGGGGCATGTGAGGCTAGACACCCCTTGGAGGAAAAAAAGGCACCCAGGGCTCTGCAGCTTGCAAGGAGAGTCACTAACCTGACTCAGGGAGAACTAGCTTCAAGTTCATGTAAAGACGTGGCCTTGACAACATGAGGTGGTGGTGATTGGCTGGCTCCAAGAATATCTCCCCAACCAGCCTGCGTTAGATGCCTGGAATTCCATCATTAATCCTTCCAGTTAAATCTTCCAAGGCCTTTGTTAGCATGTAAATGTTTCTCTTGGGAGGAATAATAAAATTTAATCCAAGTGAACAAGCATTTACTGACACTTCCTTTAAACCAGGCACTTGTGAGGCATAGTGGGACACGCAAAGATGAATAGGATACTTTCCTGTCTTCCAGGAGCTTATAGCTCATTAGAGCAGTAAGATGTGTGCCAACCAAACTTAAAACAAGGGAGAAAACTCAAAAATAAGGTAAAGAAGAAAGAAAGTTCCATAACTGCCCTTTCTTCTGTATATTTCATCAAGAGCTCAACTATAGTACATATCACCTTGGGGGGCTTTCATCAAAATGGCTCAACATTTTGTACTTTATTTGAAATAGAATAGGTAGCCATGGATATTTTCCGAGTGGCATGATTTTTTAAAGTATTTTACGAAGATCAATCTGACAGTTTTGTGGATGATGGGTAAAAATGGCAAGCCTAGGGGCCGAAAAAAAGATGAGAAGTTAATGTGAAAGATTTTAGAAAACAAGAAACCACAGGTCATGAGAGTATACAGTAGAAGATGAAGGAATCGATTCATGGTTTTTTTCAACAGATCTTTTTGGGGGTAGGACACTTACTACATGCAAGGCAGTGTGCGGGACCCTCAAAATACAACAGATGAGTTCTACCCTCCTTGAGCTCAGTGTTGACTGTGGGGGTCACAGAATAATCCAACATCATAAAAATACATATACAATTCAAAAAGCATGATAAGGATTCTGGAGGAAAAGGTCACAGGAAGCTCTGAAAGAACAGTAAGGCCTGTTCTAGTTAGGGGTGATGCCATTGGGGGAAGTCTTTCTTAAGGGGTTGATATTTGATTTGGATCGAAAGGACAAGGAAGAAACAACTAGGTGAATAAAATACCACCTTCATCCCACTAGGATGGCTATAAGCAAAAAGACAAACAATAAGAAGTTTTGGGGGCTTCCTTGGTGGCGCAGTGGTTAAGAATCCGCCTGCCAACGCAGCGGACACGGGTTTGAGCCCTGGTCCGGGAAGATCCCACATGCCGCGGAGCAACTAAATCTGTGCGCCCCAACTACTGAGCCTACACTCCAGAGCCGGCGAGCCACGACTACTGAAGCCCGCACGCCTAGAGCCCGTGCTCCGCAACAAGAGAAGCCACCGCAGTGAGAAGCCCATGCACTGTAACGAAGAATAGCCCCCGCTCGCCGCAACTACAGAAAGCCCGTGCACAGCAACAAAGACCCAACTCAGCCAAAAATAAATAAATTAATTAATTAATTACTTTTTAAAAAGTTTTGTTAAGACTGTGGAGAACTCAGGACCCTCATGACTGCTGGTAGGATTGTAAAGTGGTGCAGCTGTTTTGAACTTTTAGAACATTTCATCACCCCAAATGATGGGAGTGATTATCATTCCCAAGAGAGGGGAGAAAATATATTGATCACCGTGGGAGGGGAGATGTGGTCCTGTGGTTCATAGGAGAACTGGTCAAGGTCAATGTGGCTGGCTGTTGGGAGCAAGGGAGAATGATGGTACCTAAGACTAGAAATGTAGACAGGGGTTGACCATGGGTGCTTTTAGGCCACTTTAAATAGCTTAGTCTTTATCCTTAGAATAATGGGCTATTGGTGGGGAGCTGTATGTGTGTCATACATTCACTTTTGCCTGTATTAGGCAGCATAAATTGGAGGGAGTCACAGGGAGGGTGAAGAGGGTGACCAGTTGCACAGGTCAAAGCAAGAGAAGGTGTCAGGTCAAGAGAGGGTGATGGGGGTGGGCGTGTGTACATGGAGGGGACAGGCTATGAGTCTGATGTTTTGCGAGTGGATGACGGGGAGGATTCTGAGTTCACCAACCAGGAGGAATAGCAGGTTTGGGCAAGTAGAACAAGTCTGTTCTACAGAGACATTTAGTTAGCATCTACACATCTACTATGTGTCAGAACTGAACAAGGCATTTTATATCTGTACTTCTTTTAATGTTTGCAAGAAACCAATGAGATTGGTTTTATTATTCTCCCATTGTTTAGGGAGGAGAGCTGAGGCTCAGAGAGGCTAAGTAAGTTGCCCAAATACAAAGAAGTGGTAAGTGGCGGCACAGGAATTCAAATCCAGTTTTGTCTGATGCCAAAGTTCTTTGTACCTTTGCTCAACACTATAATGCTCCTAGAGCAGGATGGCAAATGACCTTCAACAGATACTCAACTCTGATCTTTTCGCAGTGACTGCCTGTAGCACTGGCTTGAGATGAATTCTGATCCCAAATTCAGGCCAGCAGGAAAACAGACCATGAGTGATCAGGAATCGAAGCCATGGGCACAGAAAGAGGTGAAAGCACACCGTATTTGCCATTACCGCTCTGGGAGTTCAAAGAATAAGACACAACGTTCTAGCTAAAGGAATTAGAAATAGCCACTGGTAAAGTACCCTTATACACAACAATAGATGAATCGCAAAAACAGTAACTTGAGCAAAGGTGTCAGGAAGAAGAGTGCATAACAGATCAAGGAGAAACTTTTTGAGTGAAGGTTCAGATAATCAACAGGTTAGGCCTTGGCCAGATAATCTGTCACAACCACTCAACCCTGCCATTGCAGCCTGAAAGCAGCTATAGACAATACACAAACCAACGGGCATGGCTGGTGCTAATAAAACTATATATGAACACCAAAATTGGAATTGTATATATTTTTTATGTATCATTAAATATCATTCTTCTTTTGATTGTCTTGCCAACTATTTAAAAATGTAAAAACCATTCTTACAGGGAACTAGATTTAATATCCTGTGATAAACCATAATGGAAAAGAATATGAAAAAGAATGTAGTGATATATATATATATATATATATGTATAACAGAGTCACTTTGCTGTACTGCAGTAATTAACACAACATTGTAATTCAACTATACTTCAATAAAAAATAAATTTAAAAAAAAGATTAAAAAAAAAAAGAAGAAATAAATTTGGACACAGATACAAAGAGAAGGAAGGCGAAGGCGGAGGCAGAGTCCGGAGTGATGTGTCTACAAGCCAAGGAACACCAAGGATTGCCAGCAACCACCAGAAGTTGGAGAGTCACAAAACAGATTCTTCTTCAGAGCCTCCAGAAGAAATCAGCCTTGCTGACTCTTTGATTTTAACTTCTGGACTCCAGAACTGTGAGAGAATACATTTCTGTTGTTTTAAATCACCTAGTTTGTGATATTTCCTAGCATCCCTAGGAAACTATCACAGTGTAGCTCCTTCCATTTATTTGTGCTCTTGCAAAACACAAATTGCTTCCTATGACTAACTTTAATTTACATAAATTATATTGTGCTGTGGGCCAAAAAAAAAAAATGTTTATTATATTCCCTAAAAAAAAAATTTCACTCATAAGTCATACAAAAAGAAGTAATCGGGCTTCCCTGGTGGCGCAGTGGCTGAGAGTCCGCCTGCCAATGCAAGGGACATGGGTTCGTGCCCTGGTCCAGGAAGATCCCACATGCCGCGGAGCAGCTGGGCCCGTGAGCCATGGATGCTGAGCCTGCGCGTCCTGAGCCTGTGCTCCGCAACGGGAGAGGCCACAGCAGTGGGAGGCCCGCGTACCGCAAAAAACAAGCAAACAAAAAAAGAAGTGATGGCTTATATTTGGCCCATAGGCCATAGTGTTCTGTTCCCTGTATTATATGTATCCATTTATAAGAGATCAAGAACAGACAAAATTAACTAATAATGATACGTATTAGCCCAGTAGCTGCCTATGGGTGGATGAAGGCTGACTGGAAGGGATCACAAGGGAACTTTCTAGAGTGATGGAAATGTTCTTTATTTTTATTTTTTTTAATTTTTATTGGAATATCATTGCTTTACAGTGTTGTGTTAGTATCTGCTGTACCACAAAGTGAATAAGCTGTACATATATATATGTCCCCTCGTTTTTGCATTTCCTTCCCATTTAGGTCACCACAAAGCATTGAGTAGAGTTCCCTGTGCTATACAGTATGTTCTCATTAGTGATCTATTTTATACATAGTAGTGTATGGACGTCAATCCCAATGGAAATGTTCTTAGTTACCTGGATGTAGACCTTTGTCACAACTCACTGAAATGTACACAGACAGCTCAGCATTTCATTGTATGTAAATTTAGCTTCAATTTAACACTATTGCTTGGAACTGAAACACTGGGGCGGGGGTGGGGGGGGTGGGGGGGACGGGTAGGAAGTGGCTGCATGGAAGAGGTGCCATTTGAATGAGGCTTGAAGAATGAATTCAGCTTCCAAGGTGGGGAAGAAACTGTTGAAGGGGAGTAGGGATAAGATTCAATCAGCGCTCAAACACTAACCAAAAAACGGGGTGAACAGTTCTATTTGGCGAGAAGCAATGTGAGTATATGCCCGTCCACATGCCTTAAGCTCCAGCTCAGAAGTAACTGCCTTGCACAGTAACTGGGGGATGCGGTCTGGAAGCTGATACAAGGGGAGCTAGGTGCAATTTGGGGAGATTTGTTACGCTCAGCTCCCTTCTATCAATTCCAGCGACTCAGATGTTTCTGACCCGTTGCTTGGCATATTGTGAAAACGGCTTTTATTTACTGCACTTCCATTCAAAGATGAAATCCACAAACAGGGGCTCACAGGCCAGAAAATCACCTTTTACGTCTCCACTTACCTCCCGTTGACAGCCAAGAACCTTGTCTCCTCGGCACCTGGGACCTGGCTTCAGCTGCCAGCTTCAGGGAAGCCTGGGAATATCTGGAGAGGAGTCCACATCTGGGTAGTAAAATTGGGCCACCAGGCAGGGCTGGACTGGGTAAAAATGGTGGTCCTTGCAAGGTGAGCAGACAGCGCGGTCACACAGGACAAGGCTGGGTTGCATGAAAAGGGATGGATTGTGGAGTCTAGTTTTACCTAGAACTCAAGGTGTCTTGGGAGATCTGGGGATAGAGTGGTGTGGTTCACAAGTACTGAAGTGGACTGGTGATTCAAACACAAAAGTGAATCCCAGTATAACCTTCACCTAAGCAAATCACTGGTCCTTTCTCATCATAACACACAACTGAGCCTAACCATGTCAAGAGATTTCTGCTCAAATGTCAGTTTTGCTGCCAGATGAATGGTACTAGTAATATGGTACCAGTCCCTTCCCACCTCTGAGCCTTGTTTTCCCCATCTGTGAGAAGGGAAGAGCAAAGTCAGCAATCTATTTCAGCTCTACAGTTCTTTCCATTCAACCTTGGTTCTCCAACTTGACAGGTGATGCTGAGCAAGTCACTTCCTCTGAACCTTGGGCACATTATACACTTAGAGGGCTGAAGGTGACAAATCTCTAAAGACCCTCCCATATTTGGAGTCTTCTGCTCTTGCCTGCTCAGAAGACTCAGGGCATTTACCTCATTGCTCTCATTAGATTGCACCTTGGATTACAGTTGAGCATACGTCATCCCTCCTACCCCAAACTCTCCTGCCCTGAAAGCTCCCTACAGATACTAATCCCATAATTCTTAGCACAGAGAATGGATGGATGGATGGTAGGTGAAGAGGCAGAAGGGTGGATGGGTAGATGGCCGATGGATTAATCAGTGGTATGATGACAAGATGGAAAAATGGATGACAGGCAATTGGGGAATATTGGAGAACAGAGAAATGGGAAGAAAGACATCCACAGACAATATCTCAGCACCTCCTTTACTACCATAGCTCAGTCCCAGTACACGGAGTACCCACTGTGATAAATCCCATTATATAAATTCTCGTAATTTCCAAAGCTTTCTGAAGCCCCCTCTTCAGGAAACAGACCATAACATTCCTTTTGTTTCACAGTAAGCACATGAGTTATAAGCACACGTGGTGCCTATTAACATGCTACCGTGAAAAGAATATAAGGGACTATGTGAGCCCTTCACCTACGGGAAAGCGTAACTCAGATCCAGAAAACCACGTCGTGCAAAGAATAAAAGAATTAATTTTTTAAAACAAACTGTTTCTAGATTATGTGGTCCAGACGATAAGCATTAAATAAGGAGTTTTAGGCAGAGAGAAATATGTGTGAACGGGGAGTGCAGGTAACTAGATTTCCCAGGAAAGAGCGTTGGAAGATGGAAAGCAGTTGTTCAGGGGATGAGCACAGAGCAGACTGGGGAGATGCAAGGGTGAGAGGATGGGGATACTGACAACTGCTTGATCAAGACCACGGGGGCAGGAGTGTCCTGGAGTGTTGGGAGGAGCTCAGCAAGGGAAGTGCCAACGGAGAGTGCATAAATCTCTAGTCTTCTGCCTGCCCTAGGAAACACAGGGAATTCCCTGCATCCAGGAGTTTCAATCCTCGATTGAAAAAGGACGAGGATGAGGCTGAATTTCCTGCGGCAGCAGAGAGGCAGCAGAGAATGGCCAGGCAGCTCTGGAGACAGCTCTGGTGGGGAAGGTCTGGAGTTCGCTAATGTCTGCAGGGAGCAATCGTGCCTCGCGCAGAGCGCCCAGTGCTTGGGCAAGGGGGGCACCTGGAACCCTGTCTCCTTCTCCACTGCCAGCTCTGAGTTGCTAAGGTTACCTTCTCAACAGCCTAATTAGAGAAGCTGTCACTCTTTGACAAAGATCAAGAGGGAAGGGGGGAAAAAATGAAAGCAGACATTTCATACACTTAGACAAGAAGAAGATAATACAACTAGCTCCACAATCATAGAAACTCTGCCTGCAGTCAAAGAAGACTCTGCCTTCACCAGGACCACCCTCTGTCACCAGCTTAGAGAGAGCTGGGAATGAGCAGCTATTTCCAATTAACAGGGAGCTGCTGACAGCCTCCAGCAAGGTTAAATGGGGTGTAAGAGAGGCGAGGCGAGAAGAAGGGGGATTTGTACCCATTTTGCTGCTGTGATCTGGTGAGTCTCAATGACCCAGAAACATGGTGCTCTTTTTGACCAGCAGGGCTAAAATGAACTGATGCAGCCTTTGTACCACATCAGGACCCACTGTTTTGGGGACAACACTACTGGGACCATGATGGAGCATGAGCTGCTTTCAGAGTACATTTCTGGAGGAGAGAGCTGGGAAAGAGACGGGGAAGTGAGGCGGAGCAGGTAGGGACCTGGGATGCAAAGGAGAAGGCAAGCTCCATGAGGCCACAGAATGAACGTCTCCCTCTCTCTCTGACAGCAGAGGGCATGGCACTCTAAGATGCTAGCTCAATTCCTCAGCTGCCTTGGGTACCACGGGGAGCATCTGGACTGCAGAAACCCACATGTGCTGCTGCACCCTCCTTTGCTAAGCCCCTGCCCTTATTTCCTCTTTCTGCACCCACACACCTCATCCTTGTCTAGCCAAGACTACTTTCTCCCTGGGGGAAAGCACTTTCGGTTGTCTGCTAAGAAGTCCATTTCCGAATTATGGTTTTCTCCAGATGTATGACCAGGAGTGGGGTTGCTGGATCATATGGTAATTCTATTTTTAGGTTTTTTTTTTTTTCTTTTTAGTACGCGGGCCTCTCACCGTTGTGGCCTCTCCCGTTGCGGAGCACAGGCTCCGGACGTGCAGGCTCAGCGGCCATGGCTCACGGGCCCAGCCACTCCGAGGCATGTGGGATCTTTACGGACCGGGGCACGAACCCGTGTCCCTTGCATTGGCAGGCGGACTCTCAACCACTGCGCCACCAGGGAAGCCCTATTTTTAGTTTTTTAAGGAACTTCTATACTGCTCTTCACAGTGGTTGTACCAACTTTCATTCCCACCAACAGTGTAGGAAGGTTCCCTTTTCTCCACACCCTCTCCAGCATTTATTGTCTGGAGACTTTTTGATGACCATAATTCAAAAAGATACATGCACCCCAATGTTCATTGTAGCACTATTTACAATAGCCAAGACATGGAAGCAACCTAGATGTCCACTGACAGAGGTATGGATAAAGAAGATGTGGTGTATATATACAACAGAATATTACTCAGCCATAAAAAAGAATTAATTAATGCCATTTTCAGCAACATGGATGGGCCTAGAGATCATACTAAGTGAAGTAAGTCAGACAAAGACAAATATCATATGATATCGCTTACATGTGGAATCTTAAAAAAAATGATACAAATGAACTTATTTACAAAACAGACTCACAGACCTTGAAAACAAACTTACGGATACCAAAGGGGAAATATGGCGGGGAGGGATAAATTAGGCATTTGGGATTAACATACACACTACTATATATAAAATAGATAATCAACAAGGACCTCCTAAAGAGTGGATCTATGAATATGTATAACTGACTCAGTTTGCTGTACACCTGAAACTGACACAACATTGTGGATCAACTATACTCCAATAAATTTTTTTTTAAAAAGAAAAAACAAAAACAAAGCCCAAAAACTAAAAGAACAAGGACCTACTGTATAGCACAGGAAACTCTACTCAATATTCTGTAATAACCTACATGGGAAAAGAACCTGAAAAAGAATGGATATATGTTTTTTTCGTTACGCGGGCCTCTCACTGTTGTGGCCTCTCCCATTGCGGAGCACAGGCGCCGGACGTGCAGGCTCAGCGGCCATGGCTCACAGGCCCAGCTGCTCCGCGGCATGTCGGATTTTCCCAGACCAGGGCACGAACCCGTGTCCCCTGCAACGGCAGGCGGACTCTCAACCACTGCGCCACCAGGGAAGCCCGGATATATGTATTTGTATAACTGAATCACTTAGCTGTTTCACCTGAAACACAACATTGTAAATCAACTATACTTCAATATAAAATAAAAATTAAATTTTAAAAAGTCCATTTCCACTAATTACATTATTCTCCATAAGAATGGGAGAAACAGAGAAGCACCAGACCAGGAGTCAGGAAGTTCAGGCTTCAATCCTGGCATAGCCACCAACTCACTGTGTGACACTGGTCAGGTCACTTGACCTCTCTGGGCCTTACAGTCTATACCTTTTGACTTCCTGGGGGTAGGCTGGGGATTAAATGAGAAACAGCAAAATTTTCCTGACCAAGAGAGTGAGCAACTCAGGGGTTGGATCTATGTCTTTATTTAGAGATCCATTCCAGTACCTATGAGAGGACCTGGTATACAGAAGGTGTTCAGTTCAGTAAATACTGAACTGAATCAACACTTTGAAAATCGTATGATGCTCTATATTTAGTTCTTCATTCCCCATACATCTTTTGGTATCTAATAAGGCTTGATTCCTGCCTTTACTGAGCTTATACTGGAAAAGATAAATATCAAAAAGAAATAAATGTATAATTAAAATCTGTGACTAAGTGCTACCAATAACAGAAGCTTATATATAAAACAGGGAGACCAGCTCTAACCTGAGAATTCAGAAGGGCCTCTCTGAAGGAGTGATATTAATTGAGGATCTGAAAAATTGGTAGGAGTCAGACAGACAAAAGAAGCAACGGAAACAGCCTGTGCAAAGGCCCAGAGGCAGAAGGGGGATTGTTACATTAGAGGAATTGAAAGAAGCCCAGCAGAGATGGAGAAACAGAGAACACAGGGAGACTGGCAAGTTGTAAACAGGGCTCGAACCAGAAGGTCCACACCCCTCCTGCCTAGCATCATTTCCCTAAGGCAAAGCCTTTCTCTCTAGAGATGCTAAGTCCTGACTCTTCTGGGCATGCTTTGGGGCATGAGTGCAGCAGGTCACATGAAGGTCATCATCTTTGTCAGGCAAATCAGAGGCTGCTCAGCCCTGTTACTACTTCCTTGAATCCCCCTCTCCTCTACACAAGTCTTTATAGAGCCCTTGACTTAGATGCTCTGTTTCGCTGCAAAGGCCAGGGCTGAAAACGGTCCTGGAGATCATATAGTCCACTGGTACCTAACTGCAATTCATGGATCTCTAGGTTCTAAATAGATATTTCAAGGACCACTTCAGGGGAGGAGGAAGAGAAAGCCTAAAGGGCAGGGCTTTGGGCCTCCTCACCCCTACTTCAACCGAGCAATACTGCTTTCCTCTGGTGTTTACAGTGGGTTGCCCAAGGTTCTACCTGAAGGAAAGCTTCAGATGCTAAAAGAGGATTTGGAAAACCACAATCATCTTACAGATGAGAATACCGAGGTCCCTGATGAGGACATGTGCTGTTTTTTGCTACCCAGAAACCATATTGGTATCAGCCCCTAGACTCACTTGTAAAATATAGCTCTCTCTCCAACATGTGCAGCCTGGAGGGAATATCAATCCGCGTGTCCTCTTCTTCCCTAGATGAGGGGTACATACGAGGCCACTTTGAGGCAATGGATGCCAAAGTTAGAGAGGAAAGGATGGACAAACACTTGGAGCCCCCTCTGTCCTGATGCGGATGCTCGGATGAGACTGTGGATAGGTTACTGCTCTCAAGATCCCCAGAGCTGTCCTTTCTGAGCCTGTGTCTTCAGCTCTTCCATCCTCCTGAGTCATCCCATAAAGTCTCTATGCTTAAGTAAACGGAGCTGCTTTCCGTTGCTTGCCACCCCCCAATACAGTTGGAGGTTGTATGGATGACTTGCTCAGGGCACTCAGAGGGTTAGAAGTTTACCCAAGATTAGAAATCAGGGCTCTTCAACCACAGCCTGGGGCTCCCTGGGCTGGTAACTATTTGCAGCTCCACTTTAACTGGGTCCTTAATTCCTAGTATTCTGCCTTGTCTTCCCAGCCTCTTTTCCTAAATCTCATGAGGATAAAAAATATAGTTGCCTACCTTCCTCTCTATATCCTTCAAAAGAGCTCACAGGCTATCCTGCCCTCCGGGTCCGTCACCATAAATCTGACATCAGTCACTCCTCGTTGGCTAGAAGATAATTTGCTGAATGTGCAGGGAAACAAGTACAGATATTATGCCGGGAGCTAGAACTCAAGCCAAACAGAGACAAGAAACATCCTTAACTGCTTCCTGACTCTGCTTCTCCAATGGTATGTGTGTGTCTCTCTCCCAACTAAGCAAGGATTAAAGGAATCCTTTGCAATTATCCCTGCTTCAGAAAGTACCTGTGAATATCCTGTTTCTACATCACTCTTCCCTTTGCTCACAATCTAAAGGCAATTTAATTTCCTTATATGAAAGAAGCAGCAAAGGGGGCTGGCATTGGAAGGCCAAGGGTAGGGCTTTGGGGTTTTCTTCTTTCAGCTTGCTCACTGACTACAGAGCTGTTTCCTACAGTAGCAGAAGTCACTCCCAAGGCACCTGAAGGAGATAGGAACACACGAGCCTAACTGCATTATACTGCAGTTTGACCAAGCAATCACTAACTTTATTGCAGAGAAAGAAAACGGAAATGACAGAGACAAGTTTAACTCATCCATTCCCTAACTTAAACGTGGGAGACCCAGGCCATCAGCTGGAGGGCAAAAAGAGCAGAGGGGAATGCCCATGGGTGGTTAAAGAAATTATTCTGTGTTCTGTAGGTCCCTTCAGGAGTGGAAGGAGGGTATGTGTACATTTCATCTTACCCAGCTCCAGATATCATCGCTTTCCCTGATAGTCTCCTCTGCTTGCCATTATGGGGGCAACAAGGAGGGATCTATTAAACTTTCAGACCTAGCAATTCATCTGTTCATTTGCTCAGTAACATTTACTAAGGACTAACTATGAAACACATGTTTTGAGAAGCACAGTGCTAAACACAGCCCCTGTCCTCAAAATGTCTGCAGTCTAGAGAAGCCAACAGACAATAAACACGGACAGATAGCCAAGTACAGTTTAGATCGGGTGGGCAGGGAGGGATTCTGTGGCGTTTGGCAAGTAAGAGAGAAGCAGCATGGGTGGAGGCAGAGGTTGGCAGGGTCCCCCTGGGTCGTGGCCGTCAACCCCAGCTGTGTATTAGAACCCCTAAGTCACCTGGGAAGATAACAAACAAAATAATATTCCACTGTCTGGATATACCATAGTTTATTTATCTATCATCTATTGATGGATATCTTGGTTGCTTCTAAGTTCTGGCAGTTTTGAATAAAGCTGCTATAAACATTCGCAGTCAGGGTTTTACATGGATGTAAGTTTTCAACTCATCTGAGTAAACACCAAGGAATGCAATTGCTGGGTCATATGTGAAAGCATGTTTAGTTTTGCAAGGAACTGCTGAACTGTCTAACTCCCAGTTATACTGCTTTAATTAGTCTAGGGTAGATCCCAGGCCCTGGCATTTTTAAAAGCTTCCCATGCGTTCTAGCGTGCAGCTATGGTTGAAGATCACGCAGGCCTTGGCTGGGGACTATGCATTTCATTATAAGCACAATGGGAAGTCATTATGAATTTAAGCAGAGCAGAGGTGTGATCTGGTGCACACATTTACAAAGTCCTTCTGGTCGCGTCTGAGAATGGACTGGGAAGGGCTGGGAGGGGAGTAAGAAGCAGGAATGAATCTGAGAGACCGGATAGGAGTCTACTGAATTACAGGTCAGAGATGAAAGGAACTTGTCCCAGGATAACGACAGAAAGAAATGGATGCGTTCAAAACAAATGTTGGGGGAAAAACTAATAAGCTGTGGTTACAGGTTAAATACTGAAATGGGAGGAAACAAAGAGAAATGCAAGGATTGTCAAAAGATACTTCCACCCCTGCTCCAGCAGCAAATTTAAGTCTACCCTATGGATAGACACATGAGATGGCTTAGACTCTACTTTATTTTCTGTCTTCTCTCCCTCCACCTCTTCTTCCTCTTCCTGTCCTTCTTCTTCACCAGTTTCTTTATTTTGTTCTTTCGTTTGCTTTGTATTTTTGGAACAAGAAATCCTGTTGACTCAGGACCAACTGCTATTTTAAAGTTAAGAAACTCTTGCAAGTTTCATAATTGAGCATATGCCCTTAAGGTCAACCTCAAAAGAGCACATCATATTTGGGGGATAAGGTAACTTGGCTCAGATGCCTTTTGTTGTTACAGCCAAGGGCTGACATTTCAGAAGAAATGATCTCTTAATAAGATTTATCAGGGGCTTCCCTGGTGGCGCAGTGGTTGAAAGTCCGCCTGCCGATACAGGGGACACGGGTTCGTGCCCCGGTCCGGGAAGATCCCACATGCCGCGGAGTGGCTGGGCCCGTGAGCCATGGCCGCTGAGCCTGCGCGTCCGGAGCCTGTGCTCCGCAACGGGAGAGGCCACAACAGTGAGAGGCCCGCGTATCGCAAAAAAAAAAAAAAAGAGGTTTATCGTTCTTGCAACTTTTCTTCTGAAACTCTCCAGCAGATGTTTCTAATGCCTTGAGGGAAAAGAGAGCTGATGAAGATAGTGCTAGAGCAGCAGAGGGGGTTGAGAAAAGGAGCCCACCAGAGTTGCAGAGAAAGAGCTTTGAATATTTAGCAGAACAGAAATTTTAAGACACTCAGATGCTTTGTACCAGCTGCTCTCAAAAACTCACCTCACACTGAAAATCAAGGTCACAGGCAAATGTGTCCAATATGGACCAAATGGTCATCGAGGCCTCTAAACTCATTCAGGACATTTGGAATCACATTTGACAACAGGACCAGGCAAGGAGGCAGCCCTGTGAGGAGGAGGGAGGCCCTGACACTAGAAGCAAGGTAGACCTGCACCCTGCAATACCCCCCGCACCTGTGGTCTCCTTCACTCCAAATACCATTCTGGGCCAGAGGTGAAGACCAGAGGTAGCCAGTTCTGAGCTGTGCATGGCTCCATGTTGGTCAACAAGGGGTTTGATCAGGGTAGGCAGACAGGAGCGACTTGTGCTCAGGAATTCTTACGAGAACTCAAGGCTATGGGGAGCAGACAGAAAGGTTAAGAGAGGCATGGAGATACAAGGAGGAAGACACACACACACACAGCATGGTAGGGAGAAAAAAGGAAAGAGACATTAAGAGTAGTAAAGAGAAAAAAGGAGAGAAAGACAAAGAAGAGAGAAGAGAAGAGGTTAAAGAGAGAAAGTGGACATGAAGTGAAACTTAGGAGGAAAAGAGAAGAAGGAAAAAGGATGGGGCAGGAGAAAAAAGGGGAGAGACCCTTGTATCCCATTCTCATCCCATCAGTCACAGGGCAGAGTTTTCAGGAATTCTCTCTCGAAGAAACACTCGTAAATCTTCCATGAAGCAACAATGGAAGCGCAAACCTGAGCATTCGTGTCAGACAGGTCTGTCCACACCTGTCTCCCAGGAAATGATAACTCCTGGGACTGCTCTTTCTAAGTCCCAGCTATGGGACGGACCTGCTCTGGGAAGGGAGGGAGGGGATTAAGATGGGAAGAAAAGGCACGGCTGAGAAATGACCCATCAAGGACCCGGAATTCCTACCAGTAAGTGTCATTAATGGATTAACCTAAGACATCCCAGACTATAAGATGTATCAGGCTTTGCAAAGCCTACAAAGCAATACTTTTATTAACAAACCTTGGACTTAAGTAAATTTCCGTAAATTTCTTTCTTTAAAACTGAATCTTGGGACTTCCCTGGTGGCGCAGTGGTTAAGAATCCTGCCAATGCAGGGGACACAGGTTCGAGCCCTGGTCCAGGAAGATCCCACATGCCGTGGATCAACTAAGCCCATGCGCCACAACTGCTGAACCTGCACTCTAGAGCCCCCGAGCCACAACTACTGAAGCCCGCATGACTAGAGCCCGTGCTCCGCAACAAGAGAAGCCACCGCAATGAGAAGCCCGCGCACCGCAACGAAGAGTAGTCCCTGCTCACCACAACTAGAGAAAGCCCGTGCGCAGCGATGGAGACCCAACACAGCCAATTAATTAATTAATTATTTTTAAAAACCGAATCTCTTTGGGGTCAGTGCTTACACAGTCTTGCCCGAATGTCAGTTCTACCAACATTTATTGACACTCATTCAATAACAGGCCCTGTACTAGGAACAGGGTACAGAAGAGACAAGGCTCCATGCCTGTCCTCAAAGACCTCATAAGCAGTTCTGTCCAACAGAATTTTCTGCAATGGTGGGCATGTTCTATATCTGTGCTATTCAGGAGGACAGCCACTACCCACATGTGGCTATTATCAATACTTAAGTGCAAACTAATTACCATTAAGTAAAATTTAAAATTGAGTCCTTCAGCCACATTTCAAGGCTCAATAGCCGCATGTAGCTAGTGACTTCTGTACCGTACTACACAGGCAGAGGATGAGACACGGGCATAAACGTGTCACTATAAGTGAGGTGGGTGGCCTAAGAGATGCAAAAAAACGTTTCTGAATAAAGTTATTCAATCTGAATTAGGGGAGGGAGGAAAGAATAAGGATGGAAGTTTCCATAAAGAAAGCAGTTTAAGAAGGGTAGATAGGGTTCCACCAACAGAAATGGAGGAGAAGCAGGCCATCCATGGTAGAGGACCAGCCTGAGTAAAGTCACTGAAATGCGACTTTAGTAGAGCTTGTTTTCTGAGAGCGATAAAAAAAAAAACCCAGTTTATCTGAAGTGTAGGCAGAGGAATGGTGAGAGAGAAGGATAATTAAGGTGGGTTTGGTCCTTAGGTGGAGAGCTCAGATGCCAAGGAGTTTGCTGTTAATCCTGTAAACAGTAGGGAGCCACTGAGGATTCTAAGTGAGGGAGAAATGACCTTTGGGAATGAGCCTTCAGGCAGCATATGAAGTATCTACTCAAAGGAAGAAACTGAAGCAGTATTGCAAGAGACTGGGAAAGAGATGATGTGACATGAAGAAGGTGGGAAATGAGGGAGGAGTAGCTGCTACTGGATTACAAGAGAGAGGGTTGTACGGAAGCCTTATTTTGCCCCAAATAAGAATGACATCTAGGGGCTTCCCTGGTGGCGCAGTGGTTAAGAATCCGCCTGCCAATGCAGGCGACACAGGTTCAAGCCCTGCTCTGGGAAGATTCCACATGCCACGGAGCACCTAAGCCCGTGCGCCACAACTACTGAGCCTGCATTCTAGAGCCTGCGAGCCACAACTACTAAAGTCCACGTGCCACAACTCTGAAGCCTGCGCACCTAGAACCTGTGCTCAGCAACATGAGAAGCCACCCAATGAGAAGCCCGCGCACCACAACAAAGAGTAGCCCCCGCTCGCCGCAACTAGAGAAAAGCCCGTGCGCAGCAACAAAGACCCAACGCAGCCAAAAATTTTAAAAATAAATTAAAAAAAAAAAAAAAAGAATGACATTCAGAAGTCTGATTATAATTCTTGAAGGCAGTTCCCTGAAGTCATGCCCTGAGCCACAGTCTTTGCAGAGGAAGAATCATTCAAGAAAGGTGAGCTTTTTCACAACGATTTGCCAGCCCATTAACCTATACTGCAGGGTCCCTTCCCCCAGTGTCATCCCCACCGTGTCCCCTCATAAGCCACTACGGGCATATCATCCAAAGAGAACTGGGTGGAAAAACGGAAGCAAAGAGCAAAATGAGATGGAGAAGGTCTTTTTAAAAAAACATGTGCTAGAGAAGTCAAAACAGATTTCCAGCCATTCCTGCTGGAGGAGATTTTACGGGGCAAGACATCCCCAAAATGGGTTTTTATACTGAATTATACTGTGCACCTCATAAAGCACGGAAACTCCTGGCAGCCTGCACGCACACACACTGCCCTCTCGTTACCTGACCAACCCTCCCCAGCAGGTAGACACGCTGGGAGGCCCAGGGCCATGCAGGCAGGCCAGTGGAGGTGAAGGGACTGGGGTCTGCACTCAGAAGCAGCCCCAGCCCCTTGACGTTAGTAAGGTACTGGCCTCCTCTGGCCCTGGGTCTCCCTCTGTGCAATGAGAGGGCTGGTCTGGATAGGCCTGAGGGCCCTGAGAGTTCTGAATCTGGATGGCCTGCAATGTGGGCTCAGGGATGAACAAAGATCCCCTGTAAAGCTGTGCCTTTATAGAAAGATCTGGGGTGAGGACAAAGGGACTTGAAGTGGAATCCCTGTTCTCATTCCCTCCTGAAGTGAAGGAAAGATAAGGTGTGGCCATAGGTGGAAAAAAAAATAGTTGATAAGACCTAATTATTTTAAAAGATATTGAAAAACTACCCTTGAGCACAGGGATATTTGGCATGGTATGCAGGAAGTTGGCCTGCTCTGGGAATTGAACTGCAGCTCCATCACGCTCTGCATCCCATGCTAGGTCACTTCAGTATTTGAACCACAGTTTCCTCATCTGTAAAACGGAAGTGTTGGGGTGCCTCCTTTAAGAGGCCACCCAAAAGGAAGGGGGCATCATGACAATTGCTGTGGAGTCCCGGGGGGGGCCGTGAACTCCAAGAGTCTAATTGACCTGAGTTCCTGACACAGGTCTGGGGTTCAGTTTTCCCATCTTTAAAAAAAAAAAAAAAAAAGTTTCTAGTTTTACTGAGATACAACTGACACATAACACTGTGTAAGTTTAAGCTATACAATGTGTTGATTTGATACAACTATATATTGCAAAATGATTACCACCAAAGCACTTGCTAACGCCTTCATCTCGTCACATAATTACCATTTTGTTTTTGTGGTGAGAACATTTAAGAGCTACTCTCTTAGCAACTTTCAAGAACATAATACAGTATTGTGAACTGTGGCCACCATGCTGTACATTAGATCCCCAGAATGTATTCATCTTATAACTGGAAATTCATACTCTTCGATCAACATCTCCCCATTTCTCCCACCCCCCAGGAACCACCATGCTGGTCTCTGTTTCTATGAGTTTGGCGTTTTTAGATTCCACATATCAGTGATATCATATACTATCTGTCTTTTTCTGTCTGACTTATTTCACTTAGCATAATGCCCTGGAGGTCCATCCAACATTGCTGCAAATGGAAGGATTTCCTTCTTTCTTACGGCTGAATAATATTCTATTGTATGTATAAACCACATCTTCTTTATCCATTCATCCTGAGATGGACACTTAGGTTGCTTTCATATCTCAGCTATTGTAAATAACGCTGCAATCAACATAGGAGTGCATATACCTTTTCGAATTACTGTTTTTCATTTTCTTCAGATAAACAGCCAAAAGTGAAATTGCTGGATCACACAGTAGTTCTATTTTTAATTTTCTGAGGAACTTCCATGCCGTTTTCCATAGTGGCTGCAAAGATTTACATTCCCCCCAAAAGTGCAAGTGGGTCCCCTTTTCTTCTTCTTTAAATAAGGGTTTGGGGCAAAATGCTATCTAATGGCTCAACCGCTAAAATTTCTGTGACATTAATGCCTCTGTCAACCTGAAACATGTATAAATTTCAAAAGTTTTCAGTGGGCTTCCCTGGTGGCACAGCGGTTAAGAATCCGCCTGCCAGTGCAGGGGACACAGGTTTGAGCCCTGGTCCAGGAAGATCCCACATGCCGCAGAGCAGCTAAGCCCGTGCGCCACAACTACTGAGCCTGCACTCTAGAGCCCGTGAGCCTCGACTACTGAGGCCCGCACGCCTAGGGCCCGTGCTCTGCAACAAGAGAAGCCACCACAATGAGAAGCCTGCGCACCGCAATGAAGAGTAGCCCCTGCTCGCCGCAACTAGAGAAAGCCCACACACATCAACAAAGACCGAACTCAGCCAAAAATTAATTAATTATTTATTTTTTTAAAAAAAGCTTTCAGCTAGCCTTCTCTGCACTGACCGCCAGCTGCATTTTTACAGAGCCAGTTTCCCAAACCTGTTTATGCCTGTTGTGTTTCTCATAACTCTAAAATTTAATGAAATGTTGTGCAGATTAAAAATTTATGAGCATCAAAAGAAAGTGGCTTTTAGGAGGACTGAGCTGATCTTACGATAAAAATAAAGTCACTTAAATATTGCTATTGAGTTAGGTCAGGTGTGACAACTATAAAAATTTAGAAAGGAATCATAAAACTCTGGAAGAATTACTTGGCAAACATCTTTAAGTTCTCAGTCCCCTTTAATGAGACCAACATTGGAGATCCTATTCGGAATATTACGAGCATGGCTTATACAAGAAAGATGACATGGAACTCCATTCAGTTGACCCAGACTCGAAGAAGAGGCCCTGGGCCTACATCAAATCACTGGCAAACGTATACACATTTACGAATTTTAAGTTAAAAAGGAAACGTTTAATGTGCCTTATTATTTTTTTTATGATTCCTTGCTTTAATAGGCTTCTTCTATTAACTGACCAGCTGCCAATCTACATAGCTTCACAAATGAGGGCTTCTAAAGGAAGCAACTCAACCTAAGCCCAGGTAACCCTCTCCTGAATAGTCTGTCTCCCCGCTCAAGTGAGAAAATAATTTAAGGAAGAAAAGAAGAACTGCTTTACCCATCATGTCAAATACTGTGCCAGAAAGAGACACCCACCCCAGACTCGTGATAATTGTTTCCTTTCTGGCTCCTCCCCTGCTGGCTTCAGTTTTTTCTTTTAGTTCTGCAGAGAGAAGAATCATTATCCTATTCTCTATCTTTCATATGTATCTATATGTATGTACACACATACGTGTATATATGTGTGTATATACATACACACATTTGTATATATACATATATAAACACACATTATATATGTGTGTGTGTGTATGTGTGTATATATATATATATACACATACACACATTCACATAGGGTCAGTCAAGAAGAGGACTCCCTGCCTGTGGTCTGGAAGGAATCTGCAAGTATGCAAGTAGATTCTGGGACCCGGAGCTGGCTTAATATTGGAGTGTCTCTTTAGCTGAAGCCCAGAGCGACTCATCCTCCCCAGATCTATCATGGAACCCAGCTTGAAAAACCAATGCCCTAACAAAAGATGGTTCCGGATGACCTCAGACAAGTCACTTCCTCTCTGTCCCATCACCAAAGGTGGTTGGTCAGGCACCTACTTACTCTACATTTCACTAGGATCCCAGCAAGCTCTTCATCATGGTCACTTCTGGGGAATGAGACTGGGCGGGGGAGAGACTTTCACTTTTTCCCGTATAATATTCCTGAATTGTCTGAATTTGTTACTACAACAAGCTTGCATTCCTTTTGTTGAAACCTAAAATTAAGGTTAAAAGTTTACTAAGTATGTATGCACTCATTGCTGGAGTTACAGATATTAAAGAGACATGATGTTTAACTCAGGAAGCTTACAAGACTAGCAAGAGAGACAGACAATTAAACAATCACCATATTTTCATGAAAACACGGACTGCAGTGAATATACAAAGTGCTTGCGAGATAGCTGTTCTCGGGGGAGCCAGGGAAGTCACCTTGGAAGCAGCAAAGGCACATTCAAGCTGGATCTTAAAATACGGGTAGGAGTTATGAGGCAGGAAAGATATTATTTAAATGTATACGTTAAGGGAAATCTCACAATTAAGTGGGCAAAATTTAAATTTTAAATGAATATCTTTATCTCAGCAGTTGGGTTAAATCCATGTTTCCCAAACTGTGGTATGAGAGATGAGTTTAGACGGCACGTGGACACTACGCTAACTTTTACAGGCTACCTTCCATTTATAGCAAGTTATTCTGGTGTTCCATTTGTGACAGTGATACAAAGATTCCTTTTAAAAAATAAATACAGCTAATCCCATTTACTATGTGACCTTGTGCAACTGACTTGATCTCTTTGAATGGCCACATCTTCATCCGTAATATGGAGATGCTAAAAATACCCATGAAAGGGAGGTTTTTGGTTTTTTTTTTAATCAAAAAGTTCAAGTGTTATTATCCCAATAGTTTGAACTCCCTGCATTTCTGTGCCCCCAAGGGACTCAGCACAATGTCTTGGATGGAAGAACGACTGAATAATGACTGAAGGGGCTTAGCATCAAGCAAGGGGAACTTAAGGTGAACCACAGGTTTGGGGTGAACTGGTTGAGTCTAGGGAACATGAACAGAATTCATCACCCATGCAAACCCCAGTGATCCTAGTGACTGACGAGGCATCTGAAGCTGTGATTAAGTTGATTAGCAATGTCTGATCACACACATTTTCCATTGATTCATTCCTTCATTCAACTAATAGTTAACTGAGTGCCTACTATGTGACAGGCACAGCTCTAGACACCTGCGATTCCAGCAGTGGACAGGACTGGAAGGTTCCTCCTCTCTCACGGAGTATCTTATGCAGTCCAATCTTCCCCACCTACCTGAAGGAGAGATGGCTCTGACAATATTCACTTAATCTTATCTGAGGCCCAAAGAGGAACTGTCATTTATTTGAGGCCACAGCAAGTAGATGGCAGAAACAGGACTAGAGCCCAAAGCACTTGCCTCTCAATCTAGCACAGTTTGGTATTTAGCAGGCTTGCAAAACCTGCTTGGCTTTCCAAGATCCGCAGCTGCCCCTTCTCAGCCACCAGCCTTCCCACCTGTTGTCTCTCTTGGGGGAGGGGTTGCCTTCTCTTCCCCAGCTGGGAGGTGAACTGGGGCCATTCCCTGGAGGGTTCTGCAGTTTGGAGATGGTTTACAGGCCAGGAGAATAAAGTGGAGAAAGAAAAGAAGGGAGGGAGGGAGGGACGGTAGGAGTCCTGCTATTGGCAGACAGGTAATTGGTTACTCTGGGCTGTCAGCTTCTTCCAGTCTCCCTCCCTGGGGAAGACTAGAGAGAAAGTAATTGAAGAAGGTGCCTGAACAAATTAGTGTGAGACTGGGCTTAAAAATTTGAGTTGCACCTGGGTTCAGAGCTGAGGGTTTGATCTTCAGACGCCCGAGAAAGGATGCAGAGATGGAGGAAGGAAGGGAGGGAGTCGGCTTTATCCTGCTGCAGCAGAGCTTCCAGACTCAGAAGCTCCTAAAGGGAATCTTTCTTTCCCTCCTGGGCTCCTGCTGAGCTGCGGGGGTTGAGAAGAACCTCAAATATCACTTGTTTTAATCTCATCACATGAGAGACGGTAGGAAGCCCAGAAAGTGGAAGGGACTTGACCACAGACACCAGCAGAACTGGGACCAAACCCCAGGACCCCTGGCTCCTAGTTCCAGCCACCAGATGACCCTGCCCCCTGGCTCCATGAGGTCTTTACTCACAGACTTCCTGTGAATTGCCCTAAACATGCTCCAACTGCAAATAAAGTGGGGAGGGGATGTGTCCTAGGGATTAAAGTATAGGTCTGTTTATCTTTGTTTATTTAACAGACACCTAGATGGCATTTGCTGAGTGGTGGGCACTGGTCTACATGTTCTGCAAACTTTAGCTCTTGGAATCCTGATAGCAATCTCCTGATAAGCAACAGAACAACCCAATGAGGCCCCAACCTTGTAAGATGGTGTTCACAAACTACCACCCCTACCGCTGCCCATGTGTCATTCATTTGGTCAGGAAACATCTACTCAGCACCTACTATGTGTTGTGTAATGCATTATATAATTGAGAGGAGCAAAAAAAATGAACAAGACACATTCCCTACCATCAAGGAGCTGCCAGATAAAGTTTTTTGGGTTTTTTGTTTTTTTTTTTTTAATAAATGGGATAGAAAGCTATGAGGGGGACGGTATACCAGGGAAGGCTTTGGTCAGGGAAGACTTCTTGGAGGAGGTGACTTGAGTTCTATGAGAAAAGGAAATATGAACCCAGAGAAGAAGGCAAACTTTTTTAAAGTTTCTAGACTGTGAAAAGGAATTAAGATTTTATCTTAAGAGCAATGAGAAACATTTAAAGGCTTTAAACAAGAGAGTGGCAAGATCCAATTTGCTTTTTGAAAAAGATCACTCTGGTTACTGTATACAGCAGGGCTGGCAAACTTGTTCTGTAAAGGAACAATTAGGAAATATATTAAGCTTGGTAGGCTGGATACTCATTGTTGCTACTACTCAACTCCGCTGTTTAAAGCAAAAGCAACCACAGACAATACATACACAAGGGTATGAGTGTGACTGTGTTCCAATAAATCTTTTTTTATTTATGGACACTGATATTTGAATTTCATATAATTGTCGCATATCACGAAATATTATTCTGTTTTTGATTTTTTCAAGTATTTAAACAAGAAAATAGACTTACAGGCCACGCAAAAGCAGGCAGCAAGCTGGATTTGGCCCGTGTGCTATATATCAAAAAATATAAAGAAAGGATAAGGAGGATGGAGAGGCAGCAGGAAGACCAGTTAGGAGACTGAGGTAACAGCCCAAGTGAGCTTGGACAAAGGTGATGGCAGTAGGACATCATGAGAAGTGAAGAATTTTGACAGTCATTTTAGAAGTAAAACCAACAAGGCTGGTTGGCTCAAAGAATGAGAGAGGCAAAGGAAGGGAGATATCAAAGATGATTCCTTTGCTTGAATAACTGGGTGAATGGTAGTCTGGTTTCCTGAGATGGAAGTGATGTGGGGAGAGCAGGTTTGGGGGACAAATCACACATTGGTAATATGATTCCTGACAGCAGAGAGAGAAACAGGGTCCCTGCAGGTTGCCAGAAAAAATACTGGCTGTCCAGCTAAATTTGCATTCCTGATAATCAGAGAGACATTTTTAGCATAACTACATCCCAAATATTGCATGGGACATATGGGACATAGTTATACTAAGCAAGTATTCATTGTCTGAAATTCAACTGGGCATCCGGCATTTTATTTTTTGCATTTATTTTTTGTTCACAAGATATGCCAATCCTACTAGGGGGGTAGCCTTGGAGGAGAAAGGAAGGTTCCTCAGAAGAGGTAATAGCTGAGCTAAGGCTAGGAGATGGCCAGGTGAATGAGAGACCAGAAAAGCATTATCAGCAGAGAAAACAGTGTTTCTATTCAGGACTCAGGTAGGGAGAATGTGCCTGGTTCGCCCCAGAGATCTGCCAGTAATCAGTGAAGCTAGAGCCCCAAGTGCCACGGGGAATGTCAGGAGGTGAGGCCGAAGAGATACCCAGGGACCAGTGCACCCAGGGTGTCCAGGGACACACCAAGGATTTGGTACACTTCTTAAATTACAGATTCCCAGGCCCCTCCCAGGTGCTTCCACTGATCTGGAAGGGAAAACCTGGCCTCTAAGGTGATTCTGAGGAGTCGCTAACTTTGGGAAAAACCGGGCTAAATAATCTGGGACCTTTCCCAGTGATAAATCCCAGGACCCTAGGAAGTTGCTGCTGGCTGCGAAGTCTTGAAAAGAGTAACCCAGGTAATCAGAGCAAAGGTGGCAGAGGACAAGCCTGCAGCCTCCCAAGGGGACTCCTGAGAAGGGGGTTCTGTCCATTTGGATGGAAGTAGGTGGTCCAGAATGTTTGTCTAAGGATCCACCCAGCTCCCCAAGAGTCCCTAGGTATCTGGTACCTGGTTCTCATTGGAGCTCTCAGCTCCTGCAAGGACACAGACATCTCCATGCCTCTCCTTGCCGCCCTGCCTCCTTCCCTCCTCAGCCCACAGCCACCACCGAAATGATTCCCCCAAATGCAGCTATGACTGTGACTGGAAATCTCTTTACTGCTGATTCTGCTAATGGAAATGTTCCTTCCCTTTGCGGCTGCTTGCAAAGCCATTCGTGACTTCCCCGGTGCCTGACAGCAAGGCTTTGTCAGCCGGCAGCCACCAGAAGGGAGAGCGTTCTGCCCCGATTGCCTCCCCCAAGACCCGCCTGCCTTAGACTCAGCCTCTCCGAGTTTCTCTGGCCAAACTGTCCTCAGACAACCCGGGAGCCCCCTGGGAGCCCCCCCCCCCCCCGGCCGCTTCCCCCTGCTCTTGGAGAGGGAGCAGAGATCAATGGTCAATTTCATCCTTTTTCTCCTCCTGGTGGGGAGAGAGGGAGGGAGGGCAGAGGCCAAAGCCAGCAAGCTGGAGTGGAAAGAAGGGGGAGGGAAAGGGAATTTGCATGCATTAGTTATTCATACCTCCACCTCCTTCCATAACAAGGATTCCAGGTGGCTAAGAGGCACGGAGCACAAACTGTGCCAGATGCTGTGCTAGGTGCTTTGCACACACTACCTCCGTAAGGATCATATGGCTTAGTGTAAGTAAAAATCGAGCACAGTGTTGGACACCGACTAGAGCTGAAGATGGAGGACTCTCCAAAAATAATGATCGCAGCAACCCAGAGAAGGGATTGCTGTGTTACCTTCACTTTCTTCATGGGCATACAGAGGTCTACAGTTAGGAAGTAGTGCAGCCGGGATTCTATCCCAGGGCTTTGGGTCTTCAGAGCTGGCACACCAGTCAGAGGAGCTGGGCTACAGACTGGATTTTGCCATGGCTTAGCTGTGGGACCTTGCAAATGTACTTATTTTGCTGTACGTGGGCCTCTCACTGTTGTGGCTTCTCCCGTTGCGGAGCACAGGCTCCGGACGCGCAGGCTCAGCGGCCATGGCTCACGGGCCCAGCCGCTCCGCGGCATGTGGGATCCTCCCGGACCGGGGCACGAACCCGTGCCCCCTGCATCGGCAGGCGGACTCTCAACCACTGCGCCACCAGGGAAGTCCACAAATGCACTTCTTTTTGCTAGGTAAATGAGGGAGTTGGGCTGGATCTCAAAGGCATTATTTTACCCAGCTCTAATACTCTAGGAGAACTATACACTATTTATTAGGACTTTTACAGCATTATAATATATAATGTATTATTTATTATTATATATATCCCATATGTATAGATAATGTAATATAAATTCCATTTTCAAGGTAGGAGCATAAAAACTGCACAATGCTGCTAAGAAGCACTAGGCGACAAAAGTCAACTTGGGATGAAGGGGAGGAGTGACAAGGAAGTTCACCCAATCAAACAGGGGCTGCATCTCAGACAACAGATGCTTGACAACTTCTAGAAAAGAAATGCAGAGCTTCTCTAAGTTCCTGGAAGGTCTAGGTAACAGGTTCCCTAGTACAACAGTATGCCCAGCAGAATGTGGGAATTCCCTAAGCACTGGGAGAAGAAGGAAGTGGAAAGGGAAGAAGAAAGGGAAAGGAGGAAGGATGGAGGAAAGGAGGAAAATCAAGAAGCCACGGCAGCATGGGAATCTGCTTGTCAAGGAGTCCAGGGCTAACGAGTGACATCTAGAGCAGATGAGACAAGGCCCGGTGCTCTCCTGGCAAACGAGCAAGGAGCGACAGGGCCTGGGGAGAGGCTGAGTCAGCTCCTGGCAGCCCAGAAATGAGGTGTTGAGTCCCTCAGGCCTGTGAGGCTGTCACACCTGAAGTTCCTCTATAAGAAACGTCTGCAACTTCTTGCTAATGAGAGGAGGAAGAGATAAAAAGTACAAGAGGTTGTCAAAGAGGTGAAGACTCAAGGGCACTCCTAGTTCTGTGCAGTATGGAAGGCGGAGAGAGCACAGAGCCTGGAAGCAGGCACACCTGGGACAGGACCCAGCTCAGCTGTAGTGATCTTGGGTGTGTTTCTGAACTCCTCTGAGCTTCCGTGCTCACCTATAACATGGGATGAATCCTACCTGTCTTTCAGCACTATGGAAAGAAGGAACTGCAATAACAAATGTGCCAGCACCGCATCCAGGGCATAGTAAACGTTCAATGAATGGCTGCTTTTTTCATAGCCTACCCCATACCAGAAGGGGGAAGTCCAGCACACCAGCTCCCCCCACCCCCAGTGGCCTGGACTAAGGTGGGAGGAAGGTACACCAGACCAGGAGTCAAAAGGTTGGATCTGGTTCCTGCTCCACCACTGACTTGCTACGGTGACCTTGACTTCTCCATCTTTATATAAAAGGGTTTCATTTAGAAAATGTCCTAAATTCTTACCATTTATGGCAGGTGATGACCCCAACACCATGGATGGATCATCTCCCCCCAAACATTCAGTGCCTCTCTGTCTGGCACAATGCAAAGGTGCTAATCCCTTATCTGGCTTCCATGATTCTCAAGAAGAGGTCTTCCCTAAACCCAACTCTTTCTCCTCTAATCAAACTGGTCTCATTCCTCATCCTACAAACACCCCAGAATAATAAGGAGGCAGGAGAAGGTAGAGGCAGTAGCTGTGGAAGCTCAAAAGAGGGAAGGTTTCATGGAAGAAGTGGCATTCCAGCTCAGCCTTAACAGAGGAGTGGAATTGCAATACCTCTCCAGTTCTGCACAGTATGGATTCTGAGATGAGACTTGGCAAACCTGTTTCTAGTCATCTAAGATGCCCTGAACACCTAGGATGTGCCAAGCACAGGGTGAATCACTGCAGCCCCAGAGATAAAGGAGGGATGTTCTCTGCCTGTGGAGCTCTTAGGCAAGTACCACAAGACAGAGAAACACATTAAGTTCTGCTCTCACTCTGCCCCAAGTCACCATCATCTCTCACCTGAACAGACTCCCGCAGACCTTCCTCTCCCATCCTTGCTCCTCTACAGAGCAGCCTGAGTAATTCCTTTGAGACAGAAGTCAGTTACAGATACTCTTTTGCTTAACGTCCTGCCTGGCTCGCCATGGCACTCACGGTAAAAGCCTAAATCCTGTCCTGTCCTGTCCACCCCCCACTCACTCCACTCCGGCCATACTGGCCTTCTTGCTGGCCCTTGAACGATCCACGTGTGCTCTGGAGTCAGGTCTTTGCTGGAGCCGTTCTCTGCCCGGAATACTCTTCGACACATCTGCCTGGTGACGCCTTCATGGCCTTCAGGTCTTGGTCCAATCCTATAAGCTCAATAAACAATCCTTTGGCCCTATTTAATATTAAAACTGATTTCCTCACCTCAATAATGTTCATTTTCTTTTTGCCCTTTTTTTTATAGAATCTATCACCTTCTCACATACCACATAATTTTCTTATCTATTACATTTATCATTTTCTCCCCAACACGCATACACATGCACACACACACGCATATATACACGTACTCCTGAACGTGAGCTCTCTGAACACAGGAATCTATGTCTTTTGTTCTCCATACATCTTAAGTGGCTGGAGCAGTGCCTAGCATGTTGTAGGCGCTCAGCAGTTCTAAGGGACCAGCCACTGTTACACCAGTCTTTATATCGCTAGTGGGTACCAAGGCCCAGAGTGTCCAACTTTAGTGCCAAGAGGTCAGGAAAGGCTTCAAAGGTAAGTTCATAGTTGAATTCAGCCTTGAAAGGTAAGAAGGAATTTTCCCAGGGCCTTTGGGGCAGAGTTACAGAACAAGAAAGAAGGGTTCTTAGCATACGACAGTCTGGGCAGAGTCTGATCATGGACCTTGTAGCTCAATAAGGAGCTTGAACTTCATACTAAGAATTATGGGGAGCCAGTGAAGTGCTTTAGGAGAGGATGGCCATGATCAGATTTGGGCTTTTAATGAACTCCCTCTGTCTGCAAGTACAGACGATGGACTAGAGAGAATAAGACTAGAGGGAGATACCAGTGAGTTGACAGCTGAAATAGTAGTCGAGAGAAGTGTTGACATCTGACCCTGCCGGGGGCCGTGACAATCAATGGGCATGGAGAAAGGGTTCCTTCTCAGGTGAAAACCCTAATGGTTTATGACATACAACATCCTTGTCAATTTTCGACTCACAGAAGGGCTGCCTGCACGCTCCAGTATGCCAATAAGGAAGCTAGAAATCTTCCAGTCCTGAATCTTACATTGGGTAGTCACCACCCGACCCCCTTCCAAACCAAGGAAAAGTCTTCCTGGGGGCTGTTGTCCTAAAGAACTGCAGACGGCAGTGAAGAGCCAGTGAGAGGAGAGCAGAGCGAGTCCCACCAAGCACCGCTGCCTGCCTTCTCTGGGGCCGAGAGACTGCAAGCTCTGCTGGGAGGAAAGAAAAGTCAGCTCTCTCTCGCTATAGTTAATCTTCTGTTGCCACTAGCTGGTCAGTATGAGAACTTGGGGAAGAATCAGTCCTACAAAGAAAGCATCCCCGTAATGCTGCTGCACCTCAAGGTTAAATCTGACTCTTTCTTTCTTTTTCTGGAAAAGAGCAGGCTTCTTCTCACCCTCAGGGCAGCTAGAGTGAAAAAGCAATGAGGCTCCCTCCTCCCCAGCACAAAACCCATTGGCTCAGGCTCTCAGGAGAGACTGGAGCCAACCAGCTGGATACCTTGGGCAGGAGAACAAATTCAACTTCCCCAGGGATATCTTTCTCCTTAGATTTTTGTTTCTTTGTTTGTTTTGCAGGGAGAGGAGGAGAGACTTGGTGCACCTTAAGATGTTCAACCAAGTTGCAGACCTGAGACATATTTAACCCAGAGCCACGTGTTGGTAGTCAGTGTGATGGAAAGAAGCGTGGAGGGCGATTCAAGACCACTGGGTTTAAGTGTGAACAGCTGGTCCTTAGGTAGGTTACCTCCCTTGTCTGGGACCCCACGTTACCATTTAAATGGAAGGGGTAGATTCAATGTGCTCTGAGAGTCTGTGATGCTGTAAGGCCATCAGAGTTGATGGTCATGGTCACAGCTTTTATGGCTTTACCCAAAGAAGTCACTGTCACTCTCTGTCCTTCTCTCCCCCCAGCACACGTGTTCACACCATCCTATGGCAGCCAACGCCTAGTTTACAGCTAAGCAAAGAGGTAAGAAGCAGGAGGCTCTGCCTGCCAGGGGCCTAGGCAAACCTACTGTTGCATTTGCTGTAAATTAGTATTATTGAATGATCTTGCAGCCTGAGGGCCCCAATCAGGATAAGGAGCAAGCTCTGGGTCACAAAAGCTCGCAGAGCTGTGCTGTCTTAATGGCTATTGTTCCTGACCCCCAGAAACAGCAAATCTGGATGGCCTTGACCCAACCTTGGCCTCTCTAACAGCTAAAACGAATCCTCCTCTCACCCTGCCCCATCACCTTCTCAGTAACATAGTATAATGGTCCCTTGGTATCTGCAGGAGATTGATTCCAGGATCCCACCCCTTTCCAAGATCCAAGGATGTGCCAGTCCCTTATATAAAATGGAATAGTGCCGTCGGCCCACGGTTGGTTGAATCTGGGGATGTAGAACCCACGGCTACGGAGGGCTAATTATACTTTCTGAGGGCAGATAATATATCTGTCTCTGCCCTAATTACTAGAGTTCATCAGACCTGAACTGGCAAAGGGGTGGGGATGGAGTAAGGGAAGTGAATGAAAAGGGGGGAAAATATTTACAATATCCCAGAAACCTGGACCATCAGAGCAGGACGGGACCTTGGAGTCTGAGTGCTACTGAAATGCTTTAGTGATAAGGGACCTGGAGCCCAAATGAGGAAATAACATTTTTTAAGCTTTGTCTGAAAACATCAAATTTGCCCTCTCACCCACCCCGGAATCTCTCCCTCTTGCCCATTCTGGAAAAAACACTGGGATTGATTTTAATGAATATTCTGTGGTCAGAAAACCCAGCTTATACTGTTTGTATCTGTTTTTTTTTCTCCCACTTAATAACTGTCATCAACCTTCAGAATCAAGGCAGAAACCAAAAGGGGCAGGTAGCCTCAGTGCCTCTGGTCCTTTCTCCAAATGCCTGCCAAATAGCGGTGTGGTCCCTGCTTGAAGACTTCCTCCCATGTGGACTCTGTCATCATTAGAGGTCAGAATGCTTGGTTGTTGGACAGCTCCCAGGGACACATCCTCCTGTCATGTTGTACTCCATCCCCTTAGTATTTGCACCTTTAGGACATTCTTTAGAACCAGACAGAAAAAAAAGCATATGCCTCATTCCCTGTTGATGTTCGAAGAAAGCTTCTCCAGCCCTTGTGGACTGTCCTTAGGCTAAACTCCCTGCTTCTAGCAACCTTTCTGACCTTGTGCCTGGTCCCTCACTCCTTCTGGGGGCTCTTCTCTTTTGGTGTCCATTTTTGCCTGTATTTTAAGGAATCTTTGCAGACTGACCAAGTGGGCATTTCAGAGCATCTTCGTCTTCCACCCAGGCCAATCAGCTTTCTGCAAACAGCATCTTTTCAGGACAGATCTTGAGGACACTGCCAGATCTGCTCATGCAGATGCATTTAAAAACATACTACTGGATGGTTTTTCTTTCTCCACACACCCTCCCCCAAATATAGAGCACGCTCCTCACCTGTGTGATTTGTATGACAAGGTAAATTAGTAATGGATATTGACAACGAGTGGTTACTCAGTTTTATCTCCTTTCCCCCTTTTGCTGAATCAAGGCTCATGGTAAACAGTCCAGCCTGGCCACTATCAAGCACAGGAAGAAGGATGCCATTTCCCTAGCAGTGGGCATGAAAGCTAAATCCACAAGCAGACTCTGGAGCTGCCTGGGGCCAGATGAACACTGGGTGATGTGCGGGTTCACCTCAGAAGCCCTGCACGGACAGTTGCTCCCATTCAAATTCTTTCTTTTCCGTCAGTCCTCCCCAACACCCCCATGTTACCAGCAAAGGAAAGGAGACAGTGAGAAGCAAGAGCAGCTAGTCAGAGTTACAGAGTGGGTCAGGGCACTTCAAGTTCATAGAATCTTTGCACCAAAGGATTATTTTAGGGCTCAGCTACCCACTCATATTATAGCACAAAGAACTGAAGATCCGGGGTAAATGACTTGTTCAAGGTCAGAGCAGGCCACAGCTGAGAGTTCCAGGTCCTAAGCAACATCAAGCCCCCAAGCTGTACTGGAGCATTCAAATTCTCCTCCAGCCCATCCTCCAGGACCTCACTCAGTTTTTTGTTTTTGCTTTTGTTTTTTTCCTGTCCAGGAAATATCCCCAGCTTTCTCTAAGTCTAAAGAGATATCTCCCTCCCTGATGTTACAGAATGTGTCATACCCATCACTCACTGGCACCACTACATAGGATGCCCTTTGACATCCCATGAGTCATGGAACTTTGCGTTGGCAGGGTCATTGAAGGTCATTTAACGCATGCCTCACTCTCACACTCTCATACTTCAGCACCAATGTAGCTAAAGTTCCCCTGAGAAAGGTTCTTGCCGTGCTGATGACCATGTTTCCTCTCCAGGACCCTGCACCATGCCCTCCATAAACGTAACCAGCCCCTCAGTGCATATTTGGCTCAAGATGGCTGTTTAGCAATCACCAAGAATGTAGGTGTCTGATGCGCTGAGATTCCAGTCCCAGGTCTGCATTTACTCAAAGTGAGACCTTGGACTAGGCACCTGACCTCTCTAAAGAATGTTTCCTTACCTGTAAAATGGGAATAAATTACAACAGTGCCCACTTCATATATTTTACGTGAGTAAATAATAAAAGGCAAGAGCAAAGCTCTGAGCAGCACAGTAAGGATTCGACAACTATTTGCTATTCCTTGATCTATTTCAAGGAAATTCACTTTATCAGGACCACTGACTTAGATTCTAAAGAAGAGGCCCAGACATAGAAACTTGGGGGGCATTTCACCTCTGAGGGAAATTTCCACCAACATAAAGCAGGCTGGAACATGAAGGGAAGATTAGAAACATGAAGAGGAAAAGACCTGAAGAAAAGTCTTTTAAGTCTGGGCACTACCAATTATAGAGCCGATAATTCAAACAAGAGAGGCAGGCACAATGGAGGGAGGGAAGGCCAGGTATGTCGGTGACTTTGGTGAATAGGGATTGTAGACAGCGTGTGCAAAATAATTTTGAGCTTCCCCAACTGGACTTGGAGTAGAATGGGAACTCTACCTTTTGTTTGTTCACCGCCCCTTAACACCAGGGACATTTTACCACCACCAACTCTAGACCCACAACCCAAAGCATAGCCTGAGGGCTTTGGTAGACACTATCACCCCCTAGTGGTGGCTCCACACACCCCGCTATTGGCAGGATTCAGCATTTATCGACTTTGCACGTGCATCTGTGGCGCACGCCATCGCCAAATCCCTTGAACTGGTGACCTAGAAGTGAAAGACTCACCCAACTCGCCAGAGACAAACACTAGGGAAGGATGTTTAGAAGGTCTGAAGATGGGATGATGGGATGGGGCTGCCTGGGGACCCTGGGGGAGATACGGCCATAAATGACTCATAGTACCCCCCCCTCCGCCCTCATTTTCAGCCAGCCTGGCCCTCCCAGAGCTCATTGTGCACTCTGTGTTTACACACAAACAGTGGAAGAACAACACAAATAAAAAGCCCACGTCTCCCTACACAGATCCTGCTATGCTCGGCCATCTGGCGACTACCTCGCTAGCCAAATCCCTGGTAGGAGTGCCTCGGGCTGCGGGGAAGGAGGAGGAGGAACCTGCTTCCCCAAAGGGCTCAGGGCTTCCAAGGAGGACGGCACCTGCCACTCCACAGCAGGCAGTCCCCAGCCGCCAAGGCTCAGCCGCCTGCGTCAGAGAAGGCGGAAGCCTCCAAGTGGAGAGCACCAGAAGACTCTGATGCTGAAGCACCAGTCTGGGGGATTTGACACTTCCAGCTCCTCACTCAGTTCCTCACTCAGCCTGCCCTGGGCTCCCAGGTACCCATTTCCTCTTGAAAGCCAAAGTTTAAGAACGCAGAGGTTGCCAGCTCCAGGAATTCTGGAGCGACTCCTGTAGCCGGCTGGACCAGGTCCTCCACATCCTAGGGAAACTGGAACGCTCTGGGGTCCTCGCTTCCAAGTCATGCCATACCCAAGGATTTCCCCCCCCTTTCCCCCTCATCTGAACAGCCATTTAGAAGGGTCCCCACTCCCTCCCTCTCCGGACATCCGGGAGTAGAGAGATCTCGAGGGTGGAGGGAGAAGGTTGGGATTGAAAGTGGTGAGGGACACCCTCCGTTTCTCCGGAAGGACCCTTCCCTGCGGCGGGGTCACAGGAGTTGGCCATGAGCCCAAGGTTGGCTCTTCGCCCTAAGGAACCCCATCTTCACCCCCATCCACTTACTTGGAAATGGGCAGCTCACAAGGGCACGTGGGAATGGCTCTTGGTGTATGTGTGTGTGTCCGCGCACGCGTGTGTATGCTTGAACGTGTGTGTGTGGCACACCAGACGTGCCGCCGCGGAAAGTCCCCTGGGAACCTGCAAGGCGCTCTCCTGCCTAGCACCCCACAAAGCTCAGCACGCTCAAGTTACAGCCAGCTGGGGAGAGCCCAGGGGCCAGAAACCCGAGGCACATGCTCAGACCAGGAAAGGGCCTGGCGCTCGCTCAAAGCTCCAAAGGCGGCCAGCACGAAAGGGAAGTGGCGGGCGGGCGGGCGGGCGGGAGGGGGGCGTCACAAAAATACATCAAAAATATTATGGCTCCCAGGAGAGAGGAGTCAAGTCCATTGATTACTCTTTGGGGCTTCTAGGGCGAGCAAGGAGTTAACCTCAGAGGTTCAAGCCGGGACCCCGAAGGCGCGGACATCGAAGGCCCATCACCCCCGCGGTGCCGGAGCTCAGCCGGATCCCGGGGTCTGGAGTCTGGGGCGAGCCCCCGGCGCCTTCCTGGAGCTGCTGCTGGCCAGACTCCGACAACCAATCGCACCCCGCTCCCCCAAGAGGGGAGGGGGGAGAGAGAGACCCGCGAGCGCGAGAGAGCTAAGGGGAAACAACATTTTTGTAAACGCTCTCCGAGATAATTAAGCGATCAATTACCCGGGTGGGAAATCAGCTGCGCCTCCCACAGCTACCTGGAAGGGCCGACTCCTCCGGGATTCGCGCTAGGAACCAGCTGGCAGCAAGCTGCGGGCGAACTTTCTGATTAACTTTTACGTTTGAGACCCCACCCCCATCCTTTTCCTCTCCCTTTCCTTTTTCATGCCTTTAAGTTATTATTATTAGCCCAGTGAGTGAGCTGCGAGGACAAACCTGCTCTCCGCCGGGAGGGGGTAGGAAGGCGAATGCGACCACGGGGATGGAGGGAGAATCTGAAAGTGGAAGGAGACCTTGGGTTCCGAACGCCAGTGCTCGGGAATCACTCAATCCTCCCCAGCCCCATTTCACAGATGGCTAAAACTGAGGCTCAGAGAGGGGAAGCGACTTGGCCAAGGTCACCCAACCCATCGTGAGGCCGAATTTATGCGGACTGAGGGATTCTACATGGAGCGACTCCGCTCCGATTCTCGAGAAAATCGAACCGGAAGAGCAGAGCCGACGACTCCGAGGCGACAACGAGAGAGCGGTGACCGCGGGCGGCCAGTGGCCGTGCCCCAGGAGCAGTGGGCGGCTGGACCCAGACCTGGCTCCCGAGCGGGGGACTACCACGGCCCCCAGCTCAAGCACACTCAGGCAGTTGGGGTTTCGGCGTCAGCGACGGATCGCGGCAGAGCTCAACGTCTGCACTGAGAGACGGACGGACAGGTCCCCACCGCGGGTGGCTTGGCACGCCCCCGGTCTCCCGCCACGCGCTCGCTCAGATACTGCCCCGGACTCATTCCAACCACCTGTACGCCCTCCGGGCCTCTCAGCTGCCCTCACTCAACCCCGCTCGGGGCAGCCCGGGGCGGGAATCCCCAGGGCGCCCCCACCCGTCTGGCTTCACTTGAGGGCTCCCGGTTCCCTGGGACCCCGCGTGTGCCGGCGCCCAGCCTTACCCAGGGTGAAGAAGGGCAGCTCTGTGTTGTCCAGGTCGTCCTGCACCGCGATGCGCCCCGGCAGCTCGTTACGCACAAAGAGCAGGAGGCGCGACTCGGCGGCGGTGCCCGCGGAGCCAGCGGAGCCCGGGGACGCGGCGGCGGCTCCTGCCCCGGTCCCACTCCCGGCCCCGGCGCGGGTGCCGCTCCAGCCGATGTCGCTCTCCCGCAGGGCAGGCAGCGTGGACACGGTGACTGTCTTGAGCCGGCATGGGCTGTCGGGCTCCCGCGAGGCGGCGGCGGTGGCGCCGGCCAGAAGCGGCGGCGGCGGCAGCAGGAGCAGGAACAGCAGCAGCAGCGGCGGCGGCGCCGGGTGGAAACCGAGCCTCAGCCGCCCCCGGAGCCCCGAGCTGGGGCCGGGGCTGCGCCGGGCGCCGGCGGCGGCCATGGCGGGAGGGGCTGCGGTGCTGCGAGCGGCGGTGGCGAAGGAGGAGGAAGAGACAGCGGCGGCGGCGGCGGACGCCGAAGCGAACCAGGACGCCGGAGCTAAGGAGCCGTGGGAGCCGCTCGCTAGCAGCCCCCGGCTTCGGGCTCCGCCTCCCGATCAGCCCTGGCCCGCCCCCCCCCGTGCCACCTCCCCGGGCCCCGCCGCCCGCCCCTTCTCTGGCTCCCCACTCAGACCCCGAGCGTCTCGGAGGCTCCGCCCAGCCTCGTGCTAATCCCAGTCGCCCCCTCTCCTTTCCCAGGATCCCCCAATCCGCCCTCACAATGTTCTTTAGCCACAGCACCCCTCTGCAAATTCCTAAGACTTAGGGACCCCGGGTGCTTCCCCTTATTCCCCTGGGCTCAACCCAGCTCGCCCAGCTTTACCCCACCCCTGGCCCAACCCAGAGGCTGCACCTGGGGCCGCGCCTTAGCCCAGCCTTGCTCCAGACCCCGCCTTCTGGGGGGTAGGGGCGCCTAAGGACGGTCAAGACAACTTCGTCTCTCCTCAAGCCCAATAGCAAGTCCTGTACCCTTTCCTAGTCCCTGAAATAATTCCTCGTGGCCTTTGAGACCCCTGCCCACCCACTTGCCCACAACTCAGGCATTCCTTCTCTCACCTCTCCCATCTACCCAGGCCTCGGAGGTTGCACCAACAGCTAATGGACAAAGGGTTGTCGAACTTCACCCTCTAAGGCCCCCACCCTCCTGCACTGACTCCAGGAGGATGCTCTGGCCCCCAGCTGCCGCCCTGCAAGCCAGCGCTTTTTTCTGGATCCTGTTCCCAACCTGGACAGCACTACTTGGCTGCTCTGCGTGTAAAATTCCTGAAAAGGGTGCGAGGTAGAGACCTACTACTCTGTCTGCTTCTGGCTCCCACGGGCTCCCACATCCTCTGCCCCCCTCCCGGAGGAGAGGTCTGTTCACCGACTCTTCAACCCCGCCCCACCCCACCCCCAAGCCCGGTCGTTTTTCTCCTGGATTCAAGCTGAGCTCTAAACCTAGGTCTTCGGACACAGGGCAGCCTTTTGGCCCTGGGTAGGTTCTCTCTGACCCACATACCTGGTATCCCCCGGCGAGCCATCACCTCTGCAGGAATCTGGACCTTGAGGGGCCCCGCCTTCTCTACTCCCCTCCTTTTCTTCCTCTTTCCTCTCTCTGTTCTCTCTTTCATCTCTCCACTCATTTCATTCTTAACCTTGTCTTGACTTTAATCTTATAAATGCTTCCTACCTATTATTTGTGAGCCATTTCCCGTCTCCCGGTATTTCTTGCCCATCTGCACACCTTTGGTGTGGTCTCCTCCGTGCATTAACTTCTCTCATCTTAGCTCTTCCCTCTTCTGCCTCTTTTCTCCTTTCTGTATTTAACCCTTCATAGGAAAGGCCTTTTTCCCGCTCCCAGCACATTTTATTTACTTTTTCATGACTTTGGATAAAGGAAGAGGACTTAAAAGAAGGAAAAATCAAAACCAGTTTTGTGAACTTGGACTTAATTATACTGTTTATTAAGCATTCTCCAAGTGCTAGACATGTACCTGTGTTAACTTTTATACATAAACATACTCCAATGAGATGGGTATTATGATTCCCATTTTCCAGATGAAACTGAGATCAGGGGGTCAGGGAGGTAAAGGGACTTCCCAGGGTCACTCAGCTAATGAGCACAAGAGCTAAGATCTGAACTCCAAGCTCCAAAGCCTTGGCTGTTTCCACTGAAACACACTGTCCTCAGTGACCTTGGAAAAGCCCACCTATCAAAGATGTTGTGAAAGGCACATCCACATGAGTGCATCTGGGTCTTTTTCAGCTCTGAGGTGTGTAAGGTATGCTTCTCCTGTCTCAGTTTACTAATCTGTGAACCCAAGGAGGGGGCGGGGGTGTGGAACTCTGGCTTTTCAAGTCCTCTGATTCTAAATTGTCTCCTGCCTCTCTGATGCCTGCTCCAGTTCATTTACTCCTCCAGAATATGTCGCCCTGGCTCCCTCAGTCTCTCCTTTGTACCCTTACAATCCGCCACTATCCTGTGCAACGGGGCTTTCTGATTTTCTATGCCCCTTTCTTCAAATATGCTGACATAGTCCATTTATAGAAGTGCACACCAGGAAAAAAGGGCTCCCTTATGTAAGGCAGAGTCTGTGCAAGTCCTTCATGGACCCCTGGTACAAAGGCCTGTCGAATGAGACCAACACTTTCATTCATTCATTCACCACCAAATATCTAGGGCTCCTACCAGGCACTATAAGGGGATGCAGAGATGCATAAACACAACTCCTGCCCCTGGAGAGTTTATAACGATGTGGAGGGAGGTGTGGGGATGAGAGAACACAGAAATATCTCAGATACCAGGCAGGCAGGCAGGCAGGCAGGCAGGCAGACAGACAGACATGTGTTTCTTTTATGAGGTGTTCTGAAACATATGCTTGGAGAAATCAAAGGAAGCTTCCCAGAGGAGGTGGCATTGGAATTGAGCCATGTAGGACTAGTAGCATGGGGTTAAATCTGCCATTTGGCATTCCTGGCAACTGCTCAGCATCTGGATGAATCCCTTATAGGGGGCTTTACTCTCTAAGCCACAGCCCACCTACCATGAAGAGGCTACAATTTCCAGATACTTTCAGCCTCCACTGCATCTAGGACTTGAGCACATGACTCAGAATTCACCAATCAGATTCACCCACCCCAGATTCTGGGAAGGAAGCTGGAATTAGGCAGAATCCACTTGGGGACCAAAGTGGTAACAGGTGGGGCAGTTACATCCCGATTTCATCACTAGTAGAAATCGTTCTAACACTGCTGCTCAGAGCCCAGTGTCATTTGGTGTCAAAAGTGTGAAATGCCTTCTTGGTGCCTGGCTGCAGCTACAACAATAGCTGCGTCAGCCAGTTCTGTGATGTGATTTGGAGTGCTGCTCTCAACTTCACAGACTTTCAGCCCAGATACCGTGCCCTCCTGGATATTCTGAGTAATATCACTACTGAATTCTGTTACTGCTTAAATTATCAGAATTGGTCTCTGTTGCTTGTGACTAACACACCTGACCGAGAACAGAAAGTGGAAACAAATGGAAGGCAGCGAGGGCAAAGCTCATGAAGGGAAATGGAGGAAGTTCATTGAGAGGGAGAGGAGAGATTGGAGACAAGACAAAAAAGGCAGGCAAGGAATTTGCTGTTCATTTTGAAGGAGGACCTAAGTTATCTAGTAGGCAGTGTCGAATCGGGAACAACCACAGGAAAAGAACTCATATTTCTGAACACATACTCTGCAGCTTCAAAACTTTATGCAGAACATCAATGAATGATGATAACAATTCCTGCCTCCTGGTGGTAGTGAGGCTTCAGAAACCATTATGCAAAGTGCTTAACAAAATAGGCGCTCGATAAATTATAACTGCTGTTTTGATGTCTAATTCCAGCAACATCTGGAGGGAGGCTTGTTATCCCCATTTGATAGATGTGGCGTTTGAGGCTCAGAGAAGCTAAGAAACTTGACTTTGATCATGCAGTAACCAAGTGTTGGAACACACATCTGCCTGACTCCTAAGTCCTTGCTCTCTCTGCCACAGCACGCCACCTTTCTGCCCCAACCCTTCCCACCTACCCTCAGGATGCTAGGACTTCCCTATTCACACTCTGATACCCTGTCTTGTGGCCAGTGGTACCACTCTTCTCACCCTTCCCCTCTCCTCCTAAGTCACAGTTCATTATTGATTTAATTAGTTACAGTTCATGATTGATGTAATTTATTCTCCTAGAGGGTCCCCACATACCCCCATCTCTGACTCCACTGATCTGAAATTCCTTTTCATTCTTTCTAACCCCTTCCAGCTCCCCCGCTCCCCAGCAAATGCTTCCTCTTGCTTCATCTTGAATATTTCATATTTGCCTTTCTAGGTAGTTTTGTAACGTTTTTCTCCTTTCCTTCTTCCCCCACCTTACTCTATTCTGTTTTTTAAAAATTCCATCTATTCAGACCATGTGACTGAGACAGCCTAGTGTTTTGGAGAAGCAAGGATTGGGGAGAGACAGGCTTGGCTGAGATATCATCTCTGCTATTTACCTATTGGGTCAAATCACTCAATAATGCCCCTATTAGACCTCATTTTCTTATTTGTGAAAGGAGGAAAAAGTAATACCCATTTCTCAGGATCATTATGGGAATTTAATGAGATCACATATGTGAAAATGCCTAGCCCATAATGGGTTCTATTAACATTATAAGTAAATCCAAACATCTTCTGGTATCTCACTCCCTGTTTTCCTCTCCAGCCCCATTTGACAAGATCTTCAGCACCATCACTCTGTTGTGGCCAGAAACACCTCTTTTTTGTTCCTGGAATGTTTCAAGCTCTTGTGTCCCCAGTGTTTTCCCAAAGGCTCTTCCTTCTGCCTGGAGGGATCTCCCTCCAGACTTCACCTTGCTACCTTTTGTTTACATGTGAGTCTTAGTGCATAAAGCACTTTCTCTAAGATGACTAAGCCCCCAGTTCAAGCTAGCTCCTCTCTGACTTCCCTGTTATTTCCTTTCACATCTCCTCATATATATTTTAATTGCACTCATTACATATTTTAATAATTGTCCGTTTATTAGTGTATTTCCTTGATGCGTCTTCCCCTCTAGACTGGGAACTCAAAGAGATCAAAGGCCATGTATGTCCTGCTTACCACCCTGTTTGTACAAGCTAGCTCTGACATAGGGTAGAGACACAAAATCAGTATTTTGTTAATGAATAATCACGCCTTTCTTGACTTTTAAGTCTAAGACAGGTATTGTATTAGGCACTAGCCATAATTCTGCAGTGAAGAAAAGAGACCCATCCTTTTGGTTTTCCACAATGAGTACATTATCCTCCCTCTGTCTATCTGTCTGTCCCTCCTTCCCTCCTTTTATTCCTTCCTCCTTTCCTTCTTTCCCTCCTTCCTTCTTTTCTCCCTTCCCAGATTTCCATGATTCAAGTGATTTTTTTTTAAAGTCTTTCTTCTTGAAGCTTCAAAATGATGTCTAGAACACAAACTCCACTTCAGGAGAAGAGCTTGTTATCTCTTGCTCCATCTCTACTCTATCTAAGCTCAATCCTCCATCAGTCCTCTTTGTACCCACACCTGTCCACCGTTTGTTTTCTCTTGCTTCAATCATGGCCCTCTCTGTAATTCACCTCGTTCTTTTAATCCTGCCTTGCTCCCTGCAGCACATTGAATCCATTTATCACCCAGCATAGTGTTTCCTTTTCTTCCCTTCAGCCACCTCCCCACAGACACTCTCTCCTTTTAGGTCTGCCAACCTCAGCATCTTAAACCATGCAGAGCCCAACTCCATCCGTTGGTACAGGAGCAATTATAAGATGAAGGTCAATCTTGAAGCTTTTCCTTTTACTGTTGATGTCTCCAAATTAGATCACTGTAAACATTTCTATTACTGCTGTTTCTTTGACTCAGACCTCTCTTTGACGTAAGCTCAAATTCATTTCTCGATCACTTACTAGTTGGCTAATTTTAGTGATTCACTACCTCTCTGAGCCTTAATTATCTTTCTTGTAAGTTGGGTGATGGGAAAGTTGGATGAGCCAGCAGGTATAAGTGGAAGCACTGAGTACTCTCTGGCACATAGTAGGTCCTCAGTAACGCTAGCTTGTTTCCAACCCCAAATGTCTATTTATTTGGTCCTTCTGTGACCTTTCTGTCTCTTTGCTTTCCTCCCTCCATTTCTCATCTCCCTTTCCAGAACATTTCCACTATATCTCATTTAGAGCAAACTTTTACCGTTGTCTCTAACTTCTCCTTCATGAAAAATGAAAGAGTATTTTAATCACCGTTGTCTTTCTTCATTTCTACTGGCATCCGTTTAACTGATTTCTGCTTCAACCCAGGACTTATCTGACTCTTTTCCCTTAACAGTTCTCAAATTTATTATTTTTTTTCTCCAGCTCATACCTTTCATTACCTCCCACATTCCCTGTCCCCGGTCCTCTAAATCAACCCCTTCTTGTTCCATGATTTACGTAGTCATTTCAAATCCTTCTTACACCATCTACTCAAAACCCTCGCAAAACTCCTTGAAAGGCTCTCTTTCCTCATTCATCCTGTTGCATTTTCTTTTTCAAGTTCGCTCATCTTTAATTCATCCCCATCATTCATTTGCTTGTGCCCAAATCTCTGTACCTCTTTGCCTACTTAATCATTTCACCTATTCGTGTTTCCTTCTTCCTTTGTTACTCTTGTCATCTTTCATCCTTAGCTCATAGCAATAGGTGATATTCCTCTGGATCTTTTTTCCTTCCAAATCTTACTACTGGTGTATTTTTCAGGACCCTCTGTCTGCGTTCCATTGGCTCTTCCTGTCTGGAATATTTTTCTCTTTGGAACCCTGCTTTAGTTAAAAAAAAAAAAAAAAAAAAAAAGCCTTGCAGTATCCTCTTTATATTTATTCAAGCTGAACTTCTAACCTGGTACATTAGAATGTATTTTACTAACGAAAAGTGTAAGCTTTCTTCTCTGCTAGCGAGTACTAGGTCGTCTTCCTTTCTGCAGCACATTATTTGTACTGTTACATTTTGAACTGGTGAAGGTGACGGCATAAAGTGACTATTTCTACAACATTTTCTGGGTGTCTACTATGAGTTCGGCACAAAACATATTTTCTTATTTAATTCTCACAACCACCTGTGAGGTTGCAATTGTTAATCTCAGCTTTACATAGAGACAATTGGGAACACATAGAAAATGTGCTGCCTGCAATATACTAGGCAATTTACATCTAATGAAGTCCTTCTAACTTCTTTGGGTTGAAATTCCAAAAGTAAGCCCTGTAGGCGGAGGGCAAGGAGAGACCAAAGAAAGAGACAGACCCCTCCAGATTGGCAGGTGGCAGTGCTAATAAGATGAAAGCAATTTACATGCAAGGCCTGTCTTGGATGCTGCAAGACAGGTAGATCTTTGCACCTGTCTGCCAGAATCCTGAAATTCTGTATGGAGGCCTTAACGGGGTTCAGTCACATACACCGTCCAGATGGTCTCAACAACACATTGCTCTCTTAAGACTGCGATCCTGACATGGTTCCAGGAACAATGGATGGAATGTACATTTCGAAGACCCAGGAGAGGGTAATGAACCCAGGTCTAGCTTGCAGGTCAACTGGCAGTCATGTCCTCTCTGTGACCTCCTCCAACAAGACAGTATAGCTTAAGGGTTAAGAGTTTCCATACTTTTGTAACAGGGATGATAATAACCACTTTGCAAGAGTGTTATTTGACATTTGTCTTCCCTGTTAAATTATAGTTACCGGAGGGCAGAAATCCTGTCAATTTTGTTCTCTGCTGCCTGGCATGTGTTAAGTCATCAATGATAATTTGTTAAATGAATGAATGAATGAATGAATGAATGTTAAAAGAACAATCTCTTGCATAAGATGACACTGGTTTTGAATTTCAGCTCTGCCATTTAATACCCATGTGACCTTCAACACAGTAGGGAGAGAGCAGACATCTTTCAGCCTGTATCTTTAAGTTTGTTGACGCATGCTGTTGTGTGCATATAGTTTTTTTTAATTTTTAAGTAATCTTATTTAGCAACCCTTAGAGTCGGGCAAACCGGGGTTCAAATCCCAGCTCTCCCGGTTGCCAGTTTTGATGCCTTGGGCAAGTTAATTATCTCTTCAAGCATCACTTCTTCATCTATTAAATGAGAATAATGCAGTCTCTCTATTATACTCAAGGACAAGTGCTAGTTTGGTTGATGATCTGGGGTGAAAACCCAAGACTGCCTGTTTTCAAGTCCCCTGCACATTTTATTACACCAGAGATCTCACTGCCCTGAACTCCCAACTCCATGGCCTCCTTTCACTATTTCTCCCACTATCTTAAGGAGCTTTATGTAAACATAACTCCAAGAGCCTCCGCTTAGATGTATCTCAGGGATACAGAGGACATCCCCGACTCCTGACCCACTTACCAAGCTATATTTGATGACTATTGTATGAGAAGCTGCAGACTCAGCAAGGCTGGGGCTCTGCAGGCTCCCTAAGTCTCCTGAAAGTCCAGCTGCATTCCATCTCATTTAGAGAGGCTTTCAGCGAAATTTATTGAAAGTCCCTCATCTCAGCTCTAGGCACTATATATAATATACATGTAATTTTTTTTTTTTTTTTTTTTTTTTTTTTTTTTTTACTGAGACTCTGGTCTATGGAGGGAAAAAGAAAAAAAAAATTTAAATTCAAAAGAGCCCTTCCTTCCTCCCTCCCTCCCTTTTTCCCTCCTCCCTCCCTCCCTTTCTTCCTCTTATCTTTCATGCATGGAGGACTATGCAATACTGTGCTCCAGGAATGTGGATACAGTGATGATCAAAACTAAAATGGTCCCTGCACTCACTGAGCTAAAGGGGAGCAGAATATGCCACTCCAAAATATGCCACCTTGGCATACTGATTGCTTTGAATTAAAGTTACTTAAGAAACAGCCGGTGCAGGAACTCTGATCCTCCTCTGTACCCTGAAAATAGGAAATACATCTTCCATGTGAAAAGTACCCTCTCTGTACCAGGAGGTAGAGAGACATCCTCCTCACCAGAGACAGAGAATTCAGGGCAGAGAAGGCTGTATAAACAAACTTGTTACTTCTTCACTAATTAGCTGCCCCAAGCCCAAACTCCTTTGTTTTGTCAATTCTTTAGAAATTTATTGTTTCTTTGTCTAAAAGATATAGAAGCTGCCTGCTTTGGTCACTTCTTGGAGTCTCAGGCTTTTATGAGCTTCCATACATATGAAATTATATTAGTTTTTCCTTTTTTTTTTTTTTTTTGGTCTTATGTCAATTATTAGACCAGACAAACAAACTAGAAAGGAAGAAGGGAAAGGTTTTCCTCCCCTACAGAGCTTACAGTCTAGTCAAGAGACAGACAAAAACAAATAATTGAAAATGAATATATGGGAGGAGAAAATGGGGAGATGCTATTCAACAAACTGGTATACAGTTTCAGTTTTGCAAGATGATCAAGTTCTAGTGATCTGCTATATAACACTGTGCAATACTATATTGTATAGTTAACGATACTGTACTGTATTCATAAACAATTACGAAGAAGGTAGATCTCATGTTAACTCTTGTTACAATAAAAAAGAGAATATATGATTTTAAATGTTCTGTGATAGAAAAGAACATAGTTCTATGAAGTGGAATGATGAGAGATGTATTGATTTATATTTGAGGACCAGGTGATGCATCTCTGAAAACATGGCAGTTAATTAGAAACAAGGAAGAATGAATAGCATTGTTATGGGAAGGGAAGTGAGGGGGGAAAGCCAGGCAGAGGGAGCAGCAGGGCCAAATGCTATGGAGAGATAACTTGGCAAATTCTAGGAGCCAAACATTTGAAGTCAGCGTGGCTAGGCAGTTGAGAGGGAAGACAAGAAAAGGATAAAATGAGTCTCAGAAAGTTAGTATGGCTTAAATTGTTCAGGTCTATGTAGGCCATGGCAAGGAGTCTGGGTTTAATTCTAATTTAAATGGAAAGCCATGGGCAATTTTACGTAAGAGGATGGCATAGTCAGATATACATTTTTTAAAATGCTTCTTTGGCTTTAGGTAGAGATGGATTTGAATAGTACAAGACAGAACAGCAGGAGTCTAGCACGGAGTCCATCACAGCTGCCCAGGTGTAAACCTGTCTAGGACACAGACTTTTCCATTCCAATATCCCCCCACCATGAAGTCCTATAGCTTTCACACACTGATAGTGGGTACTCATTATCTCCATTGAAAACTGGTTCTATCTTTGGTTGGTTCTGACCAGTAGAATGTACCGATTCATATTTTCCTTGTTTAATCTACCACTATGGATTCAAACTGTATAAATTTGAGAAGCTATGTGGGGCAAGTTTCATAAAAATTCTCCAAGTATTTGAAGGCATCTACCTCCTTCTCCCTTTCAAGAAATGACTGTCCCTGTCAGCTACCTCCACTATTCTCTGTATGGGTATGAAAATAAAAACAAAAATTAACAATAACTTTCATTTACAGTGAATGCTTCCGTATTCATCGCCATAAGTTTGACTTCCATAACCTTGTGAGGCAGCAAGACAAGAGTTTTTAGCCTCAGTTTATAAGTGGTGAGAATAAAATTCAAAGATGTGACTTACCAAGTTTGGACAAATAAGTGGAAGAATTGGGTCCTGAATCAAGGTCCTCAACTCCAAGTGCAAGCTTCTTTTCACCCTAGAGTGACAGGCAGCATAGATGTAGAATAAGCTCAATTGTTCTGGTATCACATTGATTGTCTATGTTCCAATCCTGACTCTGATACTTGCTGTGTGACCTTGGAAAATTTATTTAACCTCTCTGAACTTTGGTTTCTTTATCTGAGAACAACAAAAGTAACGACCTCATGGAGTTGGATGACATTAAATGAGCTAATAGATTAAAAGCATGAAACAATGAAAGAGTGTCTAGCCTACATTAATAATCAATAAACATAATCAATAGATGTTAGTTATTATGGTATCTTAGACCTTCTTGGTCTAAAGCAATAGTGGTAAGATAAAAGTTGCTTTGGGTTTAATATAAGGTATCTGGGTTTAGAATATTGACTCTGCCATAGTGTCATGGATAAGGTATATAATCAGTGAGCTGGTTCTTTATCTATAAAGTGGACATAAGCATACCTGACTTACAAAATTGTTGTGAAAAGTAAATTCTGTAACTAATAAGAGAAATCACCTAGCACCAAGAACTATGTACTCAATAAATGTTAATTTCCCTCATCTTTGCTTTGATTTAACATCATTCCCCCAAGGAAGGCTTCCCTGATGCCACAGGCTGAGTTAGACACCCTCCTTTCTTTGCTTCTAGCACCTTGCATCAACCTGGAGCAGAGAAGAGAATATGCTGCATTAAAAGTATCTGCTCCTCCGGCTGGGCCCGTGAGCCGTGGCAGCTAAGCCTGCGCGTCCGGAGCCTGTGCTCCGCCACTGGAGAGGCCACAACAGTGAGAGGCCCGCGTACCGCAAAAAAAAAAAAAAAAAAAAAAAGTATCTGCTCCTCTGTCTCCACCTTTAACCTGGAGCTGTTTGATGTACCAGGTACTGTTCTAAGCACTTTACAAATAACAATGTATTTAATCTTTCTATAAACCTAGGAAGGTGTACTATCATTCTCTGTGTATCAGGGAACTGAGGCAAGAGGGGGTTTGAATTACGCATCCCAGTTTGCACGGCCAGCACAGATGGGGTACTCACTGCTTCCTTCTACTTGTTGAGGTCTCAGTGGAGATGTCATCCCCAGAGACAGGACTTTCACGACTCCCTACTCCACAAGTACCACCCATTCACCATCATTTCTATGTCGATATTTTCTCCACCACAGCTGATTCATGGATTGATTGATGGATTGCCTCCGTCACTCAAATATAAACTTTACTAGGAAAGGGATTTTGCCTCTCTCATCCACTGCTGTGTATCCAGCCCTTAGGAGACACGCTGACACACAGGAGGTGCTCAGTAAGTATTTGATGGAAAATTAACAATTGCATGCAGTTATTAATTATGGAATTTATTTTGTAACTTAAAAACAATGGCTAGGTCAATCTATACTTTTTATGTTCTTGTGAAAGTTTGTGGCATTTTAAACGAAGTTGGGGTGGGGGACAAGTAAGACTGCACAGAGATAGGACTCCCTTTGGCCCTGCGCTGGGTCTTCTGGACTCTCAGTAGCATGGCTTCTGTCTGAACAGCTGGCCAATAGCTGGTTCTCACCCTCTTCTTGGAAGGCAGGAGGGGTTTCTCTTCAAGGTGACAGGATGGGAAAGCAGAGGAAGCTGCACAGGGGAGAGATATACTGCAGTCGTGGCATTAAGCCTGGGGTTTGAGATGCCCACTAAGATTCACTGGGAAAAAATTATACTTGAGAAAGTGTAATGTCTAATATTTATCACTTCGGTCTATTGGTAGCTCACTCTCCCTGACATCTATGGAGATTCTTAGGAACTAATATATTGTCTAACACCTACCTTGACAATGAGCCATGCACTTTGTTGTTAGCTTTAATTCTCACCTGTTATTCTCTAATTAATTTTTGCTGCTCTAAGTCTTATGTAACCCATTAGCATGATATTCAAGTTCTTAAACAGCCTTTCTCATCTACTGTCTTGCTATTTTTTCTTCCTGTAATCTCTGCCCTCATCAAAATAGATGTCCTTACTATTCCCAGCACACACTCCAAATTCCCTGTTACCTCTGTCTAGATTATTTTTCCCTCACTAGTACTCTGCATGCACAGATAGCATCCATCCTTCAGGGTCATTTCTGATTCTCATCATATCCTTTATGAGTAATAGTTTTTTCCTTTGTATGTCCTTATTCCTTGTATAACTTATTTATAACATTTAATATTTTCTATCACATATCCTATTTGCATTTAAGGCTGTGATGCTTTAGATTATTGTCCAATAAATAGTCATTCCCTTCTTCCTCTGTGAGTAGAGAGTCTTCCCCAGAACTTGTTGATGTTGACCTTGGCCATGTGACTTGCATTGGCTAGTGAGGTACTGGAAGTCATGATATGAGCCAAGGCTTTTGTAGTGATGCTGTCTCTTTGTGCTTCTGCCATTGTCATGAGAGTAATATACCCTGTCTAGCTCACTGGTCCATGTAGGGTGACAGATATGATAGAAGATCTGTACGTAAGCCATAGTTTGGAGACAAGCCTAGCCAAGCCAACCCAAATCAGCAGACCCCCCCCCCCAGCCAACCTTCAGATATCTGAGTGAAAATAAATTGTTGCCATTTTAAGCCACTGAGTTTTAGATTAGTTTTATTATGCAGCGTTATTGTGCCAATCACTGACTTATACAAAGTTTTAACTCCTTTCCTATACTCTGAATTGCTTGAAGCTAGGGACAGTTTGATTCATCTTTTTTCACTCATGCAAAATTCCAAAACACAATCCTAATACATATCTTTTGAACAAATAAATGGATTAATAAATGAATGATTAAAGAACTCTAGAGAGAAATTCAAGATTCAAGAATCAGTAACACTAATGTACTCATTAGTTCAACAAGAATTAATTGAATACTTATTTTGTGTCAGGCATTGTGCTAGAGGAACAGTATTCAGTGCTAAAAAAGCCAGACTTGGAGTCTTGATGCTCCTTGGTGGCTTGGGAAGGCTCGAGAATCAGGAATTCATAATGCAGTCAACGTGCAAACCCTGATTATCCTTGAATTGCATGCGAGGGCAGCAAAATAATCAGAGAAGTGATAATGGATAGAAAAGAGCAGAAGATCCCTCTCTCACTGCTGATTCCCATTATCTCAGGCTAAGAGCAAATCCCCAGGCAGATGGGAGGAATTTGCCTCCATTTGAGAAAATGAGTAGTAGAAGCTGACCCAAGGGTAAAACTGAAATCTATAGGGACAGGTACTGGTGGGTCATTTTCTGATTGCTGAATGACACCTCTATCCCTTTCCCCTATTATGGAGAGGCTTTGGGCATGCTGAGCCTAAATGCCATTATCACCTGTAAATCAAAAACCTGGATCCATGACGTCTAGATTTGACAGTGTGACCTCAATGCCCTTTTCCGAGAGCTTTTCCTGATTATTAAGCATTTCTGTCACACTTTCCTGCCTACCCCACCTACTCACCCCAAAGGTGTGGCTAAAGTAGCTTATTGCTGATGACTTCCATTTTGCAACACAAGGAACTCTAGGAATGAAGATTAGAGTGCTAAAATTCCTGAATCATGGAAGGCATCAACAGAACCAAGCGTTAAGTCCAGCTTCCTTGCCTTGGACACCAGCCACCGGGGAGCAAAATTCATCCTGCAGGTGCTCTAATATCACCTAAGGCTTTTTGTTTGTGTCTATGTTTTTGACAGAGCAGGTGGCTAGTACAGATGGACTGTGAGAGAGAAAAGGCAACTTTTGCATGGCTTGGAGAATGAGACACCAAAAGAAATGCATGGCTATTTCCAAAACTGGCATCTCTCAGCCTGAAAGAATAAGTTGGAATTTTTTACTACCTTCAATAAATGCCACTTTGATATGCTAGCAGACCTTAATGGGGACAGCGGCCATAAGAAAATAAATGTTTTGGTCAAGTAGACAAATATCAACAGAGATCTATTTTCTAATCACTGTGCAACTTAAATATGATAATGCGCTACGACATTTAGTACACTATTTAGCGTATGACAGCAACAACAAAAACAATAATAGTATCATTGATTGAGTCCCTATAGTATACCAGGCAGTATGCTAAATGCTGTGACGGTCTCGTCTCAGCTAACCCTTCCAACAATTCTAAGAGTTAGGAAGTGTAAGCATTGCCGTCTGTCATATGAAGAAACTAAAGCTAAGAAATGTGAAATTCCTTGTCCAGAGTCACACACCTAATAAGTGATGAGGCCAGGATTTGATCTCAGGCATCTTACTCTAGAGCTCCTGGTTATAAACACTACTTCATATCCCCTTTCATCGTCAAGATCAGACATACAATGAATGGAAGCTAACATCATCATTTTATTATGATCATAATTATTAGTTACCATAACAAGAAAAGTCACTGCACGAGAGTATTTTCTGGAATGTTTCTACTGAAAGAAATGGTTGATTGAAAAGTAAGGATGCAAGTTTAAGTGTGGTCTTCAGGGCCAAACCGTAGGAGACAAGTAAAAAGGAAGGGAAAGGTTGAATCCAAAATACCTGGTTCTCACTTCACCATGTGGTAGGCTAGGCAAGGTACTCCCTGAATCATTTGAAAAACGAAATGCAGTAGATTATATCATGGTCCTAATTCTTCACCTCTCTCAGTGTCTGCAACCTTTGCCAGGTGTCTTTACTCTTACTAAAGAGCCAGAGTCTATTTCTGCACTCTGAATCAGGGCATGTCCATGTGACTTGTTTTGACCAATAGAATGAGGCAGGAGTGAATGGTGGGTCAGTTCCCCGCCCTGTGTGTTTTTGCTTTCTGTCTTGTGCTTCTGCAGTCGCTAGAAGCACACGCCTGGGCCAGCCTACTGGTCTCAGAAGGAAGACGGCAAACACGTGGAGCAGAGATTTCCCAATTAAGGTGCCGCAACAAAGTTCAGCTTAGAGCTGAATCCCTGCTGACTCACAGATGCATTGATGAGCCTAGCCCATAGAGCCAACCTCCAACCAACCCACTGACATGTAAGCTATAATCATAAATAATGGTTTTAAGCCACTAAATTTTGGGGTGATTTATTAAGCAGTAACAGGTAACCAGTACAGAGAATGTTCATATATACTTATGCCCAGTGTCTGACACATAGCTCCTCTTGAATAAAACATATTTCCCTTTCCTACCTCTTTAATCAATCAGAAAAGTTTTAGTTCCTGCCAGTGAAAGTCCCAAAATTATGTTAAGATCCTCAGTCACACAGGTGGAGGAAGGAAACTCAAGGATACCTTGTATCAATGCTTCCACTTTGGCTCCTTGCTCAGGTTGGGAAGTGAAGCAAGAGACAGCATGTGACCGACCCTCTTGTACCAGGAGCTTGCAGCTCCACCATCAGCACACACGATGGCCTGACAGCCTCAGAGCAAGTCTTCTAGAGTAATTATTTCCATTGCCACAATTGGTTATTTCTGTTTCAAAGTCAGTTCCCCTCTTCACTCCTGATTTTTCATTTCTGTAAAAAATGACAGCGAGTAACACACCACTGTAAAGCAATTATACTCCAATAAAGATGTTTAAAAAAAAAATGACAGTGAGTGTCTGATTTAGCTCTTGGAAGAAGACAGGGTGTTTAGGGAAGGATGGAAGCATGGAAGAAAAAGGCAAGGGAGGAAAGAAACAAAATGCCTCACCCCAAATGGGTTTTACAAATGTAAAGCGCTAATGAAATTCGAAATAACGATAAATTATGCTTCCAAGGCTGAAGCCTCACGTTTCTCACCATGAATATTCATCTCCATGTTATCTTTCGAGGGAATAAAAATTGGGTGAGCAATGCACATGTAGGGTGTTGTTGTTTTTTTTAACTTTTCTTATTCTATTTTTGTCTGGACCAAGGCAGGCCCCTGACTTGATATTGTCTGTACTGTAATATTCTCTGTAGCTGTGATGTGTGTCTCACTGGATGTCCACATGCAGACGTCTTAAGTGGAAGATGCTTAAAATGTCAATAAAATGTTAAGTTGAGAAGAAGTGGGGGGAGAAAGCTGAAGCTACTCTCTTTGCGGCTGCTAAATGGTCACAGGTAGCATAGGATGGTGACTGTGGGCTTGGCAACCTGGAATCTGGACAAGGGAATCCAATGCATCTTTCATCAACTGGCATGGAAGAGTAGGAGGCTATTAATAAGCTACCAATAGAGGGTTGCAGGCTTCCCTGGTGGCGCAGTGGTTGAGAGTCCGCCTGCCGATGCAGGGGACGCGGGTTCGTGCCCTGGTCCGGGAAGATCCCACATGCCGCGGAGCGGCTGGGCCTGTGAGCCATGGCTGCTGAGCCTGCGCGTCCGGAGCCTGTGCTCCGCAATGGGAGAGGCCACAACAGTGAGAGGCCTGCGTACTGCAAAAAAAAAAAAAAAAAAAAAAATAGAGGGCTGCAACTTGCTGTCGGAAGAGGTCTGCAGTTGGCTCCCAAGCTCAGAGGAGCATCTGTACAGCAACAGGCATACAATGAACTGTACATGTAGACATAATGTTATTAGTCTGCTCAGGCTACCATAGCAAAATACCACAGGCTGGGGGGATTAAACAACAGAAATGTATTTTCTCACAGTTCTGGAGACTGGAAGTCCAAGATAAAAGAGCAGCTGGATTGGTGTCTGGTGAGATCTCTGTCCTTGGGTTGCAGATGGCTGCTTTCTCTGTATCCTTGATGTGTGCCTGTGGCCAGGGGTGGAGAGAGCGAGAGAGCTCTTCCTCTTCTTATAAGGCTACCAATGCTATTGAATTAGGGTCCCACACTCATGACCTCATTTAACCTTAATTATATCTTAAAGGCCTTATTTCCAAATACCATCACATTGGGGGGTAGGGCTTCAATATGTAAATTTGGGGGAGACACAATTTAGTCCATAGCATACAGTATGGTCAACCTTCTCTGTGAAGGTGGCATGGTTCCCACTGTCCCTAAGGAGGAAAAAATGGCTCATCTTATCGAGCTCTGATGTAATCATTGTCCTGTATTTCACAGCCGAGAGTCAGAATGTCAGCATCGATGACCCCAAACCTGAGGGGTTGGGGGCAGGGGAGTTTGGGGCAGAGAAAGCAGAAGAGTGAGACAGGAATCACATGCTTTAGCAAATCCCAAAGGAACAAGGAGACCCAGGAGCTGTGAGCCAGAGACCTTCTTTTACCAGGGCTCTGAGAAGCAGCCAGGTTTGCCTAAGCCAGTGATCTGGGATCCCCAGAGACTCCTGGAGAAGGGCCTCGGGGAATTGCTGAATACTGATGTGCCCTGGGGCCAGGAGGTACCCGGGTCAGTAGGCTGACAGGGTGGGAGTGGGAGAGAGAGCATAATAAGATGGTAAATGTTGACACATTAAGACGTCCCCCAAAATAGCTCTCCTGTCACCTACAATTTTTTTTTTTTTTTTTTTTTTTTTTTGCGGTACGCGGGCCTCTCACGGTTGTGGCCTCTCCCGTTGTGGAGCACAGGCTCCGGACGCGCAGGCTCAGCGGCCATGGCCCACGGGCCCAGCCGCTCCGCGGCACGTGGGTCTTCCCGGACCGGGGCACGAACCCGTGTCCCCTGCATCGGCAGGTGGACTCTCAACCACTGCACCACCAGGGAAGCCCCCTCACTCACAATTTGGCTTACAAACCTTCAGCAGCTTTTTGGTACCTTCATAATAATAGTCTTAAGTTGGCGTTTGTGGCTCTGTGTGCTGTTTCTCAACTAACTCTTCCAGCTTTTTGAGATGACTGGCAGAGAGAACATTTAGGGCTTGTTTATTTGAAATGGCTACTGTTCTGAGCCTTCTATACATATAAACTCACTTAATTCTGACAACTTGAGAAGACAGGACTTACTACCCTCATTCATTTTACAGATGAAGAAACAGGGTTCATGGAAGTTTAGTGGATCGGCTAAGGTCACATAGCTAGTAAACAGCAGAGCTAGAATTCAAACCCAAGACATCTAACTCCAGAGCCCACACTCATAAATACTACACAATATGCTTGCTTCATGCACTTCATGTAACAGAATCTCTGGCCTTCTGCCAAACATGTCCTATATTTTTTCTGTTCCTGGGGTATTCAACATCATCCCATTCTCTGCAGATCCCAACTCCCATGAATATTCAAGACCAGATTCTAGGGGTGTCTCCTCCATGAAAAATTTCATGGTCCCTCCCGCTGTAAGTGGCATCTCCCAATTCATCACCCACTGAGCATTTTATCTTCTCTGTGGTGATTACCATTTGGGGACTGAAAAGAAAATTTATATGACTGTAGTGTAGCGTGGCATATAATCATCAGATATGGATACATCAAAGCTCTCCTACAGGCTGTGAGCTTCACACAGGCATGGGGTAGCCATGTCAGCATGCCTCGCAATCCCTAGAACAGTGCTCTGCACTTAGTAGTTAGAGCAGCTAGGATTAGGTTCAGTGGAAAGTAACAAAAAATCAAAAACAGTGAATTTAATGATAGAAGTCTATTTATCTCTCTTATAAAACAAGTCTGGAAATAGACAGTACGGACCTGTTTTAGCATTTCTTTGGCCATAAGGTACCCAGATTGCTTCTATATATTTGCTTCTTAATTCCCAAGGTGTGGCTCTGATCTTCCTGGTCCAAAACAGCTGCTTGAGTTCCAGCCATCACATGCATGATCTAAATAGTAGGACAAAAGTAAGAGAAGACTTCATGGAAGTGCAACACAACACTTCTGCTTATATCTCATGGACCAGATTTTGTTACACAGTTACTCCTAACTGCAAAGGAGCTGGGGATGTCTTTTTAGCCATTTAGTTGGAGTTATGACCTTCCAGGTAAAAATGAGTATTATGTTATTAAGGAAGAAGGAATAAGTAGGTGTAGGTGTTGGAAGCAACCAGTAACCTCATCATTACAGGTCCTCAGTAAATATTCAATTCAACTATTTCTTCAAACCTGCTCTGTGCCAGTCACTGTGTGAAACACTAAGGATACAGAATTCAAAGAGAAAGCCCACCATCAGACCCACCATATTCTAAGCATGGCTGGCCCACTTGTTATATTTTGGACAAATTACTTAACATCTCCAAAACTTAGTTTCTTCAATCTGTAAATGAAATAATATTACTCTTTCACAGAATTTGTGGGAGAGGTGATACAGCACACAGTAGGTGCTCAACAAATGTTAGCTTTTTAAATTGAAAGCCAAAAGGATGCAACCATTACCACATTGCACACCCTCTTCCCTTCTTCATTCTGCCTTCTGCCACCAGGAAGAGCCCTCCAGCTTTGACACAAGTCAATTTTGGATGAAGCTGAGATTGAATTTGATTCTTCTTCCCTGAGTTGACATAAAGGGGTCTGAACCTTAATTACTAGTCATTGCCCTTAACTCACAAAAAATGGTAACCTGCTCAGCCCATCAAAGCATGCCCTTTGAAATGCTGAACTAGACAGTGAACAGAAAGTATCTGACAAAAGGCATCTTTTCTTCCAGAGATAAAAGCAACTTGAAATGCATATAAGTCCTGTGCCCTTGTTAATTAATCAGGATTCGCATTAAAAGCTTAAACATCTTTGATGCAGGAAGCTCAGAGAGCCGCGACCTTTCTCCTGTTCTGTAGAGGGGAGATGGGTGGACAGGGCAGCCCAAAGAGGTGTGTGGGGGGAGGGGGCGGACGACTAGATGACCTGTTGCCTACCAGGACAGATGTAACAGGCAGGGAGGAGACTGGTTCCAAAGTGAGGAGACCACCACATTTGTGCAGGTCCTACCCATTCATTAAAGAGAAACGCAGGGCTCTGAGCTACTAGTGCTTCTGACACCGCTTCCTTCCCAACGTTCATCTGTTCAGGGGGAGTTTATAGTAGGAACTTCTGTTCGCTCCCGCAGCATACGATTAGTGGGCTTCTACTATTATACCTGCCAGCTTGGGGACAGAGTTGTGCAAAAGACATAGTCTCTACCTTTGGAAGAGTCTGGCACAGTGGTTCTCCAATGAGGGTACTTTTGTTCCCAGGGGACCTTTGGGACACCCTTGGTTGTCCTAACCATGGGGGCAGAGGGTGGGGTGGGGAGAGAGCCCGGCATCTAGTTGGTAGAGGCCAGGCACGTTGCTCGGCATCCTCCCGTGCATGGAACAGCCCCACAACAGAGTTACCCGGTCCAAATGATCCAGAGCGCCAAGGCTGAGACAGTGGGAGAGCAGACATTCCAACACGCAATTTCAATAAAGCATAATAAGTGCCGTGCTCTAGCAGGAACAAGTAAGCAAGTGTCAGGGAAAGCCTCCATGCAGAAGTAGTATATAAGCTGAGACTCTGGAGATGAGTACGATTGAAGGGGTTGGACGGGGCAAGCAGAGGGAACAGCATGTGTGAGAGCTCAAAGGCAGGAGAGCTCGGAGTCACTGAGAACATGAATGGTCAGTGAAACTGGAGGGGAGAGTGAGAAGGGGAAAGGCGCAGAGGTGGGGGCTGGCAGGCTAACAGGGGCTGGGACTTGGAGCCGTGCTTAGTGATAGAGTTCTGTCTGAAGATGAATGCAGAATCGCTGAAGGCTTTTAAACCAAAAAGCGACACAATAGAAATTTGTTATAGGAAAACATATTGCTCGGCACTGTCTCACGTACTTGAGAGGAAATACAAGATCCTCTGTGCCTTGGCAGTCTAATAGGCAAAATAAAATAAAGTCAGAGAGCTGTGATACAATTACATGTAAAAGAAGACTTGAGACAGATTGGTTTCCATTTACAAGGCCAGGGGAAATCAGTCCTGGGTTAGTCAGTGTGGGCTGCTATAACAGAATACCATAGACTGGGGGATTTAAACAACAAGACTTATTTCTCACAGTTCTGGAGGCTGGAGATCCAAGATCAGGATGCTGGAAGATTCCATGTCTGGTGAGAGCTCTCTTCTCAGTTTGCAGATGGCTGCCTTCACCAGTGTCTTCACGGGGTGTAGAGAGGTCAGCTGTGGTCTCTTATCCCCTTATAAGGGCACCAATGTCCTCACGGGGTCTCCACCCAGAAGATATTATACAAACCCAATCACGCTGGGAGGTGCTTAATAGTCTGTGGGGGAGGGATTGGAGCTGAAGTTGGTGGAGATTAACATCAGGTGTGAAGGTGCAAAATCTAAGGGGAAGCTGGAGATAAAGACATAAAGAAGTTGGCTTTTGCTTACCACTTACCTTTGTCCAGACTAAACATCTTTCAGTTTCTTAAATGCAACAGGTTCTCTCTTGTCTCCCAGATGTGCTACTTGGAATATTCTGCCTTCTCTTCCTTCCCAACTTCCTTTCATCTGATTAACACTCTCTCAGCCTGCAGGTCTCAGGTTGGACGTCACCTTTTCTGGAAGTTTCTCCACGGATTCCTCAGTCTGGAGATTGGAATTGTTTGTCTATCGCTCCATTAGATGATAACCTCCATGAGGGTGAGCACATGAATTGTTGCCCATTGCTGTGTTCCATGACTTAGCACAAGCCTAGCAAATACCAGGCTCTTGCTACCTATTTATTGACTTGGCTTGATTTGGAAGCCAGGAGCGTCCAAACAGGGTGGAATCTAATCTGAGGAATGGTTCAGGGTCAGAGTTTTAGAACCAGGGCTGCAAACCAGAGCAGGCTGGGCACCCTATTTATTTGAGCCAGTTGAATACTGTGAGGGTTGGCATGGGTGCTTAAAGTTCAGGGCTACCCCAATAAAGTGCACCAACTACACAGATCTGGGAGAAATTAATTGTTTCAGGGAGAGAGAGGAGCCCTGGGAAGCTGTGTGGATACAGTGGTATTTCTGCTTGGCCTTGAGGGACAGACAGGCTTGGTGCTGCCAATGCACAGCTCTGTTCTCTCTCTGCCTTGGCACCTGTTGATCTTCCAAATTCTCTGCACGCCGCTGTCTCTGTCAGAGCACAGGTGCGGCTTAATGTGCAGAGTGTCACCTAGGTTACATCCCACGGAGGACACCTGTTATGTGCTGTTACGGGCTGGGATCTCCAGGCACATGCATTCAAAGCACAAAACACCTGTAGCATATTCCACAGGGCACCCCTTATGTATTCATGATCATGAATAGTGTATGTGTATGTGGATCCATAAACACTTGCATTTCACTCAGAGGCTTAACTTTTCAAAGAACTTCCACAACTCGAAACTTGTTTCCTTTGCACAGCAATAATATGAGTCAGGTGAGGAAGACATGGTTGTGCTCACATTGCAGATGTTGCTCACATTGCAAATGACTTGTCCAAGGCCACACAGCAATCCTTATGCAACTAGGGATGGGACCCAAGGTGTCATAATTGCCAATTAATCAAACCCTTCCAATCCAGTGTCGGTGAGCTCTCTGCTTTGTGATAAAATATGTTCAAATGTGTTAAGGACAACTGCCAGTAACTCAACCTGCTGTGCAATGTTTAATAAAGTCTTAAAATATGATCTTTTGATAGGTGAATGATTTTTAATTGTCATATCTTCCTGATTGACCAAAGAAATCAATTTCTTCAATTATAAAAATTGGGTCCCTGTGCTTTACTAATAGGTGTAATGGTGAATGCTAGAAACAAATGAGTAACAAATGAGTAATTGCTAGAAACAAATGAGTAATGCTAGAAACAAATGAGTAACGTGAACTTATATTCATCTAAAGTTAAAAGCATTTGGTTACATACCTAGCTTATAATGAAATCAACTAAATTAAATCACTAAGGATCAAAATCCTTCAGGGAAACTGTTTCTTCTCTGAATTTAAACACTAGGCCAAGTAACCAGAAGGTTAATGTTTAGGTAATTAGCTAACGGCAAAGCATATATACATACGCAACTATAAGACGCCAACTAATGACACTGCTATGTGGAGTCCTTATAACATTTTCAACTCAAACTTGGAGCAAATGCATTTTCTTTGCTCCCTTACCCAGAACCCTCCCACCAGGCTTTGTTTTCTGTTTCTTCTTTTCTTCCACCTATTTCCCTCTAAGACTATTTCCTCTCTGTGAAGGTTTTCATAATAAAGACAGTGATACTGCAGGCTCCTGATTCTGAAGAAGTAGTACAGCTGTGTTGAATTAGTATAGCTAAGAAGAAAGTATAGCCGTGAAATTCATTTCTGTGGTCTGATGTCTTTCTGCATCATGTGTTTTCAAGCATTCGGATAAAGAAGTGCCTTTTTAGGGCGTTCATGTTGTCTTTATCTTTCACTCTCACTGCTTCGTGCACACTCGCGCGCACACACACACGCACACACGCACATGCTTGCAGAGACAGAGGCTGTCCCTATGCAAACTTTGCCAAAAGTGTTCTCCCACAGATAAATCACTTCCTTCCCAAGGAAGCAAATACCTGTGCCACATAGCTGGAGTGGGTGGGGGGACTCTGCATCCTGAAATACCCTGTCTGTCAACTGTCAATCGTTTAGCACCATAGTGAGGAGAGCCTCTCTGATCGCTGAGCAGTCAGGAGAGCTGCCCACACTGGACTACCAGCACCAAGGCCCTTTCCTCAAGGTGACTCCCGAGACCAGCTCCGGGATGGTCTGAAGGACCCTGTGTCAGGAGACAGCTATGATTACTGGTGGTACCCTCCAGGATTACTTCTGTGATTGGCCCAAAGAGCAAAGCCTGCATATGCTTCCCAGAGCTAATGTCAAAACTAAGCGGAAGCCTCGGGACAGATGAATTAGGGCTTGGAGATCCCATGGTGGGCATCCTCCCACCGTACTCAAGAGGAAAAGAATCCCACACAACATACTGATAGGCTGCAAATATATGAACGCTGATATTTGCTTCCCCTATTACACAAAGGAAGAAAACACATAAATGGGTTAATTAGCTCCTATGCAGCATTTAATTAGAGCATCTTTGTTCACTCTGCTTTAGCCAGAATCTCAATTATCTATCCCTATTTCCAGGATTTTTGAGCACAGACATACATTTTCACTAGGGGCTCCCCATCTGAAGCTTGGGGTCTCAGCGATCTTCCATGTGGCAGTGGCAACCAATTTCAGCATGAAATTTTGATTACTTTCAAGTTATCCCATTATCACAGGGAACAATGGCTCCTTTCAACCCTCAAAAGGCATTTTTTCCTTTTTTTTTTTTGCGGTACGCGGGCCTCTCACTGTTGTGGCCTCTCCCGTTGTGGAGCACAGGCTCAGGACGCGCAGGCTCAGCGGCCATGGCTCACGGGCCCAGCCGCTCCACGGCATGCGGGATCCTCTCGGACCGGGGCACAAACCCATGTCCCCTGCAATGGCAGGCGGACTCTCCACCACTGCGCCACCAGGGAAGCCCCCAAAAGGCTTTTTTTTTTCACGCTGTATGTGTATAATTATAAATAGGCTTTTTGGAAGTCCAGATTGGCGTCAGGGCTGGGAACTTGGTGACTTTTCTTCCCATAGGATGAAGCAATGATAAGTGACCTTGATTATGTAAAAACTCATTCAGTCCTCACAATTCTCTAAGGTAGGTATTATTATTTTTTTTATCAGCATTTGTCAGATAGAGAAACTGAGTCACAGAGAGGTTAAGGGATTTGTCCAGAGACTTGATCCCAGGTGGCCTGGATCCTGGATCTAAACTCTCAGTCATCGTGCTTCTATGTTTCTCAACAATACCATAGTCTTTGCTGCATGAACACCAATATCAATTCTATTGGAATCATAAATTGACACAGATCATTCTTTTTATAAGAATGATATTAGTTAGAACTATTTTGATTCTGAATAAAAGAAATCAGACTCATACTTAACATATGCAAAAGGAGAAATTTATTATAAGGGGGGAGGGGATGTCTCTTGAGGAAGCCAAGGTCAGGAATGCAGCTGGACATCAGAAACAATGGGAACCAGGAACTGAAACAGCATTAGGACGCTCTCCTTGTCTCTTTTCCTTATTTCTTTCTATTATCACCTACACCTGCTTTCTTCTTCATTCTGTCTGTCTGCAGAGTTACATCTTAAAATCCCTGTTCCTTACAGAGGAGAAGCACATGTCCACAGATTCTGAGCTTTATTTTTGACACACTTGGACCCAAAGAGAGACTAGTCCAATATTTGCTCCTAATATGTCCATAAAGCCCAATATGAAAGTGATGATTATTATCATTGTCACAGAGGCCCTTGTGGTGGATAACTCTATTGATTTCTGTGTCTGGTGCTTGGACCAACTCCTTTGCCCTACCTCCTCATATGCCTGAAGTAGGAGCAGCTAGCTGCCTTTTAAAGCAAAAGCATTACAAGGGTCCCCAGTCCTTACTGGGCCAGTAAGGAGCTTCCTTGGACCTTTTCAAATCTGTAACTGTCTTCCAGAATTTGATACCCGAAACAGCATCAAGAAGTAGGAAAAGTGGTTACTACTATTATTTTTCTTTTTTTTTTTTTCTTTTTAACAGATGAGGGCTCAGAGGTTCAGAGAGATGACAATACTTATCCAATTTTGCATTGCTGTCAAGTGGTAAAGTCCTTTCTCAACGACTTTTTGTACAATGAAAGCAAAATTCAAAATTCAGCTTTTAGGGCTTCCCTGGTGGCGCAGTGGTTGAGAGTCCTCCTGCCGATGCAGGGGACACGGGTTCGTGCCCCGGTCCGGGAAGATCCCACATGCCGCGGAGCGGCTGGGCCCATGAGCCATGGCCGCTGAGCCTGCGCGTCCGGAGCCTGTGCTCCGCAACGGGAGAGGCCACAGCAGTGAGAGGCCCGTGTACCGCAAAAAAAAAAAAAAAAAACAAATTCAGCTTTTAGTCCTGGTGCACTCTGCATTGGAGAATCCAAAGGCAGTGCACCTGATTTGAAGATTAGGAGCCAGGTCTCCCAACTTCTGGTCTTGACTCAGAATATTTCTCCACACTCATAAGGGCTTTGAAGCACATATTATTGTGACAGCCCAGGGTTCAGAATGTAATCTTTTTCCTAGAACCATTCCTTTTTTGGCACAGAGCACAAACAATTTTCTTTTATTATTTTCTATTTAGCTCTTTGTTTTTTTCTGCCAACTCTGGATTCTGAGAAAGTGGCCAACGTTGCAGATGTCAAAGCTATTGACTGTTCAGATTTCCCACACGGAAGTGATGCGTTTCCTTGCCTTGTCCCCACCTTCTTTTAAGAGCATTTAAAGAGCAGCTCCACTCAGCAGCCTATGAATCAGCGTCATCAATTAATACATATGGGCGCCCACTCCTCAGAGCTTCACACTGAGCTAGGCATGGCTCTCTGCGGGGGCTCATGCAGCGCCATTTTCAAGGAAATTAGAACAGATCTCTTGGGTTAGTGGTGTCCTACAAATCATGAATATGTAGTTAACCAGCTGTACAGCATCTCTCACTCTATGGCACAAAGAGTTGGTTTTAATTCAGAATTTAAAGCAAAAAATATTCAGGTTGTAGCTAAAAGAGAGCTTCTTGGTCACCCAGGGGGAAACAACGGCATGAGCCATTCAATGAAGATACTGCATCTCTGTCCCTGGAAACCTGTTCTAGTGCTGGCTCTTGTGGTAGCCAGCATCCAAGGTGGTCCCCAGTGATTCTTACCACCTGGTATTCACGTCATTGCATGGTCTTCTCCGACCATGAATAGGGCTGACCTGTGTAACCAATAAGATACTATAGAAACGGCAGTGTGCTACTCCTGAGGTTAGGTCATAAAAGACATTGCAGCTTCCTCATAGTCTTTCTTCAATTGCTTACACAGGGGAAAGACAGCTGTCATATCATGAAGAGAGTCAAGAAGCTCATGAAAAGGCCCCTATTGGAAGGAACTGAGGCCTGCTGGACAAAGCCTGCATCAACTTTCAGGCATGTGAGTGAGCCCCCTTGGATGTGCATTCTCCAGCCCTGGTCAAGCCTTCAGGTGACTGTAGCCCTAGCTGACATCTTGACTGCAACCACAAGAGGGATTTTTAGATAAAACCTCAGCTAAGCTGCTACCAAATTCCTGACCCACAGAAACTGAGATAAAAAAATATTTACTATTATTTTAAGTCACAGAATTCTAGGGTAATCTGTTATGCAGCAATAGATGACTAATACAGGTTGAAAATTCTGCTCTGTCCATATCCCACTTTAGAGAAGCTACCTTTATATAACTCTTAATGAATGAGCACAGCTGAGCTGAATCAGCTCAGTATGGTGGGTGCTGCTTTTGAAAAAGGAATAGAGAGTTGGGGGTTTTGTCAGCCACCATGAGCCAGGGACAAGCAGAAAGCAGAGGATGCTGTGACTGAGGAGGAAGGACAAGAAGCAAGAGAGAAGCAGAGAAGAGAAACAAAATAAAACAAAAATGAGAAACTAGCTTCGGATCCTAGAGGCTTCTTAGTCCCTCTTCTCGGGGTACTTGAAGCCAATTCTGAATTTCCAGGTCTCCATGATGTTTCAGATCCTTTGATTTCAACCAATATAAGGTGCACTTCAAAGGGTCCTGAGGCAAAAGTGCCATCAAAAGTTATTAGAGGATCACTTTTCCAGATGTTGGGATATTTACCTAGAGGAAAGGGCTCCGGACTTGAGCTCTTAAGAGGCAGCGTTTCATGGAAGAAATAACATATTTTCCTTGTCATCTCTTTATTTGAAAGGCAAATAAATGGCTTAGAGAAAGTGATTTTCACACAGTCCTATTGTGATTTAAAGAGATAATGCAATCTCTCTAGTATCAAATAGAGATATAACTAAGAAAATGATGTCTTCTCTAGATGCCTGTTCACTCATTTCTACAAAGCCCAGGTTTAAGAACAGAAGAGATTTACACAGCACTGGAACAATGATCTCTCCCCTCTGAATCCCGTGACTTGCCATGATGAATAGCTGGACAGGGAGGAGTGATGTCACACCCCTGCATTGCTTATTGTTGTGGACTCTGTTTCAGGGAAAGAACAATTCCCTGTGGGGCTCTGCATTGGCTTGGATATTAATTTGGCATTGAAACTAAGCCCACTGTGTGCAAAGGAGCTCTGGTGAGGAGCTTTTATTTTCTATAAAACAGTAAATCTTGATACCGAGATTATGGTCCAGCTTCCTCCTCTGGAGAGAACTCACAAAAAGGAATCTCAACTTGTGAAAAGTAGTAAGAGTTCCTTTTGCTTTTCATTGCAAGAGGGTTAAAAGATAGTAATATATGCACCTGAGAACATGAGGTTTGTGAGGTACTCAAAGCCAGAGGAAGTCAGATGAGAAAGGATGGGTGCCGCTGAGGAAGTCTGCATGCAGGAGATGGGGTATGAACTGTGCCTTGCACAGGTCAAGAGGTGCAAGGCGAACCTGCAGACCAGAGGCAGAAGAATGCAACTCTTGTGTTAATTTCCAAAGGGAGACTGATAATATTTCCATCATGAATGCTAAATAGCGTCTCCTGCAAGGAATGTTTCATGCTTCCATAAACAGCCCACGCCTGTGTGATATTATGGAAGAAATTCTCCATAATGGTGAGGGATTTCTACTTACAGGGAGTTTTTAAGTGAGCTGCAATGAAGACTCTTCAATAAAAGAAGAAATGAAACATCAGAGACACTTACAGAGACAGTCTTGGAATGTGTAACCATCTTTTTTTGGTCTCTCAAAAGAACATTGCCGCCTTGTTTTTTGCTTCTGCTTCTCAGCCCAGGAGATTTAAGATTTTAGGAGCTTGGCTCTGCTGACCTCTCCAACCTCAACTTTGACCATGCCCCCATCCAAATCTATTCCAGATACATTGAACTATTGCTGTTCTCCATCTCCAAGCATACGCACCTGCTATTCTGTCTGTCTTGAACACTCCCCCAGGCCTGTCTTTACCTGGCTAATTTCTTTCCTTGTTTCAGAGCTCAGCTGAGAGATCAATGCCTCTGAGAAATTGGTCATGTTCCCTTCCACATTCTATCCCTCCCACACACACACACCAACTCTCCTGTGGGGATCTGTAATGGATCCTTGTCTTGCTTTTTCTGCTACTCAGCAGCTTTGGAACACACACATGTACACACACACACACCACACACTCTGGTTGGGCAATGTCCTGCCTTATTCCAATTTGATCGGTTACAGTCCCAGCCTGACCAACTGGGCACACCCAAGTGAAACCTTGAGTAGAAAGTCAGGAACGTGAGGAAGGAGATTTGTACAAACTCTCTTTCCTGCTGAGGCTGATAGTAGAAGCATTTGGGGTTCAGGCCACAGGAAGAGGGAGTTCTGGTGTCCAGCACCCAGGGCCAGTGGGATGTGCTGCCATCTTTGGTCAGGGGCTGGCAGGGTGGGGTTTGCTGGCACATTCCCACACTGTGGTTTGGGTGCTGTGTGGTGGACAAGGCTGGTTCTCTGCAGGCCACCATTAACTCATTCCTTTCCTCAATTCTTTTTCTGCTGAAAGAGTTGTTTTCAGCTGAGAACCCTGAATGAGACAGTACGCCCTCCTCTGTGCCCTTACAGCCTGTGAACTTCCCCTTCACTCCATGTTATAAGTTGTTCTAACTGGCTATCTGTCCTCCTATTTGTCCCATCCATTTCCTCAGGGTTGGGCCAGTAGACCTTCTTCAGAATGATGTCCCAGTTCTTACTGTGACACCTGGTGAAATAAATATTTACTGATTAAATAAGCATACAAATGAAAAAGATTTTTTTCCAAGTGCCTTGTACCATTCTCTGACTTCGGAAGACCCCTGTCAGCTATGCTTTCACCCGGGATGCCTTATTCCCAGAGCACATGTCTGTGGACACCAGGGTATCCTGAGAGAGTGGGTTAGAATCCAAATGGGAGTGGACAGTTGCCCGGAATAGCCAGAAATAAAACAGAGGTGCTTGAACCTAAAGAAACAGACAAGTTCATTACCAGGCAAACTCAGTATCAGGGGCTTCCATTGCATTCAAGAGGGGAGTGCAAGTTCATAGGGAACAGGGAAACCAGCGCTGGGAGCAGAGGGCAGAAACAGGCCTCAGAAGTGCAGTGTCAGGTGGGAGGGAGAGTGAGAGGGCTCACCTGGTGATGAGTGGGGGTGGGCAGAGGGAAAGCAGCTGTACAATGACCTTGAGGTGGAATGTCTGGGCACATGCCAGGAAAAGGAAGAAAGCTAGAGATGCTGGGTATGGGTTCAGCGGTATTGCCACGGAGAATCCATGTTGCCAGGGAAAGTCTCTTTGGCGTTTGCCTGGAAAGCCACAACTCAATCTTTACAACTTGAGCCTAACATCCCTGCCAGAGGAGTTTTTTGGGACCTTGGGCTTGGTTTGGATCATTTATCAGGAACTCAGAGACCCCTGCAGTTTCTATTCAAACATGTATGGCACTAGAGTATAGTTATCTGTTTATATGCTTATTTAATAATAGTAATGACAATAATAGTTACTAATTGCTAAATGCCAGGCACTTTATGTACGTTATTCATCTAATCCTTCCAACAGCTCTATAACTTAGGTACTGTTATTATCCTTAATTTTCAGATGGTAAAAGTAAGGTCCAGGGAGGTAAACTGACTAGCCTAAGGTTGCACAGCCAGTAAGTGGCAGAGAGAAGATGTGACCTCAAGGTGTGAATTTCAGAGCCTCTGCCCTTAAACACTAGGTTACAGTGACTTGAGTCTACATCTCAGCTGAGTAAACAAGCATTAGTTTCCTTACCCCTTTTGCAGTTCAAGAAGTCATATGAGGATCTAGGAGCAAGGAAAGAAACTTGTCTGGAGGACACAGACACAGGCGGAGCTGGAACTAGATCCCAGATCTTGCAGCTAATCTCAGATGATACTCTTGCATTGGGAGAACAATTTAGGAAGATAAGTTTGGCCCAAGTGGATGTGGGAGGAGGAAGAGGATACCAGCGACTGACTCTCTAGATGGGCCAAATATAAGTGCTCAGAGAAAATGATTTTTGCACAGCGACTTTGCAAAGGCTGGTAGTTAATGTCTTGTGAGTCCAGACGAGATGCTGCCATCCAAAAACCAGCAAAGCCTGTATAGTCTTGCTGCTCCACTTAGCTGACATATCCAGACATTAGATGCTTCGAGGGGAAAATGCTTCTGATCTACATTGGCTCCAGTCCCAGAAGGGTGATATTTATGGGCAGGCCCACGGGGGAATGGTTGAGACTGGCTCCAGGCCCTATTTCAGCTGTCTCTACATGGGGCCCAACCCCCTTTTCTTACTTCCCAGCCGAGAGGTAAAAGGACACAAGAAGTATGGAATCTTGAACCTGGTCGTGTCTTCTGGGATCCCCTTAGATGAAGCCCTGGCCGGTCCTCACAATTATCTGGGGCATTGTGAAAAAACACACATTGCGAGTCTCACTTAAGACTCTAGAGGCCTGGGTTTTGCACTTTTCAAGAGCACCTTGAGAAATGCTGATGATCAGGTAGCTGGAGGCACCTTTGATCTAATTCAACAGAACGACAGTCACATTTTACAGACGGGGCAGCAGGAAGCACAGGCGGGGAGGAGGAGGGAGCAGAAGACAGAGGTTAAAGCCTGAACTCTGCCATGTGCTTGCTTTGTGGCTCAGGGAGAGTCGCTGGGCCTTCCCAAGTTCCAGTTTTTCATATTTAAAAAAACAGACACAATAAGAGACCCAACAGCACTACTGTAAGATGTAAAGTGCTTAGCTCAGTGCCTGGCGAAGTCAATGTTTGCTCTTATTAATGAGCGGGGGAGCGGCCAAGTAATGATAACCTAGCAGGATAGATAATTTGGATTATTTTCATTGTTGCGGCTGTTTCTTTCCTTTTATAATTTTTTTTTGTGAGATTCAAGACTGCTCACCATTCTTTCTTTTGTGCCCTGCTAGAGGAAATCATTTCCTGGACCACAAGCTGATCCCCGGGTACATGTCTATACAGAAGAACTCCCTTGCTGTGACAACGGATCTCATTTTGTTCTCTGAGTTTTCCTCTCCCATCAGGTCAGCCTGCAGACACCTAAGCAGACCCCACGGCCTGACCTGCCACCGAAGTCCCTCTGGTGTGGAGCATCTGAGAGCACAGGCCCATCCCACGGTCCAGGGACACAGCAGCAAAGGCATGGCTAATTCCCAGTCACACTGGCCCAAGGCCTGGCCCCAGGGCATCTCCAGCTCAAACTCCCCCTGGGTCCTGCTCTGGAAAGAGACCAAATGCAGAGAGTCAGCCAGTGTGAGTGTGTGGCCCTGGATGTATTTGCATATCTGCAAACCAATGCAACTATAATGCTAGATGAGAATATAAATATTTTGGGTGCTGAAGGAGAGGAGACGGGTTCACAGTGTCCAGCATGCAGGAACTAGGATGCCAAGTGGGGACAGAATTTATACAAGCTGCTATGAGATGTTCCAGGCCATGTAAGGTGGGATTATGCCTGGGGGCTGCTGGCACAGATTTTAAGTGTTAAGGCAGTTTAGGGAAACGGGGAGCCTTTGCGAGTCACAGTCATCTGGAAAGGTTCTCCAGGTGGGAGGCATTAGGACATCCTTCAGGAATGTCTCCTCTTACCAGGAAGAAACAATAATTATGATAAAAATGATCACTACAATTTATTAAGCATTCACTCAATTCCAGGACATGTACTAAGTGCTTTACGTGCAACATCTGGTATGTTTCTCACAAAACATGGGGTCGGTGCTACGACTATTATTCCCACTTCATAGATTACAGGTGATTTGCAAGGTGAATGGCAAGGCGAAATGTGAACTCAGACCATCTGATTCCACAGCTGGCACTCTGAACGGCAACCACTCCCAGCATCTCTGAGTGTGGTTACGACCCAACTGACATGACTAATGCCACTGCCACCACCACCAGAATCATTGCAAGACCTAAAGGTGCTTTCGATAGGCTACCCTTTATGTAGATATTTCACACTTCTCCAAAATGCCTTTTCATGCCTCCTGCCCATTGCTTCTCAACACCATCCCACAAGGAAGTTGTGATGGGATTATTCCCATTTTGCAGATTAAGACAATGAAGCTCGGAATTTGTTTCTTGCCGTAAGAATACATTTAGTGACAGAGATCATACCAGGACACTTGGCTCCAAACGTAGCCCTTTCCCTTCAGTGTGATGTGGAAGTGTCCCCGGAGTGAAGTGTAATTACACCTTTAGCAAGAGGGTACACTGAAGCACAGAGCGGACCACCTGTTTGCCTGGGTTCCCTCCTTACTCCCCTCTCTGCTTTGGCCGCCCTACTCTGTATGCCTGCTGGAAGGTTCCCTGGTGTCATTTTAGACAGGAGAGCAGCCCTTGGGTAGACCAGCATATCTCAGTTCAGCACTCAGCAGAAAGAGCTCAGATGTCATTAATCACTGTTCTGTTTCCATAAATGCGTCAGCACCCTTACCAGGCAAAGGCAGATACCCCTGGGGAAGAAACTCTAGAAACAGAAGCCAGAGCATGTACCCCAGCACCAGATGGGAAGGAAGGGGCTGAGGTTGCTGCAGTGTCAGAAGGAGAGTGAGATCTTTATCGCGCCTTTGGGGAAAGAGCTCTGCTTAGAGACCTGTCAGGCAACCAGAACCTCAGCCTCCAGCAGCAACTCACCCAGAATTAAATCCTGATGCCCTCTGTTGGTGTTTTCCAGTAATGGTAAAATTTTGGAGATCTAGAGAGGAAGCAAGAATTTGTGGGTCACAGACATAAACCCCATACTCACACATACACACAAACTCACAGGCACCATGATTTTACTCTCAGAGTCTTCAGAACAGAATCATAGACCATCAGACTTGCAGAAACGTTTTAAACATCTGAGTCTTGCCACTTATTTTTTGCAAATGAAGAGACAGAGGCTGTCAGAGGGAAAGCCATTTTTCCAAGGCAAAATACGTGCCACATTCTTTACACATACCGTCACATCTAGTCCTTACTGCAGTCTCACATAGTAGGTATTATTCTCTCCCATTTAGAAGAGGGAAGGAGATAAAGGGAAGTCATGGAATGTTTCCAAAGTTAGTAAAGCTATATACTACTTGGCAGGTGTAGGATGCTAATCCAGGCAGATTTGGCTCCAGAATCCATCCACGATGCCTTTCTAGTTAGATAGAGTTTCAACTTGAACTTGGATCACCTAACCTTTAATTTTGTGACCTTTACACAAATGTGTGCAAAATATACATATTCAGTCTCTCCCCGTCCACACAGAGACACGATGAGCTAATTTTAGGCTCATGCCCTGTATATCACTATGGAACATAATGTTTGTTCCAATAAGTGACATCTTATTTTCCACCCGTGTTTAGAACCAATTGAGAGGTAGGCACAGGAACCAAGAGAAAAATCAGTCTATCACCACTGTTACTGTCGAAGCTCTTAGATGATGTGGCTTTGGGTCTGTTGCCCAGGTGGGCCTACCAACACTTTATCTCTGAATAAGTTAAGCTTACCTGCCCAGTCACTGGTACAGTGGGCAATCACAGTCCTCCATGCAGAGAGAAAACTGCTCAACTAAGCTTAGCACATGACAAAGGGCAGCTGAGCATGCACCCTCCCTACAGGCAGGCAGACCTGAAAAAAACAATACAAACAAACAAAGATGCAAATTGAGGAGCTTTACATACCCATTTTGGGGGTAGAACTCACCAATCAGATAGGCCACTTCCCTGGTGGTATAGAAAGACCAAGAATAATATGTTAATGGAAGTTCCTTTACATGGAAACAAGAGAAGCTGAGTATAAGCCATTCCACTTGATGCTATTATTTCAGGGGTCCACTAAGAGTGTATAAAATTCTTTGCGTTATCTGCAAAGTTTGCAAGTAAGTTAAAGCCTACTGATCTAGAGTCCACAGAATGATTAGACTCCTTAAGAGAACAATTTTCAAGCACTGTGTTATAACTAGCATGTTATGTGCTAGTTACCAATGAATATTTTTCTATTTCCATCAACATGTCCCCATAGGGACTTGAATTAAATTCTAAAACATGCACTTCTGGAGTTTAGACTGGCCTTCCCTTAATTAGTACAAATGACAGCTCTGGCTTTATGTAGATGAGTTACATAGTTGACTCATTGTTAGCTGCATCGTAGCAGGGAGGACAGTTTTCAATATAAGCCCAACTTTCACCTGCTTGAAATTCTCTGAAAAGCCTCCTTTTGAGTGGTAACTTGTCAGACCCATTTCTTATCCTAAGTTGGAGGAAAATCAATCCCACTATTTGAGAGTTGGACTCAATCTGAAGCAATAGGCTTGTCAAATTTAATTATTACACACTCCGCTCACCAAGCCTTGAAAGTGTCAATTTCACCTGAGGGGTAATGAGACCAGGGAAGAAAAATCTGACCAAGTGTGGGAAAACAATAAGTTATGGTTAACAACAAAAGCAACCTTTGAAAGTTAGAAAAAAAGTTCCCGCAATGAGGAACTAGAAGAGGGTTAGAAGAGAGAGATTTGCAGATTCATTTTCTCCTAATGTTTTTCATAAAAAATTAGAATTCTGGAAAACACGTGCAGAAAGGGTCCTTAGAAATCATCAAATCAAACTTCTTTAGTTTATGGATACAGCGACTAAGGTATCACTGACATTTAATAATAATAGTAATAACAATAACAACCACCGTTATTTATTCAGCATTGAATTTGTCAGTCACTTTTCCAAGGTCCCCAGCCAGTCAGTGGGAGAAAATAGGCCAGAGGCTAGGTTTTCCAACTGCTACTATTTTTATACTAAATTCTAAAGTGAGGACCACGTAGAAAAGCCTGATAAGTTTATATTTTATCCCCTTCAAATTCAAAGAATAGCAAAGTTTCAATGACATCTGTTTAACTCTGGCATAGACCATAGCATTGAAATCTCCCACAGAATCAGGACTGATAGATGTTTTTAAAAAAGATAAACAGAGAAAATAGAAAGGTCATTAACATGGTACAATGTCTTTGTTCCTGTAAGGCTATGAAATGAATGAAAATATATCCAAACCGTGTTATTTTCAGCAGTTGGGGTGATGGAGGAATGGGGGTTAAGATTCTTAAACTACAAGATTTAAGGTCATGGAAAATGATGATTTGTTCCAAGTTGCTAAATGCAGGGAACAAGAAAGCAAGAGTTAAAGAGAGTTTTTCTACACAAAATAAAGGCATTAATGTATGTGTCTCCATTGCAATCTGCAATTTCCCCAAGTTCATGAGTATAGAAAAGTAGAACAATCTAGTATGTAAGATATCTGATTTAGACAGATACGGCTTTGCCTCTCACCTCTGCTACCTACTCACTGTGACTTTGGTAAGTAACTCAACCTCTTCTTTTTAAAAATTGTAGTAACATATATATAAGATAAAATTTGCCATTTTAACCATTTTTAAAATGTACGATTCATTGGCATCGATCACATTCACAGTGTTGTGCAATCATCACCACTATTTATTTCCAAACATTATCACCCCAAACAGAAATTCTCTACCCATTAAATAATAACCCCTCATTCATTCTCCCCTCAGCCCCTGGTAACCTCTAATCTACATATTTTCTGTTTCTATGAGTTTGCCTTATTCCCTTTAAGTGATACAATACTTGTCTTTTTGTGTCTGGTTTGTGCCACTTAGTACTATGTTTTCAAGATTCATCTATCTTGTACCATGTGTCGGCATGTGCTAAAGACTGAATAATATTTCCATTGTGTAATATTCCATTGTATGAATTTGCCATATTTTGTTTATCCATTCATCTGCTGGTGGACATTTGGGTCGTTTCCACCTTTTGACTATTGACAATGATACTTGTTGGTTTGAAACCTCAGGAGTTTCCCAGGTGAATTCTGAAACTCGCCCCCATACACAGAGGGCAGGGAGAGAGCAGAGAAAGAGGCAGACCCCTCCAGGTTGGTAGGTGGCAGTGCAAGGGAACTTACATACAAGGCTTGTCTTGAGCGGCTGCAAGACAAGTAGATCTCTGCACCTGTCCACCAGACTCTTGAAAGTTTATATAGAGGTCTTAACGGGGTTCAGTCATGTATACTGTACAGATGGTCTCAACATCATGTTGCTCTCTCAAGGCTGCATCCTGGAAAGCAGCACCCACTGTGGGAACTGTGTGCAGAATGCACATTCCGAGGACAGGAGGGGGTAAGGATTGCCTGGGTCCAGCTCCTGGGTCAACTGGCAGTCACATCCTCTTGATTACCTCCTCCAACAATGCTGTGATGAACACTGGTGTACAAGTATCTGTTTGAGTCGTTGTTTTAATTATTTTTGGGTATATACTTGGAAAATGGAACTGTTGGGTCATATGGTAATTCTAAGTTTAGCTTTTTTTTTTTTTTTTTTTGGTGGCTGTGCCACGCAGCTTGTGGGATCTTAGTTCCCTGACCAGGGATCGAACCCGTGCCCCCTGCAGTGGAAAAATGGAGTCCTGACTACTGGACCTCCAGGGAACTCCCATAAGCTTAGCTCTTTGAGGAGCCAGCAGCTGTACTGTTTTACATTCGCATTAGCAATGTAATACAAGTGTTCCAATTTCTCCACGTCCTTGTCACCACTTGCTATTTTCTTTTTTTTTTAATTAAAAATTTTAAATTACAGTCATTCTAGTAAGCTGTGAAGTGGTGTCTCATTGTGGTTTTGATTTGCATTTCCTTAATGAAGTAACTCAATCTCTTGGAAATTCAGGATCACCATTTACAAAATGTTTAAAGTGATGCTTATCTTGTAGGTCTTCTGTGTAGAATAAATAAGGTGGTGTTATTTGAAACATAGAAAAATCCAGTAGAGGGTAGATGATGGCACTGATGCTGTTGGAGGTGATGATGCCTTTTTATATCCAGATTGTTCCCTCCTTTTGGAATATCCTCTTTTATCACATTTCCAGGTTTTCAAATTATAGTCGTCCCATAATATCTGCTGTGGATGCCTAAGTCCCTTACATAAAATGGCACAGTCTATGCATATAACCTATGCACATCCTCCCACGTACTTCAAATCATCTCTAGGTTACTTATAATACCTAATATAATGTAAATACTATGTAAATTTTATAAGCACAATGCAAATGTTATGTGAACAGTTGTCAGTGCAGCAAATTCAAGTTTTGTTTTTCTGGAATTTTCTGGAATTTTTTTCCCCAAATATTTTTGATCTGTAGTTGGTTGAGCCTGTTCCATATGGGTACCACATCCTTGGGTATGCCAAGGGTCCACTGTATACCCATCCTCCTGCCTGTTCATGGGAGTAAGAAAATACACACTCAAAGTTAGAGAAGTGGCAAGGATCTAGGGGAATGTCAGCCTCAGCTAACATTCATTCTTCCTTATCTTTACTCACCAGAAATAAGAACTTTCTTTTCATCCTTTTAACACCTTTCATTTTAAATATTAATTCAATAGGGACCTTGTTGAGAAACCTTCACCTCTGTTTTTCTTAGAACATTTTACTTTGTCTCCTAGTTGATATGTAGGGTCTAGGTATTTATACTTTATGTTTAATCAATTAAGGTAAGATATGAGCAAGGACCAGATGGATACCACTTGCAGCAAGATGGTGGGCATATCCCAGAAATTCTGGTAGGTGTTTTAAATCACAAGGTGCCAAGAGTCAAAAAGAGAAGAAAACTTTCTGGACAAGACGTTTGAGTACAAACATCTCTGAATTGGAAGCAGTGGTTTCTTATGGTCTTGCTTCTCTGCCTCTTCTGAGCATTCCCTCACAGCTTAAATTAATTAATGAGAAAATCAGTTATAATATATTTGAATCATGTAGACCAGCACCTATCACAGGTTAGAAGATGAGAAGTATTAGCTCTTATTATTATGATTGTGGAGTTCACCTTGTGCTGTTATGGTGTTGGAGCTACTGAAACGAGGGAAGATTACAAAGGATGCAATGGGGAAATCATTCTTTAATATTCAACAGAGTGGGATAATATTCTGAATTACTAACATGTTTTTGCCTCACATTGCCTTACACACTGTGGCCATCCCCTGGAACCATACGTAGGGGCATTCCATTTTCACACCCTCAGGGAAGCATTGTTCCAGCAGAGTAGGCAACAAAAAAATCAATCCTTAGCCTTTGAATTTGGAATCGATAACTTTGACAATAGTTCAAAAGGAACGGATTTTGAATTTCAGGATTCTGGACATTAAAAATAAATGGCCCTGGGGCTTCCCTGGTGGCGCAGGGGTTGAGAATCCGCCTGCCAGTGCTGGAAACACCGGTTTGAGCCCTGGTCCGGGAAGATCCCACATGCCGCGGAGCAACTAAGCCCGTGTGCCACAACTACTGAAGCCCGTGCACCTAGAGCCCGTGCTCCTCAACAAGAGAAGCCACCGCAATGAGGAGCCCGCACACCGCAACAAAGAGTAGCCTCGCTCGCCGCAACTAGAGAAAGCCCATGCACAGCAACAAAGACGCAACACAGCCAAAAATAAAGAAATACATTTATTAAAAAAAAAAAAGGCCCAAGATTTGCATGATGGATAAGTGCTGAATTTGTTCCTGCCATGATGCCAGAGGCCACCATTGGGTAAAGACAATCACCTACAATTCTGTAAAGACTAGCTTTGGCCAAAGGTAAAAGGTTAAATCTTTATCATGGTCACACTTTCATGGGCAACTTGTATCACCTTTTGGTTGGAGAACTTACTGATCACGTTTTTTTTTTTTTTTTGGCTGTACTGCGAGGCTTGTGCAATCTTAGTTCCCCAGCCAGGGATTGAACCTGGGCCCCCCTGCAGTGGAAGCATGGAGTCCTAACCACTAGACCGCCAGGGAATTCCTGATCACTTTTGAGATTAAGTGGTCTCACCTGCCCCAAATTTCCTAGCAGTTCGTTTGAACATTCCTTAGAGTACTTGATCATTTCATATATTTTACTATATTAATTTGCACACATAACTTTCCTTTCTTACTCTTTAGGACCCTGGAAAATAGGAACTGCAGCTTATAAGTGTTATTATAGTACATATAAAATGTCATGGTGCAGATGAATCACTTGGAGATTGCGGATCTCCACCTACAGAGATTCTGATTCAGTCACTCTCCCATGGCACCTGGGAATCTATCTTATAAGCAATTATCCCAGGTGATCCTATTGTTAAGTCTAAAGACCACATTTACAAAAACATTTCTCTGTTACACTGAAAACTGTGTCTTGCCCACAAAATGTATTCAGTAAATGAGTGCTAGATTAATGCAAGAGTAGACTAAGGGGTTAGCAGTTTCAAGAATTGGCATTTTTGTTGAGTTTTTATAACTGAAGAGACTCGTAGTGTGAGTGAAAAATGTTGCCTGCCATATCAATAAACAAAGGATTACAGCCATTAAGTTACTACCGCCACCCCCTATGGAGAGAAACAGACTGCCCTTCGCCAAGCCCTCAGCCACTGAGGCCACCCGCAATGGAGCACCCTGAGGGACTCAGGATGGGAGAGCACAGGATACTGGCCCTAGACAGCTAAGATGCATATCAAAGGAATGATTTTGATGAGCCCAGGTTCTTGCATCTTCCCATACAAAGAAAAGTGCTGAGTTCATTAACTAGAGATACCTGGCTTTCTTTATTTAACTGACTACCTGGTCTTTGTTGCAAAAACCCCTATATATCCTGGTTCCTCCCTTATCTCTTTGGAGCAATCTCTCAGAGCTCGCTGAGGGGCTGTGTCCCGGGCTTAAGTCCTCAGTTTTTTCTGCCAAATAAAATATAATTCTCAAAAATATAATTCTCAACTTTTCGGTTGTACATTTTTTTTTTCATTCGACATTAGTAATGAGTTGGAAGGGAAACTGAATGCCTCCCAATCAATCAAATTCCTTGAGGGCCAGGAACTTCTTTACCATAATCCTGCCAGGCCATCTACCCAAGAGGAAACTGAGGCTCAGAGAGTCAATCTCTTGCTCAAAGTCAAGGAGCTAGAAAGTAGCATAACCAGGCTTCACATCCTGGTTGGTATTATTTTTAAATTCATGCTCTTTTCATTCCTCCAAGCCTCCCGGGTTACAAAGCTCAGACACCAAGGTCCAGAAACAACCTCTCTCAGTGGTACTGAGAAAGGCATTTAACCTCTGTGTGCCTTAATTTACCATCAGCAAAATAAGGGCAAAGATACTTAATTAAATAGGGTGTATTATAGACTTAATCAGTGGAGGTGTGGGATGGGAGGTGAAAATGTAAAAGCAGCATCTAATCATGCCATCATTATTATGAACAATAATAACATTATCAACGTTGGGTTCATAATTTAATCCTTGAAGCACTGACCCACCAGCTCTGATTATTATTGATAATTATAAGGGTGAGATAGGAGGTTAATGAGGGCTCTTTGTGGCTTCAAATCTTTACTGGGTAGGAAGAGAGGAAAATTAATTCTTTTCTTTATACCAAATGTAACAGAATTTGGATTTGTTGTCTATTTTTGTGTTTCTTTCTCTCTTAAAATTCCCTGAGGCCCACTTAGAATAATGGAGTAAATGAATCAGTCTATAAAAATGCATTTTAAAGCCCACAGTGGTGGTGGCTACAACACGTGGTAGCTGAGACAGTGGCTCATCAGGGAAGTGTTCAACCCCAAACTTGCCTATTTTCTGAAATTCAGAGGGAAGTGCTTGAGAGGAATATAACCCCCTATAAATGTGAGCCTAGGAGTTAGGAAAACTCAGCGAGAGCTCTGGTTTGGTGATTAACCCATGTGTGAGTTTAGCTAAATTGAAATACCTCCATGATCTGATCTACAGAACAGGGGTGACAGCCTTTGTTCAGCTTGCAAGGCTATTTCGAGGATCAAATGATGTGATGTATATGAAAGTCCTGTTGGCCATTAGCTCAGTTTGCAAAGATGTTCAGAAAGAGAAAGACTTTGAATCCTAGATACACACACAAATTGCATGCTTTATTAATAGATTCATTAGTCAGCTATAAAGTCAGAGGAATGATCTGGGTCTCATGTTTGGAACTTGCTGCTCCAAAGTGATGTCTATATTGCCTGGCCACCCAACGCAGACACCGACATCCCAGGCCGTGGTTATCTACCTGGGAAGGTGTGAGGTGCTCAGCAGATGCCCCTCCTCAGTGCAAAAGAGACTCGGGCACCTTGGTGACTTGCTTACAGAAAATTGGTGATTGAGTACATTTCTTGAATATACTTTGACCAGAGAAGTGACCCCACTTTCACCTTTTCATTAATTCTAAACTCAGCATCCATACAATATAATGCCAAACAGCATTTTGGAAAATTCGGAGAAATTGTTCCATTATTAGAAGCTCGTAGAGTAAATGGCAGAACTGGCCACAATTCTTAATCTTCCCCTATATCCATACCCTTTGCAATACAACTTGGCTGCCTCTTCCGTCAGGTGGTAAAGTCTAGTTCCCTGTCCCTTGAATGTGGCCTTCTGACTGACGCTGGCTAAGAGAATATAATGGAAGTGACAGTGCAGTCATTCTAAATCGAGGCCTAATGAGGTGTTTTGCTCACTTTCCTTTGGAACCCAGTCATTGGGTACGTCAAGAGCCCGGGCTAACCTTTTGGGGGATCAAATTACTTATGGAGAGGGCCCAGCTGAGGCCATCTATGAGTAATTTACAGTCAGCAGAGTTGATTAACTGACACACAGCTGCTGGCAGATTCACAAGTAAGACAAGCTAAGACGAGAACCACTGTTGATACACACACTCAAGAGAAATAAAAATGTGTGTTTTAGGCCATTAAGTTTGGTTCGATTTGTTAGGCAGCAGTTAATAACTCATATAAATATTACAATGCAGACCTTCAAGTACATTTCTTTTCTGTAACTTTATGATAAAAGAAAGTAAAGGGAAAGAAATATTAACCTAGTGTGAGTTTACCATTAACCAGATTTGTCCAATCTCTAATTGTAGTTTTTGAAATTTTAAAATTGGGATGAAATATCTAACTGTAGTTTTATTGTTCATAGTAGAAAAGATCTTGACTACCTATAGAGGTGAGTGTAAGAGGTCTTGCAATGACCTCTTTATTTCATGGATTCATTTTAAAACAAAAATAAAACACTTTTATTGAGTACCTGCTCTGTGTCATAAGGGTTGTTGACATTTATGTTGTCATAAATGTCAAACATAAGGCATGTTTGACATTTCATCTTTAGCAAATTATCCTTTGGAAATCTGCTTTTAAATAGTCCCAGAAGTTAGACCATTTTAAGCTGGTCTCAGTGACAAATATAGATGGAATTCACTGTATGTTTTCAATTGACTCTTTTTCCCTCACCTATGATTAATTTTCTCATCTGAAAAGCAGAAGGTTGGGACCAAGCTCTCTTCCATCTCTCTATTAATTGACGTGAGAAACTTTCCTCATTTTCATTCCCAGTTGGTACATGACTGATACAGTTACTTAAGAGATACCAATGACTTAGCTCAAAGCCTTAGTGAAAATAATGGTGAAAATCTTGGACATTGGATTTCAGCTCCAGCATATAAAGAGCTTGGGACTAATCACTTCAATCTTAAAAACAAGAAAAAGCTGGAAAAACGGAAAACCAAAGGCTGTTCTTGGACCCTTTAGAGAACTGACGCTGCCTTTATGAAATCTGGAGAGACAGTCCTATCCAGAAAGACACAGCTAGACTCCCTCCAAAAGCTTCTGGAGCCATACACTGGTAAGAACACTGTAACAGTAATTTTGAGAATTGCTTGTGGCTGAGTATTAATCAAAAATGCCTGGGGACCTCAGTCTCAGTGTACTCCCCTACATTTTTTTTTATGAGCTTTACCTTCAGGAACCCCACCAGATTCTCATTTTGAAGATGTGAGAAAAACCCTGTGTCTCTGCCAGGTGAATGGGAAAGGATAAGTAATATTTATGAAATACTCCCAGAACCTCTTCATGACAAATGCGTGCACTCCAAGTGAGAGCCCTATTCCAGTTGAGGAAAGAGGAAGGACATTTCTATTACTCCTTCTAGCATTCCTGTTTCACCTAAGGGAAGAAGGAAGAGGAGCACAGTCCATAGCATTTGGGATTCAATGACATTGATTGAGAATGCTTCATCCTGGGAAAGGAATAGGAAGCAGGTATAAAAAAAAGAGAAATAAAGTTATAGCATTGAGGAGGCGACTGTGAAGGGCAGAGCCCAAAGACACAGCCTCAGTGAAACACTCAGTGAAACACTGAGTTTTTTGTTTTTGTTTTTAATTTAATTTTATTTATTTTTTATACAGCAGGTTCTTATTAGTTACCCATTTTATACATATTAGTGTATATATGTCAATCCCAATCTCCCAATTCATCACATCACCACCAACCCCCGCCACTTTCCCCCACTGGTGTCCATATGTTAGTTCTCTACCATCTGTGTCTCTATTTTTGCCCTGCAAACTGGTCCATCTGTACGATTTTCTAGACTCCACATATATACATTAATACATAATATTTGTTTCTCTCTTTCTGTCTTACTTCACTCTGTATGACAGTCTCTAGAAACATCCACATCTCTACAAATGACCCAATTTCGTTCATCTTTTTTTTTAATTTTTTATTAGCGGTACGCGGGCCTCTCACTGTTGTGGCCTCTCCTGTTGCGGAGCAAGGCTCTGGATGCACAGGCTCAGCGGCCATGGCTCATGGGCCCAGCTGCTCCACGGCATGTGGGATTTTCCCGGACCGGGGCACGAACCTGTGTCCCCTGCATCAGCAGGCGGAATCTCAAACACTGCGCCACCAGGGAAGCCCAATTTCGTTCATTTTTATGGCTAAGTAATATTCCATTGTATGTATATACTACATCTTCTTTATCCGTTTGTCTGTCAATGGGCATTTAGGTTGCTTCCATGAGCTGGCTATTGTAAATAGTGCTGCAATGAACATTGGGGTGCATGTGTCTTTTTGAATTATGGTTTTCTCTGGGGATATATCCAATAGTGGGATTCCTGGGTCATATGGTAATTCTATTTTTAGGTTTTTTTAAGGAACCTCCATACTGTTCTCCATAGTGGCTGTATCAATTTACATTCCCACCAACAGTGCAAGAGGGTTCCCTTTTCTCCACACCCTCACCAGCATTTGTTGTTTGTAGATTTTCTGATGGTGCCCATTCTAATTGGTGTGAGGTGATACCTCATTATAGTTTTGATTTTCATTTCTCTAATAATTAGTGATCTTGACCAGCTTTTCATGTGCTTCTTGGCCATCTGTATGTCTTCTTTGGAGAAATGTTTATTTAGGTCTTCTGTCCATTTTCTGATTGAGTTGTTTGTTTTTTTTAATAGTGAGCTACATGAGCTGTTTATATATTTTGGAGATTAATCTTTGTCCATTGATTCATTTGCAAATATTTTCTCCCTTTCTGAGAGTTGTCTTTTCTTCTTGTTTGTAGTTTCCTTTTCTTTGCAAAAGCTTTTAAGTTTCATTAGTTCTCATTTGTTTATTTTTGTTTTCAGTTCCATTACTCTAGGAGATGGATCAAAAAAGATCTTGCTGTGACTTATGTCAAACAGTATTCTTCCTATGTTTTCCTCTAAGAGTTTTATAGTGTCCAGTCTTACATTTAGGTCTCTAAAACCATGTTGAGTTTATTTTTGTGTATGGTGTTAGGGAGTGATCTAATTTCATTCTTTTACATGTAGCTGTCCAGTTTTCCCAGCACCACTTATTGAAGAGACTGTCTTTTCTCCATTGTATATCCTTGCCTCCTTTGTCATAGATTAGTTGACCATGGGTGCATGGGTTTATCTCTCGGCTTTCTATCCTGCTCCATTGATCTATATTTCTGTTTTTGTGCCAGTACCATACATATTGTCCTGATTACCGTAGCTTTGTAGTATAGTCTGAAGTCAGGGAGTCTGATTCCTTCAGCTCTGTTTTTTTCCTTCAAGACTGCTTTGATGATTTGGGATCCTTTGTGTCTACATAAAAATTTTAAGATTTTTTGTTCTATTTCTGTAAAAAATGCCATTGGTAATTCGATAGGGATTGCATTGAATCTGGAGATTGCTTTGGGTAGTATAGTCATTTTCACAATATTGATTCTTCCAATCCAAGAACATGGTATGTCTCTCCATCTGTTTGTATTATCTTTAATTTCTTTCATCAGTGTCTTATAGTTTTCTGCATACAGGTCTTTCGGTCTCCTTAGGCAGGTTTATTCCTAGATATTTTATTCTTTTTGTTGCAATGGTAAATGGGAGTGTTTCCTTAATTTCTCTTTCAGATTTTTCACTATTAGTGTATAGGAATGCAAGAGATTTCTGTGCATGAATGTTGTGTCCTGCAAGTTTACCAAATTTGTTGATTAGCTCTATTAGTTTTCTCTTGGCATCTTTAGGATTCTCTATGTATAGTACCATGTCATCTGAAAACAGTGACAGTTTTACTTCTTCTTTTCCAACTTGTATTCCTTTTATTTCTTTTTCTCCTTTGACTGTCGTGGCTAGGACTTCCAAAACTATGTTGAATAATAGTGGCAAGAGTGGACATGCTTGTCTTGTTCCTGATCTTAGAGGAAATGCTTTCAGTTTTTCACCATTGAGAATGATGTTTGCTGTGGGTTTGTAGTATATGGCTTTTTTTATGTTGAGGTAGGTTCCCTCTATGCCCACTTTCTGGAGAGTTTTTATCATAAATGGGTGTTGAATTTTGTCAAAAGCTTTTTCTGCGTCTATTGAGATGATCATATGGTTTTTATTCTTCAATTTCTTAATATGGTGTTTCACATTGATTGATTTGCATATATTGAAGAATCCTTGCGTCCCTGGGATAAATCCCACTTGATCATGGTGTGTGATGCTTTTAATGTGCTGTTGGATTCTGTTTGCTAGTATTTTGTTGAGGATATTTGCATCTATATTCATCAGTGATATTGGTGTGTCATTTTCTTTTTTGGTAGTATCTTTGTCTGGCTTTGGTATCAGGGTGATGGTGGTCACATAGAATGAGTCTGGGAGTGTTCCTTCCTCTGCAATTTTTTGGAAGAGTTTGAGAAGGATGGGTGTTAGCTCTTCTCTAAATGTTTGATAGAATTCACCTCTGAAGCCATCTGGTCCTGGACTTTGGTTTATTGGGAGATTTTTAATCACAGTTTCAATTTCATTACTTGTAATTGGTCTGTTCATATTTTCTATTTCTTCCTGGCTCAGTCTTGGAAGGTTATACCTTTCTAAGAATTTGTTCATTTCTTCCAGGTTGACCATTTTATTGGCATATAGTTGCTTGTAGTAGTCTCTTAGGATGCTTTGTATTTCTGCGGTGTCTGTTGTAACTTCTCCTTTTTCATTTCTAATTTTATTGATTTGAGTCCTCTCCCTCTTTTTCTTGATGAGTCTGGCTAATGGTTTATCAATTTTGTTTATCTTCTCAAAGCACCAGCTCTTAGTTTTATTGATCTTTGCTATTGTTTTCTTTGTTTCTATTTCATTTATTTCTGCTCTGATCTTTATGATTTCTTTGCTTCTGCTAACTTTGGGTTTTGTTTGTTCTTCTTTCTCTAGTTCCTTTAGCTGTGATGTTAGATTGTTTATTTGAGATTTTTCTTGTTTCTTGAGGTAGGATTGTATAGCTATAAACTTCCCTCTTAGAACTGCTTTTGCTGCATCCCATAGGTTTTGGATCATCGTGTTTTCATTGTCATTTGTCTGTAGGTATTTTTTGATTTCCTGTTCGATTTCTTCAGTGATCTCTTGGTTATTTAGTAACGTATTGTTTAGCCTCCATGTGTTTCTGTTTTTTACGTTTTTTTCCCTGTAATTCATTTCTAATCTCATAGTGTTGTGGTCAGAAAAGATGCTTGATATGATTTCAATTTCCTTAAATTTACTGAGGCTTGATTTGTGACCCAAGATGTGATCTATCCTGGAAAATTTTCCATGCACACTTGAGAAGAAAGTGTAATCTGCTGTTTTTGGATGGAATATCCTATAAATATCAATTAAATCTCTCTGGTCTCTTGTGTCATTTAAAGCTTGTGTTTCCTTATTACTTTTCTGTTTGGATGATCCGTCCATTGGTTTAAGTGAGGTGTTAAAGTCCCCCACTATTATTGTGTTACTGTCTATTTCCTCTTTTAGAGCTGTTAGCAGTTGCCTTATGTATGGAGGTGCTCCTATGTTGGGTGCATATATATTTATAATTGTCATATCTTCTTCTTGGATTGATCCCTTGATATTTATGTAGTGTCCTTCCTTGTCTCTTGTAACAATCTTTATTTTTACATCTATTTTATCTGATATGAGTATTGCTACTCCAGCTTTCTTTTGATTTCCATTTGCATGGAATATCTTTTTCCATCCCCTCACTTTCAGTCTGTATGTGTCCCTAGGTCTGAAGTGGGTCTCTTGTAGACATCATATAGATGGGTCTTGATTTTGTATCCATTCAGCAAGCCTGTGTCTTGTGGCTGGAGCATTTAATCCATTCACGTTTAAGGTAATTATCGATATGTATGTTCCTATGACCATTTTCTTAATCGTTTTGGGTTTGTTTTTGTAGGTCGTTTTCTTCTCTTGTGTTTCCCACTTAGAGAAGTTCCTCTAGCATTTGTTGTAGAGCTGGTTTGGTGGTGCTGAATTCTCTTAGCTTTTGCTTGTTTGTAAAGCTTTTGATTTCTCCGTCGAATCTGAAGGAGATCCTTGCCGGGTAGAGTAATCTTGGTTGTAGGTTCTTCCCTTTCTTCACTTTAAATATATCATACCACTCCCTTCTGGCTTGTAGAATTTCTGCTGAGAAATCAGCTGTTAACCTTATGGGAGTTCCCTTGTATGTTATTTGTCGTTTTTCCCTTGTTGCTTTCAATAATTTTTCTTTGTCCCTAATTTTTGTTCATTTGATTACTATGTGTCTCAACGTGTTTCTCCTTGGGTTTATCCTGCCTGGGACTCTCTGCACTTCCTGGACTTGGGTGGCTATTTCCTTTCCCATGTTAGGGAAGTTTTCAACTATGATCTCTTCAAATACTTTCCCGGGTCCTTTCTCTCTGTCTCTTCTCCTTCTGGGACCCCTATAATGTGAATGTTGTTGCATTTAATGTCTCAGAAGTCTCTTAGGCTGTCTTCATTTCTTTTCATTCTTTTTTCTTTATTCTGTTCCATGGCAGTGAATTCCACCATTCTGTCTTCCAGGTCACTTATCTGTTCTTCTGCTATTGATTAGTTATTATTCTGCTATTGATTCCTTCTAGTGTATTTTTCATTTTAGTTATTGTATTGATCATCAGTTTGTTTGGTCTTTAATTCTTCTAGATCTTTGTTAAACATTTCTTGCATCTTCTCTGTCTTTGCCTCCATTCTTTTTCTGAGGTCCTGGATCATCTTCTCTATCATTATTCTGAATTCTTTTTCTGGAAGGTTGCCTATCTCCACTTCATTTAGTTGTTTACCTTTTTCCTTCATCTGGTACATAGCCCTCTGCCTTTTCATCTTGTCTATCTTTCTGTGAATGTGATTTTTGTTCCACAGGCTGCAGGATTGTAGTTCTTCTTGCTTCTGCTGTCTGCCCTCTGGTGCGAAATGCTGAATTTTAATGAGAAGATTCTAGAATACTCCTGTGATATGCTGAGTAGTGGCCCACAAACGATAGCCACATCCTAATCCCCAGAGCCTGTGAATATGTTACCTTACATGGTAAAGAGGACTTGCAGATATGATTATGTTAAATGATCTCGAGATGGGAAGGTTATCCTGGATTATCATATCCTAATGGACCTTAAATTTAATCACAAGAGTCTTTATTGGAGGGAGGCAATAAGGTCAAAGAAGGAAGTAGGAGATGTGAAAAGAGAAGCAAGAGGTTGGAGTGCTTCAAGAAAAGGGTCACCAGCCAAGACATGCATGTGGCTGCCAGATGTTAGAAGTCAGATGTACAGATTCTCCCCTAGAGCTTCCAGAAGACACCAGCCCAGCTTCCAGAAGACACCAGATATCTGTATTTTAGCCCAGTGACACAGATTTTAGGCTTCTGACTGCAATATGTGTGTGGTTTTAAGCCACTAAGTCTGTGTTAATCCATTACAGCAACAATGGGAAACTAATCCAGCTCCCCGTTCCTATGCCTTACCAACACCACAACAGGGGTACAGAATAATGACAGTGGATTACCCATGAAACAGCTGAAACAGTACTTAGGGAAGCCTTTAGTAGTTTGAGGAATAGTACTTAGGGAAGCCTGAATTCAAGAGGGGAGACAAAAACAAGGACCTAAAGGAAGTTGACGCCTCTGGCACCTAAAGCTACACAAAATATTAAACACACCCAAATCCTAGCCAGTTTCTCATAAATCCTCACACCAAAGGACTATTTGCCACAATTCTTGTTATTTGATACAACATGTCTGCTTTTCAACAACAACAACAAAATTACAAGATATATTATGAGGTCACATGAAGCACAGTCTGAAGTGACAAAGCAAGCCTCAGAATAGATTCAGTTTATGACACAGATGCTTGAACTATCAAGGAATTTAAAATGACTATAATTAATCTGTTAAGGCTCTAATGGAAAAGATTTAAAACATACAAGAACAGATGGGTAGTATAACTAGAGAGAAGGAAACTGGAAAAGAACAATTTAAGCCTAAAGCAAGCAGAAGAAAGGGAATAATAAAAATTAGAATAGAAAATGAAATTGAAAATAGGGAAATAGATTGAAATGATCAGTAAAATTAATAAACCTCTAGCCAGGCTAACCAATTAAATATAAGAAGAGAAACAATTTTCCAATATCAGAAATGAAGGAAGGGTTATTACTACTGATCCCATGGATATGCAAAGGAGAATAAAAGAATATTATGAAAACTCTATGGCCGCAAATTTGATAATTTACTTGAAATGAACCAGTTCCTTGAGAGAGAAAAACTACTAAAACTCACACAAAGAGAAATACGTAACCTGAATATCCCTGTAAGTATTAAAGAAATTGAATCAATAATACAACCTTCCAAAAAAGAAAACACCAGGCCCAGATGGTTTCACTGGTGAACTCTACCAAGCATGGAAGAAGACCAATTCTGCACAATCTCTTTCAGTAACTAGAAGTTGGGAGTGGAATTTCCAAAGTAACTTTATGAGTCCAGCATTACATTAAAACTAAAACCAGATAAAAGAGATTACAAGAAGGGAAAACTACACACCAATATATCTCATGGTCATAGATGTAAAAATCCTCAACCAAATATCAGCAAATAAATTCCAACATTGTATAAAAATAATTATATGCTGTGACCCAATGAAATTAATTCTAGGTAGGCAAGGCTGGTTCAACATTTGAAATCAATGTATGATTTCAATGTATCAACCATATGAATGGACAAAGAAGACAAGGCATATGATCGTATCAGAAGACACCAAAAACGGATTTGAAAAAATCCAATACCCATTCATGATAAAAAAAAAAAATACCCCTCAGAACATTAGGAATAGAGGGGAATGTCCTCAGCTTGATAAAGGACAGCTTAAAAATCCTATAACAATGTCACACTTAATGGCACTCTCCTCCTAAGATCAAGAACAAGGCAAGAAAACCTTTTCTCACAACTTCAATTCAATATCATAATGGAAGTTTCATCTAAAGCAATCATAAAAGAATCATTAAAATATACAGATTGGGAAGGAAGAAATGAAACCATCATTCTCAGATGCCACGTGGAAAATCCCAAAGAGCTGATTAAAAAAACAAACAGACAAACAAGAAAAACTCCTGGAATTAATGAGTGATGACAGCAAGATTTCAGGATACAAGAATAATACAGAAAATTGATTGCTCTCCTATGTACCAGTAATGAATCTTACTACTAAAAATATCATTTATAATAGCACCCACAAAATGAAATATTAATATAAATCTAACAAAACTTTGTTGTAGTATCTATATATGTGGAAACTACAGAACACTAACGAAACAGATAAAAGCAAAACTAACTCAACTTATTTTTTACAAAAATGCAAAGGCAATTTAATGAAGAAAGAATAGTCTTTTCAACAAATGACACTGTAGCAACTGGACATCCATGTGTAAAAAACCATGAACCTCTAAGCATGGACCTCCCAAAAAATAATCACTCAAAGTGAATCATACACCTAAGTTTAAATGTAAAAGTATAAAACTTCTCGAAGCAAAAGAAAATCCACATGACCCTGGATTTGAAGATGAGTTTTTAGATACAATAGCAAAAGAATGATCCATAGAAGAAAAAATTGGTACGTTGGATTTTATTAAGATTAAAGACTTTTTTCTGTATAAGATATTCTTAAGAGAGTTAAAAGACAAACCACAGACTGAGAGAAAATATTTGCAAAACACAGATCTGAGCTTGCAGTCAAAATATGCAAAGAACTCTCAAAAACAGAACAACAAGAAAACAAACAAACCAATTTAAAAATAGGAAAAAGATCTGGACAAGCCTCGCCAAAGAAGATACACAGATGGCAAGGAAGCATATGAAAAGATGCTCAACATAATTTGTCATTAGAGAAATGCAAATTAAAACAACTAGACACCACTATACACCTATTGGAATGGCTACAATCCAAAAAGCTGACAATAGCAATTTCTGGCAAGAATGCCAAGCGAGAAGAACACTCATTTATTGCTGGTACGAATGGAAAATGATACAATCACTTTAGCAGACATTTTGGCAGTTTCCTACAGAACTTAAGCATAGTCTTACCATACTTTCAGGTAGTGCGGGAAACCTATATTGGATTATAGCCTGAAGTATAAAATACATATCCATGAGTCCACTCTGATGTAGACAAATGACTGAGTAGATCAATAAATGGGGGAATATAGATAAATCTCCCACACAGAATTCCAAATAATTTTTCTGCCTACTCTGTCCTCAAGTGTCCCCCATTCTTTAAAAGTGGGCTTCGCATAATGACTCCCTTACAAAGATTACAGTTTGAAAGGGGAAAAAAAGAGTAAATGCATAGTGGAGAAACCTGAAAAACACTATCTTAGCCATGTGATCAAGAGGAACATTATCAGTGATAAGTCATGTTGATAAAATGTACCCTTGGTATGAGGTGATGAGAATAACACTTCACCTCTGTGATCTCCCTCCCCAACACCCATGACCCCAGTCGTCCAATCATGAGAAAAAACATCAGACAAATCCCAATTGAGGTATTTCTATGAAATGCCTGAATAGTACTCCTTAAAAACTGTCAAGGTAATCAAAACCAAGGAAAGTCTGAGAAATATCTCAGTGAAGAGGAGCCTAAGGAGACCAGGTAATAAATGTAAGGTGGGAACCTGAAACTGAAAAAGGATATGAAGTAAAAACTAAGAAAATCTAGATATTATATACATGTTAATAAATAATAATATATTAATATTAGTTCATTAATTGTGACATGCTAATATGAGATGTTCATAGTAGGACAACCTCACTGCAGGTTATAGGGGAACTCTGTACTATTTTCATAATTTTTCTGTAAATCTAAAAGTATTCTAAAATTTAACAAGTTTATGAAAAAATACTGCACACTACAGCAAGCTTGGTGAGAAGAATATTTTTTGGTAGAGGAGGAAGCCAAGGAAATCAGCATAGTGTATGGAATTGGGCATTAGCACTAGACAGACCTGGGTTCCAAGATCAACCCTGCTACTTTCTGGATGTGTGTTGCTAAGCATCTAATTTAACCTCTGTTTCCTCGTATGTTAAATGAGTGTCATCTAATGATTATCGTTGAATTATAGAAGGCATATGGCGCATAGGCCATGTAGCTGTTGCCGTAGCTGGTATTGCCATCCTCTGTGTGACATGACTCTTCTCGGTCCGGCTAACCATGCTGATTATCGACACCCACTGGGTAGATGTCTATGGTGTGTTTGGATGACAACTGCATTAATGCAGTGCTTCCTTGTATTCAACTCCAATCCAGCTTGCTGTCGTTCAAACATGTCCCCTCTCGGGGAGACAGAAAGCAGACGCTCCCCTTTCCTTGAACAAAGATGCCAATTATTTAGTCAGATTTCTCTGCAGACTTAGGGTTTCTTTTCTCTTTGTGTTCATGTAAACTGGTGCTTTTATTATCACAGTTGAAGGAGAGTTGAGGCTGGAATATTTATTATTCATGTTATAAATAACCTTTCATTATTTCCTCTTATTACGAAAACAACAGATATTCAATATATAAAATTGAAAACATTCTAATAATCAAAAAGAATTAAAAACCACTTACAATGCCAATAGTCAAATGGTTTTATAACCTGCTTTTTAAAATCAACATTATATCTTGTAAACCCCTGATCATGCTTCTGTCCCTAAATATTGTCACACAAATAATTTTTAATTGCTGCATAGAATTCCCTATATAATGACTGCCCCACAGTTTATTTGCTCAAGTGCCTACTTTTGAGTGTTTGGGGAGTTCCCTCTTTTTTTTTTTTTTTTTTGATATTACAAATAGTTTGGTGTTGAACATCCTTGTAGTTAAATCTTTACATATGTTTTTAATTATGTCCTTGGGGTGGTGTGTTCTTTGTTGTAGTTGCTTGAGCTGGTTGGCCTCAGGAGGATCCTAAAGCTAGCACTGCTCTTAGGCCAGAGGAAGGGTGAGAGGAAGGAGTGGGATGTAGGGAGTCTGAAATTAATTCTTGGGTAATTCGGTGTAAAATGAAAGAAAAACAAAACTTGTATTTATGCTAGATTGGACTTTGCATCTCAGTGTCTACACTTCTGCTTCATTCCAGTTGTAAAGATTCCAACCACAATGCCCTTTGTAGCTAGATACACGGGTAAGAGTCTCAGTAACGCCACATCCTAGCGGCATGACTCATTATATTCATCTGTAAAATGGGGGTGACCTTGTGAGAACTAAAATAGATAACACATATAAAGCCCCCCCACCCCCGGTGCATAATGCAGGCTCAAGAAGCAATGGATTGCCTCCACCTGAGAGATGCTTGAATTTTTTCCACAGCCCACAGCAAGGCATTGTTCCCCTCAACTTTGGTCAATTTATAATATCTAGGCAATATTTTCCTTCTGAGAAAAGCAAAAGGACATTTTTCTGCCTCTTTTTCATTCTGCATCCTCACAGCCCCAGGCCCTTCTGAGACTCCTATGACCACTAAGTCACTTCCATTATACTCAGGACTGGAAGAATGTCTGTCCCTGACAAACAGGGTTTTAATTCATCAGTGGCCCCCTGATACCTCAGTGTCCAAAATGCTTTATCTGGCATTTGCCTCGCCAATGAATGGGGAAGAAAGAAAAGGCAAGATGCTATGCAGGGTTTAAATCTAATAAGCCTTAGACAGTTCAGCTGCTGCTTCCTCCACCCCACCCCTCCCCCTCTTCTTTTGGAGCTACTCATTTTCAAACATCCTCAGTTTTCTACCAGAAGGGGAATAAAGAAAAGGACATAAGCTGGGTAGCCAGGCATATCAGGGTTCCACTCCACGGCTCTGCTATTTACTGGCTTTGTGATCTTGGGCAAGGTAATTCGTCTCGCTGAGCCTCGGTTTCCTCACATGCACAATGAGGATAAATACAGCTGGTTGGTAGTAATTTCATGATTAATGAAAAACGCATAGCATAATGCCTTCCACACAGCAGCATTTCCCCATTTATTGGTTCTATCACCCCTTGCAACTTTCCTTTACCACACCTCTACTAAAGCTACCTTGGAGAGAGAGAAACTTTTCATCAGTATACAACCCATTGTGCCTTCCAGAATGATTTGGTTAAAACTGCTGCCTAAAAACCTGCCTAATGAGACTTATTTTTACCCAACTAGACTCGTTCATTCATCCATTCACTCAGCTTGTGCCAGGAATTATGCTGGACACTGAAAATGCCTAAATGAACAAGACCTTCTCTGTCCTCAGGGAGCTCATAGCCTAGTGCAGGACACAGACAAGGAAACATAAAATTATAATTCAGCAACGAAGTGTTCATGTTATGGCAGAGAAATGTGTAAGGGCTTGGCAGGGTTCCCAACCTAGCTGTGCTGGGGACGGTGGCGTCCTCAGAGAGGGGCAACTGAGCTGAGCTTGAAGACCCAGTACAAATCAGGTCGATGTGAGTTAAATCATGTAGGCTTTAAGACAACTCTGAAAAATAGACATTTCCATTTTACAAATGTGGAACCTAAGGCTCAGAGAGACTGAGTTATCTAAGATCACCCAGAAGTCTGGGGACCCAATAAAATCCAAGGGAGCCTGGCTCCAGAATACTTCCTTGATGGTGGAAGTCCAGACGCCTTGTCAGGATTGCTGCCTACTTAATGGAAGCTCTGTAGTATGCTTTTCAGCTTCCTTTCAAATCATACTCTCTCCCCACCCTTTTCCATGCTGCAGCTCTTCTTTCTCCACGGATATGCTGGGGATTTAGAGAAGGCAGGGACTCAGCTTTGCTCCTACTGCCTAGCCCCATATGTGGGCTGCACGAGTGTCAGCCACCTCCCAATCATCATTCTTTCTTCCAGGGACAGAGTTATGGCCCCCGGGAGAGGTCTGTTCCACCAGAGTAGTCAGCTACTAATGAGCTTCATGCTGCTTCTCTGCCCCCGGCTCCCCAGCCATTCTCCACCCCAGATCTCCTAAGTCACCTTCATCTGGCAGCTGGAGACTGATGGGAGTCTGTGTGGGGAAGTGCCCAGCCCTGGAGCTAGAGCATGTCCCTAGATCCCTTGGGTATACACTGAGTGAGCCAACCGCAAAGGAGAGGAGGAGACGGGCTCAGCCCCTTGGACCACTGCCCAGGACAGAGACGCCTGGTCTCAGTACATCAGACCTGTAGGTCCCTCCCTTCTGGGGAAAAGCACATTTCGCTGATGCCCACAAAACTCTGGTCCTTCTCTGCCAGAAACCCAGGACCCCTCTGCTGAGCCTGTTCCTATGGTGTTATAGGATTATATAATATCATATGGATTTGAATTGGGAACATCAATACCATAATAGCCACCATTTATTGGGAACCTGCTATAAGCAAGATATTCTTTTTTAATAAATTTTAATTTTTATTTTATTTTATTCTTGAAGTATAGTTGATTTACAATATTATGTTAGTTTCAGGTGTACAGCATAGTAATTCAGTATTTTTACAGCTTATACTCCATTAAATGTTATTACAAGATAATGGCTATAATTCCCTGTGCTATATACAATGTATCCTTGTTGCTTATCTATTTTATACATAATAGTTTGTATCTCTTAATCCCAATACCCCTAATTTGCCTCTTACCTTTTGTGATCACTTGTTTGTTTTCTATATTTAAACCTGTTTCTGTTTTGCATGTATATTCATTTGTATTATTTTTTAGATTCTACATATAAATGATATCATACATGCAAGATATTCTTAAATACCTTATGTGAATTACTTCATGTGCTGCTTACTGTAAACCATGAGGCAGATACAACTATTATCTCTGTTCTACATGAGGAAATTAAGGCTCAGAGAGTTTAAGTAATGTGTCCATCTTCCCACAATGGATAGATCCAGTATTTCACCCCAGTAGCCTGACTCCAAAGTGTGTGCCCCTAACTACCAAGAATATAGGGGGCTGAGCTAATGTTTGAACACTTACTTTGTGCCAGGCATTGGGCTAAGCTCTGCGCATGGATTATCTTAGTGGCTTCTCCCAACCAGCCTAGTATCCTTATTTTACATACGAGGAGCCTGAGATTCAGAGAGGTTGAGTTTCTCTAGGTCACAGAGTGAGCAAGTGGCAGGATTAAAGTCCCAGGCAGCCTGACTCCTGAGTCCACCCTCCTGGCACCATGCTGTACCAACTGTGCTGGGCTGAACAGTGCTCCGCCAAAGTTCATGACCATGCAATCTCAGAATGTGATCTCATTTGAAAGTAGGGTCTTTGCAGATATTTAAAATGAGGCCATACTGGATTAGGGTAAACCCTAAATCCAGTGACTGGTGTCTTTATATATAAGAGAAAGATGAGAAGAGTCAGACAGAAAGACATAGACACACACAGAGGGAAGACAACTGTGTGAAGACGGGCAGAAATTGGAGCAATGTACCTACAAGCCAAGGGATGCCAAGGATTGCTGGTAACCACCAGAAGCTAGGAAGAGGCAAGGAAGGATTCTTCCCCAGAGCCTTGGAGGGAGCATGGCCTTGCCAGCAACTTGATCTTAGTCCTGTGAGAGAATAAATTTCTGTTGTATTAGCTACCAAGTGTGTAGTGATTTGTCACGGCAGCCCTAGGAAACAAACACACCGTCTGAATGCCATGTTATCTTCTTGAAAACAGGAGCCTGGGCTCCATGCTCTCCTGGAATACTTTTTGGCTCCACGAATTATGATTGTATCATTTTTAGTTAAACCAAAGAAAGGTTCTAGAGGTCCTAAGGAGAATTATCCAGGGGAAACCATGGCCGTCAATGGGGTCTAGCAGCATGAATACCCCCTTCACCATTCCATGGTGTTCTCTGGAGCAGGGGAAACGGACCTGAGTTTTCCAACAGCAAGGCTTTGGATGTGTCAGTTAACCTCTTAGCCTCAATGTTCATATCTATAAAATGGGAGTAATTATATCCTTGATATTGTGAGGATTAAATAAGGTAGTGGATATACAGTGCCTGATAACATGGAAAAGAAAAATATATGCATTAGCCCCCTACCCCCATCTCAGGGAGATTTCTTTCAAGGCAGTGGCATTTTTGTAAGGATGTTCTCAATAGGAGAGGGGCCAGGGCTATGTGCGGGTGGGAAGTGAGGGGTCCAGGGCAGCTTCAGTGGGTGTCATGGGGATGTTTGTACAGCATCTCTTCGCTGGTAGCAGAGGGGTGTTCAGCAAGATTCAGGAGGTCAGTTCAACAAAACATTTGATGACCCTCTACTGTGTCCTGGGCACTGGGCTAGGTGCCATGGTAGGGGAGGAAGCACCCTGAAGCTGTGTGCCAGATGGGGTTGCTCGCTCGGCTGCAGAGCTTAGCTGTACCTTTCTATATTTAGATTCTATCTTTGTCAAGCAAGAAGACTTGTTTGACAGGGCTCTGGTTTTTCATCTCTGAAAAGCCACTCATCCATAAAGCTTGGGGGTTGGGGGGAGAGATAAAGGGGAGGGAACCTGGCTTCTTTCCCTCACTCTGAACAGATGGGATCAGAACAGGGCCCTTCCACCACCCCAGCCAAGATGCCCGAGCCTTGGCAGTGGTCCCAGGACACAGACAATGGGGTCTGATGGCAGCTTCTCAAGCCTGGCTTTCCCTGGGCAAGAGGCTTCTCCTGAGGCTGGCAAAGCCATTTCTTCAGGCTCAGAAATAGGATTTGGGGAGAGGGAAGAGGGGACTGCATTGAGGCAAATCCTGACAGCTTATTCTGGAAAACTAGGACACAGCTTGTGGGATCCTAGCCCAGCGGCCCTGACATCTGACCCTTCTTCTGTCTCTGCAAGGACCGTTGTCTAGGGAGACAGAGGCAGAGCTGGCCCAGGAACGTTGGTCTGCTGGCTGCCGACAAGAGGATGGTACAGAGGATGGTGTATGGGGTGAGAGGTGGGGGAAGGAGGGTCAGGCTGTGGGATGGTACAGTTGGTTTGAGTCTGACGTTTCTCTTTATGGGTGAGACAGGCTGTGGAGGGAATGGGTAAGGACAGTTAGCCTCTGAGCACAGCTAAAATAGAAAAGATTTAGCATGAGGTAGGGGAGGGGTCCATCTGCCCATACGGTTAGACACAGACCTGAAAAATGAAGGAATCAGATACTGAAGAGCCTTTCTGAGGTGCCTGAGCCAGACTCCTGCCTTCAGAAAGATGAATTTTGAAACCACCCAGGGAGAAGGGCTGAAAGATAATCCCTCGAGTGATCTCCTCTTGACTCCGTACTTGCAGCCTGAGCCACTTTCATTCCCCATAAGTCCTCAGCCTCCTCTCTTCCTAAGTAGGGGGACTTATCCATTCTTCACCAAAACTAAGTTCATCTGGCGCCATCTTCCTCCACTTCCTTTCTCCCTCTCTGAAAATGTGTTGGTTTTCAGCCCCACAGACTGTAAGCTTCTCAAGGGCAGGTGCCCTGTCTTATTCCTCGTCTGTGTCCCCACATCATGTGGCATAAAAGCAAGGGGAGAGAATAGAGAAGAAAAGAGAGAGAGGGAGAGCAAAAGGGAGCGGGAGAGATGCAGCTAGGTAGAGGGAAATGCAGTGGAATAGCAGACATACAGAAAGACAACCAGAGACAGAACACTGGCACACAAAATCCCTGTCACGTGATACGCACAGTGTTAGGTAAACCAAATGCATTTTTTGGAGGACGTTTCACTGGGTTTTCTCTTCAGCTTATGAAGGGCAGTATAACTTATGCTGGTTGATAGATGAATACCTGCCAAACTACTCAGATATGAACATAGACAAAACCAGTAATCTTCCCTTCCATGTTTATACTCCGCCCCCAGCAAGACACACATTGTACTCAGTATCAACAATTAAGTGTGTTAGCTTTTGTCCTCCCCGGCTTTCCCATATGCTTGTATAAACAGAGGCTTCTTTTTATTCTACTTCTTTACAGAAAAAACGATAACCTGCTATGCCTATTTACTCCACATTTGCCTTTTTCACTAACAATATATCGCAGACATTCCTTTCTGTCAATACACATAGATCAAACTCTTTCTTTTAATAACTAAACAACTCTCCAGAGGGTAGACGCATAAGAATTATTCTACTATTGATGGACATTCAGGTTGTTTCCAGACTGTTTTATGTTATAATAAACACTTATCTAATAAAGATCCTTGACTATCCATGTATACTGGTGTTTTTATTTCTGTATGCTGGATTCCTCCAAGTGGGATTGCTGTGGTAAAGGTAGACAGGTTTTAAATTTTATTAGATCCTTCTAGCTTAATTTCTGAAAATGCTACAGCAATTTATATTCTCACGGGCAATATGAGACAGTTTTTATTTTCCTACCCCTTTGCCAGCTACTAAATGGAATCAATCTTTAATTTTCGTGCATTGGTTAGGAGAAAATGTTATTTCATTGCTGTTTTGATTTGTATTTCTCTAACAACTAGGGAGCCTAATGCAAGTTTAGGCTTGTACTAGCATTAGGGTTTTCTCTTCTGATATTTGCCCATAATATCCTTTTCCTTTTTCTACTGGGATGTTCCACCTTTTCTTACCAATTTGTAATTGATAAGAAATTGCATATAATACATATTATACATATATTATTTAATTTAATCTTTAGAATAACGGTTCCCAAATTGTGTCAAGGTGCCTAGGGGGGCCACAGAAAACTTAAAGGGGAATGAAGCAATATTTAACACTTTAGGGAGAAACTCAGTGATATTTAACATCTGCTGAATACCCTGGAATTACCAGGGTGAGGGAGTTCACCATCTCACCATCAGATCACACTACAGTCCATTCAATGACATCATATATAGGTGATGCTGGGTTTTAGTGAGTTGCTCTAATAACAAAGCAAGTAACTGCAGAGGAACTCCCTGGTGGTCCAATGGTTGGGACTCTGTGCTCTCACTGCTGTATGGTATGGCCCAAAAAAAAAAAAAAAACCAGGCAAGTAACTGCAAACACCAATGTGGAACAGGAAAGAGGGATGTCGGTATTCAATCTGATTGTACAGTGTCCATAGTCCCACACATTCCATGAGTAATTAGGTGATTGTGTTTATTTAAGAATGAAATGATAGTGTTACCTTTCTTTCAAATTATGTATATAAAGTGATAGGACATACATACTTTTGAAATTGTTTGAACCCAACCACTTAATGCATGGAACTGTTGGGTATTTATTTTGGCCTAGGGGCCCTGTGAAAAACTACTGAGATACTAAAGAAACTGTGAATCAAGCAAGTTTGGGAATCTGTGCTTTGGAACAATCCAATAACATTGTTATGGGTGATGACATCTCTGTTTTGCATATTTTTCACAGACGTGGAAACTGAGGCTCTGAGAGGTTAATCGCTTTATTCGAGATCAGAGAGTTAGAAAGTGACAGAATCAGAATTCGAACCTAAGTGTGCCTTGTTCATACCCTGACATTTTCCCACCCCAGAAATCTGATATGATTCATTCACGGATGCAAATCTTTATTGTGCCTGGAGTCGCAGGGAAAGTGACCCTTCTTTCTGAAGTGCAATCCTCCAACACTGCCTTCAATTGAGCTATTGATTATTTCTTCTCTCTCCTTTATCTTTGATCCCTCCCTCTCCACTGAATCCCTCTGTAGCCCATGAAAGTGTTCAATTCTTATCTTAAAAGAAGAGGGGGGGAAAGTTCCTTGACTTTGATAATCCTTTAAGCCATTTTGCCACTGTGCTCCTTGACTACAAACTCCTCCATAGTTTGCTGGTACCTGCCCTTCTTCACTTCCCCTTATGGCTCCACATCATTGTAATCTAGCCTCCTGCACTCTGCTGATCCCCAAGGCTACCAAATGATCTTCGAAAATCTTTACAAAGTTTAGGGTTTTTTTCAGGATCCACATCCAACTTGTCCTTGTACATACTGGAACTGCATGCACTCGGTGCTCAATGCATGCCTAGGACATACTGGCTCTGCAGGTCTGCCTCCAATGTCTTTCCTCAACTCCAGGCCCCTGTTAGTTTCCAGTTGCCTTCTGAGCACCCCTAAGTACGTGAAGCTCTGGAGGATTATCTACGTAAATCAATTTTCCTGACTGCCTCTGAACTCCACATCTCTCAACCCTAAATCCTCCTCTTTACTCACCTCCCCCTTTTTTCCTTTTTCCATTGTTAAATAAAAGTTCAGGGGCTTCCCTGGTGGCGCAGTGGTTGAGAGTCCGCCTGCCGATGTGGGGGACACAGGTTCGTGCCCCGGTCCGGGAGGACCCCACATGCCGCGGAGTGGCTGGGCCCGTGAGCCATGGCCGCTGCGCCTGCGCGTCCGGAGCCTGTGCTCCGCAACGGGAGAGGCCACAACAGTGAGAGGCCCGCGTACCGCAAAAAAAAAAAAAAAAAAGTTCAGGAATTTAAAATCTATCCAGAGCTAGGTTTGAATAATCCCTTATATGATCTTGGGCAAGTCATTTTGCCTCTCTGAGCCTGTTTGATCATCTGTAAAATGAAATAATAATAATAGTAATAATGCATTTTATGTCTGTTATAAGGATTAAATGAGAGATTTCACAGAAAGTATCTAACATAGGGCTTGACACTTAGTAGGACTCGAAACATGAAGAAAATGTGTTAATTATCAGCATCATCTTTTGTCATCATCGCTATCATCTTCGCCACAAAAGACCTGCTCCTCTGTTCCTGATGGAAGATAACATGCTTTAGGGCAAAGAACACTGGGTTTGGAGTCACAAGGACCTATGTTAAAAACCCAACCATACATCTATTCTGTGACTTTGGACAAATCACTTTACCTCTTTGAGCCTCTGTACCCTCCTCCATAAAGGGGGATTCATATCATTCATCCATGATGGAGTGTCCAATGAGATAATAGCTGAGAAGACACTTCTTAACATATATTGCAACACAAAGGTAAGTTTTAGCTTATGATTTATTATTGTGTCCATCGGGCTACCATTCTCACAGGAGAAAAGTTCAAAGTAATCTTTGACATCCAGACTCTGCCCCTCTTGCCCTGACTCAAAGTCCAATGACCACCTTTCAGTTCCTAATCTTGCTTGTGCTGGTCAGAGACATGCACTGGATCAAGGAGCACTTTCTCTGCTTTGTGTTTACTGTGGGTCTCAATTCATATTTAACCCCCAGGAGGGCAACAGATTTAGCCCCACAGCTGCTGCCCCAGCCTGATAAGGTTTTCTAACAAAGTGAGTATACTTTCTGAGTATCTCCGTATCTTAATGGAAAATTCTCCTGCAACTTTTCAGACACTTTATCTGGTATTAAATATTAATGTTTCCAACCAGCATATTTTTCATTGGAAAGTGTGAAATATTACAAGATCCTCTCATGTTGTCTATTCACACGACTTCCTAAAGCTGGTGCCAGATCAGGGAGCTGGTTGGAAATACAAAGAACATTAAAAAAAGGAGAAGGGAGCACCAGTGCTGGGGGTGGGGAAGGAGAAAGAACGCAGAAAGACCCCTTGAAAACTGCAGGAGCTGTCTTGGAACTGTTCCTCTTTATTATGCCCTGATTGGCAGACACCTCACAAGGTTCCCAGATATCCCCTGCCCAACTGATGTGCCCCCTGAGATTTATTTACAGGACTCACAAAACAGGGGTAGCAAAATGTTACTGTCAGGAAGATATTATAACCAGAATCTGTTTTTAATGCAAAATCTTTAACTCACTGTCTTATCCATCTTCAGAAAAAGGTTTTCCTGTCCAAACCCCTTGCATCAGATCTTGATGAAATGTATGAGGGAGAGGAAGGAGTTCGCTTTAACCGATAGCATTCGCCGTTTTTTATGGTGCTATTTGTCTAAGTGACAAAAGCAGAAGGCAAACCTATACTTCTTTCTAACTTTTTATTGCTTTTCATCCCAGTGGGAACCAGCAGACAGGGGGAAAGAAAAAAAAAATCTTTCAAATGGTGAAATGTGCTTAAGATTTTTTTTTTTTTTTTCCAGAAAGAAGGAGGAAAAAAATGACCAACAAATACAATTCGAGTTTGTTACAGTCTGGAGAAAAATGTTGTTGAAGCTTGGCTTCTGCAAATTCTCTGTGAATTCACTTCTGTGAATCCAGCTAGAGCTGAAGGGTAAAAGTGAGACAAAACGAAGAAGCTACTGTGACTTGCATTTTGGCTTTACGTAAGAGAGCTCAGCACACAGAACTGTGTTCAGAGTGAGCTACTGTATAAGGTGGTGAGGTCCCCATCACCAGAGGTATTTAAGTATATGCCACTTGGTGGAGATGTTGTAGAGAGATAAAAAAATGGAGAACAGGTCAAGTGGATGACCTCTGAAAACTTTTCTAGGCCTGAGAGTCTATGATTCTTTAAGGTCAGGGGCAAGAAGAAAAAAGGTGAGTGTGTGTGTGGGGGGCTTTGGTAGTAAAAATACAGAAATTTTATTTTCTCCTGGTGATCCAGATAGAACTGAGTTTTGATCACCTGACTGAGTAAGAGGGTATATATCCCATTTTATAACGGGAGGGACTAATAATATTAACATTAGCAACAATCACAGTGTTAATAGTTAATTTATTTTTAGTGTTGGCTATGTGCCAGGCACTGTCTTAAGTGCTTTCCAAACATTTTCTACTTCGCTCCTCAGAATAACCCTATAAGGAGGAGACTGTAATTATTCCTCCCAATTTAGAGTTGAGGGAACTGAGATTCAGAGAGGTTGTGTAAGGTCACTAGAACCTCCTTTATAGATGGAAAAATTATACCCAGAGGACTAAATAATTTATCCAAAGTCTCAGAGAGTGTTTGAAGCAGAACAATCAGAAAGGACAGGGTGGGGGTCGGGGGAGGGATGAATTGGGAGATCTGGATAGACATATACACACTACTATATATAAAATAGGTAACTAATAAGGACCTACTGTGTAGCACGGGGAACTCTACTCAATACTCTATAATGACCTATATGGGAAAAGAATCTAAAAAAGAGTGGACATATATATCTGTATAACTAACTCACTTTGCTGTACCGCTGAAACCAATACAACATTGTAAATCAGCTATACCCCAATAAAACTTAAAAAAAAAAAAAGAAAGGATGGGGGGATTTGGAGTCAGAAGACCAGGGTCCTTAAGTTCTAGGTATCAAGTGCAGTGATCCATGTACTGTATTGTGAGATGAAGTGAATTAACGTACTTAGTACATTAATTCACTTCACCTCACAATAACCATGTGAGAGTGATATTTTTGTCTCCCTTTTAGAGATGAGGAAAGTGAATATCAGAGAGGTTAAGTAACTTGTGTAATACTGCACAGCAAGGTTGAGGTAAGGATTGGCATTTTCAGATTGATGGCCCTGTTGGTACACAGAGACGTTGCATACATTCATCAGATCTCAGGAAAGTCATTAAACAACTTATAGCTTTGGATTTCTCATTTTAAAAAAAGAGACAACATTACAACTGTCCTTGGCTTGTCAATTGTCCAGGGTTGTTATAGGTCCTAATAACGCAGATTGAATATATTGTGAATCAAGTGTAGTGTCTTTAATTTTTGCAAACATTGGGGCTCCTGATTAGAAGCTGAGGGGGATCCTCCTACTTGTCATGGTTGTTTGTTTTGGTTTGGTTTTGGTCCCTTAAAGCAGCAGTTGGAGGCCAGGACTTGGAGGTTCTAAAGGTGGGTCCATGTTCTTTAAGCGCCAAGGCCTTGGTGGGTAGCAGCACCGTATCTGTAAGCATGTGAGAGTAGATGCTGGCCTCCCTGCCTGGCATTGTACTTAGCGGGTCTCAGAAAGCAGAGAGCCCAGGGGAAAATGCCCTTTGAGTGAGCCTGACATAATGGGACCAGGCCTCCCGAATCCTTATCTGGGTTCTCTCTCATATGAGTGACAGGGTCTCTCTGGCCTTGTTTGCACCTGCACAGTAACTGGGGCAGAGCTGCCCTATGTGCCTCTGCCTAAAGGTGCTTTCACTTTGGGCTCTTTCCCTTAAAGCTCTCCTAGTGTTTCCAGTCTGGAGGATAGAATCTGACTATCAAAATGGTATGCCTTCTTCCTTGCTGGTAGTCCTAAAATTATCCCTTAATAAATTTCATGTTGGACAGTTTTTTTTTCTTTTTTTCTCAAAATGTGGGATCCATGGAGGGAAAAGCCAAGCCTTGAGATTTTCACAGCACTTCAACGTGCTATAGGACACAGAGCCAGGGAGCCAGGAGAAGACCTAGCATTTGCGTCTTGACTCTGCCATGAGATCTTGGGGAAGTCATGTTCATTTAACAATTTCCTGTCTACTGAGGAGATTGCAATGCAGTAACAGAAACGTACGCTGGATGGGCGCATGGGGTGCTGAGATGCCCAGAGCAGGCACTCAGTCCACTCTGGAGTGAAGGCTTCCTGGAGGAGGTGTGATGTAGCTGAAACTTGAAGGATGCATTAAGTTGACAGGTAAGCAGGTGGAGGAAGGGCATTCTGAAGAGGGACCAGTTTATGCAAAGACACAGAGGGACGGTGAGAAGGCCTGGTGCATTCAGGGACCAAAAACCATTAAGTGTGGCTGGAGCTCAAGAAGCATCTTAAGGGATGCTGAGGCCAGATCATGAAGAGCCTTGGGTGCCAACAGAAGAGTGTGTCTTTATCCTGACAATGATGGGGAGACTTCAGAGAATGTGAACCCATCAAAGGAGAGGTGGGATGCATACTAAAAAGTTACTTTGGTTGCAGTTCAAGGGGCAGATGGAAAGCAGCCAGTACAGACTAGGATAAGATAGGACACTAGTGCATAATTCCAACAGAGGATAGACGAGGCGTAATCTAAGACAGGAGTGATGAAGAAGAGGGGGAGTTTCAGGGCACAACTTGCTTCTTTGGGCTCCACTTTCCTCGTCTATGAAATGTGGGGATCTCTGTGGCCCAAATCCTTCATCATTTCACGATTAAGTTTTCCTTCTATAATTTTTTTCCCCATAGACCCCCAATGTTTCAAAGGGTTATGTCTATTAAGTTACATTTATTAAGGGATAATTAGTTTTCCAATAAGTACCAATTTTAGTTGATATAATTTCCACCAAAAGCAATTAAAGTCTGATTTTATTGCGGAAATGTATGATTCCCGTTAGCATTTTTGAAATATTGAAGAGTTCATGGACTGCCATTATACCTTTGGGCTCTTCTTGCCAGGGAGTGTAAGCAGAGTTGGGGAACCACTGGATATGTTCATCTGTAAGGGTCACCTCTGAAATTTTATGAGTCTAGGAAATATCCCTCTTCAACAAGTACTTGGTGAGCTGTAAATCACTCTGTAAGTGTGAGAGATTTTTAGAACTCATTATGATTATGCAGACTCTCCCAAAATACTAGACTTCAGACACATGAGGTAGTAAGCTGGGAGCTACTGTCATTTAATATATGAGAAACTGGAGACTTAAAGAAGTTGAACAATTGGTTTTAAAATTCAGCAAATTAGCAAAAATAGCAGCAGTTGCGTCCCCTGCTTGACTTCCTTGGGTATCTGTTGATTTTAAAGAATGCTTGAACTTATCCTCTCCCCACCTTCTAAGATCCCCACTTAGTGGGAAGTGATTCATTTCTTGGTGCAAAGGAGCAAGGAATCAAATAGTGGTACAGTAGGAAACTCAAAGGAGGCTTGTGGCGACTCACAAGTAGAACTGACCTCAGGGATGAGGGACAGGGGATACCCTGCACCTTATCCCAGAAAGAAATGCAGAGACAGTGATGAGCTGGGGAGATGCTGGCAGAGCAAAACCATGGGCCATTAGAGAGGCATTTTTTTTTTTTTTTTTTTTTTGCGGTACACGGGCCTCTCACCGCTGTGGCCTCTCCTGTTGCGGAGCACAGGCTCTGGACGCGCAGGCTCAGCGGCCATGGCTCACAGGCCCAGCCACTTTGTGGCATGTGGGATCTTCCCGGACCAGGACACGATCCCACGTCCCCTGCATCGGCAGGCGGACTCTCAACCATTGCGCCACCAGGGAAGCCCCTATTTGTGTATTTTTATTTTGTTTTCTTGTAATGATTACTTCTTTTGTGTGAGACCATATTCATGGATTACGTATTAAGAAACAAATTTGGCTTACTGGAAACTCTAAGAGCATAACACAGGTCTGGAAATGCAAAGCCAACAAATGAAATATTTTCACTTATTTGTTTACTCATTCATCCTTCATTCATCTAGTTCCTATTGCATGCCGATTTTGCACTAGGCATCCTTTTAGGAACTAGTGATAAAGTGATAAACAGAAGAGAAAAAACATCCTTGCTTTCCTGTGAAAGGTGGAGACACAATGAATAAATAAGTAGAATATTTACTTTGTTAGATGGAGGTGTATGCTCATTGCTATCCACTGTCCAACAATGGATATGTTCTGTGAGGAACAGTAAAGCCAGAAGAGAGATAGGAAGGACCAAGAGGGAGAAGTGCTGCAATTTTAAATGGGACGGATAGGAAAGGCCTCTCAGAGAGGAGGCATCTCAGTAAAGGCCTGACCTGTGTCAGGGAACTATGCAGCTATCTGGGGGGAAGGGCATGCCAGGCATTACTACATTTAATCCTCTCAACGATCCTCATCATAGGAAATATAAGTTGGTGCAGCCACTATAGAAAACAGCATGGAGGCTCCTTACAAAACTACAAATAGAGTTACCATATGAGCCAGCCATCCCACTCCTGGGCACACACCCAGAGAAACCTCTAATTCAAAAAGGTACATGCACCCCAACGTTCAAAGCGGGACTATTCACAATAGCCAAGACATGGAAGCGGACCTAAATGTCCACTGGCAGATGAATGGATAAAGAAGATGTGGTATATAGCTGTATACCACATACATATATTCCATACATTCCATACATCTGAAACTAATAAAATAGTGTAAATCTACTATACTTCAATAGAAAAATGAACAAGAAATAACCCTCACTATAACCCTGGGAGACAGGTATCATTAATGTCCTCATTTACAGATGTGGAAACTGAGGCTCAGAGAGGGGGAGGTTGCCTGGCTAGTAAGTGGCAGAATTGAGGCTCAGCCTAGTGCTCTTCCTAATGTGCCAGTGGTTATCTCTGCCCGGGATCCACCTTCAGAAGAACATTTGTTGCTGAGTCTGGGGCATTTTGGTGCAGCTCTAAGATTGCTCAGGAGCTATAGGTCTGGTGGAAAGTGTCCTCTAGTGACACCTTTGCTGCTCTTGCAGGATTAGAAGGTGACACATTCCTTCTCCCTCTCCCTTCCTCTTCCTTCTTCATCCTTTTCCTTTCTGTCATCTCTTGTCCTGAGCCCAGGTAGGACACATGTGGGCAGAACACAGCAACTGGTTTTGAACCTTCACAAAAGTTTCCAGCTCTCAAATGCTGGCTCTCCCAAAGTCCTCCTGACACGCTGATACATGAGTGGGAAGCAGAGTGATGATGTGGAAAAGCATGGGATTTGGAGACAGAAGACCAGGCACCTGGCCATCTGTATGAACGTGGCCAACCCTCTCATGATCTCAACTTCCAATCTCACCTGGCCTAACTCACAGATCTACATTGCAGATCAAATGAGAAGACGATAACTAAGATTCTGGTCCCGAATTCCAGTGTGTGTATTTGTGGGTGGGGTAGGTGATTTGACCACACCAACAGGCAACACTTGGATACCAGCCGTGTGTCCTACGATTCAGCTCTGTTCTAGCACATCTTCCTGGAGATAGCACCAGACTCCACAGGTTAAGGGCTCAGTTCCACAAGACTGCCCTTCACTTTAGATGCCAATTGCAAGTCCAGGTTGTCACTTGTGCTTTTGAGCGACTGGCTATAAATCAGATGTTCCAGTGACCCCGAACTTGGGTTGGATTAATTCACTAGATCGGCTCACAGGACTCAGAAAAACATTTTACTTACTAGACTGCCAGCTTATTATAAAAGGATATAACTCAGGGGCTTCCCTGGTGGTGCAGTGGTTGAGAGTCCGCCTGCCGATGCAGGGGACACGGGTTTGTGTCCCGGTCCGGGAAGATCCCACATGCCGCAGAGCGGCTGGGCCCATGAGCCATGGCTGCTGAGCCTGTGCGTCCGGAGCCTGTGCTCTGCAATGGGAGAAGCCACAACAGTGAGAGGCCCGCATACCGAAAAAAAAAAAAAAAAGGATATAACTCAGGAACATCCAGATGTAAAAGATGCATAGAGCAAGGTATGGGGAAAGGGTGTGGAGCTTCCATGCCCTCTCCAGGCACTCCACTCTCTCCAAATCTCCATGTATTCACCAACCCAGAGTCTCTCCAAACACCATCCTTTTGGGTTTTTATGGAGGCTTCATTAATAGGCATGACTGATTAGATAATTGGTCATTGGTGATTGATTCAACCTCCAGCCTCTCTCCCTTTCCTGGAAATCAAGGGGTGAAACTGAAAGTTCCAACCCTCTATTCCTGGTTTGTTCCCCTGGCAACTAGCCCCCATCTTTAGGTGCTTTCCAAAAGTCACCTTCATTAATATAAACCCAGTTTTGGTGGAAAGGAGCTTGTTTTGAATAACAAGACAACCCTTTTGCCTTTACTCAGGACTATAGAGAAATTATTATAACAGAAGATGTTCCCACTGCTCTTATTTATCACTCAGGAAATTGCAAGGGTTTTGGGAGCTCTGAGCCAGGAACTATGGGTTGAGACAAAACATAGATGGGAAACATATATTTGGTCATTTGACCAAATTTGACCTTATTTCAAATGGCCAAATATATACTTCTTATAAATCACAATATCACAGTAATTTTATTAGAAGTAATATATAGATATTAGATATTTAGACGGACTAATAAATGTTCCATTAGATAGAGGTCTACACTGAGGCTTAAGGTCTGGACAATAAAGGTAGCAAGAACAATCAAAACAAGAGCTCCTTTAGGGATCCAAACGCACACATAATACTGCTATCATTCTACTTTCTAAAACAAAACTTAATGATGTATGATGAGAGAGAAAACAAGGAATATTCTATTTCATAACTCGGAAGCAAAATTCAGTAAATGTGGTTGTAGATACACCTTTCCATGCCCACTCCACTTTCCTCATCCAGGACACCACCAATTACGATGGGGTGTAGTTAGCTCTCATCACCTCTCATTCAGTCATGTGTATCCCACACAACATCCAGAGTGAGGTTCAAAAAATACGAAACACGCTACTCCCCTGCTGAACACCATTCACGGCTCCCCACTGCCCTCAAAACAATTTTCAAACTTTCCAACACGGCTCCAAAATCTCTTGATAATGATTAGGTCCCTGCCAACATCTTCAGACTCGTCTCTCATCATTATCATTATTCCCCATTTTCTCCCCAGCGTGACTATGAAGTCCAGCCAATCTGAGCTGCGTACAGTGCCCACAAGTAGCCATGCTCCTTCTCATCTCCTGGATTTCTCCGCGTGCTCCTGCTTTGCCCAGGGGATGTCTATTTCCCCTCCCCCGCTCCTGCCCAGCACTGCCCAGGCTGGGTGGGTGGACCCCCCTCCTCTCTGCTGCCACCACTCCTGCTTGTCCAGCCACAGCCCTTGTCACCTCGGATCACAGTTGTTTGCAGTCAGTATTTCCAATTAGATCGTAAGGTCTGGGGGTCGGGGGAGGGTCACGTCTGTCTGCTTCATCTTTTAATGCCCAGAGCCTACTAGAGTTTCTGACATAGACGAAGGTGTCAGAAAAGGTAGAAAATAAGTATAAACGGCTGCTGTTTGTTGGATTCTTCCTGTACACTGTGCTAAGTGCTTGACACAATTACCATTTAATTGGCGTAGTGAGGCACTGATCCTTCAGAAAGGACTTGGTCCAGGGTGTCAGAACAAGGATCTGCTGTGCTCGGCATTAATTCTTTAGTAGCTGGAATGTTTACTCGTCCAGTGCATCCAGGGGAGGAGGCTGGACTGTACAGGTGTGTGTGTGTGTGTGTGTGTGTGTGTGTGTGTGTCCACACATGTGTGTGTGCAACTGCTGTCTACCAGAAGGAATGAAATTATTATCAAAGTATTTTAGGGCATCCCTGGTGGCGCAGTGGTTGAGAGTCTGCCTGCCAATGCAGGGGACACGGGTTCGTGCCCCGGTCTGGGAGGATCCCACGTGCCGTGGAGTGGCCGGGCCCGCGAGCCATGGCTGCTGAGCCTGCGCGTCCGGAGCCTGTGCTCCGCAACGGGAGAGGCCACAACAGTGAGAGGCCCACGTACCGCAAAAAAAAAAAAAAAAAATTTAGCTAATACAGGATGACTAAAACAGCCATATTTAAGGTGATCACATAATTTATAGTCCAAGTTGGGACATCTGGAATTGAAAGACGGCACTATTAATAAGTAACTAAATCTGTGATTTAAAGTGAAAACTTTAGTGTCCATCAGAATCACTTTTTGCTGAGCTCCACTCAAGAGTTTCTGATTTGGTAGATCTGGGGAGGGGCATGAAAATTTGTATTTATGGCAAGTTACAAAGTGATTTTAAAAAGAAGGCAAGCAGGGGAGGAGGGTGCAGAGAGAGAGAGACGGAGAGAGAAGAAGAAAAAGAAACATACAAAGAAAAACAATTACAGAGCCTAGAAAAAAATGAAGTGACCAAATTTCTCTGTCTTACTCTCTTAGATTTTCCTGAATTAATTTTTCTAGTTTTATAGTGTACTTTTCTTAATAGAAGGTAGTGTAGTTCAGTAATTCCCGAATTTTATTTTCTGCTAAACTAGTTCTGGGATATGGTAATAAGTGATTCCTGAGGGAAAACAAAAGCTTCTGTGGGTCAGATAACATTTCTAGCATAAAGGCACTGAGGAGGTCTGCACAAAGAAATGTGCATAATTAAAATTCAATTTTATTTATTCTGTGAATGCTTTAAATTTTTTCCCCCCTAGAGCACATTTATTATCATTTCATAGAACTAGACTTCCTTTACACCCAAAATGGGAAATAATTAGTGAAGTGAAAACGTTTGTAAATGTAAATAGCCATTTAGACTACACAAACATTAACATATGTGTGATATTTTTACACTTTGTAACACACTTTAAAATGCGTAGAATAGTTTCATAATCTCATAAACCTGGGAACTTGACCGAGAAGGCATAGTGGACATGAAAACCAAGACTCAGAGAAGTTCTCAAAGATTACTCCAGGAAGAAATGGCAGAAGCAAGATTTGAAGTTAGGTTTTTCTAGCTCCCTGACATCAGGCAGGATGCAAGAAAAAGCAAGTTGAAAAATTTGAGTCAGAACATCAGGCAAAGAGATGTGTACATTTTTGCAGCAGACAAGAGCATCATGAGAAAGCAAGTCCCACCATAGCCAAGCTTACGCCAAGAAAATTATAAGATGTTCATCTGATGCTAGTGGGGTAATGAAAAGAGGAAAAAACAGACTGTTATCAGTCAGGGCCCTGTGAGGACCAGAGAGTAGGTTCTGACCGGATAATGTGTGAATGATATTCTGTAATTAGTTGGCAAATAGATGCTATTTCTTTTAACCGCTGGAACACGGCCCCCGGAACTGTGCCTCCATCCTGCTGGAGCCGAACATGGGGTCCCAGCTGCTGTCACAACTATGGCTCTTTTCTTTTCTCCCATGTCATTTCTGATCAGGTCATGCAGATACCTAATTTCACCATTTGAGAGCTCAGGTTGCCACAGTAACCCCATCAAGGTGCTCAGGTGCTGCAGCTGAAGCTCCATCATCTGGATACATTCTACTGGGTCCCCCTTGGGCCCTTGCTCTCTTCAAGAAGAAACAGATGAAACAAAAATGAATATGAAAGGGATATTGCAAAAGGGGGAAGAAATAGATTGATTAATTGAGTGCCTCCTTTGTTCATAGATTAGTACATCTGATTGGACCACTCAAAGATATTCCATCTTGCCCACTTTAGAGATGGGAAAACTGAGGCACAGAGAAGGGACGTGTCAGATGTCTCTGAGTACAGTGAGTCAGAGGCAGAAAGAAGGTTAAACTGAAACTTCAGACTCCTTGCACAGTGCTCTTCCAACACCAAATTTTACTCAAAATATTTATGGCCAACTCTCTTCAAATTGTATTCTCCAGGCTTAGGGTTTTTCAAGAAAAGTTAGAAAAAGAGGGAGTAGAAGAAGAGACAGGGTGACCTGTTCCTCAAAGGGAATCTGAAAACGACTGCTCCAGAAGATTTCATAGGAAATCATTCTCCACGTTTGGATAGGTTTGGATTTCCTTGTATGACGGGATGTTTATCTATGTATTCACTATGTCCATGGATAAAAGTTATCCTGGCTTTCTGAGCCAGAGACCAGAAGAGTAAGGCCTTTCATTTATTTATTCAGCAAGGGCGGCTTGGGACACGGGGCACACAGCAGGGGACAAAGACAAAATCCTGCTTCTGGAATGCTTAGCATCTGCAGAACTGATGAATTCTCCCTGATTCCAAAACAATAACCCCTAACAAGGGTGGGGTGACCTCTGACATTAAAAAGGGCTCCTACACCTCTTATCTCACTGGAGAAACACAGCAGATCCCTCAGAGGCAGGTGGCATAATATACTCACATCCTAAGAGAAGCTTGTGATCACAGAGCAGAAAGAGGCATAACCAAGCCCTCTGATTCGCACTGAGCAGTGGTGTCTCATTCTTATAAACCTGGAGCCCAGCACAGCTTCTGGCACGTGTTTGACCAAATGGTGTGTGAACAGTAGTGATGATGAATATCTTACATCAGTCAGTGTTCTTCAGAGAAACAGAACCAATTATACAGGTGAAAACACTGAAGCTTACAGAAGTGATGCTGCACATCTGAGTCTCATGTGTGGCAGCCACCACGTCATATGAGAAAGGCCTAGAGGTTAAATATATACACAGGGGTTTTGGGAAGACTTCCTGGAGGAGGTGATATCTCAGGTCAGATTTGGATTGATGAATCTAAAGTTTATCATGCACGATAGAGAGAAGGGTATTACTGTCAGAGGTAGCAGCTTTTCAAAGTAAAAAGATGGCACGAGAGTAGGGGAAGAAATGGGGAGTTAGGAGTCAGATCATGAAAAACCGGAATATGATAGGATCTTGGAGTGTGGGCATCAGAGGCTGGTGGAAGGTTTGAAATGGGGCTGACATGATTTTCCTTGTGTTGCAAACACGATTGTGAGGTTTGATAAACCCAGCTAACATAATTCTCTCTCTACGCAATGGATTCTGGTAGTCGCATGCCTGCATCAAAGCACTTAGTACCAAATTCTCTCAGCTGATTGTTACCTCCACCCACAGTGCAGGTAGGAGGGGATCACAGCTGGAGCACATTCATGGCTCCATCATCTGGAGAAATAGGACAATACTCTCCTTTTGTAGGTGAGGGGTCAGGCCCAGAGAGGACAAGGGACTCCCCGAAGGACATTGAGATAGGTGATGTCAAAGCCAGGGCAGAGCCTGAGTTACTTCATACCAGGGGTTTTGCTTCTCCTCACCCCGGGAGACACTTAGCAATGTCCGGCTGGGGAAGAGCTACTGGCATCTGATGGGTAGAGGCCAAGGATGTTGCTAAGCTTCTTGAAATGCACAGGACAGGTCCCCACGACAGAGAATGATCCAGCTCAGAATGTCCGTCATGCTGAGTTGAGAAACCTCACTCTACACCCTGACTAGATGAGGCTCTTGTTGCATGAGGTCCTTGGAAACCATCTGGTTTCCTTCCAGCTGAGTGAATCGAGATTCAGAGAAGATGAGTGACTTCTCCAAAGTCACACAGTGGAACCGAGACTATTGTCATGGCTTCATTAACTTCCAGTTCAGCCCTAACATGCATTGCCTCTCACAAGCCTGAGCATAAGTCAGATGTCTGATGGGGAGAGAAGAGAGATGATACCCAAAATGGCCAGAGGAAGTTCTTCTGACCAAAGTTTGTATAGCAGTCACTAACATCCTCAATTAGAGGGGGGAAAAAAACCCAGGCTCCAAAGGAACAAATAATCATGCTCTTCACGTATGAACTCAACATATTTACAGGGTGCCTGTTCTTGTTCAGGCACTGTGATGAACACTGAGGATTCAACAATGAACAAAACACGGTCCCTGCTCTTTCAACACACACACACACACACACACACACAGGCAAAGGAACACGCTTCCCACTACCCACACTCTGATGATTCAGTGCTTGGGAATCCAAGCTCTGAAAAATTAACTTACTTCATACACTTCTTCATCATGTACTAGCTGGTGCAGCACGGGCAAGGAACTTAACCTCTCAAACCCTCAGTTTTCTCATCTGTATAATGAGAATAAGGATAGTACCTCCCTCACGGGATTGAGGACTGAATGAGGCAATTGATAAAAAGTATTTAGCCTAGCGCTGGAAACAGCAGGCAGAAGTAAGGGCACTAGTAGCAGCAGCGTTATAATTATTATAGACAGAAGCCCTGAGTACTTGTCTTACTTTTCCACTCTCAGCTAGGTCGTCTTATTACTCTCCATTCCTAGGTCTCAGCAAATGAAGAGATTGGACCAGCTCTCTGTGGGCTGTGAAGTTTACCGCTTGTCCCCTAACTGGATGGCTCCTGAGTCCAGCACTGCCCTTCTCTTCTGGAACCTGGCCATCCCTCCCATCCCACGCTAATGTCATTCACGGTCCCACACTACCCACAAGCCAGCCAAGGTGGACCCCTGAGATTCAGCAAAGTGATGACAAAGCTGCGGTTTCGGGTAGGCCAGCTTCCTGGGCTGCCCACTGGCTGCGCCTAGCTGCTTGGAATGCATATCGGTGCCAGCCTGCAGTGATCATGAACAAAGTCATTAGAGGGAAGATGGTAGTGGTTTTTTTTTTTTATTTTATTTTTAACAAAATGACTCATTCCCCCTCCGGCAGTGAGCTGTCGAAGGCTCAGGAAGGAGCAGGAGATGTTAGAAGTGCAAGTTCAGGACACTTTCACCTCGTTGGAAGCCAATTCCAGGGGATGCCACACACTTTTGCTCAGCTTAATCGGGCCTGGAAAAAAGTGTTTAAACCAAGGAGGCTGTCTCAGGGCTGTGGATTTACGGCCAAGGGGAAAGACGGACAATCATACAGCCAGTAAGTGACAGTGGCAGAGTTAGAACCCTGGCTAGGGGTGGGAAAATCTACTGATGGAAGCTTAATGTTAGGTGTGATCAGGGGCTGGGGGCTTTCTGGAACTTAGTTTCCAGATGTTGGCTTAAATCAGGAGCTTTTAAATTGTGTTCTGCAGAGTCATAGGGCTTCCCTTGGAGCCCGCCATGTGGTTCTGGTTCTCTGCCTGGCTTCACCTGGAGTGGCTCTGCTTGCATCTATTTCACACACTAAAATCTCAAGAGTTAACATAATTATTGGTTCCTTATGTGCCAGGCATTGCACTAAACACTCAATACGTATGAAGTCATTTAGCTTCATAACAACCTTATGAAATATTTACAATTACTATTGCTATTTTATACTTTATGAAACGGAGGCTTAAAGCCAAGGTAAATCATTTGCCCTGAGTCACAGGGATAATAGGCAGTTTGCCAGGGCTGGAAATCAGACCTGTCTGTCGGCAAAGCCCATTTTCTTAACCACAATTCTACATGGCCCCCCTGCTGGGTTTCCATACAAGCTTTCATTTTCAAAAAGTGTTCCACGGTTATTTTAAAAGGAATAAAATAAAAGTTTGAAAGTGACTGATTAGATGTTCTGAGATCCCTCCCAGCTCCAGATTTCCAACTTTTATGATTTACAGAAGGAAGAAAGCAGAGGTCATGTTACACAGCTTAGTGGTGGGAGACAAGACAGGCTGCGGGATAATAATAGTAGCTAATATCTGAGCATTTCATAGGCCAGGCAACGCTCTAAGTCCCTCATATACATTAACTCAATCTTTGTACCAACCCTCTCTAGTAGGTGGTATTCTTATTATTCCCATTTATAGATAAGAAAACACAGTAGAACAAGGTCATGACTCATTCAAGGTCACACAAATTGAAGGTAACAGCTAGATTCCAGAGCCTGTGCTCTTCACTGCTCTGCTGTTGAGATGACTTAGTCTGGGGGAAAACTACTTCCCTTAATATCAGCATTTATTTTTTAACATCACACCAGTGCAAATTTATGTAAATAGACAAGCAGATCAGCTGCTACCCTGGCATTGGTGCCAGCTTCCTATCAGGGATGTTGATGCAACAAAATTTGACCATTGTTGCTGATCTGAGCTATCACAGCGGTAGACATTTCAATAATTCCCCACATTTCTCAGGCTTGGAAGAAATAAATGCATATTAGACAGCTATAGGCCTACACATGCTGCAATTTTGCATTTCTTTTTTTAAAAAATTTATTTATTTTATTTATTTATTTTTGGCTGCGTTGAGTCTTCATTGCTGTGCACGGGCTTTCTCTAGTTGCAGCGAGCGGGGGCTACTCTTCGTTGCGGCGCGCAGGCTTCTCAGTGCGGTGGCTTCTCTTGTTGTGGAGCACGGGATCTAGGTGCGTGGGCTCGGTAGTTGTGGCGCACGGGCTTAGTTGCTCCACGGCATGTGGGATCTTCCCGGACCAGTTCGAACCCGTGTCCCCTGCACTGGCAGGCGGACTCTTAACCACTGCGCCACCAGGAAGCCCTGCATTTCTTTTTCTTTTAGATATTTTTCAAGCTGTGGATAGCTGGTAGCCACTGAAAACAGGATGCTGTCTAGCACTGCATTTTCATACTGATTGATGCATTTGGGCCTTGCCACTGTCCCGCGAAGAAGGTCCCTCCCTTCAAGAGGCAGGGACAGAGTGGAAGGGGCTTTCTTAGAATATTCTCAGAATTCGTTGGCCTGGTTTGTCTTTCTATGTCTCCTACCCGCTCCATCATTGATTTTTCCTAACATGGCAGTACTGCTTTCTTAGTTGAATGCAGGAAAGCTAGTGTCCAGTTTGTCCCATAGAAAGAAAGGAAAAGAAAACCGTGCCACCTGTCCCTTTACAAATGGACATAAGCATTCACAGTCGAAAACCAGCAGCCTAATAAAGAAGAGAATTCCTGGAGTAGCTACTACACCTGGCAGTGTGCCCTGTGCTTTGGATAGGCTGACTACATTGTCAGCCTATCCAAATGAATGAATGAAAAAGAATGAAAAAGGGTGCTATTAATAATTACATCCTGGGCAAACTAGGATGTATGGCCGCCCTTGCAGAAGAGATACTATTCATTTCATATTCACCATAGCCCCATAATATAGGTGACTTTCCCTTTGCTCTGAATCTCAGAAAGTGAGATGCCCAGGGTCACAGAGCAAGGGCTTGGCAGAGCTCTCTGTCTAATTCTACATCCGGGCGTCAAGGCTGACATCAGAGATGGGGACTCTTGACATACTATCCACATAAGAGCTGACGCTAGAGGTTGATTAGCTGTCAAGCCTTTCTTCTCCCCACCATATTCCCAGCCATTGTCCTCGGCCATCGGATCCGGGTGGGGCGCGATGACTGTGCTTCTCCAGCAGAGGGCAGTATTGCCATGCCAGCCAAGACACAGGGCTACAGGAAACAGGACGGAGGCCCAGACTAAGCCGACCTGGTGGCCTGTGCAGCGTTCCTAAAACAGCCAGCCTCAGAGGGCTGCCTACATCCAGCTGCTTCCCTGCGCCCATTCCCTGAATGCTCACCGTGGATAAACCCGTTGTCCCCTTCACCTGTCTCCTGGCTCCCAAGATAAGACACCTGAACAAAATCAAGAGCTCTGTGCCACCTGGGGTGGAAAGAGACCCAGGGAGGGTTTCCAGATGGGAAACAAGAACTGTTGCCATTTTCTTGTTTGCTCAGAATTACTCCAGAGCTGGGAGCGCTGTTGACATACGTGTTACCACTTAATCTTTCATAAGAAATCCTTTTCATGGGGAAGCTGAATTCTGGATCCACGCCAGTTTAGATAATTACATTCCCCGGTAAGACTGAAGCTCTGAAGGCTGCAGTCTTTCTCCAGCAAGAGTTAGGGGTTTCAAGGATGTGGGTTAGCATTGCTGGGGGTGACAGAACAGTGCGTGGAAAAAGAAAAAGCAGGGTTTGATGAGGAAAAGTTAACCTCAAAGTGTTACCCACTAAGAGATTCTTTTCTTTTCTTTTTTCCTTCCCTTGGCCTCACTCAGAGTGAGATGCATTTGTAGTTTCTGTCTGTACCTAGGAATTCAATTTTTGCTTTTAAAAGAAACCTGATTTACAGGGGGTGTGAAACAAAGCAGAAAATGATAAGAGGAGGAAAAAAATAACAATTCAAATGGAAAAAGGAGAAAGAAAAGAAATCCTTTTAACAATTTCTCTCTTCTAAAGTGGATGGGACAGCATTTTTGTATTAAGTTCAGCATTTTGTCAGGAGGGGATGACAATGCCCTGTGATCCTCGAACTAAGAATTGCTGGTGATGTTATACCCTCTGCTGGCATAGATCTTAATCAACCAGAAAACCTCAAAATGACAAACAAACAAAAGACAGCTTTGCTCTCTGAGGTTCATTAGCTCAGGCCAAGGTTGAGAAGATGCAATAGAAATAGGTGAGCTTGATAAGTCACTTTGTGGGTAATTGTCCCCTCCCCGCTCCCAGCCCTGTGCTTCTCCCTCCAGTAACCAGTAGCCTTTTTTGATGGCTTCCTGGAGCTTGTACTTCTTAGAGTCGGCGGTGGGAGGAGTTGAGGCTGGTGGGGCAGGTGGGGAGAAGGAAGGGGCTCTCCGGTGTGCTGGCTCATGCGGAGTCCAGAGTTACTGCCCTCTGCTTTCAAGGGCGTTTGCCAGCCTCCTGAGAACCACAGCAGACCCAGGCCAAGCTTCATCTCCTCATCTTCCTTCCCATCCCAGCTCCCTTTTCTCTGATCCTTCATCATGTCCAGAAGGCATTACCATCTCCTGCGCCGCTGATTAGAAACCTCAGAGACACCTACCTATTCTTCCCCTCTTTCTTTCTATAACCAGTTTTCTAAGTCCCATCAAAACATCTTCCAAATCTTTCTCTCTTTCTTACATATCTTCTCTTCTTTCGTAGCTCCAGGTCTGGTCCTCCATATGTTTCTCCTTAATAACTTCTTAGCTATTTTCCCCACCTCTCTATGCATGACAGCCAAAGGAAATCTCCTTGAGCCCATTTCTGATGGTATAATTTCTCTCTAAAATCCTTCAGCAGCTCACTGCCACCTACAGGATCAAGTCCCCAATCCTTAGCTTGGCGCTTAAGGTCCTTGATGACCTGACTCTCTCTTGCCTTTCTCTGTTAGTGTCCAGTGTTTCTCTAGTCCCTGGACTCCAGCCATACAGAGCCTCCCCTCGCTCCCCAGCACATTCTTCTCCAGACCCGTTGTGTTTTCTCAGCTCACTGCATGCACTCATATGGTTCCCTTGGCCTCACTGATTCTGTCCAAGTTCTGTCCACTTGTTATGCTTCAGCTTCAAGGTTAACTTCTCCTAAATAATAATATGCTTCCTACCCACCATATCTCTGCCCCAGATGGAAGTAAATCCTCCCTGCTTTTAACTTACACAATGCTTTACTTGCAACACATTTTTAAATTGATCTAGTATTTAGCCATTGTATATGCACGTTTCTTCCTCCTCTCTTAAGTGTACTTTCCATGAAGATAGGGAATCATCTTTATTCCATACATAGATTAATTCAGTGCTTTTTTGGTATGGTCAGTTTTAAACAGCAACTTGTTGAACCGATTAATGAATACTTTTGAGAACCCACAAATGAAGGAGTGAATCAAAGTTGCATGGATGCATGAATAAGTGACGTTGTACACAGATAAATAAATGAATTAATGTACTTATGCATTCAAATATATCTTGGGAGCCTACTATGCAAATTAATCCAGGAACAGATGAATCCTCACATGCATAAATGAATAAAAACATCCATGCATGAATCTGTGAATGAGTGACTAGATGGCTGGATTTCTGATTCTTAGGATTGTCTCTCAGAGAAATGTTGGTGAAGATACTCTTACATACTGCTGTGATGCTGTACCTTCACCAACATTTCTTGAGTACAAGTAGGTTTTTACTCATTAAGAGCCTTACTTATGTTTATATCATTAACCAAACAAATCCATTTTCTTTCTTTAGTGGCCCTTTAGGCGAGTAGGCCCACTTTTGCACATACCATTGAAATTGGGCATAAGCAATAAAATAAAGTAAATAATAAAACTAATAAAATTAATTCCAGGCAGTTTCCCAAGGCTTCTTCTGCATCTTGACTGGGCTTCCTATTTAACTCTTAGATTGTCATTCTTTTTTGAGTCTAACACCCACTAATTTCTATTGAGGATGGTCTCTGCCAACCCCAAGCCAAGACATCCCAAGAAGGAGGGATATTCTGCTCTTACTTGCACTGAAGTAGTTTGGCTCTGTTTTTGGGAAGGCACTAAACCATCAGTTCTTAAGTGTTCTTGAAGGATGGTGTCTTTACCTCTTTGTATCACATAGTGGCCATCGTCTATGGGCTTTCCTTTAATCCACATTAGAGATTACCTGCATTCTAAGTCCTTGTTGGAGGATTTGATTGTGAATCGAATGAGAAACAGCACTTCTCAGAGGCTCATTTACGGTATCTGATGTTTGACAGAGAAAGTCTAATAGACATGCTAACTATCCATTCATCTCCAGTCTCCACTGGAAAGGAAATACCTGAGTCACATTATCTCAGCCCATGGCAGAAATGCTGTCCCTGAGTCAGGGCTTAATATTTTGCTCTTGCCTTTACAGAGGGTTGATAAGAAAACTGCCCAGGAGAAAAAAGTGTGTCTGTATTTTTCTGAAACCGCGCTCGAAGATTGGATCCACTATTTAACTCACTGGACTTCAGAGTCTCTATTTATATTATAGAAAGTGTCCTAAAATTAAATGATGGACCATACCATGAAGCTAAGTAAGGAACATGTGGACTGTGTTCTACCGTGATGGACATGCCCCAGTGAAAGGGTATGGCGTAGTGATCGATGATTGATGCGGGCTGTATCCAACATAAGAAATGCCACACTGTGTGGTTTAGGACCTGGGACCAGGTCTGGGCCATAAGGTATGTTTTGGACAGAACGGGAACTCAGAGGCCACTAATGTTTATTTGTTTGTTTGCCTGGCTTATCACCAGGTATCAGAGGTGGGAGTCCAGAGAGCATTCTAGAACAGAGGTGACAAAACTGTTGCCCTTGGGCTGGCTGCCTGCTTTGTAAATAAACACAGCAGGACATTATTGGAACACAGCTATATTCATTTGTTTGTTCCTTATTTGTGGCTGTTTTCATGCTGTAAAGACAGAGGTGAGTAGTTGCTACAGAGACCTCATGGCCTGCAAAACCTAAAATATTCACTATTTGGTCCTAGAGAAAAGGGCATTGGGGCAGATCAAAGGACATGGGTTAGCATCCAAGTTTGTATGTGTTTAAAAACTCCCCATACCGTTTGAGATGCAGTATCCTCAACCGTAAAATGAGACTAGTAATTTCGTAATTCTGTCTCTATTATAGGCTTTTGCAAGATTGAACAAGTAAACATGGGTGCAGATAACTAGCACAGTGCCAATAGAGCCGCCATGAGTAAGGCATCATGCTGGCTCTGAGTGAGGCTTAGGGACCAGGACAGCAGGACACCTACTCTGGGGCCAGACACAGACATGATCTCTTCCAAACAAAAGCTGGTGCTTCAGTTCCTTTCTAGGAGAGCCACCCTCGGAAGTATTTTCTCCAAAAGCCATGGCCTAGAGGAAGACTATTTTCCTGCCAGAAAGAAAAGCAAGGGGTGGGGTGGGGGGTGGTGGTGGAGATTGAGAATCCTCTGTCTGCCCTTCTTATCACACAGGAACTAAACAGAGATAATCTCAGGTGGGGAAAGCACGATGAACTTCTTCCAGGGCCTCATATGTCAGGTATGATTTTAATTTCAGATAATGTCCAAACTAGATAAGAATCCCATTGGTAGTGTGAGCAGATCTTCTGGTGCTGCCTCTGTCTGTGGCTCGCACCCTCCTCCCTCCCTCACCCCAGCTCCAAAGTAGGGGAGACGCCACTAGGATGAAGGTGCACCTCAGCCTCATATTTCCTCATTGTTTCCTGAAGCTGGATTCCCTGATGAAAATTTCCATTTGAGATGCAACATTGCTCCAGTCCCTGAGTTAAGCAGTTCTTGATATCTCTTTATCCCCATTCCCTAGTACTGAAACAGGAGGGAAGGGGGCAGGGCACAACCTTTAAAGGAATGACATAGCCATAGGACATGAAAAAAACTGATTAGAACCAACTAGGTCCAAGATGGCGGAAGATTCAACTTCTAGTAGACCTCATTATATACTCATTGTAATACATTAGCATCTAAATAACGCAGCCACCAGAACCATGACAATTCTGAGGCTAACCATAAAAGGCCAAAAAGTGGGCCTGGCCCAATTCCTGGAAATCCCCACCCCTTCCCAGAAATAATTGGAATAATCCTCCCACTCATTAGCCTATGAAATTACCCATCCCCTAAAAACTAACCAAGCCATATTTCGGGGCCTCTTGCCTTCTGAGATGGCCCACACTCTGTCTGTGGAGTGTGTTTCTCTCTAAATAAATCCACTTCTTACCTATCCCTTTGTCTCTCACTGAATTCTTTCTGCAATGAGACATCAAGAACCTGAGCTTCGGGACTTCCCTGGCGGCACAGTGGTTAAGAATCTGCCTGCCAATGCAGGGGACGTGGGTTCAATCCCTGGTCAGGGAAGATCCCACATGCTGTGGAGCAACTAAGCCCGTGTGCCACAACTACTGAGCCTGTGCTCTAGAGCCTGCAAGCCACAACTACTGAAGCCTGCATGCCTAGAGCCTGTTCTCCGTGACAAAGAGAAGCCACCACAATGAGAAGCCCATGCACCGCAACAAAGAGTAGCCCCGGCTCAACGCAACTAGAGAAAGCCCACGCGCAGCAACGAAGACCCAGCGCAGCCAAAAATAAATAAATAAATTTATATAAAAAAAAAGAACCTGAGCTTCATTAAGTCCTGAGACCACGTGTGTGATCTCAATTAAAAGACCGTGGGTTCAAGTCCCAATCTGAGTTGAACGGTTTCAGTACCGGTATGTCCAGTGCACACAGACCATTCAAATGGACTTGGTCCATCCAACACACAGATGCAGAGGCCAGAACTCCACCATACAGCACAACACAGACACTCGAGTAATTTCACTTCAAATAGAATTGAACAAAATGAGTTTGGGTCTTGCCGGGGATGATGACAATGACGACGATAATGACGACGATGATGATAATGAAAGCAAGAGAGTGGTGGTGATGAACTGGTGGCAGCTACAATTAAGGGATCAGGGTGAGGTTTTGAAAAGTTGAAATGTATTACATCAGGAATTAAGTAAATGCTCAAAGACTGGTCTGCTGCTCACACACCCTGGGGGCTCTGAACTGAGATGACTACCTACGTACCTAAGGGAAAATATCCATATGGAAGACGAAGCCCTTCTGGATTAACAGCTGAACGAATACCCAATAATCTCCAGTGATGAGCTCTGGTAAAAGCCTGCTTGCAGCATGAAGCTAAGGGACCTAGGCTGGTCTGTTTAACCCCCTTTTTAAAAACTGAGGTGGCTGAGTCTTCAGAGGAGTAACTTGTAGCAGGAGTTACTCACTTGGTTACAGGCACACATGAAATGGGGTAGACACACAGACACACAGGCTTGTTTTCTCCAAGGAGGCAAAAATGTACCCCGATTTTCTTACCCCTTGGGAGCAGGAAGGAACCCTGAACATTGCTAATTAAATGTCCTGGGGATGACCAATCAGACTGACTATGCAAGAGGCTGGCAGAGATGGAAGCATGAGGAATGTGGTAGAAATTTCCCTCTCCCTGCAACTTGTCATGTTAAGACACTTTGCTGAGCATTTACAAGCATATTTTTCCCTTTAATCCTCACAACAACCCTAGGAAATAAACAAAATCATTTTCCAGGTGAGGAAATAGGTTCAGAGGAGTTAAGTAACTTGCCTGAAGTCATCCAACTTGGCTGAACTAGATCTCAGACTCCTGTTTGCTTGACTCAGAAGCCTTTGCTTTTCCCCCTATATCCTCGCTACTCAAAATGCCATCTGTGGATCAGAGACTCAGCATCACCTGTAATCCTGGAAGCAGTTTAGGAGTGCAAGTGTCTCAGGCCCACTCCAGTCCTACTAAACCAGAATCTACATTTTAACAAGATCTGCAGGTGATTTGTCTGTGTAGTAAAATTAGAGAAGTACCATGTTACATAATACTGCCTAGCTCCCACCATTCTCTTTTTTCCAGAAAACAAGAATATCCATCATGGTCACACCATGCATAGAAGGCTGACCTGGGTTTGGGAACCCCCAAGTAACCGAATTTATTCTACCCACTGAGTTGGAACCCTAAGACCTGCCAGACCATGGTCTAAGTTTCCAGAGGCCCCTGGGCTTTGTATTCATTGGTCAGTTGTCTTTACTGAGGCCAGTGTTCCCCATATCCTACTCCATCTTCCTTTACTCCCATTCAGTCTGAGGCCATGACATCCCAGCAAAGGATGGGCAGGTTTTATTCAAACATCCCAATGTGTGGCCACGCCAGACCCGCTGAGGAGGAAAGAGTCTGCTATATTTCCCCCTGAGGAAAAAAAAAATGCACATATACGTTTGTGGAATCCTGAAAATCCTGAAGAAATGAAGTGCCAGGATAAGCTAAAAAAGTTTCTTGTGAATTTAAGCCATTTATTTTCCTTTTTCACTTTTGGTATAGTTTTGCTATTTCTCAGTGTAATTTCCTATAGCAGATCAAGATCTATAATGTTCCATGATACTGTGATTCGTGCATAAGAGATATTTGAAATGAAAGATACATTTCTTGATACTACTGCTCAGACACTTGATAAATATTCTCTCACTGCAGGCTCAAAACAACACTCTGAGGATGGGGGAACTTATCCTCATTTTATAGATGAAGGCAATAGGCTCAGTCTCTGGTGATGCTACCAAAGCCAGTTTTCAAGTGTAGGTTGGTACCATCCCCAAGATGCATCTTCTTGAGGTGAATGACAGGTAACATGTGAGGGGTGAAGGATGCCTAGAAATGAATAAGACCTAGGGGCCTAAAATGACCATCTGATTTGAATACCGGAGGTAGGGGAAATTAATGCCTTTAACTGGTAGGTACTTTTAAACTTTTAAAAAGAATCATGAATATATTAAGGAGTAGAAAGCAAATGTTGAAATGTTGAATACGTTTAAGACCAATAGAAGATTTGGTAAAAGTACTGAGATTACGGATGGCTCACTTTTCAATTCTGTCCTGCAGTCCTGGGGCTAGGTTTTCACCCTTTTCTCTGCTGTTAACAGTTGCTGCAGCAGCAGGAATAGCAGAAGTGACAGTGGTAATAGCCCGACAGTTACTGTATCATCTATGCTGCATAACCGCTTATCCCCAAACTTTGTGGCTTAAAGCAACACATGTTGATTATTTCACAATTTCTATGGGTCAGCAATCAGGACACGGACAGATGGGCGCCTGCTTCAGTCTCACACAGGGCACAATCGTGCTCTTGGCTGGGGCTGTAGTCTCATTTCAAGGCTTGACGGGGGAAGAATCTCCTGTTGGTTGTTGATAGGATTTGGTTCTTCAGAGACTGTTGGGTTGAAGGTCTCAGTTCCTTGCTGGCTGTTGGCCTGAGACCACCCTCAGCTCCTTGCTACATGGATTTCTCCAACACACCACGGCAGTCAGCTTCATCAAAGTGTGCAAGCTGAGAAGGCAGTAGTGAGAGTCCAGCAAGTCACAGCCTTTCATAACTTAATCATAGAAGCGATATCCTATCATATTTGCTGTATCCTACTTGCGAGAAGTAAGTTACCAGGGGAGGGGATTACCTAAGGACTTGAATACCAGGAGCAGGGACCATTTGAAAGATGCTCATCATAACTGCCATTCACTGGATATCTCTAATGTGCCTGGAATTCAGCTAATCACTTAATTTACATTAGCTCATTTTATAGTCACAAAGTTGCAGTATAGATCACAATACCCATTTTACAGACAGGGTAACTGAGAAACGTAAGGTGAAGCCGCTTATCCAGGGTTACCTAAGTAGCAAGGTCAAGACGAAAATCATGATTTGTGTAACACTAAAGTTCATGTTCTTAAGTGAACTCTTTAAAAATGTTATTTTCCCTCACTTGGCCTCTTTTCCAGCCAAGTTCTTGGAGCTTAGAGGTCTCACACATCCATGGGGGCTCAACCCAGGGAGACAGATACTTATTAGAGAAACATTTTAGTAAGTGAATAAAGTGGGCATCTATTTACATGAATTACTGTTCATAGGAACATCTAGTGTTGACTGAAGCGAAGGGAGAGACTCTGGGGAGGTAAGAAAGGGATCAGAAAGATGAAAATGGATGGAATGGCCATTGGCCCAAGCCACCATGATGCATTTTGTTCAGACACATCTGAAATTGGGATTAGGGCTAGAAACTGAAAAAAATAGTACTTGAGCAAGCATTTAAAAGTCTCTGAACATAAATAGAACTACTTTGGGAGCCATGAGCCAAGGAATAGAACAGAACTGGCATATAAAAGGGAAGATGTTTTTTTGTGAGGAACAGAAAATCATATTGGCTAGAAGTTCAGAAGTAGGGTAGATTTCAGTTTGGTTTGATTCACTGACTCTATGGTGTCATCAAGGCCCTGGTTTCTTCCTGTTTATTTGCTCTGCCTTCTGCAATGCTGACTTCATCCTAAAGCTGACCCCATTTCTTGTCCATAAACTGACTATCAGAATGTCCAGGGCTATATGTCTCCTCACCCATATCTAGAGATGCTCTCTGAGAAGTACAGTCAGCCTTGCCCAGAAACTCTCTGCAAACGGCTCCTCCCTTCTTGCTGGCCTGAATTTTGTCATATGTTCATATAATAATTGTGTGGGGATCATGCTGATTAGCTAGAATGAGACACATGCCCTAGGCTCAGATCCCTTTTCAATCCAGTTTGTTTCTGCTTTCTGTTTTTTGCAGGGTTTGACTGAACCTGGCTGAGATTGAACATCAACCTCCTTGAGAATGAAAGTCCTCTCACCTCATCTGCAGATCTCTGCCCCTAGACCTTCCTCATATCTGGACACAGGAGTCGGGGACAACAAGGCTTATTGAAAAGAACACTGAATATGGAATCAAAATTCTTTTGTCTTAGCCATTCTTCACTAAGTGATCTTAGACATTTTACAACTCACTCTATTAACGTTGAGAGTCAAATGAATCTAGGGCCACATGCTGTGCTAGGCTCTGTGGGAATGACAAGAACATGACAGATAACGGACCTTCTTCTCATGGAGTTTCTAGGAGGGACATAAGCCATAAACACACAGTTTTCTTACAGGCTAAAGATTACATTTAAGAAAGTATAGAATACTGTGAGAGCACAAAAGGGGTGCATGTAATACAAACTTCAGGGAAAAAGATATGTTGACTGACATTGGAAGGATGACTTCCCATGAGACAGTCCAGGGGTTGGGGCTGAAAGAGGGGAGAGGTCCACAGGGGTCATTTAACATCAGGGGCCTCAGTTTACCTTTCCGTACTGTGGTCAGGGCCGGTTGTGCTAAGTGAACTTGAAGGTTCTCCCCCTTAAAAGACTTCACGATTCTGTGTTCCAGGATAGTGGCACAGAGTAATGTCAGGATAAGACCTATTACTGTGAGGACCTGAATGACTTTTGTCAGCTGAAGACCCGTGATCTTGGATCTCTCCTTCCCAATGGCAATGAAATGGATGGAGCCATTGGCAGCAGTTTCCAAAAGGTAGAGTAAGAGTTGGAAGAAGTTTTGAATAAAACACACATGCATTTTTGTAGACGTTGGAGAGGAGGGGCTTTATGATGATGAAGGAAGGAAGTATTATGGCTAATTGCCCTAAAAAGTGAAGGACTTAGCAATTAGAACTGTATGTGTTTATGACATTTCCATTGGTTTTTCTGCCTTAGGACAGAGCAGACAGGCACTTCACTTCTCTGCATCACATGGAATTCTGCATGTCTCAAGAGGGACGATCTGTGTTGAAAAAGGTTGAGCAGATTTTTTATATGAAGGACTTCTCAGAGCCTATACATGAAGAGTTTCCTGGAGAGGGGGTTGGTATCATGCATCTCCAAACATATTGGACCACAGAGCCCTTTATTGAGATTATCATGTACAACTAATGAACTGTGAAAAAGAATTTGGGAAATGTTCACCTGAAGGCATTGTGGTGTTAAAAGAACACTGCTCCCCACCTATACCCTGAGAGTTCTGGAGCACTACTTCTCCGTGTATAACTTTTCCATAATTGTGATTATTTATGTAGTTATGGAATGTCTGGTCGCCCCTGTCTAATGTAAATACCATGTGCTTCTTTCCCATTGCTAATAGATGTGTATCTTCAATGCCTCCCAAGTAAGTGCTCAATACATCTGTGATTGAATGATTCAATGCATGATTAAGACTAAAGAGGCCTGGATTTTAGTGCCAGTTTTGTGGCTGACTGGGTATTTGACTCTGGGAAAGTCACTTCCCTTCTTGGCCTCAGTCTACCCATTTTGGCCACAGAAGAAAATGCAGGTGAATGATCTCTGAAAGCCTTTCTAGCTCTAAAATATTATGATCTAATTTCTTGTTTCTTCCAAATGTAGCCAATTCCATACTTTTCTTACAAATAAGATATTAAATATCTTCGAAGATACGAGAGAGTATGTTTTGGGCAATAAATGAAATAGGTTCTATAAAGCACTTACCAGATCCCTAGTGAATGTTTAGTAAGTGGCGGCCCTTTCTGCTCCTCTGTGGTTGTTGATGGAATTTGGAGATCGGGTGCTTTGACTTCTAATCTAGCACTCCCCTTAATTTTACTTGAATACACCAAGGCTTCTGATGCAAGCATGCTCCACAGGACCAAACACACACCAGGAACTTGACATGTCGGTTGAATGCATGAATGTCTTTTGATAATATAAAGTCAGACAAATGTCACTAATCAAAATATCCCCAAATAGTACAAAGTGCAATTCCCAAATCCCAAGCTAACACTTTCCTTTTTCCTATGTTTATACTGATCATGGCTTAAATCCCCAACAGTGACTAAAAACACTCCCCTCCCTCCAGCTGTTCATAAGTGATGCGGGGTCCATATCAAGTGAAATTTTTCTCCAATATAAATTGATCGAATTAACCTGGATGGTATCAGAAATGAAAGACATCCTTAAAGAAAAAAGAATTGAATAGAATGGGTAGAGCAGAACAGAATGGGTGAAGAAAAGTCACAAACCACTGAGTGCACGTTAAGGATGCACGTGAAAGCGGAGAAAGTTAATGCCCTGGTGCTGATGATGGGCAGGACCATTATAGACTGATTGTCTGTACATGAAACACTGCATTATTTCAAATTAGTCAAGAGAAGTATAGGACACTAGACACCAGCACATTTTAAAAGGTATTATTTTCAGTGAGCACCCATTAAAAACAAAACCACGCCACTGTAATAAAGCATGCTCCATTACAGTGGAGAGAGGGATGACAGTATGATCCTATGGGCAGGAAATGACCTGTATTGATGCCAGTATGTCTCAGGTCACTTCACAGCCACAGCATGGTGTGCATTTTAATGGCGAATGACCGTTACATCACAGAAGTCTAAGTGGCAGTGGGTGTGTGTGTTTTTTTTTCCCAGAGAGTTTGGGGTGATAGTGTTTTTTTAAGAATTAACTTGCAGTTATGCAAATATATGTATATTGCATGTTAATTTAAAAGACAATTTTAAGAGAACCAAACTCCAGAAATACAGTTGCTCCAAACAGAGCAAGTCCAGGAAATGCCTCATAAACTGTCCACTGCTTTTCCTTGTTTGTCTGCTTTCCCTCTCACCTCTATTCATTACTGAAGTTTTGGGGGACAGGCTTCTTAATGTGAAACTCTATATGGATTTGGGTGGTCAGGAAACTCCTTGAAATTTCGTAAAATTTTGTACATGGGAGGAAATGCATTTTTTTTTTTTCTGAAGAGAGTGTCCCACATTCACAAAGCGATGTGTAAGAGTATCCATCCACTCCCACTCCCACATGAAGAATCATTAAATTAATTGGAAGAAACAATGTACTGTGAAAAGAGCTGTATGTTTTAAGAGTAAGACAGAAATAAATTCTAGCCCCATATATTTCTTAAACAAATTACTTAACATATGTACATCTTAGATCCCTTCTTTTAAAAATGAGATAATACCTGCCCTACAAGTTTATTATTAAAATCAGATAATCAAATAAGCCACATAAATGTTTTAGAGCATCTAATCCAGTACCTGTCATATAGTAGATATTCACAAAGTGATAGCTGACATTATCATTATGATTATTCTTGAAAATACTATTTCTGGCAGCAAGGGAGACCAGATCACATTCCCTTATTGTCCTTCAAAAGGTTCTGTCTTCTTTTATCTATACACCAACCCACCTCGCTACCCACGCACAAATCCATTTGGCCATTCCTGTATTTCCTGCTTGGCCACTTTGTTGAAAAGGCCTTCAGTTTTCCATCTCTCTATTTTTTAGCCCACTAACTTAACCTAAACCATTTCTGACAATGAAAAACAAGACTGGGTTTATTAAAAACAAACAAACAAACAAAACTTTGATCTTTAATCATGGCTGAAGATAATTCAATCTGGCCTTCATTATTACAGTGGTTTATATTCAGCAGCTGTAGCCCCTCACTCAGATAAATGCTTGTCCTGTATTATTACAATAAAACCAACACCGTAGAATGACATTTCCCTCCCTCTCTTGATGATATCATCACCGAGAATTAATGTTCTGGATTTTTTTCCATTACTGTTCCTTGTATGAAATATGGACTAAATCAAACCTCTGGTCAGACAGTTTTATGTACAGTATTGAGAAGGAGGGTGGGAAATGCAAACCATTGAGCTCAATGGGTGAAAACTACTGTGTGGAATAAGTAGTGAAGAATATCTGATGTGTGTTCATAAAGAAAGGAGACAGAAAGTGTGCTCCATTTAAAGCTTTCTCCTTAATCTAAGCTGTTCTGTGTCCTCTGTTTTAGTTGGTGGCATTGCTATTCTCACTAGCATGGAGGTACAGCTTCATCTTAATAACAGTTAAGTGTTGGAGCATTATTAAATGGTGTTTGCCTATGAGGCACATAGAAGACCTGAATACTGCCTTACACCACCTATTCTTTTCTTTGCAAGAATTTCTAAGGGCAATAAACACATAAACAATGACAGGAAATTGAGAAATCAAACTTCCACCTTATTTTGGCAGTGCCTGTGCCAGAAAACCAAACGTGATCTCTTTGCTAAACCGACAGGAGCACTTTGCTTAGAAGCAAGGGCTAAATGGGGATGGGGAAGGAGGAAAGGAGATGATTTCTCCTGTTGTGTCCAGCCTAAATCTTAACTTTAGTCCAGTGCTTTTAAACCTTGGCCACATATTGGAATCATCTGGGGAGATTTTTAAAACACTGCAGGCTGGGTTCTACTTCCAAAGGTTTTAATTTAATTGGTCTGAGATGCAGACTGGAGAATCGGGATTTTTAAAAGTCCTCCATATGGAGCAGAAGCAAGAACTACAATCCTGCAGCCTGTGGAACAAAAAACATATTCATAGAAAGAGAGACAAGATGAAAAGTCAGAGGGCTATGTACCAGATGAAGGAACAAGACAAAACCCCAGAAAAACAACTAAATGAAGTGGAGATAAGCAACCTTCCAGAAAAAGAATTCAGAAGAATGATAGTGAAGATGATCCAGGACCTCAGGAAAAGAATGGAGGCAAAGATGGAGAAGATGCAAGAAATGTTTAACAAAGACCTAGAAGAGTTAAAGAAAAAACAAACAGAGATGAACAATACAATAACTGAAATGAAAACTACACTGAAAGGAATCAATAGCAGAATAACTGAGGCAGAAGAACGGATAAGTGACCTGGAAGACAGAATGGTGGAATTCCCTGCTGCGGAACAGAATAAAGAACAAAGAATGAAAAGAAATGAAGACAGCCAAAGAGACCTCTGGGACAACATTAAAAGCAACAACATTCGCATTATAGGGGTCCCAGAAGGAGAAGAGAGACAGAAAGGACCAGAGAAAATATTCGAAGAGATCATAGTCGAAAACTTCCCTAAGATGGAGAAGGAAATAGCCACCCAAGTCCAGGAAGCGCAGAGAGTCCCATATAGGACAAACCAAGGGAAAACACGCCAAGACACATAGTAATCAAACTGGCAAAACTTAAAGACAAAGAAAAATTATTGAAAGCAGCAAGGGAAAAATGACAAATAACATACAAGGGAACTCCCATAAGGTTAACAGCTGATTTCTCAGCAGAAACTCTACAAGCCAGAGGGAGTGGCACGATATACTTAAAGTGATGAAAGGGAAGAACCTACAACCAAGATCACTCTACCCGGCAAGGATCTCATTCAGATTCGATGGAGAAATCAAAAGCTTTACAGACAAACAAACGCTAAGAGAATTCAGCACCACCAAACCAGCTCTACCACAAACGCTAAAGGAACTTCTCTAAGTGGGAAACACAAGAGAAGAAAAGGACCTACAAAAACAAACCCAAAACAATTAAGAAAATGGTCATAGGAACATACATATCAATAATTACCTTAAACGTGAATGCATTAAATGCTCCAACCAAAAGACACAGGCTCGCTGAATGGATACAAAATCAAGACCCATATATATGCTGTCTACAAGAGACCCACTTCAGACCTAGGGACACATACAGACTGAAAGTGAGGGGATGGATAAAGATATTCCATGCAAATGGAAATCAAAAGAAAGCTGGAGTAGCAATACTCATATCACATAAAATAGACTTTAAAATAAAGGATGTTACAAGAGACAAGGAAGGACACTACATAATGATCAAGGGATCAATCCAAGAAGAAGATATAACAATTATAAATATATATGCACCCAACATAGGACCACCTCAATACATAAGGCAACTGCTAACAGCTCTAAAAGAGGAAATAGACAGTAACACAATAATAGTGGGGGACTTTAATACCTCACTTACACCAATGGACAGATCATCCAAACAGAAAAGTAATAAGGAAACACAAGCTTTAAATGACACAAGAGACCAGAGAGATTTAATTGATATTTATAGGATATTCCATCCAAAACCAGCAGATTACACTTTCTTCTCAAGTGTGCATGGAACATTCTCCAGGATAGATCACATCTTAGGTCACAAATCAAGCCACAGCAATTTTAAGAAAATTGAAATTATATCAAGCATCTTTTCTGACCACAAGGCTATGATATTAGAAATGAATTACAGGGAAAAAAAACGTAGAAAACACAAACACATGGAGGCTAAACAATACGTTACTAAATAACCAAGAGATCACTGAAGAAATCGAACAGGAAATCAAAAAATACCTACAGACAAATGACAATGAAAACACGATGATCCAAAACCTATGGGATGCAGCAAAAGCAGTTCTAAGAGGGAAGTTTATAGCTATACAATCCTACCTCAGGAAACAAGAAAAATCTCAAATAAACAATCTAACCTTACACCTAAAGGAACTAGAGAAAGAAGAACAAACAAAACCCAAAGTTAGCAGAAGCAAAGAAATCATAAAGATCAGAGCAGAAATAAATGAAATAGAAACAAAGAAAACAATAGCAAAGATCAATAAAACTAAGAGCTGGTGCTTTGAGAAGATAAACAAAATTGATAAACCATTAGCCAGACTCATCAAGAAAAAGAGGGAGAGGACTCAAATCAATAAAATTAGAAATGAAAAAGGAGAAGTTACAACAGACAACGCAGAAATACAAAGCATCCTAAGAGACTACTAGAAGCAACTCTATGTCAATAAAATGGACAACCTGGAAGAAATGGACAAATTCTTAGAAAGGTATAACCTTCCAAGACTGAGCCAGGAAGAAATAGAAAATATTAACAGACCAATCACAAGTAATGAAATAGAAACTGTGATTAAAAATCTTCCAACATGGGCTTCCCTGGTGGTGCAGTGGTTGAGAGTCTGCCTGCTGATGCAGGGGACACGGGTTCGTGCCCGGTCTGGGAAGATCCCACATGCCGCGGAGTGGCTGGGCCTGTGAGCCATGGCCACTGAGCCTGTGCGTCCAGAGCCTGTGCTCCGCAACGGGAGAGGCCGCAACAGTGAGAGGCCCACGTACCGCAAAATAAAGAAAAAAAAAATTTTAAAAAATCTTCCAACAAACAAAAGTCCAGGAGCAGATGTCTTCACAGGTGAATTCTATCAAATATTTAGAGAAGAGCTAACACCCATCCTTCTCAAACTCTTCCAAAAAATTGCAGAGGAAGGAACACGCCCAAACTCATTCTATGAGACCACCATCACCCTGATACCAAAACCAGACAAAGATACTACAAAAGAGGAAAATGACAGACCACTATCACTCATGAATATAGATGCAAAAATCCTCAACAAAATACTAGCAAACAGAATCCAACAACACAATAAAAGGGCCATACAACATGATCAAGGGCCATACACTTGATCAACATGATCAAGTGGGATTTATCCCAGGGGTGCAAGGATTCTTCAATATATGCAAATCAATCAATGTGAAACACCATATTAAGAAATTGAAGAATAAAAACCATATGATCATCTCAATAAATGCAGAAAAAGGTTTTGACAAAATTCAACACCCATTTATGATAAAAACTGTCCAGCTAGTGGGCATAGAGGGAACCTACCTCATCATAATAAAGGCCATATACGACAATCCCACAGCAAATATCACTCTCAATGGTGGAAAACTGAAAGCATTTCCTCTAAGATCAGGAACAAGACAAGGATGTCCACTCTCACCACTATTATTCAACATAGTTTTGGAAGTCCTAGCCACAGCAATCAGAGAAGAAAAAGAAATAAAAGGAATACAAACTGGAAAAGAAGAAGTAAAACTGTCACTGTTTTCAGATGAAATGGTACTATACATAGAGAATCTTAAAGATGCCACCGGAAAACTACTAGAGCTCATCAATGAATCTGGTAAAGTTGCAGGATACAAAATTAATGCACAGAAATCTCTTGCATTCCTATATACTAATGATGAAAAATCTGAAAGAGAAATTAAGGAAACACTGCCAGTTACAATTGCAACAAAAAGAATAAAGTACCTAGGAATAAACCTACCTAGGGAGACAAAAGACCTGTATGCAGAAAACTATAAGACACTGATGAAAGAAATTAAAGATGACCCAAACAGATGGAGAGATATACCATGTACTTGGATTGGAAGAATCAATATTGTGAAAATGAGTATACTACCCAAAGCAATCTACAGATTCAATGCAATCCCTGTCAAATTACCAATGGCATTTTTTACAGAACTAAAACAAAAAAATCTTAAAATGTGTATGGAGACACAAAAGACCCTGTATAGCCAAAGCAGTCTTGAGGGAAGGAAACGGAGCTGGAGGAATCAGACTCCCTGACTTCAGACTATACTACAAAGCTACAGTAATCAAGACAATATGGTACTGGCAAAAAAACAGAAACATAGATCAATGGAACAAGATAGAAAGCTCAGAGATAAACCCATGCACCTATGGTCAACTAATCTATGACAAAGGAGGCAAGGATATACAATGGAGAAAAGACAGTCTCTTCCATAAGTGGTGCTGGGAAAACTGGACAGCTACATGTAAAAGAACAAAATTAGAACAGTCCATAATACCATACACAAAAATCAACTCAAAATGGATTAGAGACCTAAGTGTAAGACCGGACACTATAAAACTCTTAGAGGAAAACATAGGAAGAACACTCTTTGACATAAGTCACAGCAAGATCTTTTTTGATCCATCTCCTAGAGTAATGGAACTGAAAACAAAAATAAACAAATGGGACCGAATGAAACTTAAAAGCTTTTGCAAAGCAAAGGAAACTACCAACAAGACGAAACACAACCCTCAGAATGGGAGAAAATATTTGCAAAAGAATCAATGGACAAAGGATTAATCTCCAAAATACATAAAGAGCCCATGTAGCTCAATATTAAAAAAACCAAACAACCCAATCAAAAAATGGACAGAAGACCTAAATAGACATTTCTCCAAAGAAGACATACAGATGGCCAAGAAGCACATAAAAAGCTGCTCAACATCACTAATTGTTAGAGAAATGCAAATCAAAACTACAATGATGTATCACCTCACACTGGATAGAATGGGCATCATCAGAAAATCTACAAACAACAAATGCTGGAGAGGGTGTGGAGAAAAGGGAACCCTCTTGCACTGTTGGTGGGAATGTAAACTGATACAGCCACTATGGAGAACAGTATGGAGGTTCCTTAGAAAACTAAAAATAGAACTACCATATGACCCAGCAATCCCACTACTGGGCATACACCCAGAGGAAACCAAAATTCTAAAAGACACATGCACCCCAATGCTCACTGCAGCACTATTTACAATAGCCAGGTGATGGAAGCAACCTAAATGCCCATCGACAGACGAATGGATAAAGATGTGGTACGTATATACAATGGAATATTACTCAGCCATAAAAAGGATGAAATTGGGTCATTTGTTGAGACCCGGATGGATCTAGAGACTGTCATACAGAGTGAAGTAAGCCAGAAAGAGAAAAACATATATCATATATTAACGGATATATGTGGAACCTAGAAAAATGGTACAGATGAACCTGTTTGCAGGGGAGAAGTTGAGACACAGATGTAGAGAACAAAGGTATGGACACAAAGGGGGGACAGTGGCGGGGGTGTGGGGGTGGTGGTGTGATGAATTGGGCGATTGGGATTGACATGTATACACTGATGTGTATAAAATTGATGGTTAATAAAAACCTGCTGTATAAAAAAAAAAATCCTCCATATGATTCTAACATGCAGCTCAGGTTGAGAGTCATACCTTCTAAGCTAGTTGTCTGACACTGAAGTGATAATTTCCTGGAGGAGTACTTCTCAAACTTTCATGTGCGTACCGATTACCTGAGATCTTGTTAAAATGCAGACTCTGACTTAGTAGCTCTGGAGTGGGACCCAAGAATCTGTATTTCTCCAAGCTCTCTGCTGCTGTTGCTGCTGCTGGTTCATGGACCATGCTTTGCGTACCAAGGTCCTAGCGTTCTTGACAGGAAAGACGGGGAAGTTGCAAGCTTGATGAGCTAACTTATTGATCTGGCTGCAATGAAAGGAGAGACTAGAAGATAGCATGACAATTTTGCTCATAATTCAGTGACCCTACCTTGGGGTACATTCTCCTACCTCTGTCCTGGAATCTGACCTAAACAGATTAGTAACTTTTCTTAAAGCAAGGTGGGGTAAGGAGGAGAATGGTATAGGAACATCTTTTCCCAACAATGTTTGCAGTGATAACAGGGGCAATATGAGGTTCATCTCTGCATCTTTACTCTTCTTCCCTTTTCTAATCATTCCATGGCCAACTTCTGTGTTCTTTCTCTAGCATATCCTCCACTTTCTTCTTTTCTTCATTTCTGCTGTAACTATTGTATTTTAGTATCTCATCATCTAAGTTGTATGTCTGCCTCTAGTTTCTCCCTTGCCAAAATTGTCTACAGGCTGCTGTTAGGTTAATCTTCTTAGGAGATGATTCTGGTCATTCACATAATCTTATATAAAATAAATTTGAAATTCCTTACTTAGCCTGTCCTATAAGCCCAGCTCACTATGTACCCAAATGGGCTAGGTCCCAATCCCTGCAGACTTGCCATTTTCTGAATACATTATACATGATTCCATTCATCCATCCATTCATTCATTTGTGCATTCATTCATTCAAGGAACATGACAAAAGACACGCAGACAAAGAGTTGTGACATACTGTGATATTATCTGAGAGCATCAGGGAAGGCTGCACAGAGGTGGTGATATTTGAGCTTGCGTCCTCCAGGAGAATAGTTTTTCAGGTAGATAAATTAATTCTGAGTCCAAGAGACAGAAAATGCAAGCTTAGAGAGGCATGAAACAGAGGACATGTTGTTCAAAATGTACAAACGGCCTTGGTGTAGTGTTTGTTAGGAAGCTAGGTTAGGTAGGATAACATAGTGGACTATGAGCGGACTAAGGCTGAGAAACTATGGAGCCATGAGATGCATTTTAGGCAGCAGGGAATTTAGAAGGATTTTATTCTAACAAAGCAACATTGAGATGTGCATTTGTCCCCCTTTGACATTTGCCTCTGTTGTTCTCTCTCTCTCTCTGGAATATTCTTTCTCCTCTGTTTTCCTGATGAGGGTCTACTCACTTGTGCCTTAGCTGAAATAACTTCTCCCTGCTCAGTAGAATCAATCTTTCTTTCTGTACTTTGGACTCAAGTTATTTAGGTGACATGTGTGTCTTTGCCTAGATTTGAAGATATTTATACAGCAAATATTATGCTTTATTAATCTTTGAATCTCTTTACTCTTTAACACCTAGGCTTTCTCCTGGTACATGCTACCTGTTCAATAAACAGTTGCTGAATTAAACAGGATAGGAAAAGCCATGCCATCAATTACAGCTTAAGAATTCACCATCTCCACTCGTTATATTTGACTTGAGTGTTGATCAAAGGGTATTTACTAACAAAACCATGTATTCAGTCCAGTGCTGTCTCCACAGAGACTTTGCTGCAGAGCAAAGGGTTGGGAGTTAAAAGGCCTCTTGCATCACAGCCAAATTGATGGCTCAATTTCTCCTGTCAGGGTTTCAAGTCCAGATGCTGGGTACCACCAAAAAGCACAGCTGGATCTTCTTATGCCAGCTGGAAAGGAACGAACAAAAGGATAGAAACAGCACCCACCATTTCACCTGCCTTTGCTACTAGCTCTTCGGAAACAACAGCTGTCTACCAGGCCATTCTCAACGCCAAGTGTGCATGGCATAATAATGGCAGTTATCATTTCTAGTGCACGTACCACAATTCAGACACTGTGATAAGCATGTCCTGTAAGTTTGCATGTAATATTTACAACAAACCTGCAAGGTAGACATTCGCATTCCCTTTTCATAGATGGGGACACTGAGGCAGTGAGTGGTTAAATAGCATGCCGAAAGTTGTTCAAATGGTACCGGTGAGTGCTGGAACTGGGAATTAAGCTTAGGCTGCCTGGCTCCAAAGCCCAGGTTTTTAATCATTCTGTCATATTGTCTCAAGGAATTAAAAAGGATGCTCTGAGAGTCAGGGAATGTGCTAGCAGGTGCAGGGAGGGCATGAAGAACTTCAGGCCAACCAGGGGTCTTTAAATCTACACCCCCATTGTCATCAAGTCCCATCGATGCAATAGCAGTGGGACACACAGGAGCATTTGAAAATGTTCCTATTGATTGGAAGTGAATAATTATTACCTTTTCTATATTGCGGATTCACTACCAGAAAGTAATAGCAGAAATGCTCAACAAGATTAATGGCCATGTTTCATTATGTTTAATGCAAACTATTGATTTTAAAGTGGTGTAAGGTATGGCGGTTTATTACAATAAAACAATAAAATAGACTATATGAAATAATTGAGAATAATCTTTTCCCTTTTTTTGCTGAGGCTATGGGACGTAATGTGCCGTGCACGTGAAGGCATTTATGGCGAGCTCTATCCAACAATGGCGGTTTAAGCACTCAATAAAGAAGCACTTTGGAACCAGAGTATAAATAATCGGCAATAAAGCTGGCAAATGGGCCTTTAATTTGATTCCATTATGTCACAGGATCACAAGGACCAAGGAGGCCCAGCACCAAAAACACTAACTGCTGAGCAGAACCCTAAGTACATCAGATAGCCTCAAGGTGGCCTTCCCACCAGGGAATTTTCAGGTAAGAGCTGACCATCGGTGTCCGGATGTGGGGTAATACGTTACATGTGAACCGATGCATCTGCGGTCAATGACCCCCCAACTCCCATCACAAGAGTCCAGCCTCCTAACAGTCTTCCTCACCAGGCTTTGTTTCTCCTCTACTTTCATTCACTTTATCCATCTCCAGAGCTAACAGTCGACACCCTCAGAAGCAATTTGTCTCTGGACTCATTCATTCTGCTGATTAGGGCCTTAGAGGCTGCTGAAAGAATGTATGATTTAATCACCAGAAACAGACCATAAAGGATGACGGAGGGGACAGGCCAACTGTACACGTTACGTTAATCAGGCCATACCTGGAGCAGTGAATGCAGGTCTACACCAAACTCCAAAAGCAGATGAACGCTGGACACACTGAGGAGAGAGAAGGATGATGAGGAGATGAAGGTAAAATCATAGCACATGAAGCGTGCGGCTGGACCTGTGGTTGTTGAAACTAAAGGACACTCAGGCAAATGTAAGAACTGTTGGCTAATATTTAAAAGGCTGACATATGAAGGAAGATTTAGGCTTGTTTTGTGAAGCCCTAGAAGAGAGAAATTTGGTGTCAGCCAGACATGGGCTTGGGTCCTATCTGTCTGCTCATAGCTGTGCAAACCTATGCAAGTGAGTGAATCTTGCTGGGGCTCAATTCGTTTGTCTGTACAATAGAGATAATACTAATACTTACCCCACAGGGTTTAGGGGTGAATCAAGTGAGACAAAACAGAGCAAGTGCTTAGCACAGTGCTTGGTACAAAGCAAGAACTCAACAAACACTAGCTTAAAAAAATAAACACCGACAATAACAAAAGGAAAACTGGAAGGCCGATGGCACCTTTTTTTCAGGAGTTGGAACAGACATAGTTGACGCTGAAATTGGGGTCAAGGGGGTTTGAACTAGCTCCATAAAACTAGCCAAAGTATCTGGGAGGTCCAATCTGAGTTTGGAGTGGGAAAGTCAGACAATTCTTTTCCTTTAAAAGTATAGTGGATTAGCTTTTCCTCAGCTGCAGCCAAGGTGTTCTGTCCTTCCGAGGAAGCTAAGGCCACGTTGGGGTGAGTCCCTCACTTCATCCAGTGACTAGCACTGCGCCCGGCAGCCCCTGCCTAGCGCTCGCCCACACCATGGCCTCCGTCTAGGAGCTCGCCTATATCTACTTGGCCCTCATCCTGCATGACGATGAGGTGACGGTCACAGAGGATAAGATCAATGCTCTCATTAAAGCAGCCAAAGTAAATGTTAAACCTTTCTGGCCAGGCTTGTTTGCAAAGGCTTTGGCCAGTGTCAACATCGGGAGCCTCATCTGCAATGTGGGGACTGGTGGACCTGCCCCAGCAGCTGGGGCTACACCGGCAGGAGGTCCCGCCCCCTCCCCCACTGCTGCCCCAGCTGAGGAGAAGAAAGTGGAAGCAAAGAACGAAGAATCTGAAGAGTCTGATGACATGGGCTTTGGTCTTTTTGACTAAACCTCTTTAGTAACACGTTCAATAAAAAGCTGAGCTCAAAAAAAGAAAAAAAAGTATAGTGGATTAAAAAATGAAAGCCAGGGGGGTTGGGAGCCCGGGGAGGGCGGGAAATGAAAGCCAAATTTAGTCCAATTTTAGATGCAAGCATGGGGCCAGAGGAAAGGCCAAGAGGAGGGATAAACAAGGGAATGGGGAGAAAGTGAGTAGAAGGGGTAGAAACGAGAGGTGACAACTGGTTCTTAAAACTTTCATGAGTTGTCTGTGGCTCACTTTGGTGGCCTCTGATTACGTAGTGAGTAGGATGGTTGGCTTTTAATAGTCTTAAGCTTAGAGTGGGTACCAAAAGACAGATTCCAAGTGGGTATGAGGAAGACATTCCTAATTGGGAGGCAGTATACTATAATAGGTTATGACAGGAAGTAGCATGCTAGTTAAGAGCACAGGCTACAGAGTCAGACTGCCCAGATTCTGGTCCTGACCACTCCAGTAAGACCCGCCTAACCTCTCTTTGCCTCCACTTCCTCATCTGAGAAACAGGTGTGATAATGAAATCTACCTCTTTAGTTTATAAGAATTTAATGAAAATGATGCATATAATGATAGTAATGATGGTATGGGTTTCCACACATGAGTCTAGGGTCAGCAGCTGAAAGTAGAAGGGCTTTGATTAATTTCACCACCCATATGTCTGAGCAGCAAGCCATGCCCATTTCCCTGGGGTGAGAGCCTATTGTTTATTCCACTACCCATGGCAGAAAGGACATTGATTAAAATAAATTTTTGCTTAAAAAAAAAAATGCCAGGGACATCTGGGGCTAGGGTTCAATTACAAGAACGTGCTTCAAAGAGCAATTTGGAGGAAGCGGTCCCTTCCCAGCCAGGATATAGATATAGATATAGATACACACACACACACACACTGATCACAATGGAAGCTGAAATTATTGAGGGCAGTTTTAAACCCTGATCCTGGCAGAGCTTTGTATCATCTCTTTCTAGACTCTCATCCTCTTCCAAAACTCACGGAGGTATTGAAAGTGGGACTGGGAGTTGTTGTATTCTTTGCAGCCTGGGTCCTTTCTCCTTCCTTCTACCAAGGAAAACCTATTAGATCCCATATCCTCTAGGGTCATCCATGAGATCTTCCCATACCCCTCCCTGCTGTTCTACTTCTCTGAAGTCCTTTAATTTTATGGAACACAAACCCAGGAGTCCGGTCAGACCACTAGAGTTTGTTGTTTTGCCAAAAGATGCAAACCTGTACCTTGACCTTGCCTCCGAATCCTCATGTCCCAACCTCACTCATCACTCACAAAAAGTCCTCCAACTTAAAACTGAGTGTAAACACTGTGTGAGCAAGGAACCCTTCTGCTTGGTCTCTCCTAACCACTAGCACCAGTTATCTTGGGTATGTAACTTTTTCTCCCTGAACCACAATTTTCATTTATTCAGGGATGGTAGGGTTTCATTGAGCAGATTATGAGCGTGTGTGGAAGACAGTGTCTGTTGTCTAGACAACAGCTACCTCCCCTTATTCCATTTAACAGAACCCCAGCACCAAGCTCTAGGTGATGGGACATGGGCGATCTAGGTGAATAATTTCATATCCATCTGCCCCCTGCAGGTAGAGAAGGCTCCTCACGCAGATATGGCCAAGGAGACACAAGGGGAAGTCAGCCAGAGTGTGGTTCCAGGAAAACTCTAGTTTTCCTGATGAAAATGACCTGAGGCTCATCTTTCTTCCCTTCTTCCTGCACTGAAGGCTGACTTGCAGGCCCTGGTATTACTAAGCCTCCGAACAATGCCAGGTGACACCTACCTTGACACTCATAATTTGAGAAACGTTAAGCCTCTGTTTATTTAAGCTATTCCTAGTCAGGGTTTTAATTACTTGCAGCCCAAAACATCCCTAACTGATATTGGGAGGGGGGTTGAATTTTAGGCTGAGGAAACTAGTTAAGCAGAAATGAAGAGATATGAAAGTGGTTAGTGTTTAAGGGGAAGAGAGGATGCTATGGGATAGTGTTAGGGAACGGATGGGCAAGATGGAGATGAAACATAGTGGGAGGTTGGGTCAATTTAGAAGACTGAACAGCAGGTGTTCTCAATACTGGCTTGCACATTTGAATCACCTGGAGAGCTTTATAAACTGATGCACGCTCAGGCTCCTCCCTATCAGATTCAAAACGAATTGATCTGGGGTAAGGACAGGGCATCTGCAGTTGAAAAAATCTCCCAAGCACTGAACATCAGGGCTGAGGACTACCACCTTATAAGGTATTACATGGCCAGGTCCCTAGCTTCCTGTCCACCTTCACTTCTCTCCCTTGAGCAGTAGGCTCTCAACACTGCCCTTCTTGAGCACATCATAGGGTTTCTCACCCCCTACTCATGCTCCGAGTTTTACCCAGATTGTCACTCCTTCAGACTCCAGAGACCTCCCCCAGCCTCGTACCAACCTAAGTGGGATGTCCTCTCTTATTCTCTTATAGTAGTGTTTATTTCTTAACTAGATAGTTCAAAGCTATATATTTATTTTTGTGCTCTTTGTTTATTTACTTATTTATTTCTCTACTGTGAGAGCAAATGTCGTTGCCCATTTTCATCACTGCTATATCTCCCAATACCTTGTACAATATGCCTGCCATATACTGGGTACTAAATAACTATTTGTAAAGTGAATTAATAAAATAAAGGCTCTATGTGTCAGACTCAATTGTATAATGGCAATTTCTGCGGTCCCTGGAGGGAAATAGTCACATTAGTGCTTTATCAAAGGGCTCCAGTGTGCCTGTGGAGGGAAAGACTGGATCAAAACGGGGAAGGGACACTAGTCAGAAGATTATTTCGGCATCATAGGAAAGAGATGGGAACAGCAGACACATTCAGCCGTATGTACCCAGCTCTGTGCCTGACGACAAACAACCCAAGAATGTCTGGAAAGTGAAGGAATGGAGGGCTGAATGAGTACTGATGGAAGAGAGTTTTTATACAGAGCAGAATTTAATAGAGCAAGAGCTCTCTGCATTTTCAAAGAGAGGCAAGGATGCAGAAAGTGTGCGCAAGGGTATGATAGATTAATTTTGTCAAATTCACTGCACCTTTTGCAGACATTAAGCATTTTATGAGAGTCCTCAGCTAGTGCGTGTAGTGGAGGACAGCAGGCTAAGGCAGCTTGTGGCATTTTGTTTTCTTTCTTTGTTAGTAAAGGGAGAATTTAAATGAGTGTAACCTTTGATAATCTGGCAATTGTAAAAATCAACCTACCAAAGTTCAGGCAGTGTCAGATGCAGAGACACCCTTTCCAAACAGCTCATCTTCCCAGACCTTTCTCTGTCAAATGTCAAAGCCCAAATGAGTTTGTTTGGAAGGCAAATTACATGTCGCAAGCTGTCATTTTCTGTGGTGGGTGACTTCTATTTTGAATAATTAAATAATACAGCAACAAAAATACTCTGGTCTTCAAGTCTAAATATAAGGGTGCATGTATGTAAAACTGTCCCCCTAGTCCCTGGACATTGGAGGGTTCAGGTCTTGAATCAGACATCAATAGTAATCTACCCAGAATTAATCATTATTTAAGGACTGCAATCTGTTGGATGTAAAGCCTGAGTTGTGAGCACAATTTTAATGGGACAATAGGAGAGAGAGAATTTTTTTTTTTTTTCTGGAAGGGGAAGGAGAACAGGACAAGGTACTATGAAAGATTAAATTAATGGGTAGAGCTCGGCCTGTGAAACCAAGGGGAAGTGGTTCTGGAAAGGCGTGGCTGCCCTCACCCTCACCCTCCTCTTCTGTACCTGCACAGTACAGCCCTCACATTTACATCACAGTTTAATATTCAGAAAGCACAAAGTGAGTTGACCTGTTCTGCGTGTAAGCAGAGAAGGTCTTTCTACCATCCTTTAGCATATGAGGAAACTGAAGCTCAGAGAAATAAAGTGGTCCATTAGACAGCGCAGCTGGTAAGGAAGGAAGTCCAGAGGCAGTGTCAGGGATATCTCTAGTGTTCTGACATCTGCGAGACACTGTGTGGTAAGGAAGGCAGTAAAGAGTGTAGACTCCCAGAGAGTATGCATATGCCCAAACTCATCAAAATTTACAGTAAATATGGAAAGCACTGTATATTAGGTAGACCTCAATAAAGCCGGAAAAAAAGAACGAACTCTGTATCTAGATGTGTGGCCCTCAGCAACTCAAACTATATTGACTCCTCCCAACACTGCTTCCTGATTCAGGTGCTCAAATCTCTCACCTGGAACTCTCCAGCAGTCTGTTCACTGATCTCCCAGACTCCAGCCTGAAGCTCACTCTTATCCATCCACCACCGTACAATGAAACTAATCGTTCTAAAACATCTACTTGTCAAGATCAAATCATGCCCTTTTGTAATTCCCCATCTTCCCATAATCAAATCCTAACCTCCCGAGCCCTACTCATAAAGCCACCAAGACCTGGAACCATCTACTTTTGAACTTGGCTTCTCCCAAATTCTTTCAACTCCTGGAGCCCTAAGCTCTAGTTGTTCAATGAGTTAGAATGTGTAAAATGCTTAGAACAGGGTCTGGCACGTGCTAAGTACTATAAAAGTGTTAGCTACTATATTTCTATTACTTTTATTATTAGCATTCCTGTCTTATCAGCACCTGGATTTCCCAACAAGCATCATGTTCTCACCCTCCATGCATTTACACATGCCTCTCCCTCAACTGGTTCACTCTAGATCTGAAAAACTTAGCTCAGATGTTGCTCCCTTTGGAAAAACTTTCTTGACTTCATCCAGAAGAAAGCGGTACCACGTAAAGTGCTCTGTGCTTCTCATATGGACACGTTTATCAGTTTGTATTGTAATTCTGTTATTTCTGTTTCTGGCCCATGCTTCTTCCCCGGCCGACAAAGAGTTGCAGTTTTCTCTGTAACTGTACTTAGCATCGTGCTTGGCACAAAGTACATTCTCAGTATATGGTTGTTAATCGGTCAATGATGTGGCTGAGACCAAATGAGCAGCTCTAGATGTCTGTTTCTTGAAGTATTGTGTTTGGAGATCTAAATGTACTGTAAATGCCCTTCATTCTCTGTTCCTTTTTGAAAACATTAACTGTGGATAGGCTGGTTATTTATTCTCCTTAATTGCCAGCCACCATCTTCCACACCAGTTAGTAAGTATGTAATAAATGGCTGTGGCTCTGATCTTGTGGCTCCCTGGGGATGAGGGCAGGCTGGGTGGCTTGAGGAAGGGACTAAAATAGAGTAGCTCCAGAGAGTCCCCAAAGGACCATTCCAGTGGATTAGGCTCTAAGTGTGAGGTAGAGCAACATGTGCAGCAGAGAAGGGAACTAGATTCTTCAGGACTGCAGCGCACAGGCAGAAACACTCACACATGCACATGCACGTGCACACACACACACACATTCACACCATACTTTAAAAGTCTTTGCCCAGCTTCTGCTTTCCAACATCTATTTCACAGATATTTTTGCAACCTATTTTGTGGACCAGCCACTGGGTGAAGAGCTAGCAGTGAGCAAAACAGGATGCTTACCCTCATGGAGTTTGCAATCCTGTAGGGAGACAAACTTGAAATAAGTAGTTGAGTCCAGAGATAAATGCTATGAGCTCACGATGATGATGAAGGTGATGGTAATGATAGAATTAGTACTCATTTGTCTGTGCTTACTATAGAGGAGGCCCGGTACTAAGCACATTATATGTATTTTCTTGTTTAATCTTGCTGATGATGGTATGAGATATATGCCACTATCCTGGTTAAAAAATGAGGAAACTGAGGCTCAGAGAAGTTACGTAACTTGATGAAGTTCAGCTGTGACTCCAAATTAAGTTTATTCTCTCCATAAACCAAGCTGAGAGGGGATGGGAGTTGAAGGGAAAGAAAAGAGAATGCAGAGTAAAGGGATCAGGAAAAGCGAAGGCACTTTTCTTCAGAAGGTAAGCAAGTTAGGAAATGCCAGGGAATCAGAGGTGCCCTTAGATCCTGTGGGTAGATGTATGTCTGGGGCATCCATTACGATGGCTGTCACCAGACCAAATGTGGGTGAAAGGGAAACACAGCCATCCAAGAATCCAGCCACATAGAGAAAAGGTCTGGGGTCAGGCATGCAAAGATGCCAGTGTTACCATGCCAACAGCAATGGTACAGGGAGAGAGATGTACCAGCATTGGGGGCTGGTGATTATTGGGGTTGGCAGAAGAGTTACCATCACGGTCCAGGGCACTACTTAGAAAACCTACTCACTATGGGTAGGTTTTTGATTTACATACAAATTGTTAAAATCCTGGGTTTTCATGGCAGCTCTTCCTAGATTTTTTAGATGGAGAAATGTGTAGGGACCAGAGACTTGTCCAGAGTCTGACAATGAGTCTGACAATGAGTTAGTGGCAGAAAAATGACCAGGAGCACAATCCACTTTGCTCTTTTCCTTTTCCTCTACAGGAGGAAGGGCTGCTTCTGCTCTGTGTTCTGGCCAGCATAGCCAAGAGTCTCCATGGCTACCTGCGGCTTGGCCCACAGTTATATTCTCTCCTGTTTCCTCTGTTTTTGGATTTTTCACTATGCCTGCCTGCTGGTCACACCTGCTCAGGCTGTACCTGAGCTCCTGGTCCCAGCAGTACTTCTTGGAGTGGGCCTCTGGCCAAAGCAAAAGCCAGCCCTGTAGCAGAGGGACTGGCCTTTAGGGCCCTGAGTGGCAGGCCCTGGACCTTCTCCCTCTTTCTCTGTCCATCCTCCCCTACCTTCTTGGCAGACCAGAAAGTCCCTGGTGAGAGAATCCAGCTCTGGGCCAGTGATGTTTTGCTAGGACAATACATTCTGAAATTATACCTTCCTTAAAAAGTGTATGATGGTCAAAAGTATAGAAATCCAACTATAAACTACTGTTGTAGAGGAGGGTTATTTTCCAAAATAGCTAGAAAATAAATAAAATTCGTATGTGTCTCTAACTTTAGAAAAAATCTTCTCCCACAATATATTTTCAATATTTCATATATGCTCTTTGATTTTGATTTTCCTCCACAATTAAGTATAAAGCCAATTGGATTAAGGGCAATTAAAATCAGAAGTAATAAAACAATAAGAAGAACCACAAAACAACCAGGTATCATGTATTGAAGACTTGTGATATGATTGATATGTTGTTTAAATTTTCATGACAAATTCAGGATAAACATAATATTGTTCTAAATTTGCAGATGAGAAAACAGAGGCACCAACAGGCTGCATAGTTCACCCCAAAGCATACAATTTCTGAGAGGCAGAACTGGAATTTAAATCTAGATCAGATAACTTCTGAGCCTGCTCTTCTCCATCATAATTTATGTCAGTATCAGCATTAGAGTGCATTAGAATTACCTGGATTGCTTGGTGACACACAGATTTCTGGGCCCAGTCCTAGAGTTTCTGATTCAATAGGTCTGGAGTGGGGCTGGAGAATTTGTATTTCAAACAAGTTCCCAGGTGATGCTGATGCTGCTGGTCGGGAAACTCTATTTTGAAAAGCACTGCCTTACAGGTGTCTAAATAGCGTCTTTCATGATTATGTAATTTAATCCTCACATAACGTATGAGAAAGGAATTTAATTATAATCCCCATTTTGTAGAAGACAGAAAAAGTATCCTCTCGAAGGTCATCCAGCTAGTAAGTGATGGAGCCTAAATTCAAAGCAGCTGTCATTCAGAGCACACACACATACTGGACCATTAGGCTGGAGCAATTTCTAGCTTTTCCTCGATTGTATTACACTTATTATATCTCTGCTTTTGCTACAAGTAGCGGCACTTGCGTTTTTCCACTTTCCATTCACAATTATAAGACAGGAAGGACAAAATGCAATAAAAAAGGCAACCCCTTGGACAAACAAACCCTGCTATACAGAGAACACGGCAAAACTGTCCACTCTGAACTGTTGGCTGGCATGCAGTGCTACTAGGTGGTAGCTCAAAATGTTGAATGATCAACAAATGCGCAGAACTCCAAATTCAGTTTTATATACTGTTGAGTAAAGTTAAAAAATGGTAGTAGGTGATTGTTTCTAATTGGCTTCTGTGTCTTGGTCCTCCTAAGCCCTGGGAATCAGCCAGACCACCACTTTCTCTGTGTGAGAGACTTGGTTCACAGGGCTAGCACCCACAGTTTGCACAAATGAGGCCCAATGTGACATCTCTCCCCAACCACAGACCCATTTCTACTATTGCACAAATCAACCAAACTCAGTGAAAGGAAACAAAAGTGGGGAAAGGCATTAAAAATTGCTAAGTGCTTACACTTGCTGTTGATCAGAAACTCTTAGCTGGTTGAAAATGATTAGGCAAAGCACATTTTTTTACACACAGGGAAGAAGGTAAGTCATTTTGAAATTATTCATTTTTGTTTTGTTGAAGAAGATTAGAGAAGAGGGAGTTTTATATTTTATTTTTTAAAGAATCTATTTTATTTATTTATTTATTTTTGGTTGTGTTGGGTCTTTGTTGCTGCACACGGGCTTTCTGAAGGTGTGATGAGCTGGGGTTACTCTTCATTGTGGTATGTGGGCTTCTCATTGCAGTGGCTTCTCTTGTGGAGCACGGGATTTAGGCACGTGGGCTTCAGTAGTTGTGGCACACAGGCTCAGTAGTTGTGGCACACAAGCTCAGTAGTTGTGGCACACGGGCTTAGTTGCTCCGCGGCACATGGGATCTTCCCAGACCAGGGATCAAACCTGGGTCCCCTGCATTGGCAGGCGGATTCTTAACCACTGCACCACCAGGGGAGTCCCAAGTTTTATATTTTAGTTTAGCCCTCTGTCTGGCCATGACAGAGAATCCTCCAACCTCTCGGGCTTGGATTAAATGAGATCAAATGAAATCATGCTTCGTAAACTGTAAAGTGTAATGCCAGAGGGTGAGATTATTATGATGAAACACAGTGGAGTGAAATGGTCAATTTTATAGCTTTGAAGACAGACAAATTGAAGCTTAAATGCCAGTTATACTAATAGCAGTGTAATTTTAGAATGAAAATTGACCTCTCTGAGCCTCCTTTTTCTTAACTCTAAAATAGAAATTATAATACTATTGCATGAATGTGATTGTGGGGTTGAATTGGGAAATAAAAGATGGTCAAAAAGGTATTATGACTGGATATTATTTGGGGTAATACTGGTTTGAGCTTTTTTTAAAGGCAAGAAAAAAATATAACCTTAGTTAAAATTCTAAATAATTTATAAATTAAGCAGCTACCTAATGGTATCAAAAGCATGGTTTTAAGACATCCAGAAGGTTTAAAGTTATGTCCAATAGGCCCTCTCAGTCAGACAGAGGACTTCTCAGAATCTTAAGAGCATTATTTTTTTTTTCCACAACAATGCGTGGTCAAAGTAAAGAGAGGCATACAAAAAAGATTGTAGCTGTTGCTTCTATAAAATGAGTTGGACATTTGATTCTACATTTCTACATTAATATGTGGAAAGCCCATAAAGTTTTTAAGGGAGTTGTATCAGGAATGGACCACCAGCTTGCATTAAAAGTGACTGAGATTGCTCTTGTTTCTAAAAAGCTTCCAAGCCCTCAACTTCCTATAGGCCAGAAATAGGCTAAAAAATTTACTTAGCTGTAAACAAAGGCTGTTTCTTACAAAACAGCAAGAATATCTCAGACAGTAAAGTTAATATCCCATGGGGAGAGTCAAGAGCTAAATGAAGTAATAGACTTGTTCAACAGAGCATTGGAAGTCCTAGCCACAGCAATCAGACAAGAAAAATAAGTAAAATGTATCTAAATTGGAAAGGAAGAAATAAAATTGTCACTGTTTGCAGGTAACGTAATACTATATATAGAAATCCTAAAGACTCTACCAAAAAACTATTAGAATTAATAAATTAATTAAGGTTGCAGGATACAAAAATAATATACAGAAATCTGTTGCAATTCTACATATTAACAATGTTCTACCAGGAAGAAAAATTAAGAAAATCCCATTTACAACTGCACCAAAAAGAATTAAATACCTAGGAATACATTTAATCAGGAGGTGAAAAACTCTGAAAAATGTAAGACACTGATGAAAGAAATTGAAGACAACACAAATAAATGGAAAGATATAACATGCTCATGGAGTAAAAGAATTAATATTGTTAAAATCTCCATACTACCCAAAGCAATATGCAGATTGAATACAATTCCCATCAAAATACAAATAGCATTTTTCACAGGACTAGAACAAATAATCCTAGAACGTATATGGAGCCACAAAAGACCCAGAAAGCCAAAGCAATCCTGAGAAAGCAGAATAAAGCTGAAGGCATCACGCTCCCTGGTTTCAAACTATACTATTGATACAAAGCTACTGTAATCAAAACAGCATGAGCTGCTTTGATGTGCACCTGAAACTATCTCAACATTTTTAATAAGCTATACTCCAATATAAAATAAAAAGTTAGGGCTTCCCTGGTGGTGCAGTGGTTGAGAGGCCGCCTGCCGACGCAGGGGACACGGGTTCGTGCCCCGGTCCGGGAAGATTCCACATGCCGCGGAGTGGCTAGGCCCGTAAGCCATGGCCGCTGAGCCTGCGCGTCCGGAGCCTGTGCTCCGCAACGGGAGAGGCCACAACAGTGAGAGGCCCGCGTACCGCAAAAAAATAAAAAAATTAAAAAATTAAAAGTTAAAAATAAAAACAGTATGGTACCGGCACAAAAACAGACACACAGATCAAGGGAACAGAATAGAAAGCCTAGAAATAAACCTGCACTTACATGGCCAATTAATCTAGGACAAAGGAAGCAAGAATATACAATGGGGAAAAGACTGCATCTTCAATAAATGGTGCTGGGAAAACTGACAGCTACATGCAAAATAATCAAACTGGACTACTTTCTCATACATATATGAAAATAAACTCAAAATGGATTACAGACTTAAATGTAAGACACCATGAAACTCCTAGATGAAAAGATAAGCAGTATGCTCTTTGACACAGATCTTTGCAATTTTGGGAGGGGGTCTGTCTCCTCAGGCAAGGGCAACAAATGCAAACATAAACGGGACTACATCAAATTAAAAAGCTTTTGTACAGTGAAGGAAACCACCAACGAAATGGAAAGGCAACCTTCTGAATGGGAGAAGGTATTTGCAAATTATATTTCCAGTAAAGTGTTAATATTTAAATTATATAAAGAAGCTAAACAACTCAATATCAAAAACCCCAAACAATCTAATTAAAAAAGGGACAGTGGACCTGAATAGACATTTCTCCCAAGAAGACACACAAATGGCCAACAGACACATGAAAAGATGCCCAACATTATTAATCATCAGGAAATGCAAATCAAAACAACAATAAGATGTCACCTCACTCCTGTCAGAATAGGTATCCTCAAAAATAAAAAAATTAAAAACATTGGCGAGGACGTGGAGAAAAGGGAACCCTTGTACACTGTTGGTAGGAACCCTTGTACACTGTTGGTAGGAACCCTTGTACACTGTTGGTAGCAATTTACAAATGTAAATTGCTGCATCTATTATGGAAAACAGTATGGAGGTTCCTCAAAAAACTAAAAATAGAATCACCTTATGATCCAGCAGTTACACTCCTGGGTATATATCTGAAGAAAATGAAAATACTAATTCAAAAAGATACATGCACCCCAGTGTTCATAGCAGCATTATTTACAACAGCCAAGACATGGAATCAACCTAAGTGTCCATTGATAGATAAGTGGATGAAGAAGATGTGCTATATATGTACACAATGGAACATGACTCAACCATAAAAAAGAATACAATCTTGCCATTTGTGACAACATGGATGGACCTAGACAGTATAATGCTAAGTGAAATAAGTCAGACAGAGAAAGACAAATACCAAATGACCTCACTTATATGTGGAATCTAAAACACAAAGTAAACAAACAAACAAAACAAAACAGAGGTAGACTTATTTCTTATTTCACAGAGTGCAAACCGGTGGTTGCCAGAGGGGGAAGGAAGGTAGAGGTTTGGGTGAAATAGGTAAAGGAGATTAAGAGGTACAAACTTCCAGGTTTACAATAAATAAGTCACAGGGATGTAATATACAGCATAAATAAATACAGTCAGTAATACTGTAATAATTTGTATGGTGACAGATGGTTACTAGGCTTATGGTGAACACTTGTAGTGTATTTAAATGTCAAATCACTATGTTGTACTGAAACTAACAATATTGTGTGTCAACTATATATCAATAAGAATATAAAAAAACAAACAAATAAATAAAGGGAGTGATGAATTTGGGAGCTACTCCTAGGGAGTAAATGCAGGCCCTATTCAAAGAACAGTAACTGTTCCTAAATTACAGGGTCCTGACAAAATTTACCTAAAATTGTGACAGCTAAGGCACTTTCATTACTCTGCCGTTCATGTGGGATCGTCCTTTGTGGTTATCCAACCTCTAGCTTACCATTGTATGCTGGGTCAGTGGGGGAAGACGTTGTCTTTTTAGGTCACAGGTTTTTAGATAAAGAGTGATAAACATAAAGATGTACCTGAGGAGTCTCAACCACATCTGGACCTGACTTAAATAATAAGATTCTAGAATTGGAGTCTGAGCATATAATGGCTTTGGTCAGTGGCTCCTCCAATAGCTTCAGCAGAAAATAAAGGGAAAAGCCAACTATTTCTGGGAGAAGAGGATCTCTGATGGACACTTGCTGGCAGTCCTGTGGAAACAGATTGTGGGTCTATTTGTGTCTTGCTACAGTAAAACCTCCAGTATGCAGATCCCTCTGGGACTATCTTTCCATTTAGTAAAAGTTCCCAGATGGCTAAGGGTCTGCCACGTTAAGTTCCAAAGGGTTGTCTTTCAACAAATTTTAGAGCGATGCATTTCTGAGATGTATCATATGCTTCCCTGATTCCTGAAATAGCGAAGTCAGAACATCAAGTTTGTGTTTTCTTATGGCTGTTCCTTACTTATACTGTTCCTTCTCCTAGAACAATCCATCTGATTTCCACCTATGAGAATCCTCCCCATCCACTAGAAGCTGCTGAAATACCACTTATTTCATGAAGAATTTCTTGATTTTTTTCTCCAACTAATTTAATAATAATATATAATTATCATGATAACAGCTATCATTTACTGAACGGTTACCATGCACTAATTACTTTGCCTAAATGACATGCTTTTAAAAAAACAGTCAAATAACTGTTGTCCTATTATAATTTGATCCACAGAGGTGATTTAGTAAACTACAGGATTTTTCAACTGAGGAAAATGAGGTTTAGAGATTTACTGAACCCGCAGAAGTCATAAACCAAATGGTGCCTGTACATAAAAACAGTCAGGGAGAGTCCCAAAATGTACTGCTTCCAAATCAGACTGCTTTCCATTCACATATGAAGATCTGCCTGACCACAGGGAAAGGATGATATTCTTTTTCCTGTTCCCACCTCTCCTAGGATATTTCTCCTTTCCATTCTAGCAAACCTTGTGAGGCTATATAATGGAGGGATTTAAAAAATCAGTCTCTGGAATGAGACTGGCTGGATTAAATGCTGACTCTCCCTTTTACTAGCTGTTACATCTTGGGCAAAGCACTCAATATCTCCACACTTCAGTCCTTACCTATAAAACAGGGACAAGAGTTAACCTCCCTATAGAGCCGTTGTGATTAGTAAATATATTAACCCATATGTGACACTATGCTAGGCACATAGTAATAACTCAACAAATGTTAGCTATTATGGTGTTATTCTTTTCCCTTCCCTCTTGTTCTCTCTACCATTCTCTCTTCTCTACTTATGTTTTGAGGTTTTTAAAAAAAATAACAATTTGGCCTCGATTGATGAAGCTGAAAAGTAAATAAATAGCAGGTGCAAGTGGAAAGCAGGTGGAATTCACTCTGGGTTTCCCTTCCTGTTAGCTTTGGACACAGGTTTGCTGTTTGCGTAATGTGTTCTCTTCCTTCTCCCAAACAGCCCTGTATGGGTAGGGTCTCTGTTGGTTATTTAATTCACAAATTATTTCCAATTCTGTTTCCTCTAGGTATGCTACCTCATCCTTCCCCACTACATTAATATCAGTTGTCATTTATAGAGTACTTACTCTGTGTCACACATCCTCCATTCTCTCTTATATAATACTCACATGATCCCTAAGACATCAGTATTATTATTTCCTTTTCACAGATGAGGAAACTTGGAGTTCATAGAGAAAATCTCATAAATTTCTGCTTGTGATCATTTAATAGTTATGTGACATTTTAAAAAAAGACGAGAGGCTTCAACTTGTATACAGAAATTTTTATCTTCTGAAATTCTCTCTTGTAGAAAACAGAAACCACCACTCTTCACTGGATGTTTTTGTTTGTTTGTTTGTTTTGTTTTTGTTTTGTTTTTTGGTACGCGGGCCTCTCACTGTTGTGGCCTCTCCCGTTGCGGAGCACAGGCTCTGGACGTGCAGGCTCAGCGGCCATGGCTCACGGGCCTAGCTGCTCTGAGGCATGTGGGATCTTCCCGGACCAGGGCATGAACCCGTGTCCCCTGTATTGGCAGGGGGACTCTCAACCACTGCGCCACCAGGGAAGCCCTGGATGTGTATTTTTTAAACAAAAATTGTAACTGAGTTAAAAGATAACTTTTAGGAAATAGGATCCAGGCTGGAGAATGTTTGATTTATCAGAAATATTGCCCTCAGTAAGAAAAAGGAGTTGAACCAACTGTAGTGAGATGACATCTCTTTCACTTGGACTTGGGAAGAAATAATAAGGGTTCTTTTATCTGAACCCTTCAGATAAAATATAAGGGCCTTAGGGAGCTGCTTCTACTCTGATGATAGGTGTCGGGATGAGGCTGCACACAAGTCTGAGCTATGATTGTACACTGGGGTTATTGCATTTGGCATTGTACCCATCTTGCCATTGTGATCTCCTGAGATCCAACCTATTCCTCCAGATCTCTTCAGGAGAGAAATGTTGAGATATTATTCTTTAATTCTTACTGCAGAATAACTTCCTTTGCTTTCTTAGAGGTTCTCTGCTTCTTCATACCTACAAGTGTATGTGACTTGGCAAACTCTGTGGTTAGCTCTAGGCCTGAGTGTATATGTTTCAGTCAGTTTTTAACCAGGGTATGCTGGATAACAAACAACCTCAAAATTTTATCAATACATATTTAATTCTTAAATTTCTTGGGGGTTTTGGGTCAGCTACAGCTCTGTTAGACTTAGCTGGATTCTACATGTCTTCTCATTCTGTAACCCAGGCTGAAGGAGAAGCTACCATTTAGGACATGTCGTTCTCATAGAGGTAGCCCAGAAAAAAAGAACCCAGCCAATCAAAGAAATCAAATTGAAAGCTTCTGTACATATGACCCTAGCATCATGTCTGCTCATATCACATTGGTCAGGATATGACACATGGCAAAGCCCCACAAAATGGGGCAGGGAAGCACGAAAAGGCTGGGGAGGAACAAATAATTGTGAACAAAAGATATACAACAACAAGGAACATTGAACCTGCCATGTCAAGAGCCCATTGTTAACTGGCTATATCTTGTGTCATATTAAAAATTCTTGATGGAAGCTCTGACTCACTTAGGATAGCCCAAACTGTGGATTAGTTTTCCTGGACCAGGAGTCCATCCTTGAGTCAGTCAGGAGTGGCCAGAAAAAGGGGATATAATAACATTATATAAAAGGAAAAACAAGAGCTGCGGCCAGAGGCAAATTCTTTAGGAAGGATGCATCAGAAAGGCATATAAATTCACTGAGCTTGTGTTAATTGAATGTTGACCTATTGTTTTTTTTCATTATTATTAACCTCACTATTATCCTCAGCTTCAGTTTTACCACCTCTCTACTATTGCCACCCTCATTAACATCATCACCTTTATTACCTCGATGGCTTTGCCAACTTCGTCCTTTTTATTCCTCTCCACTACTCTGTCATCTTCATCATCTGTACCACTATCAGCATCATCTTTACCCCCAGCATTGTAGCCTAGTATTCCTTCCAATATCAATTCTTTTTTTTTAACATCTTTATTGGAGTATAACTGATTTACATTGTGTGTTAGTTGCTGCTGTACAACACAGTGAATCAGCTGTATGTATACATATATCCCCATATCGCCTCCCTCTTGCATCTCCCTCCCACCTTCCCAATCCCACCACTCTAGGTGGTCACAAAGCAGCAAGTTGATCTCCCTGTGCTATGTGGCTGCTTCCCATTGCTATCTATTTGACGTTTGGTAGAGTATATATGTCAATGTCACTCTCCCACTTCGTCTCAGCTTACCCTTCCCCCTCCCCGTGTCCTAAAGTCCATTCTTTATGTCTAAGTCTTTATTCCTGTCCTGCCCTGAGGTTTTTCAGAAACTTTTTTTTTTTTTTTAAGATTCTGTATGTATGTGTTAGCATACAGTATTTGTTTTTCTCTTTCTGACTTCACTCTGTATGACAGACTCTAGGTTCATCCACTTCACTACAAATAACTCAATTTCATTCCTTTTTATGACTAATATTCAATTGTATATATGTGCCACATCTTCTTTATCCATTCATCTGTTGATGGACACTTAGGTTGCTTCCATGTCCTGGCTATTGTAAATAGAGCTGCAATGAACACTGTGGTACATGACTCTTTTTGAATTATGGTTTTCTCAGGGTACATGCCCAGTAGTGGGATTGTTGGGTCGTATGGTAGTTCTATTTGTAGTTTTTTAAGGAACCTCCATACTGTTCTCCATAGTGGTTGTATCAATTTACATCCCCACCAACAGTGCAAGAGGATTCCCTTTTCTCCACACCCTCTCCAGCATTTATTGTTTGTAGATTTTTTGATGATGGCCATTCTGACCGGTGTGAGGAGATACCTCATTGTAGTTTTGATTTGCATTTCTCTAATGATTAGTGATGTTGAGCATTCTTTCATGTGTTTGTTGGAAATCTGTATGTCTTCTGTCCATTTTAGGATTGCGTTGTTTGTTTTTTTGACATTGAGCTGCATGAGCTGCTTGTAAATTTTGGAGATTAATCCTTTGTCACTTGCTTCATTTGCAAATATTTTCTCCCATTCTGAGGGTTGTCTTTTCGTCTTGTTTATACTTTCCATTGCTGTGCAAAAGCTTTTAAGTTTCATTAGGTCCCATTTGTTTATTTTTATTTCCATTTCTCTAGGAGGTGGGTCAAAAAGGATCTTGCTGTGATTTATGTCATAGAGTGTTCTGCCTATGTTTTCCTCTAAGATTTTGATGGTGTCTGGCCTTACATTTAGGTCTCTAATCCATTTTTAGTTTAAGTTTGTGTATGGTGTTAGGGAGTGTTCTAATTTCATTCTTTTACATGTAGCTGTCCAGTTTTTCCAGCATCACTTATTGAAGAGGTTGTCTTTTCTCCATTGTATATTCTTGATTCCTTTATCAAAGACAAGGTGACCATATGTGTTTGGGTTTATCTCTAAGCTTTATCCTGTTCCACTGATCTATATTTCTGTTTTTGTGCCACTACCATATTGTCTTGATTACTGTAGCTTTGTCATATAGTCTGAAGTCAGGGAGCCTGATTCCTCCAGATCCATTCTTCTTTCTCAAGATTGCTTTCGCTATTCAGTGCCTTTGTGTTTCCATATAAATTGTGATTTTTTTTTTTTGTTCTAGTTCTGTGAAAAATGCCAGTGGTAGTTTGATAGCAATTGCATTGAATCTGGAGATTGCTTTGGGTAGTATAGTCATTTTCACAATGTTGATTCTTCCAATCCAAGAACATGGTATATCTCTCCATCTGTTTGTATCATCTTTAATTTCTTTCATCAGTGTCTTATAGTTTTCTGCATACAGCTCTTTTGTCTCCTTAGGTAGGTTTATTCATAGGTATTTTATTTTTTTGTTGCAGTGGTAAATGGAAGTGTTTCCTTAATTTCTCTTTCAGATTTTTCATTAGTGTATAGGAATGCAAGAGATTTCTGTGCATTAATTTTGTATCCTGCTACTTTACCAAACTCATTGATTAGCTCTAGTAGTTTTCTGGTAGCACCTTTAGGATTCTCTATGTATAGTATCATGTCATCTGCAAACAATGACAGTTTTACTTCTTCTTTTCCTATTTGGATTCCTTTTATTTCTTTTTCTTCTCTTATTGCTGTGGCTAAAACTTCCAAAACTGGGTTGAATAATAATGGTCACAGTGGGTAAACTTGTCTTGTTCCTGATATTAGTGGAAATGGTTTCAGTTTTTCACCATTGAGAATGATGCTGGCTGTGGGTTTGTCATATATGGCCTTTATTATGTTGAAGTAAGTTCCCTCTATGCCTACTTTCTGGAAGGTTTTTATCATAAGTGGGTGTTGAATTTTGTTGAAAGCTTTTTCTGCATCTATTGAGATTATCATATGGCTTTTCTCCTTCAATTTGTTAATATGGTGTATCACATTGATTGATTTGCGTATATTGAAGAATCCTTGCATTCCTGGAATAAACCCCACTTGATCATGGTGTATGATCCTCTTAATGTGTTGTTGGAATCTGTTGGCTAGTATTTTGTTGAGGATTTTTGCATCTATGCCCATCAGTGATATTGGTCTGTAGTTTTCTTTTCCTGTAACATCTTTGTCTGGTTTTGGTATCAGGGAGATGGTGGCCTTGTAGAATGAGTTTCGGAGTGTTCCTCCCTCTGCTATATTTTGGAAGAGTTTGAGAAGGATAGGTGTTAGCTCTTCTCTAAATGTTTGATAGAATTCACCTGTGAAGCCATCTGGTCCTGGACTTTTGTTTGTTGGAAGATTTCTAATCACAGTTTCAATTTCAGTGCTTGTGATTAGTCTGTTCATATTTTCTATTTATTCCTGGTTCAGTCTTGGAAGGTTGTGCATTCCTAAGAATTTATCCATTTCTTCCAGGTTGTCTATTTTATTGGATATAGTTGCTTGTAGTAATTTCTCATGATTCTTTGTATTTCTGCAGTGTCAGTTGTTACTTCTCCTTTTTCATTTCTAATTCTAGTGATTTGAGTCTTCTCCCTTATTATCTTGATGAGTCTGGCTAATGGTTTATCAATTTTGTTTATCTTCTCAAAGAACCAACTTTTAGTTTTATTGAATTTTCCTATCGTTTCCTTCATTTCTTTTTCATTTATTTCTGATCTGATCTTTAGGATTTCTTTCCTTCTGCTAACTTTGGGTTTCTTTTGTTCTTCTTTCTCTAATTGCTTTAGGTGTAAAGTTAGGTTGTTTATTTGAGATTTTTTTTTTGTTTCTTGAGGTAGGATTGTATCATTATTAACTTCCCTCTTAGAACTACTTTTGCTGCAACCCATAGGTTTTGGGTCATCGTGTTTTCATTGTCATTTGTTTCTAGATATTTTTTGATTTCCTCTTTGATTTCTTCAGTGATTTCTTGTTCATTAAGTAGTGTATTAAGTGGTTCACTAAGTAGTGTATTGTTCATTAAGTAGTTCATTGTTCATTAAGTAGTGTATTGTTTAGTCTCCATGTTTTTTTTTGTTTGTTTTGTTTTGTTTTTACAGTTTATTTCCTATAATTGATATCTAGTCTCATAGCATTGTGGTTGGAAAAGATACTTGATATGATTTCAATTTTCTTAAACTTAGCAAGGCTTGATTTGTGACTCAAGATATGATCTATCCTGGCAAATGTTCCATGAGCACAGAAAGTATATTCTGTTGGTTTTGGATGGAATGTCCTATAAACATCAATTAAGTCCATCTTGTTTAATGTATCATTTAAAGTTTGTGTTTTCTTATTTATTTTCATTTTGGTTGATCCGTCCATTGGTGAAAGTGGGGTGTTAATGTCCCCTACTATTATTGTGTTACTGTCTATTTCCCCTTTTATACCTGTTACCATTTGCCTTATGTATTGAGGTGTTCCTATGTTGGGTGCATAAATATTTACAATTGTTATATCTTCTTCTTGGATTGATCCCTTGATCATTATGTTGTGGCCTTCTTTGTCTCTTGTAATAGTCTTTATTTTAAAGTTTATTTAAATTTAAGTTAAAAAAAAATACCCAGTACTGAATGTATAGGCAGCAAGGGGATGGGGTGGAAAGTGCCCTGGATCACCTTCCTTCTTGAATGAGAATCCAGAAGCCTGCCTTCTAAGAGTGCCAGCCACGAACCTGCGCATGATGTTGGGCAAGTTCTTTTCCTTTTCTGGACTTTAGTCTCTCCATCGATAAACTCATAGGTTTGATTCAGGTTCTCACTAAGGAGCCTTGGATTCTAAGGTGGATTTCAGACTTTCTGAGCAGTGGGGAAATGCATTTTAATAGATTTAGTATTTCTCAATAAGTCATACATCTAAGTTTAGTAGCCTATAAGTCTACAAAAATAGAAGTAGAACCATAGACTGTAAGAGCCAGAAAGGACAATGGAGATCATGTAATCCAACTCCCTTATATTTGGGATAAGGAAACCAGGGTCCAGAGAGGTTAAGTGACTTACCCAAGGGCACCTAGGCAATTTCATGGCCTTGCTCTTTGCCTACTCCTTATGACGTTAATTTTATCTGATTTCCTTGAGATAATCCTGCCTTGCCATCTCTTTTAACATTGAGAATTCACCAGTGGAGGGTTATTCCTTTTTCCTTCCTCACATAGCAAATGAATTACAAGAGCTCTTCTCAAACGAGGCTGTTACTTAGTTATTCCTGCAGCCTCAGGTTCTCCTAGCCTGACAATCAAGGTGAGTTGAATGAATGAAACTAAGTGAGAAGTGAGGTCATTTTAACCATTCCTCTGCCTCTGTTATGCTTTCCCTAAACTATTCCAGATGAGTTGGTTGGGTGACATTTTAACCTTTAAAGAATTAGTTTGGAAACACATTGAAGAGCTGAGCTTGTATTCCAACTATCTAGAAGATGTTAAGGAAAGACTAAGGAAGAGTTTCCTAAAATCATCTGCATTTCTATACCATCAGCCCACGTTACTTGTCTCAAATTTGCTTTCCACTTCTGACAACCTGTCTGGTAATCATTGATAATGGACATAATGGTTATTTGATTATTTCACTGTGACATCGTCAGTTCTGCCAATTAATAATCCATTAGACTTCTTCGTCCAAAGCGAGAAGAGACATGTCCTCCATGACCTCTGCTGACCTCCAGAAGCTAAGAATCCAAAGGGAGATTTTATTTTGTAATTATAAGGAATAATGTAAATGGGGACCATTTGAAAGTGGCTCCTTGGATTCCCTCCTTTGGACTGAGATCTGTGAAGGAGGTTGTCTCCTTATTCTGCTTTGAGTAACCTGTAGGCGTCACAGTAAGATCACACAAAAAGTCCCACATTCTCCATGAAAGAAAAGAAAAAAAAAATCTGTGAATTCTCTGAGAAACCATACTTCTATATCTTTGCAGGGAGTTGAGACCCAGCTCCTGCTCAGTCTCCTTTCGAAAACTCAGAGTTAACAGACAAAGCTGAATATGGCTGAGCTTGCAACTCTGTGACCTTCTTTACCTCTTTTCCTCTTTCAGACACAAGCAAGGTCATGGCTCCAGAACATGAGTCTCACAGAATGCCCTTCCTAGAAGCCAGCATGTCAGGAAGGCAGCTGTGGAGTCATGGGATGAGAGTAAGGAGACCTGGGTTCAAGCTCTAATCCTGCCACTTTCTGGTTGTGTCACTTTGTCACTCAGTGTCTATTTTATTCATCTCTTAGGTGGGATAATACCTACTTCACAGGGCAAGTGTGTCTGTTATGAATTATATAAATAAGATGTTTGGCACACAGTTGGTGCTCAACAAATAGTATCTGCCGTTATTATTATACTAATAGCCCCCAAGTTGGGAGAAAGTATTGTTTAAGACTAATAAACTCAAGAACAGTGTTTGCCTAACTTCAAGATGCACAGGAATGTCATTTGATTCTAGACATTAGCCCCAGAGAGTCAGATTCAGTTGGAGTGAGTCTAAGAATCTACATTTTAAACATGAGCTCCAGGTGATTTTGATGCAGGTGGTTCATGATCCACACTTTGAGTAAAATGTCATGAGGAGGAAAATGAGAAGCTAGCAGGCTTAGCAAATCATTGTTGATGCATTGATTGACTCATCAGGGACTCAAGCTCTCACCTGTAGAGGAGACTGAACGTAGGCACCATTTTATCCCTGCAGTTATCAAGAAATCTCTCCATTTGTTTAACTGCATCCTTGCCTGCAGTAACCGAAGCCTGTTCCTTTTAGTAAAGTGAGAACAAGTGATCTGCAGCCTCATCATAAAAACTCTTTAGATATTTGCAGACAGCAGTCATGTCATCCCCTACAGTCATCTCATGTTTTCAGAAAACTCTTTTATTTGCTGTAATTTTGAGTCATTACTAAGACTCAGTAAATGATCTCTAATGAATAAAGTCCTGATAAAACAGGAATAAGGATCAAAGAATATCAGAGCTCACTGGGAGCCTGGAGATTTTCTATCATAAATCTCTCATTTGGCAGATGAGCCAATTAAGACTTAGAGGTCTCATCACATATTGGTGACAGGATAGGGATTTAGACCCTGGGCTTCCTGTATTCCATGTCAGTACTCTTAATGCTATATGGTGTGGACTCTAATTCATTTTAAATCAATGAACACTACTCTTTCTGAGGCACTGTGCTGATCCCTGTCAGGAATGAGGAGGTATGTTGACCTAAGAAAACAGTCCCTGCACTAAATATCACTGTCTTGTGGAGAAAACATAAAGTTAACAGGCTATTGACAAATAACATAAAAATTGAGAATCGCCCCTATTGTAGTAAGATGGGAACTGAGGACCAGAGTAGGTAACTTGCCCAAGATCGAGTAGTATCTGAAAGAGCCTAAATGTGGCCTTTTAATTCATTCAATCAACAGATATTTATAACAGACTTACTTACTACATGCTAGCCGTATACTAGTCATTTGCTATATAATGATGAACGGGATGTCCACCACACCAGTGTAATGAGTCAAGCATGGAGCATAGTAAGTCAAGTCCTGGAGCTTATGGTCCAGAGATCTGCTCCCTCTCCCTCTTTCAACAAAGACTAACTGGTTGGCAAGCATCCTGGGAATCTCAAAAGGCAAAGAAGGCAGTTCCAGAGAGCTCATGCAAGGAAAGCAAAGATTCTTTCCTGCCTAACGAAAGTGAAGACATAAACCATGGAAAGTCAAATCAATCTTTCCTTACTTTCTTGGAACCCCAACTGCTAAGGACCCCTAAAGATGGATGGCCTATCTTAAGGCTGTAAATTTTCCATAATTATATTCCCAGCAGTCAGATGCTAGGGCCATGAGGGAAGGAAACACACCCTGGTTACCCCCACTCACGTTAAATGTTGAATTATCTTACAGTTGATAGTTCCCTAGATTCCTCGACCTTTAAATGCCAAACACTACTCGCCTTTTGAATTTTAATCAATTTATTTTTTTCAACTGGAAATGTCAGGCTTCTGTATGGAATTACTCGGCGCTGCTGATGTGATAAAGACTCAGAGTTCAGTGTCTGAAGTCCTGGAGTAGCAGAGGAACCGGCACACATCAAGAGACATCATTTGCAGGCAGCCAAATAAGGGAGTGACAGAACATACATTTTTCATTAGCTTTCATTTAGAGGTTTGGGACTTGAATTTATTTTGTCTCCTATCCGCCAGCATGGACAAAACTACTCAGGAATGTTAATGACTTAGACCGTGTCACTAAGACAGCTGAAGAGGGAATGTGATCTCTTATTTATAAACAGCCTACTGTGTGTCTGAAAATATTATCATCTAACTCTCACCCAAACTCTGTGATATAATAAAATAGTTATGATTCTTATTTCATGGAAGAGGAAACTGAGGCTCAGAAACTTGCTAGCTACTGCAGGGTTTGTGACATAGCACAAACTGTGGACTTGTTGAGTCCAAAACACCTGCTCTTGCCATTATACCAACTGCCCTGAACTAAGTCAATATTCCTTTACCCATTTCTCAGGATAATAATCAGTTTTCAAGTGTGTTTAAGCTGAGCATGACTGGCTCACCCGATTTCCATCTACTCTTGGCTTAACTGATGTGACCCAGGGCCTTCACACTCACGTAATTTGTATCCACATAAATAACTTCTATAATATTTGACTTCTGTGAAAAAATGTCGAGCCTGTTCTCTACCATGTGGTCATCAGTTTGACCACCAGGAGAGGTGCCTGGCACAGAGTAGGCACTCAATACATATTTGTTCATTTTTTCTCTTTTTGTAGCTGTCTCTGTCTCCAATTCTTTCTCTTTCCTTCTTTCTCTTCCCTCGATGTGTATTCTAGCATGTATCTCTAGGTTAAGAAAATGCCAAAGTGATCTTAGAAAGTCATGGATCTTCCCCTTCATTAAACCATGACTGTCTCCTTGGCTGACTAAACAAAGCTAACATCTAAGTCACAGAACGGTTCCCAAGGTAATAATAGAGAAGAAGAACTCCACTAATCACCGACTCGTTTCACCTTTTAAGAAAAGGCTGTTTGGTCAAGCCCACAGATCCACAGCCCACACTCCATCCATATGCCCACTTTCTGTCTAGAGAACTATCTGCCCAGCAGGTTTAGAAGACTGAAAATTCCTAGGCAGGAGTGGACTTGTCCAGGGATGTCACTGCATCCTGCCTCTATCTCCACAGCGAGGGAGGTGCTAAAAGCTTATTTAAGCAGCTAACAGCAGACAGGCTCAGTGCCCTTAGGTGACTTCTCCATCAACTGGTCCCCTGGGGAAAGAAACCTGCCAATGCCCCAACGCTTCTTTGTAGCTTCATCTGTTGCCACCTACTCTACATCTTCTACTCAAAAGATTGAACTCAAATGCACACAGAGGCTGAGCAGTTAATATAAACGCGTACATTGGCCCAAGAGAATTAGACTAGATGGTGCCTATGAAAGGGGCAGCTTTTACCTAGATTCACAGATTGTGCTCGGGGGAAAGATGGCCCTGTGCTGCTAGAGCTTAAAATTTTCAAAAGGATTCTGATATCTAGTATATTTACATCTGTCAATCTTAACTACCATTTCAAATATTCTAAAATTAGGGGTGTGACTGTGGAAACCCCTCTTCCTTCATCCTGTGATTCCCTATAATCTGTGTTTGCTGACCCCTGGATTTTCTTCAGGCTGTTCCCTCTACCTAGAATTTTGGCCCTCTGTCCCCATCTATACACATTCTGAGATGCCACCTCTTCTGTGAAGCATTTGCCCACTTATAACTGACCTTTCTCTCCTCTGTGTTCCCAGAATATGTTTCATGGACTTAAATAAATGCAACACTTTGTAGACTTTGAGTTCCTTGGATCTTACTCAAAACTTCATTTCCCCCTCTTCCCATACCATCCATCTCTAGGTCTAATACGTAAATATCTTTAGAAACAAGGATTAAATGAATAAATGAACTAATGCACAAATAAAAGATGGTGTAGTCTGATAGAAGGAGCCTGAATCTTGGAGACAGACTTGGATCTTTGGGTTCCAATTGAAGGTCTGCCAGTTACTAACTTTGTGATCTTGGAAAATACTATTCTTGTTGCCTGTAAAAGAAAGACAAAGATGTCTACACTGCAAGGCTGTTGTGATGATTAAGGAAGATGCGCTTCAGAGCTTGGACCAATGCTCTTACTTCTCCTATTGCAGTGTTTTTTTAAACATGGCTGATCATAAGAATCACTGAGCCATTTATTATTAATCATCCAGGGCCCACCCAAGGCATATCGAATCCAAACCATTAGTGGAAGAGCCTAGGGATATGTGTTCTTATAACCAGGAGGAATTAGAAAATAAAACACACTCTTTGTTACCACTTCTATACTCCTAATAGCAGCCTCCTGGATGTCTCAAGGTATTTCAAACTTTTGGGGTCACACTGACCGCTAATATTTAAATAAAAATGGAATCCACCCTGACTCCTTTCCTTAGTCTGATGATGAGGTCATGTGCTAAGTAAAAGCAGTAATTGAAGATTTATTGGTAGGAGTCTTACTATGAAAGTTATTTCAAAAATCATTTCCTGACTCCATAGGGTCCCATTAAAATGTTAGCACCACAAGGGCAGGGAATATTTTGTTTGTTGTTATATCCCCAGAGCTTAGAACATGCCTGAAACATAGGTGTGCAATTAACATTTTCTGAATTAGATCAGATAACTCGGTTGGCAGCACATGTGCTCTAAGAATAGGCTCACATATTGAATATCAAATGGTTCTTTCACTACAACTCTCAATCCCAAACAGCACCTGGGGTAAAACCATGCAAAGGACACTTCAAGTCCCAGATCAAACCCTCAGTAGCTGAAACTTTAGCAGAAGAGTTGATGGTTCTATCACTGCCTGTGTTATCTTCTCATTAGTCACTTTATGGACAGTCTGTCCAAGCACATGCCTTTATGATGTATAGGACCAAGGGATGGATAAGAAAGAGGGAAGTATTAGTATGGCCATTCACTGTGGCAGGCTCCAAGGAATGTTTCTGATGAAAAACAAGTATGCAATCTTGAACTGTTCATTGTTAAATCACAATGGAAAGAAGTAGAAATAGAGACAATTTATTTACTCAATTGTTATATTGGTCAGCAACAACAACAACTATAAATTGGAAAAATAAAAAGAACCATATTGTGTTGAATATATATGTTTGTTTACACAATCCAAGGGAGCAATGTTGTAATAACTCACTGATTAAATCAGAAGTTAACTCTAATTTTACAATTTATTGAAAATAATTAGGTATATAGTGAAAGGAAAATGCCTTTTGCCAAAGGAGGAAGAGGCAAGATAAGGATTAACTACCAGGTGGCCAAGACACAAAATTCCATACATAAATAACCAAAAAACAAATAAATATATTAATATATAAATAAATAAGAGTAAGTATTTCAGGACAGGGAAATACTGACTATATAGCTGAATCATATCATGGGGAAAGATAATGTAAGATTTCACAGTCATTTGAAATAAAAGAGCTTTAGTTAATTCTTCCTATTCCAGTATGATTCCTTTGGTAGAATGTACATTTTTCTTTTTCTATTTTTCACTCCTTCCTTTTTTTTTTTTTTTTTTTTTTTTTTGCGGTATGCAGGCCTCTCACTGCGGTGGTCTCTCCCGTTGTGGGGCACAGGCTCCGGACGCACAGGCTCAGCGGCCATGGTTCACGGCCTAGCGGCTCCGCTGCATGTGGAATCTTCCCGGACCGGGGCACGAACCCACGTCCCCTGCATCGGCAGGCGGACTCTCAACCACTGCGCCACCAGGGAAGCCTACTCTTTCCTTTTTTTTACTTTTTATTTTTTAATTTTTTAATACTTCTTCCTTTTAATAGAAGTATACACCTATGCCCTTTGTCAAGTGGCTTTGATGCCTTCTAAGTAGAGTAGGTGGAGTATACATCCCCACCAGGACCCCACCTCCAAACACTTTGGGCTTAGCCATCTGGCTTACTTCGGCCAATAGTATATTGACAGATACGCCATGAACAGAGGCTTTAAATGTGCTTGCTCGATTTGTTTTGGTCTCTTGTGCTTTTGCCACCCACCATGAGAAGACCATGCCATGGGTAGCCTGAGGCCCAGAATGAAACACCTGTGACACGAATGACACACAACCTGTGGCAGAGTACCTACCCATCCTCTTTGCAGGCAATCCATAAACTAGTGAGTCAAAGAGTCAGGATCATACATGATTTTGCTGTAAAACCACCAAGACTTTATGTAACATCATCACAGTAATATATGGCTACTATAATCCCTATAAACCTGCAACTTCTGATGAATATTACTACTGTTCAAGGTGACCTGCACTTCACCTGAATTGCTCTAGCTCCATGCATGCATGGAACTTGGGCTGTAGGAAGCAACGTAATTTATAACATCTCTGGTAGAATCTCATGTAGCTATTTGTGACAAACTGGGTGGTATGTATACAGATATCTCCAAATCTTAATGACACCTGTCCTACCTTGAGCAGTAACTGTACATGGAACTAGGGTCATATGACTTTGTGCTCAATAATGAAAGAAATCTTTATTGGTAAGGAAAGTCTAGATTATGATGCAGTGATTTAAAAATTCTCAAAAGGGAACACTTCTACACTGTTGATGGGAATGTAAATCGGTGCAGCCACTATGGAAAACAGTGTGAAGCCTCCTCCAAAAACTAAAAATAGAGTTGCCCCATGATCCAGCAATCCCACTCCAGGGCATTTAACTGAAGAAAACTATAATTCAAAAAGATACATGCACACCTATGTTCACAGCAGCACTATTCACAATAGCCAAGACATGGAAGAACCCCAATTGTCCATCAACAGATGAATGGATAAAGAAGATGTGGTACATATATACAATGGAATACTACTCAGCCATAAAAAAGAATGAAATCATGCATTTGCAGCAACATGGATGGACCTAGAGATTATCATATTAAGTGAAATAAGTCAGAAAGAGAAAGACAAATACCATATGATATCACTTGTGTGGAATCTAAAATACAACACAAATGAACTTATCTATGAAACAGAAACAGACTCACAGACATAGAGAACAGTCTTGTGGCTGCCAAGGGGGAGAGAGGGTAGGGGAGGGATGGATTTGAAGTTTGGGGTTAGCAGATGCAAACTATTGTATATAGAACGGATAAACAACAAAGTCCTACTATATAACACAGGGAATTATATTCAATATCCTGTAATAAACCATAATGGAAAAATATGAAAAAAGAATGTACATGTGTAACTGAATCACTTTGCTATACAGCAGGAATTAACACAACATTGTAAATCAACTATACTTCAATAAAATTTTTTTTTGAAAAATCTCAGTGGTTTAGAAAAACTCAGGTATTGTTTTAAACATCTTTATTGGAGTATAATTGCTTTACAACATTGTGTTAGATTCTGCTGTACAACAAAGTGAAACAGTTATATGTATACATATATCTCCATAACACCTCCCTCTTGCGCCTCCCTCCCACCCTCCCTATCCCACCCCTCTAGGTGGTCACAAGTACGGAGCTGATCTCCCTGTGCTAGGCAGCTGCTTCCCACTAGCTATTTTACATTTGGTAGTGCATATATGTCAATACTACTCTTTCACTTCATTCCAGTTTACCCTTTCCCTCACCATGTCCTCAAGTCCATTCTCTACCTCTGCGTCTTTATTCCAGTCCTGCCCCTAGGTTCATCAGAATCATTTTACTTTTTATAAGATTCCATATATGTGCGCTTGCATATGGTATTTGTTTTTCTCTTTCTGACTTACTTCACTCCATAAGACAGAAACTAGGTCCATCCACCTCACTACAAATAACTCAATTTTGTTTCCTTTAATGGCTGAGTAATATTCCACTGTGTATATTTGCCACATCCTCTTCATCCATTCATCAGTCGATGGACACTTAGGTTGCTTCTCTGTCCTGGCTAGTGTAGATAGTGCTGCAGTGAACATTGTGGTACATGACTCACTTTGAATTACGGTTTTCTCAGGGTATATGCCCAGTAGTGGGATCGCTGGGTTGTATGGTAGTTCCATTTTTAGTTTTCTAAGGAACCTCCATACTGTTCTCCATAGTGGCTGTAATCAATTTACGTTCCCACCAACAGTGCAAGAGGGTTCCCTTTTCTCCACACCCTCTCCAGCATTTATTGTTTGTAGATTTTTTGATGATGGCCATTCCGACCAGTGTGAGGTGATACCTCATTGTAGTTTTGATTTGCATTTCTCTAATGATTAGTGATGTTGAGCATTCTTTCACGTGTTTGTTGGAAATCTGTATATCTTCTTTGGAGAAATGTCTGTTTAGGTCTTCCGCCCATTTTTGGATTGGGTTGTTTGAGTTTTTGATATTGAGCTGCCTAAGCTGCTTGTATATTTTGGAGATTAATCCTTTGTCAGTTGCTTCACTGGCAAATATTTTCTCACATTCTGAGGGTTGTCTTTTTGTCTTGTTTGTTTTCTTTTGCTGTGCAAAAGCTTTTAAGTTTCATTAGGTCCCACTTGTTTATTTTTCTCTTTATTTCCATTTCTCTAGGAGGTGGGTCAAAAAGGATCTTGCTGTGATTTATCTCATAGAGTGTTCTGCCAATGTTTTCCTCTAAGATTTTTATAGTGTCTGGCCTTACATTTAGGTCTTTAATCCATTTTGAGTTTATTTCTGTGTATGGTGTTGGGAAGTGTTCTAATTTCATTCTTTTACATGTAGCTGTCCAGTTTTCGCAGCATCACTTCTTGAAGAGGCTGTCTTTTCTCCTCCTTTGTCATAGATTAGTTGACCACAGGTGCGTGGATTTATCTCTGGGCATTCTCTCCTGTTCCACTTATCTATATTTGTGTTTTTGTGCCAGTACCTTACTGTCTTGATTACTGTAGCTTTGTAGTATAGTCTGAAGTCAGGGAGCCTGATTCCTCCAGCTCCGTCCTTCTCTCTCAAGATTGCTTTGGCTATTCGGGGTCTTTTGTATTTCCATACAAATTGTGAAATTTTTTGTTCTAGTTCTGTGAAAAATGCCACTGGTAGTCTGATAGGGATTGCATTGAATCTGTAGATTGCTTTGGGTAGTATAGTCATTTTCACAATGTTGATTCTTCCAATCCAATCTTGGTATAGAGATATACCAAGAACATGGCTTATCTTTCTATGTGTTTGTATTGTCTTTAAATTCTTTCAACAGTGTTTTATAGTTTTCTACGTACAGTTTTTTTTGTCTCCTTAGTAAGGTTTATTCCTAGGTTGCAATGGTATATGGGATTGTTTCCTTAATTTCTCTTTCAGATTTTTCATCATTAGTGTATAGGAATGCAAGAGATTTCTGTGCATTAATTTTGTACCCTGCTACTTTACCAAATTCATTGATTAGCTCTAGTAGTTTTCTGGTAGCATCTTTAGAATTCTCTATGTATAGCATCATGTCATCTGCAAACAGTGACAGTTTTACTTCTTTTCCTATTTGGATTCCTTTTATTTCTTTTTCTTCTCTGATTGCTGTGGCTAAAACTTCCAAAATTATGCTGAATAATAGCTGTGAGAGTGGGCAACCTTGTCTTGTTCTTGATCTTAGAGGAAATGGTTTCAGTTTTTCACCATTGAGAACAATGTTGGCTGTGGGTTTGTTATATATGACCTTTATTATGTTGAGGTAGGTTTCCTCTCTGCCCACTTTTTGGGGAGTTTTTTTTATCACAAATGGGTGTTAAATTCTGTTGAAAGATTTTTCTGCATCTATTGAGATGATCATATGGTTTTTATCCTTCAGTTTGTTAATATGGTGTATCACATTGATTGATTTGCGTATATTGAAGAATCCTTGCATTCCTGGGATAAACCCCACTTGATCATGGTGTATGATCCTTTTAAAGTGTTGTTGGATTCTGTTTGCTAGTATATTGTTGAGGATTTTTGCATCTATGTTCATCAGTGATGTTGGTCCCTAGTTTTCTTTTTTTGTGACATCTTTGTCCGGTTTTGGTATCAGGGTGATGGTGGCCTCGTAGAACAAGTTTGGGAGTTTTCCTCCCTCTGCTATATTTTGGAAGAGTTTGAGAAAGAATAGGTGTTAGCTCTTCTCTAAATCCTTGATAGAATTCACCTGTGAATCCATGTGGCCCTGGGCTTTTGTTTGTTGGAAGATTTTTAATCACAGTTTTAATTTCAGTGCTTGTGATTGGTTTGTTCATATTTTCCTAGTTCAGTCTTGGAAGTTTGTACGTTTCTAAGAATGTTTCCATTTCTTCCAGGTTGTCCATTTTATTGGCATAAAGTTGCTTGTAGTAGTCTCTCATGATCCTCTGGATTTCTTCAGTTCAGTTGTTACTTCTCCTTTTTCATTTCTAATTCTGTTGATTGGAGTCTTCTCTCTTCTTTGCTTGATGAGTCTGGCTACTGGTTTATCAATTTTATCTTCTCAAAGAACCAGCTTTTAGTTTTATTGATCTTTTCTACTGTTTCCTTCATTTCTTTTTCATTTATTTGTGATCTGATATTTATGATTTCTTTCCTTCTGCTAACTTTGGGGGTTTTGTTTTTCTTTTTCTATTTGCTTCAGGCATAAAATTAGGTTGAGATGTTTCTTGTTTCTTGACGTAGGATTGTGTTGCTATAAACTTCCGTTTTAAAATTGCTTTTGCTACATCCCATAGGTTTTGGGCCATCGTGTTTTCATTGTCATGTGTTTCTAGGTATTTTTTGATATCTTTGATTTCTTCAGTGATTTCTTGGTTATTTAGCATTTTATTGTTTAGCCTCCATGTGTTTGTATTTTTTACAGCTTTTTTCCTGTAATTTTTTCCTGTAATTGATACCTAGTCTCATAGCATTGTGGTTGGAAAAGATACTTGATATGATTTCAATTTTCTTAAATTTACTGTGGCTTGATTGTGACCCCAGTTACGATCTAATCTGGAGAATGTTCCATGAGCACTTGAGAAGAAAGAGTATTCTGTTGGTTTTGGATGGAATGTCCTATAAATATCAATTAAGTCCATCTTGTTTAATGTATCATTTAAAGTTTGTGTTTCTTTATTTATTTTCATTTTTGTTGATCTGTCCATTGGTGAAAGTGGGGTGTTAAAGTCCCCTACTATGATTGTATTACTGTTGATTCCCCTTTTATGGCTGTTAGCATTTGCCTTATGTATTGAGGTGCTCCTGTTGGGTGCCTAAATATTTTCAATTTTTATAACTTCTTGGAACACCAGGACCCTGTCAGCCACGTGGCTCAGAAGAAAAGGAAGAGAGAAAACAAAAACAAACAAACAGAAAACAAAAAACCAAACAGACAGAACCCTAGGACAAATGGTAAAAGCCAACTTATACAGACAAAATCACACAAATAAGCATACACATATACACTCACAAAAAGAGAAAAGGGAAAAAAAAATATATATATTAAAAATAAAAGGAAGAGAGCAACCAAACGAGAAACAAATCCACCAATGATAATAAGCACTAAATACTAAACTAAGATAAACATAAAATCAGAAAGAAATTAGATGCAGAAAGCAAACTCCAAGTCCACAGTTGCTCCCAAAGTCCACCACCTCAATTTTGATAAAATTTGTTGTCTATTCAGGTATTCCACAGATGCAGGGTTTATCAAGTTGATTGTGGGGATTTAATCCACTGCTCCTGAGGCTGCACAGAAAAATTTCCCTTTCTCTTCTTTGTTCGCACAGTCCTGGGGTTCAGCTTTGGCTTTGGCCCCACTCCTGTGTGTAGGCTGCCTTCAGAAGTCTGTTCCCCACCCAGACAGGACGGGGTTAAAGCAGCGGCTGACTAGGGCTCTCTTCCTCATTCAGGCCGGGGGGAGCGAGGGGTACGTAGTCATAATTGGAATGCAGGGCGAGCCTGAGGCGGCAGAGGCTGGTGTGACATTGTAACACCCGTGCTGTGTGTTCTCCTGGGGAAGCTGTCCCTGGATCTCGGGACCCTGGCAGTGGCAGGCTGCACAGGCTCCAGTGGGGCTGTGGATAGTGACCTGTGACTGCACACAGGATTCTTGGTGGCAGTGGGAGCAGGTTAGCGGTTCATGTCAATCTCTGTGGTCTGAGCTGATAACCACATCTTGTGCCTCCCTCTGGAGCTCACTTAGGCAGTGTTCTGCCTTCTGTGGGTGCACTGGAAAGGAATCCCCTCTCCTTGCACACCCAGAAACAAAGGTTTCTTTCCTCTCCGGCAGGTCCAGACCTTTTCCCGGACTCCCTCCCAGCTAGCTGTGGCACACTAGCCCCCTTCAGGCTGTCTTCATGCAGCCAACCCCAGTCCTATCCTTGGGATCTGACCTCCAAAGCCAGAGTCTCAGCCCCCAGCTCCGATCCGCCCCGGCGAGTGAGCAGACAAGCCTCTCGGCCTGGTGAGTGCCGGTCGGCCCTGATCCTCTGTGCGGGAGTCTTTCCGCTTTGCCCTCCGCACCCCTGTTGCTGCGCTCTCCTCCGCGGCTCCGAAGCTTCCCTCCCGCCCACTCCCCATCCCCACCAGTGAAGAGGCTTCCTAGTGTGTGGAAACTTTTCCTCCTTCACAGCTCCCTCCCAGAGGAACAGGTCCTGTCCCTATTCTTTTGTCCCCGTTTTTTGTTTTTCTTTTGCTCTACTCAGGTACATGGGGATTTTCTTGCCTTTTGGGAAGCCTGGGGTCTTCTGCTAGCGTTCAGTAGGTGTTCTGTAGGAGTTTTTCTTCATGTAGATGAATTTTTGATATACTTATGGGGAGGAAGGTGATCTCCACTTCTTACTCCTCTGCCGTCTTGAAGGTCACTCTATTTTTCACTAAGACCAACTATCATCTACCTGGTGACTCAGTGATAGAGGCTGATGGAGGTTTTGTCATCCTACAGCTGTGCCATCTGGAACACATGGCCTCCATGGTCAATGTGGCAGGTAAAGGGAAGTGCAAAAAGGTCTTAGAGTGGAAAATAAATATTTCATCTCAGAGATGATACACATCACCTCCTCTCAGAGCCCATTGTCTAGTACTAGACACATGGTCCTATCAGACTACAAGGCAGTAGGGAAATGTAATTATTATCCTGTGCCTGAAAGAGAGTGGAACTGGATATAGGTAAACACTGAAAATCTAACCACAAAATCATATTGTGCTAGTTTATTAAATGGAGAAGATAATCAGTGGGTTGTCATTGTGCTGACGATAATTACTGTGTCAAACATGACACATGACAAACTTTAGCGGATTGATGTGTGAACACAATTTTTAAAACGTATCCTGAAGTATAACTAGTGACATATACACTTAAAGTGAGTATCTCTATTAACACAAAAGAATATTCAGTAAGAGCTCACCAGCACTCTTGAGTGGTAGAAGCCTCTTAGGTACTACTTTCTATACCTCGGTTTGGGGTAATTAACCTGTCTGTTATAATTGGAATCCCACAGAGAAAAGGGCACAACCTTCTGAGGCCTTCTGGGAGTAGAACTGTAAAGGATATGAGGTAGAAGGACAGAGCATTTTAAGTCTCTCCAGAGACATAAATGGCTTTGGGGTAGATAAAACATCCCCAAATTGCTCTGAAGCCATCCAAGTATTAAAAATTCCATGCAACAGAGAGCTGTGTTAAACTGAAATAAGACACCATGTAGGCATTCAGCCTGGGGGAAACAACCAACTCTACTCTAGAGGTCATGGTTGGCGGGAGGTGGGTTGATCATGGAAGTGTGTAGCCATGGCTCATAATGCATGAACCTGACAATGTTTGCCTACCATCTAATGAGCTAGACTCTCCAATAAGACATCAGTGCCCAAAGTACTGAAACTGTGAATTGGAAGAAATAACCACAGGGATAATAAAACTATTTTATAGGCTTAGAAAAATAGAAAGCAGTGTTTCAAAATGAGTCATGCTATACAACTGGTAAGTCCATACAGGAAGAAAAATTGGTAATAGGGAGTTAATAAGAGAGAACTAGATGAAAACTGTGCCTTTGTATCTTGGCTATGATTTTATTTCTAACATCTCTATTGGGTATAAAGAGTAAGAGCTGCCTGGGAAGTAACATTGTCCAGACACAATTCCCAGAAGTATCATTTTCCTTTTGTTCTTCCAAGCAATTGTGTTAAATTTATGACTATCCCAAGCTGCCAGCCACTCCTCCTGAGTGTGAGCTGGGCCACAGGGCTCTATTTTCCCAGCTCAGTTCAGAGTCCTAGAGACCTGTTCATTGCAGCTTCTGTAAAACTATCTGGTTCTGTTCTAAGGAAGAGTGGATACAATAGATGACCGTTCTTCAAATGGTGAAAAAATATGAGACGACTCTAATATTGGGTTGAAAAACTGTATATCCATGTAAATAAAGTGACATATATGCCTGTCAATGTTCTTGGGAGGGTCACTGTCTTCAAGGTTCTGGGATATCTAATTGTTAGCTCTTCTTTATTGGCTGAAGGTAAATGGTGTACTTCAGAAAGAATCTACAATGTTTATGCCAAATTTTTTACAGGCTAAGAGTGTCATTCTTGTACACAACATTCTGAGGTGAATTAGAACTTACATCATCTGTAGGTCATCTTGCATAAAGTTGAAAACACATGAACCTAGCACTACACACACACTCACACATGTGTACACATATACACACACATATACATGTATGAATTGATTGTTATTATTTTAGCGGCCATATGCTCCTAGGAAACACTAGCTTCTTTCTTTAATTTACCATGGATTCTGGCCAAATGCAAGGATTTCTGTACTTTGAAGAGTACAGCATTACAGCATTCACCGTTTTTTTTCCAATTAGTAAGAAAAAGTAAAATGTATCAGAGACTCTTAGAAAATATTTCCCTGAAAACCAAGGCATTTTGGCCATTGTCATGATTATAACCATTCCTTTATCTGGGGACAAGAATGGACTTGAAACGTTGTTACCTAGAGACCACAGAACACAAGGTGTGAGTCCTTCAACTCTCAAGGGAAAATGTATGTAAGTTACCATAAAAGTAAACAATAAATGTTGAGATATTCTGTAGTCTTGTTATCTTACATCATGGCATGATAAATGTTTTACGCTTATTACCTTGCTATATCCCTATCAGTAAATAGGAGAAACTTAACTTACTTTTAAATATTTTTCCTAGAGAAGAGAGGAAGCCCCACTTACAGAGCCCCACATGCAAAAGGAAAACTTGTCACTGTATATTACTACCGTCACACATGCTGAGAATAAGTGAGACAGGCAGGTTCTCACCCCCAGGAGAAATAGTGTGGGAGTGTGGTCTGCTGAGGATAACAGGGCTGGTCACACATACCTGCTCACCTCTTCTAAGATGGAAAAGGAGAGCATAGTCTTCACTGATTCCAGAAAAGAAAAAAAATTAACCTACTCCAGTAACAAGAAGCCATACCAAGCATTTTCTTCATTTTGCACCAAGACATTTTAAGTTGAAAATAAAAATATTTTTCTAAAGGAACAATCTTTCCTTTCATGTGTCATGTGTCTTCTAACACATCCACTCACTGCCTTATACAAAGAATCAAGTGTATCTCTGCTGATCCCTAGAATACCAGCTTCCTGATGTATTCATGAAGTTCTTCCTTTTCCCTTATCACATCTTCTCCTTACTCCTTGCATTTAAATTATTTCTCTAATTCCCATCTTACCTTTTGAAGGTTTTCCTTTTTCTCTGTCATTAAATTATGGGATTCAGACATTTTTCCTTGAAGTACAAAATAAACCACTCTCAAAGAGATTCGAAGTCCTGGTGGAACTTAAATCACAGCATTGGCAACCTAAAATGGAAAGTGACAGAATGAAATGTTTTAATTCGGGGGGTTTATAGTCTTCTTAATTATTTTCATTTCTCTCTAATGTTTTTGTCTCAATGGGGAAAAGAGAGGTGTTATTTATCCATCTCCTTCAAACCAAAATATAAATTCTATGCAAATTTAAACATTCCAGATCATCGAAGTCCCTTGGCCATTATACCACCTAAATTTGCTCATTGGTTATCTCTCCCTCAGACTTAAGTACCCTTAGTCACCCCTCTGTCCCAAGATCTACCCCATCACCAACATCCCCTGCCTATGTGCACAATCTCTCTTCTCCTCACCTGATATTAGTTTTCTTTATCTCTTTTTCTTGGGTTTACCCAGGCAACTCAAAATCCCTCTTAACTTTTTTTTTCTCATTTTTCTATTGTGTTAATATATACATAAAAATTTTATTATTTTAATCATTCATAAGTGTACAATTCAGTGGCATTAAATACATTCATAATGTTGGCTAACCATCACCATTTTCTATACCCCAAACTTTTTCATCATCCTCAACAAATACTCTGTACCCATAAAATTATAACTAGTCCTTCCCCTCTTCCCCTAGCCCCTGGTGACCTCTATTCTACTGTCTGTCTCTGTGAATTTGCTTATTATAGGTAGTTCATGTAAGTGGAATCATACAAAATTTGTGTATCTATATCTGGCTTATTTCACTAAGCATACTGTTTTGAAGGGACGTCTATGTTTTAATAATTATCAAACTTTAGTATTTTTTTCTATTGAGTATTATTCCATTGTATGTATATACCACATTTTATTTATCCATTAACCTGTTGATGGGAACTAGGACTATTTCCACCTTCTGGTTATTGTGAATAATACTGCAATGAACACTGATGTACAAATATCTGTTTGAGTCTCTGCTTTTAATTCTTTTGGGTATATGCCTATGAGTGGAATTGCTGGGTCGCATGGTAGTTCTATGTTTAATCTTTTGAGAAACTGCCAAACTGCTTTCCACAGTGGCAGCATTTTACATTCCCACCACTCATGCATGGGGGTTGAATTTCCCCATATCCTTGCCAACACTTATTATTTTCCATTTTTATTATTATAGTCATCCTATTATGTGTTAAGTGGTATCTTGTTTCCATTCACATTTCCCCAGTGACTAATGATGTTGAGCATCTTTTCATGTGCTTACTGGTCATTTGTATATCTTCTTTGGAGAAATGTTTAAGTCCTTTGCTCATTTTTGAACTGGGTTGTTTGGTTTTTTGCTTTTGAGTTTTAGGATTATTTATATATCCTGGATATTAATCTCTTAACAAGCATATGATTTGCAAATATTTTCTTCCATTCAGGAGGTTGTTTTTTCACTTTCTTGATGATATCCTTTGATGTACAAAAGTTCTTAATTTTGATGACATCTATTTTTTTTCTTTTGTTGCCTGTGCTTTTGGTGTCATATGCACAGAGTCATTGTCAAATCTAATGTCATGAAGATTTTCCCCAAAATTTTCTTCTAAGAGTTTTACAGTTTTAGCTCTTAAGGTTAAGTCTTTGATCCATTTTGAGTTAATTTTTGTATATGATGTAAGACAGAAATCCAGCTTCATTCTTTTGCATGTGGTTATTTAGTTTTCCCAGCACCACTTATTGAAAAGACTGTTCCCAGCTCACCCACTTTATATTCAAAGCAGCCAACAGAAGTAAATAGTAGAGCAATTTACCCTAGGGAGACAAGATTCTAGAAGCATGTCCAGGCAGTCATGATTTTATAGAGGAGGGATGATTTACTATAAGTTCCATGAAAGGAGAAACTGTTTCTGTCGAGTTCAACACAGGAACCTCAGCTGCTAGAATCATGCCTGGCACATCATAGGCTCTCCATAAATATTTGTTAGAAAAAAAAATCAATGAATAAAGGACTTATCCTTTGCACTCTAAAATAAAGTGTAAGAAGAAGGCAAAGATTGTGTAGGCTAGTGATAGATTTGAAAGTTCTGACACGTGGTAATGGAGATATTTCTGGGGAAATTCAGCCTTCCTGATCTCAGTGACACTAGAATGCCACCACCATAGAGCATACACAGCTGTAATCTGCTGGTTTCCATGGTTCTCTCCTTTACTACAGTGAAACTGTGAAGGCAGCAACACCCTCCATACTCCCTCCTCACGGTTTTGCGCCTACACTCTGTCCTTGGCCTAGAATACTCTTTTCACTTCCCAATTACACTCATCTTCACACCCCACACACAACTGAGCATATACCCAACACAGATGTGCATACACACACTTCGCCCAGCTAATCCTTATCACTTTGAATATCTCAGCTCAGTATCGCTTGCTCTCCAATACCTTCTCTGTCTCTATCCTGACAAGGTCAGTCCTCCAGCCAGATCATCCTTACCACTCAACACATATCAGTGTATATCTGTGACATGATTTGATAAACGTTTCTTTCCCTCAACTGCCATAAGCCTACCACACTTCTATGTGCATAGTAGGATCTCAAAAACTGCCCAGTAAACAGTCCTATAGGAGACACCCCAAGTGTGGTTAACTGTCATTATTCAGAATAAATCATTATCTAGATCTAAAGATGATATTAAAATAGTGAGTTGGACTGGTAGGCAAAGACCATCAGACAACAACCATGAACACAATGACAAAAACAACTCAAGAGAAAAACTCTTCACTGTGTTCCTCTCTCGCTAATCGCAAGCAAGCAACATTCACATTTGAAAATGAGTTTAGCTGAGGACTATTGATTTTCTCTCTGCTTTGCCTCAGGCTTTGTGCTGAGACTCCAGCTCTCAAGAGGGAGAACACCTTGCCCTGATTCCACTTGGCCTTGGTTTACCTCCAGCTCAAACATGCTTGCCTGTCTGTCAGATTTAATTAAAGGGCAAGATAATAGCAACAACAGCAGAAGCAGGGTAGTCAAGAGACCTTGCTTGTTTTGTGAAATGGAACATTTAAAGAGGATTTTCAGAAGGCAAATGAAAATCTTCCCTAATTTTTATTAGGGAATCTTTCCATCTTCCCCAATTTTTATTTGAAAAAAAATGTCCAACCCCTAGAGAATCTGAAAGGATATTATAATGAATGCATATGTATTCTTCATTTAGATTCACAATTGCTAGCATTTTGCCACATTTGCTTTATCTGCATATATATGTGCACACACACATTTTATGGGTACAGAGTATTTGTTGAGGATGATGAAAACACACACACACACACACACACACACACACACACACACACACAAACACACAGTGGATTTTTTTGCCAAAATCTTTTGAATGTAACTTGTAGGCATTATAATATTTCAACCCTAAATACTTTAGACTATATCTACCTGTAGAACACAAGGACCTTATCTTACAGAACTATACTACTATTATCACACCCAAGAAATTTAACACTAATATGGTAATTGCCTAACATGTAGTCTTCAAATTACCCAAGTTCTCCCCAAATATACTTTATAGCTCTTTCAAAAATCCAAGATCCAACTAAAGGTCTCTCATTGCATTTGTTTTTTTATGTTTTCTTATTGTCTTTAATATACACCCTCCTCTCCTTTATTCATCTATGTTTGTTTGTTTACTTTTATTCATGGGCAATTTTTTAGAGAATTTCATGCTAGTTGTCTTGCACAATTGCCCCAAATTTTGGATTTTTCTGATTCTTCATGACTGAATTCTAGTTAAACATTTTGTGGAAGCTATTGTGCAATTGACTTTGAATAACATCAGGGGGCACATAATGCAAGTTTATCCTATTATTGGTGTTGCTAAATTTGGTCAGTTGATTAAGGTGTTAGTCCCCAGGTGTCTCCATTATTAAGAATCTCAAGTGACCTGTGAGATCATGGTTTGAAATCTCATAAATGCCTTTTTCAAGACACTTTTAACCAATGGCTTAAACTTCTGTTATTGACTCTCCATGAATCAATTATTTCTTGATGTTACCAAACAGTGACTTTCTATTCTATTATTCCAGTGACATATATTAGTTAGTATTCTTATGTTAAGAAAGCTCCCTTTTCTCTTTCAAAGGGGGGGAGGTGTAGATTGCGTCTTGAAGACAAGACCCCAAAGTGTGTAGGAATAAAGCCCACAGTACTAATCACATCCTGCTTAAATGTTCCACATGTAGTTAGACGCTTTCCTGTAAGACTGGTCTTCTCTGATGTGGGTTCCAAGCCCTCAAAGATCTTTGGATACCCCAACAGCATAGGTGTCTGATTTTTCTGGCTCTCTGAGCATGAAAATCACCAACATTATATGAGAAATTTAGAGTCAAAAGTATGGAAACACCCTTGTAAACTATGCACATGTAATTCCTTATTAGGGCTGAGGTTAACCCAGTAGGGGACCAGTTTGTGGTGGAAATAGCATAGGAGATCTTAGGGTCCATATTGAAACAGTTGTGGCAAGGAAGATGCATTAAGTACTGTCAAATCCATAAACGCTTAACGCCTAGTGTACAAACCAAGTAGGATAAGAGGAATAAAGGAGAATGAGCAAGAGATGGAGGTTCCAATGCATGTCTGAGACAAGTAGGAGAGGGGCACAGAGGGGCTCTCTTATCTACTTCAGAATACTTTGGACTTACTGAAGATTGAACACAGTTTTAGCTCCCCTCAATGGAGCCCCTACTATGTGAGAACAGACTGCGTTAACTGCATCAAATGTCTGATTGGTGTAGACAAGATTGTTGGGGTGATGTCCACATGACACTCTTGCACCTAGTCTCTGTGACTCAGTTCCAGTGGGATTTGGTCTTCTGCGGTCTCAGCAACAAAGCTGACATGTAATCTCTCCATCTCTACGTGGCAAGGAAGTTCCTGCAGAGGTTAGCAAAGGGGAAAGTGGGCTTCCCCTAGTGGCACAGTGGTTAAGAATCTGCCTGCCAATGCAGGGGACACGGGTTTGAGCCCTAGTCCGGGAAGATCCCATATGCCGCGGAGCAACTAAACCCATGCACCACAACTACTGAGCCTGTGCTCTAGAGCCCGCGATCCACAACTACTGAGCCCACGTGCTACAACTACTGAAGCCAGCGTGCCTAGAGCCCGTGCTCCACAAGAGAAGCCACCGCAATGAGAAGCCCGTACACCGTAACAAAGAATAGCCCCCGCTCGCCGCAACTAGAGAAAGCCTGCGCGCAGCAACGAAGACCCAATGAAGCCAAAAATAAATAAATAAAAGTAAATAAAAAGAACAAAAAAAGGGTGACATTTAAAAAAAAAGAAAAGGGGAAAGTGAGTACACGTGTGGGGGGTGGGGGAGTACGGCGGCAGGGAGCAGAGGGTAGAGACAGGTGTATTTAAAGCAGCAGAACAATCAGTACTAGGCGGGGCAATTTTGGGATTAGCGCTTTGGATTCTATTTTATTCTATTTTTTATAAAAAGGAAAGATCTCTCTCTGATGAAGAAGTCATGCTGCTCTATTGTAGTCTCACCTCCACTCACACAGTTTCACCCCGTTTCATTTGTGACCCACTTCCTTCATTTCCTTTGCTTGTTTCCTTCAAGAGCAGTTTTAGCTCCCAACCCCAGCCAGTACCTTGCTTAAACTGCTTTAATCCCCAAGTGCTTCTTATATTGATTTTAAACAGCTAAGCTGCCAATCAACTCCTCTCCTTGTGCAGCAGCTGAGGGCAGAGAGATTAACACAAACAAACAAATAAGGCTGGAGCCAGGAAGTTGGTTAGAATTTCCAAGTGAATGTCAGCACACACCGGCAGTCCCTCTTTCCCCCTCCCATCATGGAGGTGCAAGGTTATTACAAACAGACTATGCTTAGCTTTGTAATGTTAACAATAGCCAGCATTTAATGAATAGTTGCTCTGTGCCAGGAACCCTTCTAAATACTGTACTCTTATAAACTCATATAATCCTTGCAACAATCACATGGGGTAAGTCATATCAATATTCTGTTCTAACAGAAGAGGAAACTGAGGCACAGAAAGGTTAAGTGACACATCTAAGGTCACCTTAGCTAGTGAATGGCAGAGCATGATACCAAAGGCAGTCTGTCTTTAGAATATGAACTAGTAGCCAGTAAGCTATATGGACTCCCTTGCCAGTAAGCTATATGGACTCCCTTGCCTAGTTACAAAGTCCTCCCCAGGCTGTAGCACAGAGAGAAGCAGGAATGCCCCCTTCCAAAATGCAGAGGGGAGACTGGTCAACACAAGTAAAAGTTAAATACCTTTTAATCCAATAAGCATTCATGAAGCCCTGGTTACGTACGGGCACTAAGCTTGACGTTGGAGATACAGAGATGGCGAAGATGCAGTTGCAGCTATCAGAGACGTCAAAAGAGTGAAGTAAGTCAGAAAGAGAAAAACAAATACCATATGCTAACACATATATATGGAATCTAAAAAAAAAAAAAAACGGTTCTGAAGAACCTAGGGGCAGGACAGGAATAAAGATGCAGACGTAGAGAATGGACTTGAGGACACGGGGAGGGAGAAAGATAAGCTGGGACGAAGTGAGAGAGTGGCATGGACATATATACACTACCAAATGTGAAATAGATAGCTAGTGGGAAGCAGCCATATAGCACAGGGAGATCAGCTGGGTGCTTTGTGACCACCTAGAGGGGAGGGATAGGTAGGGTGGGAGGGAGGGAGACGCAAGAGGGAGGAGATATGGGGATGTATGTATATGTACAGCTGATTCACATTGTTATAAAGCAGAAACTAACACACCATTGTAAAGCAATTATACTCCAATAAAGATGTTAAAAATATATATATATCTAACAGAATCTAATCACAGATAAGCAGTCCACCTGGGAAGATGGTAGCGAAAGAGGAAGGAGAGGCAGGCAAGTGATCAAACAGCTCCTAATCGTTCACTTTATGACTCAAACCTCACTTCTTCTAGGAAGCCTTCCCTAACTACCTCCCGCTGCTTTGCTCTTGTCATATCACTTGCTCTTTTTTCTTTTCCCCTAAAGATTTATTTATTTATTTAATTTATTTTTGGCTGCATTGGATCTTAGTTGCGGCATACAGGCTCCAGGGCGCATGGGCTCTGTAGTTGTGGCGTGCGGGTTCCAGAGCATATGGGCTCTATAGTTTGCGGCACGCAGCCTCTCTAGTTGAGGTGTGCGAGCTCAGTAATTGTGGTGCATGGGTTTAGTTGCACTGCAGGGAACTAGGATCTTAGTTCCCTGACCAGGGATCGAGCCCGCATCCCCTGCATTGGAAGGCAGATTCTCTACCACTGGACCACCAGGGAAGTCCCCATGTCACTCACTCTTGAACACTGCAATGGTAGGATCACCTGGTTGTTTCTCCAACTAGATAAGGGGCCTGCAAATGACATCTTAAAGGGCAAATCTGGCCCACCACCTGTTTTTATAAATATTTATTGAAACACAGTTGTGGTCATTTGTTTACATATTGTCTAGGACTGCTCTTAAGCTACAACAGCAGAGTTAAACAATTGCATCAGAGACTTTTTGGCCTGTGAAGCCTAAACTAATTACTATCTAACGCTTTTAATAAAAAGGTTGCTGACCTCTATACCAGACTATCAATATTTTTAAGGCAGGAGCTTGCTCTTTATTTCTGAATCTGTAGTAGCCAGCACTGCAGATCATTCTGGGTAAATTTGCATCCGTTAACCTCATAGAAGCATCATTTAAGTTTGTCCTGGGATAGATTCTTAAAATGAAGGTTCCTGCTGGACAGAGAAGCAGAGGGGATGCTGGAACTCCTACCCAGCTCTTCTATTTCCTGGCTCAGTGCACATCCCACCAGTGACACAGCAAATGGCCAGGTGATTTAGCAACCAAACCCAGGCCCGCTGAAACCACTCTGTAAGAACTAACACACATAACAAAGAGACACTTTGGGGCAGGCAGAGGGAACGAAGTGGAGACAAAGATAAAACAGACCATGTGTGGGATGATTTTCCACTTTTAATTTTCCTAGGGGGTGATATAACTTCTGTGACAGGTACGTTATTTTGGTTCTTCATTAGAACTCTTATTAGTATGGTATTGGATGTACCTAACTGCACCTGCTGTGTTAGGGATCATAAAGTGGTGTGTATAATGTTGCATCTATCTTGGGAAGGACCAAATGTGAGCTGGTGTGAGGGTGGGCAAGCAACAGATTGGACGGCGGGTAGAAATTACCTGCAAGATTTCCATGCTCTGAGCTGGTAACAAGCCCAGAATGAACACTTGATCCAAGCAATTGCTGGCAAGAGGGTCATCCGTCTTGAAAGAGAACATTTTTGCTCAAATCGCAGTGCACCATGCAAGAGCTCAGCTGGTCTGAACATTTTTTATATCTTGGTCCGCAGTTTTCTCCCAAGTGGTATGCGGGGAACAGTAAGTTTTCAGAGGGCTGGCTGCAACCTGCAGAGTCCGGAGGGAGGTGTAAACCTGCTGAAAAGGGGTGACACATGATCCCTAATTTATATGAGTAAGACATTGCCAAAGTGAGACAGGCTGGGCTTTTGTCGTCGTCGTTCTGGGAAATCTTGCTATGTTACATCTCAACTTGAATCAAGCACCCCAAAGGCTGTCAGAGTCTATATTTTTCCTTCCTTGTGAGACAGCTGAGAATCTCCATTCCCCTGTCATAGGCCGGTGGTCATTAGAACTTCAGGTTTAAAGGGATGTTCAAAATGAGCTTCTATCACTTAACTATTACAATTCAATTAGGGAGCTCTTACAACTGATGGTGCTTGAATACCTAATTTCTTGCATACCTCCTTTCTTGAAGAACTCAGATCTTCCCAAAGCACGCCGTAATATCTTGGACCGATTTAACTATTAGAAAATTGTACAGTGCACTTCATATAGTACAAATAGCGGTCTTCCTGATGTCAAAGGATGAGCCCAATCTTGCTTTTACATAATATATCTTCATGTGTTTGTAGATTGTTTCCTTTCTGTCCCTACCCCCAAATCGTAAGTATTCTCTTCTCTAGTTTATATAATCCCACTTCCTTCAACCTTTCCCACAGACGTGGTTTTGACTGCACTCACAACTTCGATTGATTTTTTGGTAACATGCCTCAACCTGTCTTTAGCTTTATTTTAGTCTGTTATCCAGAAGGAATGCAATGATGCAATGCTTCTTTCCTCCTGCTAAATGTGCTTCTCTCACAAGACAAAATACAGTACTTAGGACCACTCTCAGATGTCGAAACTAATCAGCTCTCAAGGAGAAGTCTTCACACCCTTATCATAAGTTTAAATCCAAAGACCAGAAAGCATTTCATGGGGGAGGGGGGTTATTAGGCACAGTGGATTCCTCCTCCTGATTTCAGAAGTACTCACCCAGTCACTGGAACATTGAGTTCTCTGGTTTAGATTCAAAGATAAGTTTTTTGGGTTTTGTTGTTGTGTAATTTTTCTAGGATTTGGGAAAATCTGTTCATTAATTTTGAAATTATTTTTTTCTTAGAGACTGTTGTGCAATAAAATAAAAGTAACCTGGATGGTTGTCAGCAACACTTTGTTAACTTACACCACTCACCTCTGAACTAGCTCCTTCTCGGTGACTGCAGTGCTTTGAAAATGCAGAGCTAATTTTCATGAGTTAACCCAGTGAGCTATGTTTTCTTTTTTTCTCTCTATGATTTTGGCAAGAGTTTTACTTTCCTAGCTATTCAAGTGATTTCCAAGCCATTTTATGGACAAAGATGTGGCACTTCGCTCGGGCCAGAACTTTTTCGAAAGAACCAAGCTGTAGGATGTCAGCAGTGGAGGAATCTGAGAAATCATCAAGCCAATGCTCTAACTTTGTGAGTGAATGTCAGCTAGAGGTTATCCTGGACTGAGTTGGAACATGAGACAAGGCTTCCTAAGAGTCATCAACTTCTGCTGAAATTGAGGGGTCTCACTAACATTCTTTTTTACTCTTATAGGATGGTAGCTATCAGAAATGCAATCATGGAAAATTAGACAATTTCTGTACTGCTTTTATTTCCTTCTTTTAATTTTTTTTTTTTCCTTTTCCTTTTCCTTTGGCTTTTTTCTAGAGTGCTTCTTGAAAATGTCAGCCTGTCTCAGCTACACTGAGGGGAGATAAGAAAAGGGGGATTATCCGACAGTGAAGTAGAGTGTTAGGGAGAGGGCTGTGAATCCTGGGAGCCTGTGGTGAAGGTGGAAGACAAGTCAAAGCCAGAGAGAAGGAGACGGTAGATAAGCACCCTGGAGTGGGCCATGCAAAGCCATCTCCGTGAGGCTTCGCGGCACCCTGATGTTCCGGGCACAGCCTGAACCACTGTGTTCCATAGCCCCAGGGGACGATGGGGTGGTCAGGGAACCCTGCAGAAACTGCAGCTAGCTTGAAACAGCCCCAAATCTCCCATTTTTATCTTTAAAGATTTATGTGAATTGTAGATTATACTCCATATTACTATAATCCATAAAATCTAAGATGCATTTATTATGAAACACATCGTTTTATCACTAAGAAAGAAAGAAAAAACACTGTAAATTAAACTGTGACATATCATTGATTGTAAAAGGCATTCTGATTTCCAAGGTGTTAAACCACAAATGAAATAATGGATATTTATCTGTTTTAATATAAAACTTTATTTTCCTTCTGTCTTCCCCCAATCTTTAAAATAATTTTACTTCATAAAATGCACCATGGTTGTCCTTTGGCTTTGTGTATCCACTGGTACCACATCACAAACCCCCAGAAGTATTCACACTCCCATTTAAGACACATTAATTACGCCATTTCCTACAAACATAAAAATGTTAGTGGTACAAAGCATCTTTGGGGCATACAGGGAGAAGCTGTGGAACTATTTTCATTTAAAACCCTATCAACTCAAGACAATTAAAAATTTATGTTCAAACAAAAACTTGCACATGAATGTTTATGGTGCCATTATTCATAACAGCCAAAAAGTGAACACAAGGCAAGTGCCCATCAAGTGATAAATGGATAAACAAAATGTGGTGTATGTGTGTAGTATTATTCAGACATGGAAAGGAATGAAGTACTGATACATGTTACACCTTGAAAACATGATGCTAAGTGAAAGAAACTAGTTACAAAAGACATGCATTATAGGAGCCCACTTATATGAAATGTCCAGAATAGGCAAATCCATAGAGACAGAAGTATTAGTGGTTTCCAAGGGCTGGAGGAAGGGGAGGATAGGAAGTGATGAGTGACTTTAATGAAAATAGGTTTTGTTTTGGGGTGATGAAAATGTTCTGTCATTAAATAATGATAACAGTGGTACAGCATTGTGAATATACTAAAAGACACTGAAATGTACAGTTTAAAATGGTTAAAATTATGAATTTTATGTTATGTGAATTTGATCTCAACTTTAAAAAAGGATTTTAAAAAAGCCATAAAAAAGTTTCCTGTTTCTCTCTGAGCCACCACCCCAGTTAAAAGCAGAAGCAACTGTGTTGGAAGTAGAATTGGGAGGATGTTCTAGCTCAGCCTTGCTCTTACTCCAAGAGAACCCCTGAGGTCCTTCTGCAAAACCCTGGGGTTCTGAGGAGCTAAGATGAAACCCACTGCCTTAAACTCTCCTCACAAAGTGGCTTTCTCTTTCCTGGTGAGTTGCAAGGCCCACACTGCCTTCTTCCAGGAGCAGGTTCCCTGAGTAGCAAGAATAGTGTGTTTCTCCAACATATGTCCCCTCTTTCCTTCTCCAGATCTTCCAGGTACTTCAGATTCAAACTGCTCCCTCCCTGGCACCAAGTTCCTCACACGTTTGGGAGCCAAGTTTTTATACCACCCACATCCTCCATGAAAGGCCAGGCATGAGGACACTGGAGAAGTAGCATGTTCTGCTGGAAAGATTATTTCCAACTTTGAATTCCCTTTGGAGTGATGCACATGCACATGTACATTTCACACTCACATGTGAAGTACGTGCTTTGCTCAGGCCAGGTGCTGCTGTGCTCAGAAAGGTCCAGGTGAGCCTGCCCTAAGCCCAGGATGTTTTGAGAGCTGATCACATCAGACTCGTTTATTCTATGTTCTGACTTGGCTATTTTTTCACAGTGACTTACTTGCCCGCACCTCCATATCCCTAGTTTCATGGCAGACATATCATCTCTGAGACCAGATTCGCCTGGTCCTCATGCCTGCCACTGTGTATTCTCTCCTTCTAGTAACTGTTGGCTCTCAGAGCAGCCTGGATAGAGGCAGCCAAGAGCCCCAGGTTCTACCTATGCTAAGTCACCAAGATGGAGCCCATGATGCTTTTCCCCACTTCTTTCTTTATGCTATTTTCTCTCCTTGACATACCCTTCCTTCTTCTTTTTGCCTGACTGTCTCACTCATGTTTGAAAACTTAGCTCAGATCCAGTAAATGGAGGCTTGGGCATGTCTGGAAAGATTCATCGTATCTCCCACACTACAAACATAAAAATGTTAGATATTATATAATAAAAAGTAAACAATACACATCCAGTCTGAAAGCATAGAGAGGGAAATCCACAATGCCTGGAGTTGGAGCTATGAATACAGACTGATCCCTACCTCACAGGGGTAGGGAGAGGTCATATAAATGAGTATGGGCTCTGCTCTCCTGGGTGAACTGAAACCCTGAAAAAATTCACAAGCCTTAAAAAATGCCCTATGTATAATATAGGGATTTTACCACTAGCCCTCCCCTCCCAGGGCTATAAGTGGAAATCAGATCCCTGTGAGAAGTCAGAATCCTTGGCCAAAGCCAAATATACTTGTAGACTTTAAATCCACATAATCTCCGGAGTGTTAAGACTCCAAATGAAAAACTAATTTATATATAAAAAAAGAATCTCAAACTATCAGTTTGCTTCTATAAGACAATACACAAGCGGCTCCCACTATACACACCCCTACTGAGACGATTTCCTAGTAAAAATTGTGTACCACACAAGGAAACAAGCCACAACGAAGGACAGTCTACATATGAAGCAAATGGAAGAATTTACACTGAATGAACCTGAACACTAGACAATCTGAAAGAGATTTTAAAGTGTATTTAAAGTGGTCAAAGGAGATAAATGAAAGTGGTACACGTAAGTCAAGAACAATAGAATATGGAACAAATAATAGGTGGATTTAAAAAAAATAAGTTTAGAAATTAATGTATTTGTAGATATTAAAAACACAATGGATGGATGATACAGTAGACTAGAAGAGAAGAGAATTCGTGAACTGGAATATAGCTTTGAGGAAATTACCTCAAACTGCAAAAAAATGCAGTTCACAGATATAAGAAGAAGGGTAACATGAGATCTCTAAGAACTGTGAATATCCAACATGCACTTAATAGAGAAAATGTAAATCTAGAGGCAAGTGATGTTCACAGAAAAATAGGCTAATTTTTTCCATTTTTTTTTTATTGTAGTAAAAAACTCGTAACATAAAATTTACAATCTTAGCCATTTTAAGTGTACGGTTCAGTAGTGCTAGGTATTAATACATTCACATTGCTGTGAAACAGATCTCCAGAAGTTTTCATCCTATAAATCTTAATTATATTTGTCAAACAACAAATCCTCATTTCCCTCCCTCCCAGCTCCTGGTAACAACCATTCTACTTTCTGTTTCTATGAATCTGACTACTTTATATACCTCATATAAGAGGAATCATATAGTAAATATTCGTCCAGTTTTGAAAACAGATCAAATCAACATAGAGGATCCTAGCTAAGAAAAGTAAAAACAAATCTATACCCAATATATTTTATACCAAAATGAAGACATTTTCAGACAGAAAAAAGACTGAAGTGGTTTGTCTGCTTACTGGCCTCTCCAAAAGGACTATTAAAGGTTGAACTGAAGTGAAAAAGGAAGCTGAATCTGAATGGAAGGTATAAGATGCAGGAAGCAAAGTTGAGTAAACAGTATTAAGCATACTGTTAGCACTAAATAAACACAAACCTCAAATATTTACATATAGAGCTGTGTGTACACATACACAAATAATGGAGGGGTTTTAAAACGGTGGAAATAAAATATTTGTCAGTACATGGAAAACACAGTTAAAGGGTCGTATGTGCTTCACAATATTCATGTAGAAAACAGAAATGATCAATTTTAAACTTATTAAATACAGCATGCATGTTTAAAATTGAAGATCAATCTCTAAATTAAGCCAAGTAGAATGTATAGTTTTCAATTTAAAAAGAGGAAATAAAGACAAAGTTTTTCAATTAATAGAAGGCAGGAAAGGAGGCAAAGAGAAGGCAAGATAAGGAATGCTACCCAGCAATGCAAATGAATGTCTAGATCTGGATGGGTAGATCACAAAAATATAACACTCAGGATAAAAGAGAAAGTTGTCAAAGTTTAGGTATGATTCTAACATATGTACCTCCTATAACAATGATATCATGATATGTATTGCTCATGGATATGTACAAATACATAAATATAATTGTGAAGTTCTAACATCGTTACCAGGCTAGGTGTTGTTTCTAGAGATTTAAAAAAAAAAAAAAGAGCATAGAATTGAAAAGTCCCACAAAGAAGTTTTCTACTATATTGGTAATCTCTAATTCTGTATAGGTTTTGAAGCATCTATGAAACAATGTTGGTATTAGCTACCTCCAGGTGGGGAGTATGTGTTTTATAATGTTGTATTAGTCTGATACATTTCTATAGATTTAAAATATTTCATGTCTATAGAAAGATTCAGCTCAGGATGCCTCTCTCCCAGGAAGCCCTCTCAGGCCCTTTGTCTCTAGACCACGTGTGATACCTCTCCCCTGTGCTCTCAAAGCTCCATGCACTCACCCTATCAAAGCACCTACTGTACAATGGCTTAGGAGGTGTTCTCCAGAAGCAGAGCCTGAGATAGGGGTTTGGGTCCATGCAATTTACACAGGGAGAGTACTAAAGTAGGGTAAGGAAGGGGAAAGAGTGGTCTGAGGCACAGCCTAGCCTTGGCCTGATCCACAGGACAGGATTCTAGAGCAAAAACTACGCCACAGCATTGTCTGTCCTTAATGTCCATTTGGCTGTGAGCTGCTCACTAGTGGAGGTGGGTGGCTTCGGGCAGCCAAGTGTCATTCTCTCAACAGGAGGTGTGAACCTTACCAGCCAATACTCACTGCAAGTAGAGCTCAGTGCACTGACCCTGTAAATGGCATATGCGTCAGCCTCTATAACACCTACATTATCTTAAAATGCTCATGGTCCTCTCTACCTTCTCAGTATATGAACTCCTTAAATCGGGGCTGGGTCCTACTAGTATTCTGACCTCCAGGCCTACCTCAGTGACTACACAGTGTAGACTCTAACACACACTTAATGGACTGAAATGAACCTGGAGGAAAGTGATCCAGCAATGCTAAAAGGGGAAAATCAATAGGAAAAAGGCCAAAAGTCTGTTCTTGCTTCTGTATTCCTGAACCCATTGGTGGAGGGCTGACTTGCTGATTTTCTGATAAATATATATGCATGCATGCATCTATTTTTTTTTTGCATGCATGCATCTATTCAGCATCTACTGTGTGCCAGGTACTAGAGATTAAAAACTGTATATATTAAGCTTATATCCTCAAGGAGATTACATTATAGTCAAATGAGTAAGGCAGTTGATTCCTATGAACTTATATTCATGGAAGGCCCAGCTTCCAGGATCAGTGGGAACATTCCATGCTGAATAATTGACGCTAACTGCCCATAAGCGCTTACAATTCAGAAAGGGAAACAGGACTGCACATAAACAAATTTGGTATCAGGTAAGCTGCTGTAAATGCAATAACTGGAGTTCAACTCTGTGATATATGTTCAGTATGATATATAATTCATTCATTCATTCAATTATTCATTTGTTCATCTTTCCTTTGAGCAAATATTTAACAAGGGACTGTTGTGTACTAAACACAGATGCACTGGGAATAGAGTATTGAACAAGATAACATGGTTCATAAATTTACAGACTACAGACTAGTAGGAAAGGCAAATATTCTAAAGTTACTTATGAATAAATATATAATGGCAAGTTGCAGTAAATCTAGCTTCAAGTTTCTTGCATGTGAAGAAAACCAAGTGCTATGAAGCAAGGTTATGGAGGATGCCCTGATTTGGTCTTAGGAGATATGAAAATCATCTCAAATGAATTAATTTTTTTGTTTTCTATGAACAAAGAATTTGGACAAGCAAGGAGTGAGGAAAAGAGTATTTCAGATGTAGGGAAGAAAATCACAAAGTTTCTGATGTTGGCTGGCATTTAGCACAGGATAAGAATGAGTTGGAGAATGGTTGGAGTGGGATCTTAGGGGCCAGATCATGAATTATTTTGCAGGCCTCTTTAAGATATCTGAATTTCATTCCAAATGTAAAGGGAGGCCACCAGAAAGTTTAAGCAGAGGAGTGATATGATCCAATATGTATTTTTAAAAGGATTAGTCTACTAGAGTGGAGAATGGATTGGAGGCAAACAAGAATTGATATGTGAGGGAAAGATAAACAGTTGTCCAGCACTGAGATGACAGCAGCTTGAAGCAGGCATGACAGATTCAATATGTATGTTGAGGATTGGATGGACAAAGCTGGGATGTAGATTGTCTATGAGAGGTGGAGGAGGGGAAGACAAGAATGATTCCAGATTTCAGGCTTAAGCAACTGGGTAGATGGCAGGACTATTATCTGAGATGCAGAAGGATGGAGTAGAAATTAATGCTGACTAAGAGAACTCAGGAAGGCCTCCAGGGGTAAGTGATATCTGGATGACAGGAATTATAAAGGAGGACATTAAAAAAGATTAATATAGGGAAAGGGGGTTGTTCTAAGCAGACAACGATGAGAACAAAAGCCTGGGGATGAAAGAATACATGGTCAGGAGAATGGCAGTGAAAGAGTATGGCACTGCGTATGCAAAGTGACACTGTGCAGATGTTGCTGTCAGGGTACAAAATTGAAAATTTAAGTGACATACGATATCAAAGTCTTTGAAATTAATCTGGGAAAAAGATAATTTTTAAAGGTTTTCAGGCAGTGGAATAATATGTTCAGACCGGGGTTATTTTTTTTTTAACTTTGTTAAAAAAAAATTTTTTTTTTTTTTTTTAGTTTTATTTTAGGAAGGTCTCCAGAATTTCTGGAGATCTGAAAGGGAGAAAAAATAGTTGGTGTTGGAGAAAGAGACATTTTGGGAAAATTGAAATATATGCAATCTTTTTTTAGCATCTCTAACAGATCAGTTTAAGAATATGAGCATGCATTATGTATAATTTGGGTTGTTTTTAAAAGTATCATGTTTCATGTTTGTTATATATAGAGCTGCTAAGGCCTGGACAATTCTTGGAATACATTTTATTTTCCCATTAGGATGGAGCTGTGGGTGTGGTGGCTACCCATTGGTCAACAATATTGCCTGGTTAAATCTTGCCATTTCCAACCTAAAGTTTCATATCTATTTTATAATTCAAAAAAGAAAGGCTGGTTTTATTTTTATTTTTGAATGGCCTGATCTATTGCCCACTAAAGTGTTCTCTGGACCAAAAAGCAAAGGAAAGAAAAATATGACTGGGAAATTATGGGACAGCATATAATGTTCATGGTGTGGAAATACAAAAAATATATTAAAATAATTTTCCTAGTTATGCTTTCCTGGTACTTTTTACATTAAAAAAAAAAATCAAAGCAGTGTCCTTGATCTTGACCAGGTCAAGGTCAGTGTCAAATCAAAGCAGTGTCCTTGACCTTGACCAGTGTCCAGACTCCTTGACCAGGAGTCAGTAAACTTATTCTGTGAAGGGTCAGATAATAAATATCTTAGGCTTTGTGGACTCTGATCTCTGTTGCAACTCTTTAACTCTGCCTGTAGCACCAAAGCAGCCATAGATGATACAGAAACAAAGGATCATGGCTGTGTTCTGATAACTTTGTTCACAAAAACAGGTGTTGAGCCATATTTGTTGACCCTTGCCCAAGGCCCCCAAATCTGATAATATCATAAGGATTCTTTTTTTTTTTTTTTGCCATAAACAGGCCTCTCACTGTTGTGGCCTCTCCCGTTGCGGAGCACAGACTCCGGACGCGCAGGCTCAGCGGCCATGGCTCACGGGCCCAGCCGCTCCGCGGCATGTGGGATCTTCCCAGACCGGGGCACGAACCTGTGTCCCCTGCATCGGCAGGTGGACTCTCAACCACTGCGCCACCAGGGAAGCCCAAGGATTCTTGTTTTTGGCTACTCTTTAAACGTGTCTATTTCTGCCTTTGTAGATCATACAGTTTATAGAGTATCACTATGGCTCATCTGCCACTTATAAATGTTGCTCAGTGTAATCCACTCATATTCAGGTAGAGCCAGTACCCAGTAAAAGTGAGCCTCAGGTATGGTAGCCCCTTGTCTTAATCAAGGTTATGAAAATTTGTTCCCAAATTCGAACTTACTTTAGTGTCCCCCACTTTTGATTTGTCTTGAGTTAATGTTTTTAAACATCCTGCTTGATGACTAGTAAAATTTGTTTCTCGGGTAAAATTCTCATTCACCCTCAGAGAGTGGGGAAGAGAAACAGCAGCAGGAAGAAAAGGAAAATGAGAAAAAGGATGACGCAATGGATAAAGTGGAGGATGCTCTGCATGGTTTTGGTTGTTGCTGTTGCTGTTGTTTTGCCTAGAACTCACAGGCCAGGCTCTGTGCCAAAACCTTGACAATGTTATTTCCCCCAACAGCCCTACAAAGGAGGTTACAGTCACCATGTAACTCTTGGCAGGAACACTTTTAGGTTGGGTTTCTCCACAGACAGATACTGGGACAAGGATTTGAATGCAAATAGTCAACCAGAGAGGTAATCCCAGGAAACAAAGGGAGGGAGGGAGAAAATGAGCCAGGAAAAAGGGAAAGACCGTAGGGAATACGTTATCGAGGGGACAACTGACACTCAATCCGTGTCAACTGACACTCAGCCCTTTCAGAGACTGTGGAACACACCTCACAGCTGTTCCCCTGAGAAGCCAGGAGGCTTATCTAACCAACAAACCCCATCCCTTGTTGGTTACGTTTGCTCCTGGGGCCCTTAACCCCTTGCACCACATGTGGGTTGGTCCCATTCCTGAAGCTGGAGAAAGGCTTTAGGGAGAGACAAACAGGTGCTAGAGGCAGGAACTGATTGTGTGTACACGAATTGTCCACTGAACTTCCAGATGACCTCTGACAGGGACCAGGGAGCTATGGGTAGGGCACCAAGCAGATGTGCTACAGACACTGAGGACAAAGTCTCTAGGGCGTGCATGGTTCTACTTTACCTGACTCACACCCATTATTTGTTCCTCTTTTGTCCCCACTCAACACTATTATCAGTCCTAGAGCTAAAGGGAAGTCTAGGGCCAGTCTCCAAGAAGGGGCTTCAACTGATAATTCTTCTAATTTTTCCAAGCCCTCTCTCTTCCCAGTATGTCAGAGCCCACTCTTAACGCTAAAAATTTCAGTTCGCATTCACTCTAGCACAATACAATTTTAGTAGGAAAGAAATCAATGCAACAGAGTCACAATCCATTAAATCACCCCCAGCCTTGTCATTTACCTGCATGGAATACAGATGCAGGATTTACTAGGTAGTCACCCATAGATGGTGTGGTTCACAAGTCTGATGATGGCTATTTTAACAGCAATGGGGAAATTTTCTTTGTTTGCAAACTTAGAGGCATGCACCCAGGAATGGAGGGAAAAACGTGTTTCAGAAGAAATATCAAGTGCTTAATAAGTGTTAGCTAGTATCATTATCATAGATTTTTGAAAAACTGACTAGTTTTTAAGATACCTTCCCCTCCCCTGCTTTAGCTCTGTCTTTCTGAGTTGGAATAAGCAGGAGACTGATTTATTTATAGCACAAGGGCTAACATATGGGAAAGACATGAGACCTTGTTTCTGTGTTCCTCTAGAGGGCAGAGCCAGAATTGATAGAGGGAAGGAACTCCAAGAAATAATTGAACTCAATATGAGGGAGAACTTTCTGGCCGTTAGCATGATCCAAGACTAAAGCTACACTGCCTTGTGAAGTACTGAGCTCCCCATCACTGGAGGGCCTAGCTTCCCATGTGTTGCAGCCAGAATAGTGGGAGAGCTATGGCATTAAGTGAATGCAGGAAAGAGATATAATCACTGCAGTTTCCTTGAAATCACAGTCTCTGGAGTCTGATAGCCTGGGTTTAATCTTGGCTCTGTTACTCTTACCTACTCTGAGTTTGCGTCTTCTAATCTGTTAAAATGGGGGTAACAATAGTATATATATATATATATATATATATATATATATATATATTTTTTTTTTTTTTTTTTTTTTTTTTTTTTTTTGGCGGTACGCGGGCCTCTCACTGTTGTGGCCTCTCCCGTTGTGGAGCACAGGCTCCGGACACACAGGCTCAGTGGCCATGGCTCACAGGCCCAGCCGCTCCGCGGCATGTGGGATCTTCCCGGACCGGGGCGTGAACCCGCGTCCCCTGCATCAGCAGGTGGACTCTCAACCACTGCGCCACCAGGGAAGCCCCAATAGGATATTTTTATAGGTTTGTTCTGTGACTCTCCTAAGGTCATGTCTGTAAAGTGCTCAGCACAGGGTCTAGCTATAATACTCATTAAACTGATACTGCTGTTTGTTGTTATTAAGGGGCTCTAGCCATGTAGGGATTTACACAGAACTTCTCTTGGCAAACGCATCCTGAGCACTCTCTTTGTCTCAGGCTTGAGCCAGATGCTGAAATACAGAAATAGATACATTGGATTCTTTTCTGCAAGATACGCCAAGCATACATGTCCTTGTGTACAGGGGTCTCCTAAGGATAAATTAGTCCAGGGACATCTGCTGGCCTGGGTTTTAGGGAATGACCATCTGGCTGAAGCCCAGCAGCTCTGCCTGGGAGAGGGTTGTTCTTATGGGTGATGGAAATAGGTGAGCTACATTGTCCCATGCCATTTCTAGAGGGGCACAGTAAACTCCAGAGGATATAGGCAATCAGACAAAAAAGTCACATGTGTCTATCTAGGAAAATTAAAATGAATGCTAAAATCAGCCTTCAAGGGGAAAAAGAAGACTCAGAAAGTCAGTCTGTCAATATGCATAGGGGTTAGCCTGTTCCAGGCCCCCCCAAAAAAACAGTAATTGAGAGAAAATGGAGCTGCGAGGAACTATAATTTGTTGAGCATTTACTAAATACCAAGCACTGCCCTAGATACGTCATATGCATTGAAGTATTTAATCTGTTTGGTAGCCTTATGATATAGGTATTGCTATTATTATTTCACCATTAGAGGACAAACTGAAGCTTGCCGAGGTTAAACTACCCATCTCGGGTCACGAGGTGCACAGGTGGGGAGAATTCCATTTACCCTGAAGGGGAGGACTGTTGGAGAATCATCCGTTTCCTAGCCATTTCCCCTAAGCCAAAATGGTCCTGATGGTGGCTTCTGGGCTTTTTGGGGACAGCTGAGACTCCTGGACCTGGGATCTGCTGCTGACTGGTTTTTGCCATCGCTACTTCTCTGTTGTAACCTGGAATCACACCTGTCGGTAAAATTGCTTTGAGGTGAATAATATGAAATGGGGAATGAGGATTGAGGACAGAAGTGGCAGTTGCCATGGAAATGCAGGGATCTTTGTAGAGCCCAGTTTTGGGTGGTGACGCTCATAAAGGTGTGTGAAATGAGAACGTTCTCCTGTGACGGTATATAAAGGTGGGATGATCACAAGGGAGACCTCTTTTCTGAAACAGTGGTTGGATGGTTTGACCCAAGTGGGAGTACAGAAATAGTCCACTATTTATAAGCCCAAATTCTATGTGATTTCCCAGCTATGTGATCTTGGACTGGTCATTTAACCTCTCTTGGTTTCAACTTCCTTTTAGGTAGCGATGTTTCCTTTGCAGGATTGCTGCCCATATTAAATGAGTTAATAATTCAAAGTGTCAAGCATTAAGTCAAATATTTCAGACTGTTAGTCATATATGAGCCTTTGTGTGACCTTGGATTCATTCGTCTACCTGTCTCGAGTGAGGTTCATTCAATGTGAAAAATGGGCCAGAGCTCAGCTTCTCTCCTGATCTGGCAGCAGAGTAAAGGTGGGAATGGTTACCTCTGCCAATCTCAGCTAGGTCTGACCTTGTGGAAAATCAAACAAACAGAATCTTATTTTCAATCCCCACAGGAAGAAGCCTGTGTAGGGGTCACTCTTGCTCTGCCAACTATTGGCTTTCTTTCATGGACACGTTAAAAAATGTATTTCACTGGTAAAACAAAGCCCACTGGTGTCTGGCAGAAAAGCAGAAAGCAGAAGGAGGCTTCTACTCTCTTCTCCCTTATTACTAATGCTTATCCCGGCCTACTGATGAGGAAGCAGTATCAGTGTTAGAAGGTTGGTAGCTACAAAGTAGTGATACCTAGGGCTTTCCAGAATGTTTCAGCCCCGGACTTATAAGCAGAAACTGCTCCAAAAACAAGGCTGGACACCAGGAGAAAAGGACATTGTGGTTATATGGTAGCGTTTATCTGTGATGTCTAACGGTTCTAAATGCATTGACTGGCATGTGATACCTGCTCAGATCTTTCACACCTTTACCCAACTAACCACCCTGCCTTCACCCCTCACCCCCCAAAAATACAGTCTTATTAATATAAAATCAGTGAGCTTCCACTAGATGGATTCTAGAGAAACCATCTTGACCAGGTGGGAGATGACCACTCCTTTCATAACTGTGGGGTCTTGAACAAATGACTATGTCCTTGGGGTTTCTGTTTCTTCCACTATAAAAGGAGGACAGTGCTGCTTACTTTAAAGATCATTATGAACATAGAGACTTCCTACCAACTTATAAATTAATGGGTACATATTAGGCATTATTCTGAGGGCTGTGGAAGCAGGGGTGAATAAGACAAAATTGCCCTTCAGGAGTCTATGTTCTTACAGGGAAATCAGACAATAAACATATAAGCGAATAAGATAGTTTTAGCTACTGACATGAGCTATGAAGAAGATAAAACAGAGTCATGTGATGTAGAAAGACAAGTGATGCTACTTTAGTGAAGTGATTAGAGGAGATCTTTGAAGTGGTGACCTTGGAGCTGACGCACGAATGACGAGTGGGTGTCAGCTCTGCAAATATCTGAGGGCAGGACATAGCTGGGAGAAGAAATAAGTGGAAAAGCCAACAGATGGGAGCACAATTTGGAATACCTGGAGGTTGTGGCTGGCAGCTAGTGAACAAAGGAAATACTGGAGAGAGATGAGGGATCTCAACAGCGTTTTAGCCACAGTAACTCTTAGCTGACTCTCAGCTAAAATCTTAGTGGAGAGAATTCTGGTTCAGCTTGAGTGAGGTGTGTACCTCTCAACCTATTAATTTTGGCTGGAGGGTCAGGTTTATATCAGAACATGGTAGCTCCAATGGTAATTATATTGATGGGGTGAGGGGAAATGTAGTTCCCCCACCACCCCCCAAAAAAGGAGAGTACTGTTCCCCAAATGAAAGAAGAATGGCTGGTGCTTAAAATGAGTCATTCATGAGTCAACCCACGTTCTGTGTTTCCAAAAAATTTGATCTTCCTGGCTGCCTCTTGAGGTAGGTTGAGCAGGTCATCCTATGTCCAACTTAGGAAGAGGAACCATGCTGCAAAGACTGAAAAGTTTTATCTAAGGTTACATAGGTTATAAAAGGCTAAGTAAGACAGGTAATCAGATTTGAGGTTGAAATCCTAAGACACCATCCTCTATTCTTTGTTCACTTAACTGTTCATGTTTACTTGCTGTTTATTATATTCTAATAGCCGTTGTCTTTTAAAAAAGTCTTTTCTCAAAGAACTTTGCAAAAAAAACAACCTACTATGCTTTGGATATTCTTATATTAGCATAAAAAACCAAAGTTCTTGAGTATATAATTTATTAAAATTTCTTCGATCACTGAACTTGCTTTCTACTATGTGAGATGCTACACTAAATGTCTTTTAGTTATTCCTATTCATTTGAAAATTATATATCAAATATTACTGTAAGGTATAATGGAAAAACAAGGAGTTGAAATCAAAACATCTGGTTTAATTCCAACCTCTGCTGGGTGATGGTAGGCAAATCATCTATTTTCTGTACACTGGGTTCCTAGTCCTTTACCTATAAAACGAGGAGAGTTAGACTAAATGAGGCTAAAGTCTCTTCCTGCTCTGATAGTCAGTAATTGTATTTCCATTCCCCAATGCTGTAAAAGTTACAGACTAGAAGAAATATGGTTCTTGACTTCAAGGAATTTACATTGCATTTGCAAAAGGAGACTGCACAGACACACACACACAGGATCATAAACGTGTGATTATATAGTCCTAATTATATAAAACCTTGCTCATCTCAAGGTGAGAGTAACGACAATGTTGTTTGGTTGTTCTATGGAGAGCACAGGGACAATAAAAAGGTTACATGATTTCCCCAAAGTCACACTATGTTTAATTGCAATTGCTATTGCCACACGTGTCCACAGTTTGGGACCTCCACAAGTTAACCCATCCTTAGAATAGAATTTATGCTGCTTGGAAAAGTACAAAATGGACAAAATAAGAACTCATATTTGAACAACTCTTTACAGTTTAAAATGAGTTTTGCTTGGACATACTTCACCCAATCTGCACAGCCTAGTATATATATCATTATGACCACTATCTTTACATAAATAAGAAAGCTGTAGTGCAGAGCATTTAAGCAACATGTTCTAGGTATAATAAGTGGTAGGGCTACTTCTGTCCAACTCTATAGCTATTTGTTTCCATGATTCTGCCCTCACTGGCCTAGTAAAAACATTGTATTCCTAGACCTGGAGGTCGAAAAGAGATGATTCCCCTGTCTACACTGAAATCCCAATATTTCAACCCAAAATGGGAGAAAAGACACCATCCCCATTCCCTTTTCCCCTCCCAATGTGTATATTTTCATTCCCAATTTGGTTTTGTTATTTGGGATATCTGAGATGGAAAGGAAATAAAAGATATTAAAGATATTACTCATACTAGTACATACTGAGTGACTTGCTTGGCATTTGCTCCTTGATGGCAGGATGCAAAACATACAAATCCCTTAGCTTTTACTCTTAGTTTCCTGGAAAAATAGTTCTCATAGAGCTATATTCAGAATTGAATATTACACAGGAGAGAGCATATTTAGAATCCAAAATCCCCAGTTCCTGCAATTTAAGGGTTGTGGAGACTTGGTTGATTTACTTCTTTGAATCTCAATTTCTTAATCTGTGAAATAGGAATAATTTTGATATTTTAATCATCAACTGCTCTTGTAAAGATCAAACAGAATAAGCCTTGGACATGCATTTTAATCTTCCATGAGAGATGCATACATAAGGAAATACTACTTTAAGAATGAACGTTACATTCAAGAAAAGTGTTTGTACAAAAGCTCAAATTTTGTTGTAACTAGATTAAGAAAGCTTTGTTCCTAGGAGTCATATACCAAAGTACAGAACTTTATTCTACATAATTCTGCTTTTTCATTGTAATCTTTTTGAAATGAAATTTGACCTGTATTCAAGAGAGAATGTAGCTAGATGTTGGCGTCAGGATTTGCAAAAGACAAAAGGCAGTAAAGGAGAGGGGTGTGAAGGAGAGGGGAAATATTGAGCAAATCATGATTGTATGGATCTGCATCCAGGTGAATCAAATCCCTTCCCCAGCAGCTTCCAAGCCACATCTGGGTAAACACACATTGTTTGTTGTCAAGGCCATGTGCTCTCCCCTACCTTGTCTAATGCCTGTCAGTCACAGCTTCTAAGCTCTGACAATGGGGGAAGAGTTTAGTAGTCTGTTGGCTGTCACACCCAAGTATCTGCAAGCAAAACTACAGCAGCCACAGGCAGCGTGCAGGGTGTCTCCAACTGGGACAGGATTCCAAATCCCTGCGATGAAAAGAATGCTAGTATTTTATAGCAGTGTTTGAGTTTTACCACCCTTGACCTTCCCAAGGAGAGGTCTCCATCCATTTTAAGTATTCTATAAGATAGCACATATGGACTTTGGAACACACCTGGGTTTGTCTGAATAGCTTGCCTCAGGCAAGTCACTGCACATTTCTGAATAGGTTTTCCTTCTTTATGAAAATAATCCTCAGACTCATTGTAAAAATTATAAAGGGTAAACAGTGAAAGAGAATAGTTGTTAAGTTCACCATTAATTCAGCGGCCAAACAAACGTCTGAAATTAGGAATTTTGGCAGTCAGTCGGGTACTCCTTTTACTGTTTCTTTCAGGGGTCAGTTTGAACAAAGCAGAAGTCTCAGAATGAAAAGAACCTTGTATTTATGTCCAGTGGGAGGGTTAGATATATTCTGAGAATCCCTTCTATGACCACCAGATAACTGGAACTAAAATGTTCCATGGCAAATTGATTGCTTAAATTTGGGGCAAAGATGCCTGCTTCACAAAGAGAAGATGAAAAACATAAGCTTCCAATTGCCACTATAGGCTGTGATTTCCACAAAGCTGCACACTTAGGGAGGAGGGAGGACACAGACACAGCCCATAGCCTTTCTATCAAGAGGTTAACCAAGCCCCTACCAGCTAATTTCCACCTTGAAGAACTTCTACACCTATGCTTCTCAGACTCTGTGCGCAAAGAACAGTTGTTGTTGTTTTTTTCCCCTTATTTCAACACAGAGTTGTTTTTTTTTAGTAAAATACAATTAAACTAAATTGAAAAATGAAATAAAATGTAGACATACAAATACAAGATCAAATTTTGTTGTGTTACATTTGACAGAAATAAAATTGCTTTGTCAAATGGATATAAAATTTTCCAGGGCCTTTCTCTAAATTTTTATACTTTTCTCATCATGGACAGGTTACAGTTTGTGAATCATCACCATTGTGGTCTTCACTCTAAATAATCATGCTCTATAGCACAGTAGAGCAGGAGCCCCTAACCAACACTCTGGACTGGGAGCCCTGGAGGAACAGATGCAGTCAATTATGAGATCATTTACACGCTATATGATTTATACATGTGTTATGTCTATTTCCTTCCATTGGAATGCAGGCTCTATGCAAGGAGTGACTTTTGTGTGTTTTGTAGCCTAGATATCCCCCAGAGCTACATAAGGACTGTTGCATAGTAGCCACTCAAATCATATTTATATATAAATATGTGGATGATACAAGAAGGGGTGAGAAGAAGAATAGGGAGAAAAACAAACATCAAAATGCACACACCGGGGCTTCCCTGGTGGCACAGTGGTTGAGAGTCCGCCTGCCGATGCAGGGGACGTGGGTTCATGCCCCGGTCTGGGAAGATCCCACATGCCGTGGAGTGGCTGGGCCCGTGAGCCGTGGCCGCTGAGCCTGTGTGTCCGGAGCCTGTGCTCCGCAACGGGAGAGGCCACAACAGTGAGAGGCCCGTATACCACAAAAAAAAAAAAAAAATGCACACACACACACACACTTTCACATATGAGGAAAGTTAATACTGAGAAAATTAGCCAGCAAAACCAAGCATCAAAACATGAATACACCATGAATTAAATAAATTCTGCAAAATGTTTGACAAAGGTTCATAATAAGAATATGTAGGTTAATCACAGAAAAAAAAAAAAAGAAAACTTGAATCACACTGGAAATTAGGAAACAAGCAAAAAAGAAAAAATGAAATTGGAGAGTGTGGACATAAAAAATAACCAGTTAGAAATTTTGAAAATGGATACATTTAAATCAAAAATATAAAGAATGGAATAAATGCTAGTTAATAAACAATAAAAATGGTGATTTGGAGTGGAATTATAAGACCCTCACCCAGAATTCTCCAACAAGGAATCAACTAAAAAGCTACAGTAATCAAGAGAGTATGGTACTGGCACAAAAACAGAAATATAGATCAATGGAACAGGACAGAAAGACCAGAGATAAACCCACACACACGGTCACCTTATTTTTGATAAAGGAGACAAGAATATACAATGGAGAAAAGACAGCCTCTTCAGTAAGTGGTGCTGGGAAAACTGGACAGCTACATGTAAAAGAATGAAATTAGAACACTCCCTAACACCATACACAAAAATAAACTCAAAATGGATTAAAGACCTAAATGTAAGGCCAGGGACTATAAAACTCTTAGACGAAAACATAGGCAGAACACTCTATGACATAAAGCACAGCAAGATCCTTTTTGACCCACCTCCTAGAGAAATGGAAACAAAAACAAAAATAAACAAATGGGACCTAATGAAACTTAAAAGCTTTTGCACAGCAAAGGAAACCATAAACAATACGAAAAGACAACCCTCAGAATGGGAGAAAATATTAGTCAATGAAGCAACTGACAAAGGACTCATCTCTAAAATATAGAAGCAGCTCATGCAGCTCAATATCAAAAAAACAAACAACCTGATCCAAAAATGGACAGAAGACCTAAATAGACGTTTCTCCAAAGAAGATATCCAGATTGCCAATAAACACATGAAAGGATGCTCAACATCACTAATCATTAGAGAAATGCAAACCAATACCACAATGAGGTATCACCTCAAACAGGTCAGAATGGCTATCATCAAAAAATCTACAAACAATAAATGCTGGAGAGGGTGTGGAGAAAAGGGAACCCTCCTGCACTGTTGGTGGGAATGTAAATTGATTACAGCCACTATGGAGAACAGTATGGAGGTTCCTTAGAAAACTAAAAATAGAACTACCACACAACCCAGCGATCCCACTACTGGGCATATACCCTGAGAAAACCATAATTCAAAGTGAGTCATGTACCACAATGTTCATTGCAGCTCTATCTACTCTAGCCAGGACAGGGAAGCAACCTAAGTGTCCATCAACTGATGAATGGATGAAGAGGATGTGGCAAATATACACAGTGGAATATTACTCAGCCATTAAAGGAAACAAAATTGAGTTATTTGTAGTGAGGTGGATGGACCTAGTTTCTGTCATACAGAGTGAAGTAAGTCAGAAAGAGAAAAACAAATACCATGTGTGAACACACATATATGGAATCTAAAAAAAAATAAAATGGGTCTGATGAACCAAGGGGCAGGACTGGAATAAAGACGCAGAGGTAGAGAATAGACTTGCGGACATGGTGACAGGAAAGGGTAAGCTGGAACGAAGTGAAAGAGTAGTATTGACATATATACACTACCAAATGTAAAATAGCTAGTGGGAAGCAGCTGCCTAGCACAGGGAGGTCAGCTCGGTGCTTTGTCACCAGCTAGAGGGATGTGATAGGGAGGGTGGGAGGGAGATGCAAGAGGGAGGATATATGGGGATATATGCGGATATATGTATATGTACAGCTGATTCACTTTGTTATAAAGCAGAAACTAGCACTCCATTGTAAAGCAATTATACCCCAATAAAGATGTTTTAAAAATAAATAAATACAGTTCCCCTTGAAAAACATAAAATAAAATAAAAAGAGAAAAAGAGAGATATCAAGGATATCTTGAGAAGCTCCAACTTAGACCCTGTAAAAGTTCCAGAAGACTGAATGAAGGAAAAAGGAGGAGAAATATTTGAAGAGGTAATTACTGGCCTTTTACAGAACTGACGAAATACAAGTCCACAAGTCAAAGATCCACACAGAAGAATAAATCATACCAAGTAAATACGTACTCATTGAATGAAATGGTAGAAGAACTAAGGCAAAAATACAGTCTTAAAAATTACCAGAGATAAATGTCAAAGTGACCACAGAATCATAGTATTTAGACTGATAAGATATTTTCTTTCTCATTTTGACAATAATGATGCCCTAAGATCAAAGGGTAATATATCACTGTATTGAAGGAAAGCATGTATTAACTCAGGGTTTTAGACCCAGCTAAACTTTTAGTCAAGTTTGAAGGAAAGACAAAGCATTTTTTTAGAATGCAAAGATTAAGTGAGGTTAACACTCTCAGGTTCTTTCAAGAAGAAAAAATGCAGGATGTCTTTTAATAATAAGGAAATGGTAACCCCAAATAAAGATGTGGGATATAAGAAACAATGTTAAAAGTTAAAAAAAACAAAATAATGGGAAAATTTCTGTGAGTACAGAATTGAAAAAAATACCAGTATATTTAATTAACTTTAAATGTAAAATTAATAATAATTATGTTTGTGTAAAAAATGTAATTCAAAGTCTGAACAATAATTACCATGACGGGCTGGAGTTCAGCAGTAAATAATGTGTTCTAAGATATTTCCTATGTTCAGGAAAACATTTAAAATTTTGAATAATCTTAGTCATGGTTAAAAATTTATAATTACAGTCATCCCTTGGTATCTGCATGGGACTGTTTCCAGTACCCCTGTGAAATCCAAAATCCACAGATGTTCAATCCCTTATAAATGGTATAGTATTTGCATTTAACCTATGCACATCCCCCCGAATACCTTAAATAAATTCTAGATTGCACCTAGTACAAAGTAAATGCTATGTAAGTAGTTGTAAATACAATGTAAATGGTATATAAACAGTTGACAGCATGCAGCAAATTCAAGTGTTGCTTTTTAGAACTTTCTAGAATTTTTTTACCAAATATTTTCAGTTTGAGGTTGGTTGTATTTGCAAATGTGGAACCCCAGGATTTCGAGGGTTGACTGTATCTATGTATGTGAAAAAAATACATTCCTGAAAGATCAGAGGAGAATAATAAATATGGAAAATATATCAATCCTAGCAGAATCGAAAAAAGGGAAAGAAAAAAAGAAGGTAGAAACAAGTCTAAATATATCTGTAATTACTATTAATGTGTATGAATAAAATTTGCCATTATAAGATATATTATCAGAATGGATTTTCAAAACTACAGCTATAATGTTCCTTAAAAGAGAATCACTTGAAACAAAAATCACACAATAAGTTTGAAAGGTAAAGTAAATGATATATTAAGCAAATACTAACGCAATGAAACATAATGAGGCAACATACCAGCAAAATGAAATCCAAAGCAAAGAAGCATTACTAGAGATGAAGAAATATATTACTTAAGAGTAAATTTTAAAAAGTTACTAAGCAAACATAATTTAAAGAATACTGATGCACACAACAACAGATCCTCAAAATATAAAAGCAAAAGTGATTTCATTTTTTTGCAAAATTATCAAACGTCCTATCATTAGTGGGAGTTTTTAAAATATCTTTATCAGAAATCAATAGATTAAATAGACAAAAATAGTTAACAAAATTAGCAAGGTTTGTCATATTTATGTGTGTATTTGTTCATATGTATAAATATGTTATACGCAAAAATTGGTAACATAATATTTCTAAAATGTACCAAGTATACATATATAACTATCTACACATATGCTTTTGTGACATATATGGTCATAAATAAATTATCAAATATTTTTTAAAAATTGGTATTGAACAGACTACATTTTCTTTCTGCAATGCAAATAATTTAGACATTGACAATAAAGCAGTAGAAGTGTACTTTACATTTGGTAAGTAAGATAAGGTAAGAGAAACATACATTTTGATAATCTTATTGATTGAACGTTGGCATCATCCAAGGGGACTATAATAAACGCGATGCCTGGATCTCACCCCCAGTGATTCTGATGAAACTGGTCTCTGGGTATGCAGCCTGGGATTCTAATGTGTAGTCAAAGCTGAGTACAGTGGTCCCTCAGTATACAGGACTGGTTCCAGGATCCCCCCCACCCTAATCCCATCTCCTGTGGATACTCAAGTGCCATACATAAAATAGTGTAGTATTTGCATATAATGTACACACATCCTCCTGGATACTTTAAATCATCCCTACATTACTTATAATACCTAATACAATGTAAATTCTATGTAAATAGTTGTAAGTACAAAGTTAATGCTGTGTAAATAGTTGCCAGTGGGTGGAAAATTCAACGTTTGCTTTTTGGAATTTTCTGGAATTGTTTAAAAAATATTTTTGATCTACGGTTGGTCGAATCCACAGATGTGGAACCTGTGGATACAAAGGGCTGACTGGACCACTAATCTAAGTTCTGCCAATATTTCTAACCTATGTATGTTAAAGCCTTTAAAGACTCTATCACAAAGACAAATGCTTTATATTACTCTTCAAGGGTTATCAAGATACAATCTTCACTGAAAGCCAAGTGTCCGGTGATGTAATCAGTACAGCAGCTGTCAAAGTGCCTTCAATCACTGTGACCAAATTCCTCCATCTGTGCTTTATTTCCTTGGTTTACTATCAAGCACATATCTTTTTTAAATTTTTTAATTAATTAAAAAAATTTTTATATTGGATTATAGTTGATAAACAATGTTGTGTTAGTTTCAGGTGTACAGCAAAGTGATTCAGTCATACACATACATGTATCTGTTCTTTTTCACATTCTTTTCCCAATTAGGTTACTACAGAATATTGAGCAGAGTTCCCTGTCAAATACACATCTTAATTGACCCTTACACAGAAGATATCTGACTGTGAGTTGCTGTGGTCTCCGTATGTGAACGGGTCTGAGTCAGTCATTTTGCCTCTCTTCTCGTGGGAAAGAAAGTAGCAGACACACTGAAGCATTTCTCCTCAGTCTAACCCAAAGGCCAACGTGATGGAGATGAAGTTCTTCCTGAAGAGGAGTGAATTGGAGTGCAATCCAAATGTTCTGGCATTGGCCAAAAGCAAAGATAGATAACTGAGATTTTCAGGAATAGTATTCTATATTGTTTGATACATTGTATGCAATAACATATAATGTATGAATTCATGGGTTTTGAAGTTAGATGTATTAGGAACAAGTCCCAGCGCAGTTAATTATGAGCTATGTCTCCTTGGGCCCATTACTTATTTGTAAAATTTGTGACATTTAAATGAGATGATGTGGATACGGTACTCAGCTCAGTGCCTGACACATAGTACGTATGTGGTCCATGGTATCCATTACTATTGTTACTGTGGTTATTATTCAGTAATTTTCCAAGGATACGTATCACAAGGGTCATGCTAGCTGTCAGTGTTTGAAAGCTAATGCATCTTTCTTCCATTAGAGAGGTGACAGGATGGGCTGGGAGCTATGAAACATGTCTTAGAAAGTGAGAAATATAAAAATGTAAGTCCAGAGACAGAGAGAGACTTTTAGCACTGAAAAACCTTAGTAACATGATTTCCAGGTTTTGACAGACAGTGATCTTTCTTGAGAAAGGGTCACTCCAATGGGGCAAGGTACTCTAAAGCTTTAGCATGGTGATTGGTAGATGATATTTTTTCACACCATTACCCCAACCAAGGGAACAACAACAACAAAAAACATTTAAATTTAAAGTGGCCCAGGGCATTGAAGCTGAAAGCTGCAGATCTCATCATCTCCCTTCTCCAACAAGACATGGACAGACACCTATGCATTCTGCCACTTCTTCCTCTTCCTCTAATACTACAACCTAGGTACTGAGATGTCATGATTTACATGTTTTAATGTGGGTCTAACAGGTTACTTTCTTTTCTGATAATCCATCCACTTCTATCCAAGTCTTCTGTCCTACATTTTTGTGTTCAGAGTTTTCTCTTTCTCATTCATATGATACACCAGACATACTGTTTTTCCTCTGCTCTGCATGAAGGCTTGTATCTCATGCCATAACACCTCTTCATTGTGCTACAAAGTATTTGCTGAGTACCTACTATGTATACTGTGCTATGTGTTACGGATGTGGGAAGCAAGAGTCCCTTATCTCAAGAAGAACACAGTCTAGTGGGAGAATGATGGAAACAAGTTATGATGGAAACGCAGAGGACAGGAACCAAACCCAGACTATTGAGTATTCGAACTGTGGCAAGTCCCAATTAAGATGTACTGAAACTGTAAAATATACATCAAATTTCAAAGACTTAGTCTTGGAAAAGAATATACAATATCTCATTAATTATTATATTGAATCCATGTTAAAATGATAGTATTTTTTGATATATTGATTTAAATTAAACTACTATTAATTTTGGGGAGAGGGATAAATTGGGAGATTGGGATTGACATAAACACACTACTATATATAAAATAGATAACTAATAATAAGAACCTACTGTACAGCACAGGGAACTCTGCTTAATACTCTGTAATGGCCTATATGGGAAAAGAATCTTAAAAAAGAGTGGATATATGTATATGATAACTGATTCACTTTGCTGCACACCTGAAACTAACACAACATTGTAAATCAACTATACTCCAAAAAAATGAAAAAAAAATAATTTCACTTGTTTATTTTTACTATTTAAAAGTGGCTACTAGAAAAATTAAACATATATGCATCTTGCATTTATGGCTTGCATTATTTTTTTCTATTTTTCTGAAGCACAATGTGCTTCATTAGAGGCTTTTAAAAGACAGAATATGTGATCATATTTAGCAATATTTTTCAAAGGTGGGTATTTCCTTAATATGATAAATATCCTGCTTAGTGGAGAGAAACACTAAACTCTAAAAACACTTCCATTAAAGTTAGAAACAAAGAACTCACCATCAACAGAAATAACAATGAAAACACAACCCACAGCTATTAGTTAATCTTTTTTTTTTTTTTTTTTTTTGCTGAAGGTGCTAGACAGTTCTGTGGGACAAGAGAAAGAATCACAGATATAAACATTGGGAATGAATATGTAAAAGTATCACTACTGTAGATAATATGATGGTATACTTGGAAAACCTAAGAGAATAAAGTGAAAACTTTTACAAATAATCAGATAATTCAATAAAGTGGATGGGAACAATATTAATACACTGAAAACAATAACTTTCACAATACAAATAACACACAGTTAAAACAGAAAAAATAGAAGAAAAGATTCAATTTAAAATAGCAATAGGGACTTCCCTGGTGGTGCAGTGGTTAAGAATCCACCTGCCAATGCAGGGGACGTGGGTTCGATCCCTGTCTGGGAGGAGCCCACATGTCGTGGAGCAACTAAGCCTGTGCGCCACAACTACTGAGCCTGTGCTCTAGAGCCTGTGAGCCACAACTACTGAGCCCACACACCACAACTACTGAAGCCTGTGCACTTGGAGCCCATGCTCCACAACAGGAGTGGTCACCGCAATGAGAAGCCCATGCACTGCAATGAGGAGTGGCCCCCGCTCACCGCAACTGGAGAAAGCCCACGCACAGCAGTGAAGACCCAATGCACCCAAAAATAAATAAATAAAATAAAATAAATTTAAAAAATAGCAATAAATAATAAAATGGCCAAGATCTATATAAAGGAAAACTGTAGAATGTTCTTGAAGACTTGAACAAGTATAAAGACAGACCATGTTCTTGGATAGTAAAACTATATATATATATATATATATAAAAATTTTTTTGGTACGCGGGCCTCTCACTGTTGTGGCCTCTTCCATTGGGGAGCACAGTCTCTGGAAGCGCAGGCTCAGCGGCCATGGCTCACGGGCCCAGCCGCTCCACGGCATGTGGGATCTTCCCGGACCGGGGCACGAACCCGTGTTCTCTGCATCGGCAGGTGGACTCTCAACCACTGCGCCACCAGGGAAGCCCAACAATATTTTTAATTAAACTTTTATTTTGAAGTAATTGTAGATTCACATATTGTTGTAAGAAATAATGCAGAAAGATCCCAGGTATACTTTATCTAGTTTCCTCCAATGATAACACATTACAACACTATAGTACAATATCACAAACATGAGATTGATATTAATACAGTCAAGACACAGAACACTTCCATCAGCAAAAGGGACTCTAATGGGGTCTTTTAGAGCAATATTCACTTCCATTCCCCCTCCTTCTATTTCTAACCCCTGGTAACCACCAATCTGTCCTCCATTTCTATCTTTTTTTCTTTACAAGAAAGGTATAAAATGGAGTCATAGAGTATATAGGCTTTAGGGATGGGATTTTTCACTTAGCATAGTTATCTAGAGATTTATCAAGAAATTTGTGTATCAATCATTTATTCCTTTTTCTTACTGAGTTGTATTTAAGTTCCATATATTTTTCTTCATGTACTATAGTATGCTTAATCATTCACTCATTGATTGGTAACTGGATTGTTTCCAGTTTGGAGCTATTATGACTAAAGTTGCCATGAACTTTTGTGTACAGATTTTTGTGTGATCATACATTTTTATTTCTCTGGAATAAATGTCCAGCAATTCAACCACTGAGTCTTTTCGTAGCTACATATTTAGTTTTTTAAAGAAACTGTCAAAATATGTTCCAGAGTGACAGTACCATGTTACATTCTCACCGGCAATGTATGAGTGACTCAGTTTCTTCACATCCCTACCAGCACCTGATGTCACTATTTTTCATTTTAGTCATTCTTGTAGACACGTAGAGATATTACAGGCTGGTTTTGATTTGTAGTTCTTTTATGGCTAGTGACACTGAAATGTTTTCATGTGGCTATTCATCACCTGAGTATTGTATTTGGTAAAAGATCTGTTCATGACTTTTGCCCATTTTCTGAATGGATTTTTTTTCTCTGTTGAGTTATGAGAGTTCTTTATATATTCTAGATACTAGTCCTTTGCTGAATGTGTGGCTTGCAAATATTTTCATTCAGTCTGTAGCTTCTCTTTTCGGCCTTTAACAAGGTCTTTTGTAGAAAAAAGTCTTAAATTCTGATGAAGACCAATTGATAAATTTATTATTATTTTCTCCTTTTCTTTTTATGGATGGTACTTTTGGAATCTAGCTAAAGAACTTTTCACGTAGCATTAGGTGTTCCATGAATTCCAAAGTTCTTTTCTTAGATGCCTACACATTTGTATAAGAACACTGCTTAGGCTCAGACCTCAAAGATGTTCTCCTATGTTTTTTCCAAACGATACATAGTTTTATATTTTACATCTAAGTCTGATCTATTTTGAGTTAAATTTATATAAAATGTGTGGTTTAGGTGGAGGTTCTTGTTCTTTTTTTTTTTTTTCCTCCCTGTGGATGTCCAATTACTTCAGCACCATTTGTAGAAAAGGCAATCCTTTCTCCCTTGAATTGCGTTTACACCTTTGTCAAAAATCAATTGGCCATATTTGTGTGAATTCAGTTCCCAGTTCTTTATTTTTTTTCATTGATCAATGTGTCTATTTTTCCACCAACATTACACATCTGTGATGACTGGCTATATAGCAAATCTTGAAATCAGGTAGCCTGATTCCTTCCGTTTATTCTTCTTTTTTCAAAATTATTTTAATTATTCTTTTCCCTTTTCACATATACTTCAAAATAATCTTGTCTATATATACAAAAAATCTTGCTGAGACTTTTGACAGAAATTATGGTAAACTTATATGTCAATTTCGAGAAAACTGACATCTTAACTACGTTGAGTCTCCCAATCCCTGAACATGGTGACTTAGTTATATTTTCTTTGATTTCATTCATTACTGTTTTATAGTTATCAGCATACAAGTCTTATACATGTTTTGTTAGATTTGACCCTAAGTATCTGGGGTGTTTTAGTGATTGTGAATGGTATGGTATTTTTTATTTCGATGTTCATGTATTCATTGCTAGTATAAGAACAACATGGACAATGCATTATTTAGAAGTGTGTTGTTTAGTTTTCAAATGTTTTAAGATAGTCTTATTATCTTTCTAGTATTGATTTTTAGTTTTATTTTCTTGTGCAGAGAATGCATTCTATTGCATATCAATTCATTTAAATTTGTTGAGATTTATTTTACATCTGAGAGTGTGGTCTACTTTGGTATAATTATCATGGGTATTTGAAAAAAAATTGTGTATTCTGGTGTTGGGTGTAGTGTTCTATAAGTTTCAATTAGATACTCTTTTTGATGGTATTGTTGAATTATTCTATATCCTTGCTTTTTTTTTTTTTTTTTTTGGTCTGGTTTTCTATCAATTGCTAAGAAATAAGTGTTGCAGTCACCAACTACAGTTGTGGATTTGTGGATTTGTCCTTTAAGTTCCATCAATTTTTCTTCATATATTTTACAATTCTGTTGTTTGATGCACATACATTTAGGGCTGATATGTCTTCTTGTGGATTGATCCTTCTATCATTATAAGATCTGTCTGTTTGGGGTAATTTTCTTTGCTCTGAAGTCTATTTATCTGTTATTAATATAGCTGTCCCTGCATTCTCTTGATTAATGTTTTGCATAATGTATATTTTTCCATCATTTTACTTTTAACCTACCTGTATCATTGTATTTGAAGTGAGTTTCTTGTAGACAGCACACAGATAATACCCATTTAAAAATCCAGTCTGTCAATCTCTGTCTTTTAATTGGAGTGTTTAGATCATTTAAAATGAATATAATGATTGATAAATGAGGGTTTAAGTCCTCCACTTGCTTTTTTGTTTGTTTTCTATTTACCTCTGTTTTGCATTCTCTTTCATTTTTTCTACCTTCCTGTGGGTAACTTGAACATTTTAGAATTCCATTTTGATTTAGCTATAGTGTTTTTGAGTATGTTTATTTTTTTAGTGGTTGCTTTAGGTATTACTTTTTTATTATTCTTTCAGCACTTGAAAAACATTGTGTCACTTCTGTCTGACCTCCATAGTCCCTGATGAGAACTCTGCTATAATTCAAAGTGCCCCCCACAACTTCCTCATAGCTAAAGTATTATTATAGATACTTAAATGCATGCAGAAAACAGAGAACATCGGTCACCTTTCATGTAGAGAACTGGGTTGCTGGTGAATGGGGTAATATATTATTTTGTATTTTGAACTATATGTATGTTTTAGCTACTAAAAGGCACGTTTAAGATTCCTCAGCCAAATGTTACCATATGTTAGGATTCCCCCCAAAAACTTTTAATCAGGGTAAAATGAGATCTGACAAAAATATTACAGGAGGAGAGCAGAGTGTGGGTAAAGACAGGGAGTACTATCATTTTGATAGTGAGAGAAATTGAAAAGTGAGAAGTTGAGTGATACTGTGAACTGGTTAAGTATGCAGGCACTTGTGTTAGGCAAACCAAGAAGCATATACACATTTGGTTACTTCCTAGCTAGAGGACCAGGGACTAGTTCCTTAACTTTTCTGAGCTTTAGTTTCCACATGTGTACAGCGGTGATGATTAAACCAGCCTTATGTTGTGAAGAATGATGAAATAATTTGGTATGTGCACACTACATACACAGGGTGTGACATATAGGAGACTTTCAATATAGGAAAGTTATTATTCTTTGTTTTCTTTCTTGTATTTATAACAATACATACACTCATCTAAAAATACTATTTCATGAGAAATAGGATCATATCATAAAACTCTAAAAAACTGTTCTGCAAATTTTGGTCTTAATTTAAAATATTATGAGCACTTTTCCCTGTCAGGGCATGTGATTTTACCTCAATTTTTAAAATGGCTAAGCACTAATCCTCTGTTTGCAAGGACTAGGATTTATGACTTTATTCCACAGACAAGTACTGTTAGGTTTTTTCCTAATATTCTATTCTTACAAATAAGGCTGAGTGAACACCTTAGACCCCTATGTTTTGCACTTATTTTGTAGGATTTCTCCTATATTAGGTTATTATTTCTATTTAAGTGGTCACAAAGTTTGGTTAACAAATGAATTTTCTCTAAGTCAGCAAAGCTTCTCAGAACTCTTTGCCTTTCATTTCAAGATGGGTCCACTTGAAGGTATTCCTCTGTAGGACTAGAGGATGAAAATCACCAGTGTGACACCAGTGGAGAGTATCCTGGTCTCTGCAATTTCTCTAATCACTCTCTTCAGCTTGATGGATGCTGAAGGAGGTAGATGCCCGTTGGTTGGGTAATCTCTACAGAGCTGTAACGGTAGATTATTTTTAAGTGAGCAAAACTCAAGCAGCACATTCTGGTAATGAGGTGGGAAGGAGAGTAATGAGTAAAGTGCAGGATATGAAAACATCATGATAAAGAAAACTGCTTTGGAGCAGAATGACTAGGAGAGTGATTAAGGGGCAATGTTGGGAATGAAATGATCCCAGGCACAGCAGAAAGAGCAAGGAACCACAGAGCTTAGATGGGCTTTGAAAGCTCATCCAGTCCTTTCCCTCCTTATAGGTAGAATTACTGACTGTTAAGAGTAGGAAGGTGTCTAGAGACCTATGGATCTGTGCCAATCAATAGGAGTCTGTTCAACCCCACAGACAAAGCCTCAGGGGTTCAAGAAGCCTATGCACCTTTTATTTGGAAGAGTTTTAAATAAACAAAACAAATCCAACAAACAAAAGCACAGCAGAATAATACTGCAAACAATCCTCTACTCAGCTGCTTAGAATTAACAAATATTTAGATTGTTATTTTTCCTTACACTTGAGAAATAAAACACAGCAGCTAAAATTGAAGAATCAGCCTCTCATAGCTCCCTCTTCTTTTAGTCTGCCAGAATGTTGTGTATGTGAGTGTGTGTGTGTGTACAGTTAGCAAAAATAGCTGTCATACATCCTTCCCTTTCTTGCATGCTCATGGCACCATTCTTATCAAGAAGTAAAGTCTATTTACCCTCCCCCTGTATCTGGGATTGTGACCTGTATTGACCAATAGAATGCAGCAGAGGTGACATTTTAGGGCTTCTGACCCCCGGCCTTAAGAAGTCTGAAAGCTTCTGAGTCTTCGCTCCACAAAGCCAGCTGTCATGTAAGAAAGCCAACTACCCAGAGATCACTATTTCATGAGGAAATCCAAGCTAGCCACGTGAAAAGGCCATGTCAAAGAACATTGAGGTTCCAGATATGTGAATGAATTCGTGGAACTTCTGGTCTAGACCAGTGGTAGCTGAATTCAGCTGAGTGAGCGACTCATCCAAGGCCACATGGAACAAAAGACCCATCCAGTTGAGCCAGGTCAGCCAACAAAATTATGAGGAAAAAAATATGTTATTATTTTAAACCACTAAGTTTTGGGGTAGTTGATTATGCAACAGTAGATAAATAAAATATGCATATATATTTATACCAATAAAATATTAATAGTGTACATAAACAACAGCTGTTTCAACTAATGGGCAAATAAACCTCTATCAAACTGGCCCTCCCATGGATAATAATAAGTAATGGACAAAATATTAAAAAGCAGCTACTTCAAGGCAATGGAGAGGGAGCAGAAGTAGGTGTATCCTGTAGGGGACTTGACACTTGGAGGAAAAATGAGGTCTTCCTTTTCACAGCTTATCTCAGCATGAGGGCAGTCCATAGTCTGCTCCATGCAGAGCAGTTACAACTCTGATAGAAGGCACACAGCCTTTCTGGCTTCAAAAACAGAAGTTAGAGTTTGGAGCAATCATATTTGCTGGAAAGTGAGGGGCAGATCTTAGAAAGGACAGAGCCAGAGATGGACAGCCCAAATTCTGTATATAAATTCTTCCCAAATCTCTGTCTGACAGCTTAATCACTCATGCATGGAGCAGAGTTTAAATAAGCTAGCTACGGCTAAAAGAACTGAACTTTGCATTCTGCACCCAACCATGTTATCTTCTATTAAAACAAACAAACAGAACCCCTCACTTTTTCAACGAGTCCAGAAGAATCTGCCATCTCCATACCATAACATTTTCAATATCTAGGAGATAACCATAAATAACTTGATATATGAAGAAACAAGAGCATGAGACACATCCTCAAGGGTATAATGACTTTGCCAACAGCAGAACCTACCATTTAATGAATGACTCTATGCTTCAGGACATATTCTATGCACTTTTACACATATTATGTAAATCCTCATGGCAGCTCTATTTTGTTGATACAATAACCTTATCAGTCAATATGGAATTGAGAACGCAGAAACCAGTTTAGGTATTTCAGGCAAAGAGACATCAAACATATAAATACAGAAATTTGAGCTATTTAATAGTTACAAGGACCAGAACCACACTCCCCCTCCCCCGCAAAGGGCAGTGTTATCCAGACATAAAGAACTGTGAGAAGCCACTACTGTCCTAAGATGCCTCACTAGGTCTTCAGCTGCTACTATTGCAAGAGTTGGCCATTGCACAACAGCTCCAAGAGCCTGCTATGGCCACCAACTCCATGGAAGGGAAGTTCCCGTGTCTGCTGCTACCAGCATCACTGTAGGGGTCAATCTCAGTCTGCTGCCACCACTGAGGCTATCAAAAGAAGAATGACCCTTCCTTTCATTTACCGTATCATCTTGCAGAAGTGCTTTACATTGGTGGAAACTACATTGGGATACTACTGGTAAGGATGTAGAGGAAATGTAGTTTCTAATCTTCTAGGCCTTGTAATACAGGGAAGAACTTAGAAGAGCAGGGAGAGTGTAAATATGAACAGATATTATTCAGCACAATTGCCATTATTACTTACAGAACAGAAACAAGTTTAAGCAACTTGCCCAAGATCACACATCTAGGAAGCAGTGGTTAGCATTAGAACTCAGAAAGCTTAACTCCAGAGGTAGTGTTCTTAATATGATGGACATTTACCTTGTTTTTAATTATTTAATATTATAAACAAAGTCACAGAGAATATTTTTGTCTTTGGGTCCACATGCTAATTACCATTTTGATAATGACTTAAAAATAATTTTGCATTCCTTAGATGTTTCTAAATTACAATGTTACAATCAAGACTACCATCTAATTTCAAAACCTGTATTTCTATTTGTTTTTCATAATTATGTCAATGCTAGATTATGATGCCAAGTGGCAGCATTTAACTTTTAATGTGTTGGTACGCAAGTTTGACAGCATGTAGCTTTCACATCCTAATGTCACAATGACAATATTTGCTCTGCATCTGCCACTGTATTCATTAATCCTTTAACATTTATTATGACAAAATTACTCTTTCTCAGCAATGGGTTGTATTCAAAAGATATTTTCATGGACTATGAAATTAATTTATTGACTTAGTTGATAAATTAAGAATTTAATTTGACATCATGAAAATGATTCAGTGAAGGGGAGTGTCACACTATCTTGAATGTTGCAGGCTAATGAGAAAACTGTACTGCTAAAGACTTCAGAATAAATGATGCATTTGAGAGCCAAGTGACCTCATGACAAGCGATAGGGACAAATAGTCCTTGGCAGTTTGAACAAAGAAAAGTGGAGGGAGAAGTGAGTCATCAGAAGGCACACAATGATGTTCCTAAAAGAGAACAAAACAAAACATGTGCCTTTGCACTTACTGTTATGATTAAGTTTTGAGCAAAACTGGAACATAGACCTCTTCTTTATATATATTATTTAATATGAGTTTAGCAATAAATCTGTGAGTAAAAACATTAGGAAGAATTCATGTGTATATAAGTAAATGTATATAAATATACATGCACATACTTATTAACCTATTGTAAGGTATTACTACCAAGGTAGGTTCTGTTATAGTAATTGATAGATTCAAAAATTTTAGTTTTTAATCCAATCAATGTTTACTTCTCACTAACATAACAATCCAAGGTCATAGGTGGCTCAACTTCATATGATAATTCAGTTTTTTTCTATCTTGAAACTCTGCCATTCTCTGAGCCTCACCAACATCATCATTTACATCCAGCAAAAAGAAGGAAAGAACTCAGAAGCTTATATAAGTTGGCATGGAAGTGAAACAGACCATTTCCAATCACATGCCTTGGAGATCAAACAGAATGTACAGTCTTATTTGCCTAAAAAAATCAGACAGAGTTTGGGAGTGCCAGAGCAACGGGGAATTGAAAGGGGGAAATGCTAGAAGCGGGGGAGCCACAGAAAATTAATTCTACAATCTGATTATTAGCTTCCCTCGAATCCTTGGCTGACTCCTGACATGCATGCCAGAGGCACGAAAATGTAAGTGGTCCACAGGCAAAATAGCACCTGGAATCCTTAGATTTCTGATCAGAGGTTTCAGCAGCTCCCTACCACATGGAAGGCAGAGTTTTGGGTTTAGGTCAAGTTACATAAGAGGGAATTGGTAAACACCTTGGGCTTATATTAGAAGGATGACACAGAAGAAAATAACAGGTCTCAGATTAGGGATTTGTTTTAGAACTCAGAAAAAAACTGCAATAGGTCACCTTTCCAAGACGGGAATCTAAACCTCTAAGATTGAGTTGATCTGCTAGTAATTTAACTGTCTGCCAGAACAAAACTCAACACTATATAGAGGAAGATAACAGAATCTAGAATCTTCACTGTTTATTATTCACAATATCTAGTTTACAATAAAAGACAGGTATACCTTGGAGTTACTGTGGGTTTAGTTCCAGACCACTGAAATAAAGCAAGTATCACAATAAAGCAAGTCACACAAACTTTTTGGTTTCCCAGTGCATATAAAAATTATGTTTATACTATACTGTAGTCTATTAAGTGTGCAATATCATTTTGTTAAAAAATGCACATACCTTAATAAAAAACTACTTTATTGTTGAAAAAATGCTAACCATCTTCTAAGCCTTTGGTGAGTCACAATCTTTTTGCAATAGCAGCATCAAAGATCACTGATCACATATTACTATAATAAATATAATAATAATGGAAAAGCTTGAAATATTGTGAGAATTACCAAAATGTGACACAGAGATATGAAGTGAGCAAATGCTGTAGGAAAAAAAGGCGCTAATAGACTTGCTTGATAGCAGGGTTGCCACAAGTCTTCAATATTGTGGCAAAACACAGTAACTGCAAAGAATAAAGCAAAGCACAATAAAATGAGGTATACCTGTAATTATTAGACATATATTAAATGTAACAATATGATCTGTAGTCAAAAGAAAAACCATTCAATAGAAACACTGACAATCAAATATTGAAATTAGCAGACAAGGACTTAAAAAAAAGAGAAATATGCTCAACATCATTAATCATTAGGGAAATGCAAATCAAAACTACAATGAGATATCATCTCACACCAGTCAGAATGGCCATCATCAAAAAATCTAGAAACAAAAAATGCTGGAGAGGGTGTGGAGAAAAGGGAACCCTCTTGCACTGCTGGTGGGAATGTGAATTGGTACAGCCACTATGGAGAACAGTATGGAGGTTCCTTAAAAAACTACAAATAGAACTACCATATGACCCAGCAATCCCACTACTGGGCATATACCCTGAGAAAACCATAATTCAAAAAGAGTCATGTACCAAAATGTTCATTGCAGCTCTGTTTACAATAGCCCGGAGATGGAAACAACCTAAGTGCCCATCATCGGATGAATGGATAAAGAAGATGTGGCACATATATACAATGGAATATTACTCAGCTATAAAAAGAAATGAAATTGAGCTATTTGTAATGAGGTGGAGAGACCTAGAGTCTGTCATACAGAGTGAAGTAAGTCAGAAAGAGAAAGACAAATACCGTATGCTAACACATATATATGGAATTTAAGAAAAAAAAATGTCATGAAGAACCTAGGGGTAAGACAGGAATAAAGACACAGACCTACTGGAGAACGGACTTGAGGATATGGGGAGGGGGAAGGGTGAGCTGTGACAAAGCGAGAGAGAGGCATGGACATATATACACTACCAAATGTAAGGTAGATAGCTAGTGGGAAGCAGCCGCATAGCACAGGGATATCAGCTCAGTTCACCAGTGATATTGGCCTGTAGTTTTCTTTTTTTGTGACCTCTTTGTCCGGTTGGTATCAGGGAGATGGTGGCCTTGTAGAATGAGTTTGGGAGCATTCCTCCCTCTGCTGTATTTTGGAAGAGTTTGAGAAGGATGTGTTAGTGCTTGTCTAAATGTTTGATAGAATTTGCCTGTGAATCCAACTGGTCCTGGGCTTTTGTTTGCTGGAAGATTTTTAGTCACAGTCTCAATTTCAGTGCTTGTGATTGGTCTGTTCATATTTTCTATTTCTTCCTGGTTCACTCTTGGAAGGTTGTGCTTTTCTAAGAATTTGTCCATTTCCTCCAGGTTGTCCATTTTGTTGCCATACAGTTGCTGGTAGTAATCTCTCATGACCCTTTGTATTTCTGCAGTGTCAGTTGTTACTTCTCCTTGTTCATTTCTAATTCTATTGAATTGAGTTTTCTCCCTTTTTTTCTTGATGAATCTGGCTAAATGTTTTATCAATTTTGGTTATCTTCTCAAAGAACCAGATTTTAGTTTTAATGATCTTTGTTATCGTTTCCTTCATTTCTTTTTCATTTACTTCTGCTCTGATCTTTATGATTTCTTTCCTTCGCTAACTTTGGGTTTTTTGTTCTTATTTCTCTAACTGCTTTAGGTGTAAGGTCAGGTTCTTAATTGGAGATGTTTCTTGTTTCTAGAGGTAGGATATTATTGCTATAAACTTCCCTCTTAGAACTGCTTTTGCTGCATCCCGTAGGTTTTAGGTTGTTGCATTTTCATTGTCATTTGTTTCTAGGTGTTTTTTGATTTCCTCTTTGATTTCTTCAGTGATTTCTTGGTTATTTAGTAGTGTATTGTTTAGCCTCCATGTGTTTGTATTTTTTACAGATTTTTTTCCTGTAATTGATATCTAGTTTTATAGCATTGTGGTCGGAAAGTATACTTGATACGATTTCAATTTTCTTAAATTTACCGAGGCTTGATTTGTGACCCAAGATATGATCCATCCGGGAGAATGTTCCATGAGTACTTGAGAAGAAAGTGTATTCTGTTATTTTTGGATGGAATGTCCTATAAATATCAATTAAGTCCATCTTGTTTAATGTTTCATTTAAAGCTTGTGTTTCCTTATTTATTTCCATTTTGGATGCTCTGTCCATTGATGAAAGTGGGGTGTTAAAGTCCCCTACTGTTATTGCGTTACTGTTGATTTCCCCTTTTATGGCTGTTAGCATTTGCCTTATGTATTGAGGTGCTCCTGTGTTGGGTCCATAAATATTTACAATTTTTATATTTTCTTCTTGGATTGATCCCTTGATCATTCTGTAGTTTTCTTCTTTGTTTCTTGTAATAGTCTTTATTTTAAAGTCTATTTTGTCTGATATGAGAATTGCTACTCCAGCTTTCTTTTGATTTCCATTTGCATGGAATATCTTTTTCCATCCCCTCACTTTCAGTCTGTATGTGCCCCTAGGTCTGAAGTGGGTCTCTCGTAGACAGCATATATACGGGTCTTGTTTTTGTATCCTTTCAGCCAGTCTATGTCTTTTGGTTAGGGCATTTAATCCATTTATATTTAAGGTAGTCATCGATATGTATGTTCCTATTACCATTTTCTTAATTGTTTTTGGTTTGGTATTGTAGGTCTTTTCCTTCTCTTGTATTTCCTGCCTAGAGAAGTTCCTCTAGCATTTGTTGTAAAACTGATTCGGTGGTGCTGAATTCTCTTAGGTTTTGCATGACTGTAAAGGTTTTAATTTCTCTGTCGAATCTGAATGAGATCCTTGCTGGGTAGAGTAAACTTGGTTGTAGGTTTTTCCCTTCCATCGCTTTAAATATGTCCTGCCGCTCCCTTCTGGTTTGCAGAGTTTCGGCCGAAAGATCAGCTGTTAACCTTATGGGTATTCCCTTGTATGTTATTTGTTGCTTTTCCCTTGTTGCTTTTAATATTTTTTCTTTGTATTTAATTTTTGATAATTTGATATGTGTCTTGGTGTGTTTCTCTTTGGATTTATCCTGTATGGGATTCTCTGTGCTTCCTGGACTTGATTGGCTATCTCCTTTCCCATATTAGGGAAGTTTTCAACTATAATCTCTTCATATATTTTCTCAGTCCCTTTTATTTTTCTCTTCTTCTTCTTGGACCCCTATAATTCGAATGTTGGTGTGTTTAATGTTGTCCCAGAGGTCTCTGAGACTGTCCTCAATTTTTTTCATTCTTTTTTCTTTATTCTGATCTGCAGTAGTTATTTCCACTAGTTTATCTTCCAGGTCACTTATCCGTTCTTCTGCCTTAGTTATTCTGCTATTGATTCCTTCTAGAGAATTTTTAATTTCATCTGTTGTGTTGTTCATCATTGTTTGTTTGCTCTTTAGTTTTGCTAGGTCCTTGTTAGACATTTCTTGTATTTTCTCTATTCTATTTCCAAGATTTTGGATCATCTTTACTATCATTATTCTGAATTCTTTTTCAGGGAGACTGCCTATTTTCTCTTCATTTGTTTGGTCTGGTGGGTTTTTACCTTGCTCCTTCATCTGCTGCATATTTCTCTGTCTTCTCATTTTGCTTAACTTACCGTGTTTGGGGGTTCTCCTTTTCACAGGCTGCAGGTCCATAATTCCCAATGTTTTTGGTGTCTGCCCCCAGTGGGTAATTTGGTTCAGTGGGTTGTGTAGGCTTCCTGGTGGAGGGGACTGGTGCCTTTGTTCTGGTGGATGAGGCTGGATCTTGTCTTTCTGGTGGGCATGACTGCATCTGGTGGTGTGTTTTGGGGTGTCTGTGAACTTATTATGATTTTAGGCTGCCTCTTTGCTAATGGATTGGGCTGTGTTCTTGTCTTGCTAGCTGTTTGGCATAGGGTGTCCAGCATTGTAGTTTGCTGGTCGTTGAGTGGAGCTGAGTCTTAGCATTGAGATTGAGATCTCTGGGAGAGCTTTCACTGTTTGATATTACATTGGGCCAGGAGGTCTCTGGTGGACCAATGTCCTGAACTCAGCTCTCCCACCTCAGAGGCTCAGGCCTGACACCTGGCCGGAACACTAAGATCCTGTCAGCCACATGGCTCAGAAGAAAAGGGAGAAAACAAAAGGAAGAAAAAAATAAAATAAAATAATTAAAATAAAAAATAACCAAAATATTATTTAAAAAATATTTAAAAAGTAAGAAAAAAGAACAAAGAGAGTGACCAAACCAAAGAACAAATCCACCAATGATAAGAAGCGCTAAAGTCTATACTAAAAAAACAAAACAAACAAACAAAAAAACGGACAGACAGAACCCTAGGACAAATGTTGAAAGCAAAGCTATACAGACAAAATCACACAAACAAGCATACACATACACACTCATAAAAAGAGAAAAAGGAAATATATATATATATATATATATATATAAAGGAAGAGAGCAACCAAATCAATAAACAAATCTACCAGTGATAACAAGCTCTAAATCTACCAGTGATAACAAGCTCTAAATACTAAACTAAGATAAACATAAAACTGGAAACAAACTAGATGCAGAAAGCAAACCGCAAGTCTACAGTTCCTCCCAAACTCCAGAACCTCAATTTTGGGATGATTCGTTGTTTTTTCAGGTATTCCACAGATGCAGGGTACATCAAGTTGATTGTGGAGATTTAATCCGCTGCTCCTGAGGCTGCTGGGAGAGATTTCCCTTTCCCTTCTTTGTTCGCACAGCTCCCAGGGGTTCAGCTTTGGATTTGGCCCCGCCTCCACGTGTAGGTCACCTGAGGGCTGCTGTTCCCACCCAGACAGGATGGGGTTAAAGAAGCCGCTGATTAGGGGGCTCTGACTCACTGAGGCCAGGGGAGGGAGGGGCACAGAATGCAGGGCGGTGGCAGAGGCCAGCGTGGCGTTGCAGCAGCCTGAGGCGCGACCGTGTGTTCTCCCGGGGAAGATGTCCCTGGATCACAGGACCCTGGAAGTGGCGGGCTGCACAGGCTGCCAGGAGGGGAGGTGTGGTTAGTGACCTGTGCTTGCATACAGGCTTCTTGGTGGCTGCAACAGTACCCTTAGCATCTCATGCCCGTCTCTGGTGTCTCTGCTGATAGCTGCGGCTCACACATGTCTCTGGAGCTCATTTAGGCGGTGCTCTAAATCCCCTCTCCTCACGTACCACGAAACAATGGTCTCTTGTCTCTTAGGCAGGTCCAGACTTTTTCCTGGACTCCTTCCCGTCTAGCTGTGGCACACTAGCCCCCTGAGGCTGTTTTCACGTAGCCAACCCCAGTCCTATCCCTAGCATCTGACCTCTGAAGCAGGAGCCTCAGCTCCCAGCCCCCACCTGCCCCGGCGGGTGAGCAGACAAGCCTTTCAGGCCGGTGAGTGCTGGTCGGCACCGATCCTCTGTGCGGGAATCTCTCCGCTTTGCCCTCTGCACCCCTATTGCTCTACTCTCCTCCGTGGCTCCGATGCTTCCCCCCCGCCCACCTTCCATCTCCACCAGTGAAGGGGCTTCCCAGTGTGTGGAAACTTTTCCTCCTTCACAGCTCCCTCCCAGAGGTGCAGGTCCCATCCCTATTCTTTTGTCTCTATTTTCTCTTTTGCCCCACACAGGTACATGGGCAGTTTCTTGCCTTTTGGGAAGTCTGAGGTCTTCTGCCAGCATTCAGTAGGTGTTCTGTCGGAATTGTTCCATGTGTTGTCGATGTATTTTTGATGTATTTGTGGGGAGGAAGGTGATCTCCACATCTTACTCCTCCGCCATCTTGAAGGTCCCCCCCGTATCTTCTTAATAAGAAATTTCAAATACATTGATAAATCTATAGGGAGAAATAGGACCAAAGCTATATTTTCTACCCCTGCAAAGGTGTTAAAACTATAGCCTTATCCCAAAGAGCAAATGTTTGGACCAAATATTACTTAAGTTCTCTTTGGCATTCCCTTAGAGTACTTATGACTGTTTGTTTCTGGAATTTAGGAATATACTTTTAATTTTAGCTTATTTTCTCTATTGAGTTAGTTTTGTCTTTATTTCCTGTTAAAAATAATTGTGCATTTCTAGGTATTACAGACAAAAGGGGGGCAGTGTGCATTTGTTCAGACTGCCAGTATGCCTGAACCAAAAATCACAGACCAACACAAATCTTATATGATGCATTGTGACAGCTTCTAAAGGGTGGAGAGCAAAACTAGAGTCTGCAAGCAGGTGAAAGTAGGTAAGAAAAATGACTACTATGTAGTGAGCCCACACTATCACCAAGGCTCATGCTGAATACTTTACATACATCACATACCTAATTCTTGCAATATCCTATAAGGTAAGTATCATTTTGCTAGTTTTAGATTTGAGGATACTGCCTGAGATCACATAGCTTATAGACAGTAGATATGAGCTACAGATTCTGTTTCCCATGACTCTGAAGTCTGTATCTCTATATCACCAAACCAACCTCTACCAGTGATGAGTAAATAAGACCTATGCTAAGGAAGATGGAGGAAAAACAATGCATCTGTGACATAGCACAACTGTGACATGCAAGTCTGATCATTAAAATGACTGAGGGAGTCAAGGAAAAGAAACTGGAAAAGGCAGAGGAAAGAGAAAAAAGGAGTTAAACATCTTTTCAGAATAAAACCTTGGTGCTACATTGTAGCCTGGCTCTCACCCACTCCCTGGGTTGCCTTAGACAAGACTCTCTCCCTTTCTGACACTCAATTTTCTCATCCATAAAATGAGGGGAGTAGAGGGACAGATTTTGAAGGTGGCATCCAGGTCAAAATGTCCATCCTTCTCAGACCGGGCTGCCAATTTCCCCATGCCAGGCACAGTGGCCAAAAAATGCACTACAGGACCTTGTCAAATCTGTATCAGCAGGAGAAGCAAAGGTAGAGAAACCACCTCAGGCCAAACTCGTTAACAGTTGTTTCATTAATCACAGTTTGTGTTTCAAATCCAAAGACAATCTGTCCAATTAGCATTAAAGCTCTGGCAGCCATGGGGAGACCTTTAGGAAAAGGCAGTTTGACACAATTGCTAATAATGCTCACATTTAGAAAAGTGGCTCCCAAACATAACATTCTCCTGGTGACAGCCAGAGTCCTGTCCAAAGAGGGAGCACAAGCTTCAGGCACTTCCGCAATCTGACCCCTTCTCTCCACCCAGCCTCACTGCCCTGGATGCCCGTCACATGCCAGCTGCCTTAGCAAGACCAGTTTTCCAGAACACACCAGTGTCATTCACACCTCTGTACCCTTGTCCATTTGAACCCACAGCCTGTTGTCAACCCAAGTTCATGTGCCCAACACACAGTGAAGTCAAACAAACCAAAATGTTGGAGTTTGGAGCAGAGAAAGGTTTATTGCAAGGGCCAAGCAAGGAGTATGGGGGCCTCATGCTCAAAAGACCCAAATCCTCTGACGGCTTTCAGGGAAGAGTTTTTAAAGGCAAAATCTGGGGTGAGGGCTGCAGGGTGAGTGTCTTCTTCTGATTGGTTGGTGGTGAGGTAACAGGTGGTATTCTAGGAATTCTGTGCCTAGCTTGGAGTTACTATTCTCCACCTGGGTGGGGGGTCCTTAGTTCCTGTAGAAGAACTCGAATATATGTATCAGATTGTTATGTATATCCAATGGAGGGGAGCTAGGTCTCTGCTTTATAGCTGCACTATAATTTATTGACTGCTTTTTTCTTCGGTTCTGCATTCCCTTACTTCCCTAATTAGGAACTGTTTGAATCTGCCCTTTGTAACTCAAGGAAGGCCTACACAGAGAAGGTTTTTGTACCCAAGAGGAACCCCCAGGGTCAAGCCCACATGCCTTTCTGATTATTCTGTGGTCTAGTCTAAGCTCCTCCATATTATATTTCCAGTAATACTTATTTCACCAAATAATTATTGAGCTGTGTTGAGACTTGGGTTTGAACCTCATTTCAATCAATCATCAATGTGGGCATGCTTTATGTTTTTATTTTCAAATAATACATATACACAGACAAAAACATTCTAATACTACAAAGGGCTATACAGTAAAACCTAAATCTCCCTTTCTCTCTAGCTACCAGGATCCTCCTTGAATGCATTCTCAGTTAATAATATTTTGTATTTTCTTCCAAAGATGTGTATACAAGAATATACATAAATGAAAATTTCCCCCCACACTAATAGTAATATATTAGGCACACTATCTTACCCCTGACTGAACAAAGTATCTGGGAGATTGTTCCATATCAGTACATATAAAATTTACCTCTCTGAGCATCAGTGCCTTTACAGGTGAAGTGGCATAATAAGATGATTCAAGCCTTGCTCTTGGGTGCCTACTCTGGGTACATACTACTCCCTGAGTGCACAGCACTTAGGACACTGTTCTATAATTGTCTGTTAGTACTTTGTGCACCTCTGGCAACCAATTATTGACCTTTGGGGAGTGAATGACTGTGAATCTAAGGAACATTGTGGAGGTGTGATAGTCACTTTTATGTGTCAGTTGACTGGGCTAAGGAAGGCTGAGATACCTGGTAAAACATTATTTCTGGGTGTGTCTGTGAGGGTGTTCAGGAAGAGTAGCATTGATGGAGTGCATAAAGGAAGCCACCCTCACCAATGTGGGTGGGCGACACTCAATCCATTGAGGGCCTGAAGAGAACAGAAATGCAGAGGAAGGGTAAGTTTCCTCTCTTTGCCTGAGCTCGGACTTCCCTCTTCTGCCGAGGGACTTCCGTGCTCCTAGCTCTCAGGCCTTCAGACTTGGACTGGGAGGACCTACAACATCAGCTGCTCTGATTCTCAGAACTTTACTTCAGACTGAGATTGAATAATGCCAGTAGCCTTCCTGGTTCTCCAGCTTGCAGGTGGCAGATCATGGGACTTCTAATAAATAATATCTATCTACCTATCTATCTATCTATCTACCTATCTATCTGGCATCTATCTGTCTGCCATTGGTTCTGCTCTCTAGAGAACCCTGACTAACACAGTCAGTTACATGAGATCACACATCAAGAACAGTACCTGGGACTTCCCTGGTGGCGCAGTGGTTAAGAATCTGCCTGCCAATGCAGGGGACACGGGTTCGAGCCCTGGTCCGGGAAGATCCCACATGCCATGGAGCAACTAAGCCCATGCGCCACAACTACTGAGCATGCGCTCTAGAGCCCATGAGCCACAACTACTGAAGCTTGCACGCCTAGAGCCCATGCTCCTCAACAAGAGAAGCCACCGCAATGAGAAGCCCATGCACTGCAATGAAGAGTAGCCCCCGTTCACCGCAACTAGAGAAAGCCCGCGTGCAGCAACAAAGACCCAACGCAGACCAAAATAAATAAATTAAAAAAAAAAAAAAAAGAAAGAAAGAACAGTACCTGACACACGTGGAAGGTAGGTAATATGAGATTCCTCTTCCTCTCCTCCTTACTTTCATAATAGGCACAGGCTTAACTGTACAACAGAGTACTGATCTTTATTCTCCCTTATTTACCAATGTGTGTGTGTGTGTGTGTGTGTGTGTGTGTGTGTGTGTCTGTCGTGATCTCCAGATACACTGGAGGCAGAGAGGTGGACTGTTTAGAATGAGCACTAGGAAAAATGATCAGGTCAGGAAACGTGTCCCTTTCTCACCCACCACTTCCCTAAGGAATTTCTGAATGGGAACAGCATTAAGAGTTAGAGAGAAGCTTTGGTTGAGAGTCACAGTTGTACCAATTCCGTGGAGCAATCCTATGACTTCCCCCAGGCTTCTGTCACTCATCTGCACAGTAGGAGTAAGGGATTGAGCCTGGGTAGGGTTACTGTGAAGTCTGAATCAGATGATGCATAGGAAAGCACTTTACAGGTGGAGTGGCTTTAAAAGTGACCACACTATTGAGGGGATCATGCTTTGACACTGTTGCCTGGCTGCCTTCTCTACTCCTAACACATTCCTAAACCAGGAACCAGATAGCAAAATGTTCCAGGCAGATAGTAACAATAAAGATTCATGAAGAATTGCAACGTATTTTTTTGTGATCTGCCCATTTGTTAAAATTCCAATCCTTCTGTTCGGGATATGGTAAACAGGAGACTCCTGGGGCTGAAACAGGCAAGGGCTGGTCTCTAGAACCCCCCAAAAGTGACTGAAGGTCATTGGTGAGCAGTCCTTGAGGGAGTCTGAAGTATGGAAAGTAGAGAGAAGAGAGGCCACTGTGTCAGGAATACTCTTCTTACGGATAAACTGCTAGATCCGGCAGTTTCTAGCAAAGGTGGATAAAGACAACCCATTTTACAAGTGCTGGTTTATTGAGAAGTTGGGTGTCGGGGAAGGGAGGAAACTGCACAACTCCGAAACTGCCTAGGTACCCATGACTTAGCCAAGACACCCCAAATGTGGAATCTGAAGTTGATATATTTTCTGCCCTGGACAGGAAAGGCTCAGGTATTGCTGGGTGGGGTGGAGGGTTCTTTGGGAGAATCACACATGGAGAAGTAAGGAGGGATCAAAAAGGAAGCCTCAAGCATTGCTATAAACTCTCCCAGAGCCTGGCCTTTCTGGAGGGTTGGGCATCCCATTGCTCACTGGTAATTACCAGATGCATTCAACAGACTCTGATGTCAGAGGATGGTGCCTCCCTCCCCCCTCCTCTCTCCTCCTGCTGGCTGGCTCTCCCTGGGTGTCCTTGCCACTTTTTCTTCAGATCCTTGCTGGCCCTGGTGAGGCAGTAGACCAAACAGAGGTATCATCCTGTTGATTCTTTTCTCTTTTCCCCATGGAATCATTGAACTACACCTGGGGAAGGGGAATGGAGGGAAATGAAGGGGTCATTAGACACCAGGGGAGGAGGGGATGACCTTTGAGACAGTCTTTTCTGAGTGACACCTGAGCAGTCCAAGCCTGCAATTTCCTCCATGACTGTTCAGCCTCTTCAGATAAGTCCCCTAATGATAGTGTGGGCGATGGATGGAGACAGGGCAGTTGAAGCTTAAAATATATGCCAAGGAGATATTAAAAGCCATAGAACTACCTGGGGGTGGGGAAAACAGGCAGGAGAGCAGAGGAGATGGGAGAGGAGTTCTGCTGCTTGTTGGTTAAGAGGCTGGAATCGTTTTTTGTTCATTCTTCTATTGTTCTGCACGCCATCATACTGGTGCTTCGTAACGCCTTCAGTAGCTCTCCACTTCCTCTCTATTTCCAAAGTCACCAGGCTAGCCTAAACATTAATTGCTTTTCTCCTTGACAATTACAGTTATAGACATCCTGACTCCAGGCTCTGCCACTTCTAGTCTACCCTGTAGATGTCACCAGATTGAACATCCTAAAATATCACTTTAAACATGTTATTTTCCTGCTTAAAAATTTCAACGACTCCCCATTGTCTGCAAAGCAAAGGCTGAAAATCTTAGTCTAGAAATCAATGCTGCCAAGACCTGAGACATTCTGTGTCCACCGTGAAGGCTGCAACCATATCTTATTCATCTTTCTGTCCCCAATACTGATACGTAAGCTCCATGAGAAAAAATAGAATTTATTCTTCATTGCTGACATATAATAAGCTCTCAGATGATCACTGTTGGATGAACACATTAATTAACTCCTTAATAGTGTATGGCACAGTATATGGTAGGTACCCAAAGTCTTTGTTGAAGGTAAGGGTGAGGGGAGACAGGCAGGGAAGAAAGATGATGCTGAATTAAAACAGGCAGCTACACAGATAGATGACAACTATGGTTATGGGCCTCTAGAATCAGAGCAAGGCAGTAGAAACTTTACAAAAGGAGTTAAAGATAGGGATGAAGCAGAGGCTTAAGGCCATCTGAGGTTCAGACCAGATATCGGGAATGGAAGCAGACCAGAGAGGGAGACTGAGCAAGTTGAGGGACTACTAGTGGGCACTGTTTAAGAAGACAGGCAGTTTTGGAAGCAAAGCTGTAAGTGGGGAGCTTGGGAGCCCAGGTAAGGGGACAAGGAGTAGTGACCCATCTGGATGAGGAGCCAGGAGCTCGGAGAATTTGCACAGCAACCAGGATGTGCCAGATAAGTTTTAATAACCACTATTGCTTTCTATGGGTAGTCCTTCAATTTTGGATATTGTGAATGTCTTTGAGACTTGCATGACAGCTGAAAGACCCGTTTGTTGGAAAAATAAGTAAACCCATAAAATTTTACACATAATCACAGAGGTTGAGAGATTGCCCTGAAGCCAATCCCCAGGTTAAGAAAACCTGTTTCATGTAGTCTGGATACCTCACATTTACATTTTATCATCTATTAACTTGAAGGTTTTTATCATCCATTAATACGTTGAATCCTTGCAACTCTCTGAAATTGGTAATAATGTATTCCTATTTAGAGAAAACTGAGCTTTCCTGAGAAAATATGCCTTGTCCAAGAGAGAAGTAAGTAGCAACATATTTAGAGTAGAAGTCAGGTTTGCTGGTTGCAAGTTGAACGGCTTGTTTTTCCTATCATATGTTCACTCAACCAAGCTGTGCATGAACCAGAAAACCTTTGTACAAGTATAGACTGAGTACCGGCTGTGTCAGGCTCTGTGCGAGGCACTTGGCATATACCGGGGAACAAAAACAGCCAATATTCCTGCTTTTGTGGAGCTCCAGACCCAAACTGAGGTCAGTGTTTTCCCAGCCTGAAAGCCTGGATCAGAACATATTCTGGTCATAACTGTTGATTCAGATGCTTAATGAGAAACTACAATCCAGCAGGCAGCGTCCTAAGTACTTGCTGTCAAAGGTAGGGTTTTATGTCAGTTAACACTGAACAAGCATGCCTCATCCCCCAACACGAGCTAATCACTAATTTTCATTTCTTTTTGTTGTTGTTGTTCTTCTTCCATCAAAAACATTTTAAACTTGAAGTCTCTCTGTTTCCCATCTCAGCAAAAGAAATAAGGCCCAAGTAAGTCATCTAACACATGGTCGTTCAGAAGAGGACTAATCAAAACCAGGTTGCGTTGGGAGACCCAGGGCCCCAGTACCAACTCCGTTGTTTGTGGTATTCCTTTTCCTTGGCCCTTAGCTTCCTCACCTGTAAAGAAGTCTGTATGTTTCTGTGCTCCTTCTTTGTCCTAAAATGCAAGGGATGCCTAAGGGCTTTAAGCCTGTCTGAGAGAAAACTTTTATAATTGCAAGGTGGTGAGATACAGATGGTGAGAGAAAACTCACCCCTGCAATTAGTAGCTGCCCACCTTGGCTCTGGAAACCAAACAGTTCTTAGCTGAGTGGGATGTAGGGGGAAGGAAAGGTAAAAGGCAGGACACAAGCTTGGTTTCTCACCAGAGAAGGAGCAAGACTCATCAGTGGGCTGGATTGGTGTGTGCAGTATGTCGTGGGCTGTATTTCCTTCTGAAAAGATCAGTGCACTGTCAAGCCAGGGCTGCAACATGGGGTCTCTTTAAAAGCAGACAGTCAAGAGAGGGTGCCACCGAGCTGGAGAATGTGGGGTGAACTCAACTGATGGCATGTCAGAGCAGAAAGGGACCCGATCACGTTTGTGCAATTCTCTCCTTCTATTTTGCACATAAAGGACACTGAGGTTCAGAGGGTGTGGTTAGGAGAGGTGACATGCCCATGGTCACAGAGCTTGCAGCCAGCAGGGCCATGACGAGAGCCCAGGAACTCCCCATTGTTGCCTAAAACAAAGCAAACCTCCCCTTTGCTCTGCTTGTGGCCACCTTTAATGAAATGATTCTTTTTCTTCCATCTGCTACTTGCTTAGCATCTCGGAATTAATAAAATGTGATAGTAACAGTTATCCCTTCTTGATGGCATGGCATCTGACACTTAAAAATTCAAGATGTGACTCATCAAATCTCTAGGTATGTTTTTAAGAGTTATTTTGTAAATGATTAAGTGTTTATAATGAGAGTTGACAAAATTATACCTTTGGTTTGGATTTTCAGTTTAAATACACTCTCCTCCATTCTTTTTCTTCTTCACTCTCCACCTGGTCTGAGTTCTCTCTCCAGTGAAAATAATGAGAATCTCTCTCCCTGCTTGTACCTAAAATATCTCACTGGATTCTCACAATGGTTATTGCCCCCCACCCCATACAATGCCTTACCCTTCTGGATTGATTTATACCCTACGCCCACACCCTCGCCAGCCCCACCCTGATCTATTGGAACATCATTATTGGTGAAAGCAATCCAGGCAGGCTTGATAGCAAAGTAACCCTCAGCAAATTATTCAACCTCTCTGTGCCCAGTTTGATTTTCTGGAAAATGGAGATAGAAGTAATTCTTAACTCTTAGGTTATTGTAGAGCTACATATAAAAATAATTCCTACTGTTTCTCCAACACCTGTCTGTGCCACAGGAAGCCCTTTACACATCTTATTTAATTCACTTATCATAACTGTTCTCATTACTACCTGCATTTTACCGCTGAGAAAACAGGATCAGAGAAATCCCAGAATTGCCCAGGGGGTAGAGCATTTGAATAACAAGTCTGTCTAACTCACAGAACCATACCTTTTTTTAGCTCACCACATGGATTACTAGGTAGCATTGGTTCTCAACCTGGGCAACTCTGACCACCCACCCCCAGAGGACATCTGGCAATGAGTGGAGATAATTTTGGTTTCACAGCTGGGCAGAGGTGCTACTGGCATCTAGTGGGTAGATGCCAGGGAGGCTGCTAAGCTTCCTGCGATGCACAGTGCAGTGCCCTACAAGGAAGTGCCCAGCTCCAAGTATCAACAGTGCCAAGACTGAGAAACCCTGCTGTGTGGCATCCCATCATATGAATTTACCATAATGTGTTCTGCTGGATGGACAGAATACGATGCATATGAATGGCCAAGCACATAACAAACCTTCAGTAAATGCCAGCTATCCTTGTTAGTATTGCTGCTTCTACACATAGCCCACACTTTGCCTCTCCTCTTTTGAGGATACCTGCTAAATAGAAGTAGCAGTTCCTGATACCTGCTAAATAGAAGTAGCAGTTCCCTCATCTCTTTCAAAAACTGCTTACTTTCTTTAGTATTTGATACCATTTATGATAGTCATTTAAACACGTTCTCTATCCTCTTTAATAAGTTGCCAGTTTCCCAAGGGAAGCAGTTGTGTTTATTTTCTTTTGTATCTCCCCATGTATTTAGTACAGCGTCTGGCCCATACTCATTGAATTTGAGAAACTGGACACTTTTCTGAGGAAAGGAAGGCAGGAACTATTATGCCTATTTTATAGCTGAGGAAATACGCTCAAAGTAACCAAGTTATTTACGGCTGTATGACTTATAAATGACGGGGCTTGTACTAAGAGCTTACCTCCAGTCCAGCATTAGCTTGTTTAGCTGCTATTTATGTAATCAATTACAAACCACCAGAACTGTAGCCCATTCTTTTAGAAAGAAGTTTCTAAGAGAACCTTTGGATTCAACAAGCAAAACTGATAAGGAAATAAGTTCCAATGTGCATCTGATCTGGAGATGCCTGTTGTGGTGTCCACAAAACAGAGCTGGAGAGAGCCTACCACGAAGGTCAATCCATGGAGAAGATACATGGCAGGGAGTCCAGGCACCTGGATACGAGGCCGGAACTTGAATTAGCTAGTGGTGCAGCGCTGGATAAGATATGCAGCGCTGGATAAGATATGGTGCCTCTTTGCTCCTCACTTTCCTTGTCTGTCAGATAGGGACATTATGCCCATCCTAACAAGCCCACAGGTTGCTCTGAGGAAACGGATGCCAAATACCGTTAATCCTCACTATTCACAGTAGTTATGTTCCATAAAATCACTGCAAACGCTGACCCGGTGAATATTGAACCACTGCTCCTAAGGGAGATATTGGTAGGGTTGCTTTGAGCCTCTGATCACATTTTCATCAACCAATCAGTATATAAACTTGGTTTATGTGTATTCCCTTTAAAGACACCTTATTTAATATTCACTGTCAATTCATTAACACTGAACTTACAGACAGCAGCCCTATAACTCATGCCTGAACTGATTTAACACATCTATTTTCTAAGTAAGGCACATTAGAGCCTTCTTGAGCTTAGGTAACCTAGACAGCATTTTAACACTATGCTTAGGTATCGTTTCAAACAGTGAAATCATCAACAAAAGCACAAAAATGCAACAAACATGGCAGCAAATGTACTACAAAAAGGACACTTTATAGGATGAAACTGAATTAAGAAGGGAAAAGAGTATAAAAAAGAGTGGATATATGTACTACTGATTTACTCTGTTGTACACCTGAAGCTAACACAACATTGTAAATCAACTCTACTCCGATAAAAATTAGGGGAAAAAAATCGTTCTAAAATTAAAAAAGAAAAAGAAAAAGAAGGCAGGGCATCACCCTGTTTGATCTCAGCTGGGAACATGCATGTCGGAATACAATTTTTCACTACTCTGCACATGTCTGTAAATGACCATGAAAGCACGTGAGTATTGACCTGGGGTTACAGATGAGTTTTAGAAAGTAGAATTTAGAAATTGAGTCCATAAATAATGAGGATCGGCTGCACGTAAGTTTTAAGAATTGGGGTGTTAATATGAGAACGATGACAGGTAATTCACAAGAGAAAAAAAATTTATATGGCCAATGAACATAGGAAAAGATGGTCAACATCACTACTCATCAAGGAAATGAAAATTAAAACCATAATGGAATATCACTGGACATCCACCAAAATGGCCAAAATGTAAAAGACCGATGGTATTAAATGTTGGCAAAGATGCATAACAATGGGAACTCCAGGTACTGCTGATGGATGTACAGAGTCAGTACAACCACTTTGGAAAACTATTTGGTAGAATATACTGATGTTGAATATATGCCAATGTTAAGGCCCAAGAATTCCACTCCTAGATGTATACCCAACAGAAATGTCTACACATGTTTACCAAATTACATGTGTATGAGACAGTTATCTCTGATTGCCTAAGAGATGAAAGAAATGAAATGTCCATCTAATAGAATTAAAAAAGCATGACTAAATTAACAACGGAATACTATACAACAGCAAGAATGAAGGGACTACAGTTACACTCAACAACATAGATGACTCTCATAAACACAATTTTAGGCCAAAGAAGCCAGACATAAAAGAGAGTATACACTGTATAATTTCATTTATATAAAGTTCAAAAACAGGCAACATCTATAGTACTGGAACTCAGAAGAGTATTTATTCTTGGGGCAACAGTGACTGGAATGGGCCTGATGCTACTTCGAGGAGGCTGGTGACATTCTGGTCTTGATCTGGGTAGTTACACAGCATCCCCACTTTCTGCACAATTATGAGCTGTGCACTTTTCTATGTGTACTTTATACTTTAATAAAACTTGAAAGATAGATTTTTATAAGTGGAGGTAGAGACAAAACACTCAATGAACACGAACTGTGTGTCAGACATTTTACTCAGCATCTCATTTAATCTTTGCAACAGCCCATGGGTTTTCATAGCTTGCCTAATAATAAAAATCACAGATGGCACTTGCCAAAATTAGAAAATCACCAGATCTCACTTCAGGTCTTACTAGTTAAAATCTTTAAAGGATGGTACTGGAACAATAGCCATTTAAATAGATGATTATATAATCAGTCATTGACATATATTGACTGGTATGTGTCCTGAGGAGTGAGTTTGATATGATGTTTAACATATAACATGAACATAAATGGTAGCTCTTTTTATTTTTAGGTAGTTGCCTCCATTATATAGATGAAGAACCAAGGTGCAGTGATGCAAAATGATTTATTTAAGGTCACAGCTGGAAGAAAATGCTTTATATGTTATCTTACTTTATGCTAATAACCAGTTAGGGGAGTAAATTCCATTATGTTTATCTTACCCAGGAGCAAACTGTAGCTCCAGGAACTTAAGTAACTTGACCAAGGACATTTAGCCAGGAAATGGTGGAGGTGGAGCCAGGTCAATCTAACTCAGGAAGCTCTGATGGATTCATTTCTCATAGGTTCTGCCACAGGTTAGGAAGGGTAGAAGAAAGGCAAATCCAGGAGCACAGAGCACAGACTTTATTATCTTTACATTTCGTATGCCCAGTCTTTAATATACACTCTCTTTGTAAGGCCAACTGGCCCGAGGCAGGGGAACACAATCAGATTCACAGGTTGCATCAGACCGAAACTCTCCGGACCACCCAGTTCCAGAAACTGCCCTGGAGACATTCCGGACCACCCAGTTCCAGGAACTGACCTGGGGACTTTGAACCCAGCCCAGCCTTCCCACCTTTCGAGGGATGGGACCAACGGTCCCCCAGGATACCCGAAAAGACCACCAAATAAGGAATACCCTGCGCCCTCCCAGATTCACCACACCCCTTTCCCTTCTTCCCCTATAAAATCTTGCCCAACCCTCGCCCGGGTGCGACTTCTCTGGCCCCTTTCTCTCGGACCAGTGAACCTCGCCCGGGAGCGCTCCCTAATAAAGCTCACTTGAAGCTTTCCTCTATTTCGCGGTGCCGTTTTGTTAAGATCCGGCCTTACACTCTTTCCTACTGAGTATGGTCACCTCTGAGCAATTAGGGTAGGCTGCATACTTCCCTGGTTCCATCTTTAAATAGAACGTGACAGGGGTGAGGGGAAGGGAGATGATAGGATGCTTGGGTGATGTGACCAGTGTCTAGGATAGTTGTAATCTGTGTCATTTACTCACACAGATAACATATCTTATTTGGGCTGCTGTCATCACTGATTGGTGAAGCTAGAAGGCAGCCTTACCACAAATTTGGGGAAATTCTTTAGTCTTTTTGGAAGGTAACTCTTGGAAAATCCGTTTGAAACAGAGCTTTCTCTTGTCCTTTTTCGTGGCTAAGTAATACCTCTGGGAGTCAAGGTGGTGGCTAGAAACTATTTTGCAATGTCAGATGTCATGAGCACTGATTCATCATTATTGTCAAAGAGCAAGAATGTTTCTGTCTCAGGTTAGAGTGAAGAGAGTGATTTTGGACCCATTTTGCTCATAGAGTAGAATAATTTTCAGTCTCACTGCCTACAACTTTTACTAGTTCACCGTCATTTGTTAGAAATCAGGACCACATTTCATTAGTGGGCAGGGTCTTCATACCTTAAAGAAAAGAAACAGACACTGACCTATTTTTTTTCCCCCTTCCTGTACTTATATGTCATTCATTTCCACTAACCTGTGTTTATCTAGTTGAAAGAACCAAGACTTCCTCCTTGAGTAGGAGGTGAGGAATTTCTACTCTGTTCTCTGTAGCTTGTTTTGGAGCTCTGGGTATAGGCTGCACAGTTTAGGTCGCTTTAACACTAGAGACCGTGGAAAAATGGGAAAACATATTCTCTCTTGTCTGTCTTGCTCCTTTTTTAATGCTATGACACTGATGGATGTCATGTTGACTTAATTTTAATGACATTGCAAGGCCAAGATCCTAACCTTAAATAAAGCTTCAAGGGGAATGAGTTAGAAACGCTACTGAAGACTCCAGTCTGGCTTTTGTTAAGAAAGTCATAATTGTTTTTTTGCTTGCCTACTGCTCATGTGCATATAAATTGCCTAGCCAGAGGACCATCTGTTATATGCTCATATCCCACCATCACTGTAGTCATCTCATTTTTATCACTGTCACCATAATTATCTTTATTCTCAACATTAGAAAGCTTTGACTACTACTAAAAGCCTTGACCACTGCTGACTGATATCCCACCATGGCAGCAGCATCATGCTTGGTATATTGAGTAGTGCCCAGAGGCACAGACCTCTCTGTCATTCAGACATGACTGACATCGTCCAGCCTCCACCCCACTCTTCCTTTCAGGGGATCATTCACAAAGCAAACAGATCATGTTTACTTACAGTTCTGGATGAAACACAGGATGACAAAGATCTCTCAGTGCTTATGCAATCCCACCTTTTCTGGGAGGCTCCTAAACAGATAGATGTGCTGAGCTTTCAGCTGGGAGAAATGGAAAACCAACCAGACTTGGAGTCAGAAAAACCAACTGCAGCCATTTTTCTAACGTTCTGGCTTTGATCAAATATTCCAGTTTTGCTTCGGGCAATTTTGCACCTAATCATTTAACTCACATGTGGTGGGGAAAGGTACTTTAATCGATCATGTTTTAGATGCACTGACATTCAGCCCAAATATTCTGGCCTTGAAAGAACAGTCCAATTTCCCAATGCCTGCAGGCAGTTGCTAAGCTGTTGCCCTGTGTTCCAGAGAAGGGAAAAGTATCCCTTTGTGTAAGAGACAGAAATTCCTAAATCCAGGGGATGGGGAGGAAGAGGAGGGGGAATAAGAGAAGGAAGAGAAAGAGGAAGAGGAGGGGGAGGCAGAGGGGAGCGCCCCAAACCCTTTGTGCCCTGGCTCAGCTTTTTCATTCCAGAATGGGGGTGGGGCTGGCGGAGTCATCTGGCTGAGGGGTGAGGTGATAAATGCAACCAGGGAAAACTTCTAACTAAGAGACAGCTGGGGACTTCCCTGGTGCTGCGGTGGTTAAGAATTCGCCTGCCAACGCAGGGGACATGGGTTCGAGCCCTGGTCCGGGAAGATCCCACATGCCGGGGAGCAACCAAGCCCGTGCACCACAACTACCGAGCCTGTGCTCTAGAGCCCGCGAGCCACAACTACTGAGCCCGCGCGCCACAACTACTGAAGCCCGCGCACCTAGAGTTCGTGCTCCACAACAAAAGAAGCCACCACGATGAGAAGCCCGCGCACCACAATGAAGAGTAGCCCCCGCTCTCGCCGCAACTAGAGAAAGTCTGTGCACAGCAACGAAGACCCAACGCAGCAAAAAATTAATTAATTAATTATTTTTAAAAAATGTTAAACAAAAAGAGGAAGGTTGGCACAAAGGACAGAACATTGCCTTTGAAAACAGACAGAGTGAGATTTGAGACCTGGCTCGATCACTAATCTGTTGTTGTTACTTTGGACAAGTTTCCTCACTTCTCAGCTTCTCAGTTTTCTCAGCTATAAAGTGGGGATAAAATCTTGATCTTTCAAAGGTTGCTCTATGGATTATAGGCAATGTACCTCATATAGGTGCTAGCACATTGCTTGGCTTTCAATAAAAGACAATTACTAGCATTCTTTAATTCTAGATATTGAACAGATACAAAGATATAAAGATAAATAGGATACACAGTTGGTTCTCTAGCTGTTCACTCTGTAGGAAATGAAATGTCATGTTTCCTGGATACCATTAATCAATGTGGACTATAAATCCATGTTTGATTACAGCATCGCAATTATTCCCATCTTCCAAGGAGATAGCTTGAGGTTATCTCAACTCTTCTCCATCCCTTTATCCCCATATCTGATTATTCACTAATTCCTACCGCTTTCATTGTTAAAATATTTCTCACATCAAAACCTCTTCTTTCTGTATCTGTTCTTACTACCCTTGCCATAGTTCTGAACCTAATCTTCTCTGTCCCAGGTTGTTGCAGCTTTTCTTAACTGAGTTCTTCTAAACTTTTTCCACGTTACTCTGTTTTCCAAGCAAGTTATTTTTTTGAAATGGCTCAAATCCTAATCCATGTTTGATTATCCTATATTGTTTACTAAGCAGGGTTTTCTAGTTTTTCTTGGTAGCCAGGATCGTCAACCTTTTGGTTCTAACCTCCCTTCCTACTGGTGGATCTCAAGTGACTGTGCTCTCCAGGGGACGTGTTTGGTTGTCGGGACTGGGAAGGGGGAACGTTATTGGCATATGTAGTGGGTAGAGACTGAGGATGCTGCTTGACATCCTACAATGCCCTCACACCACACAGAATCATTCAGCCCAAAACGTCAATACGCCAGGACTGAGAAAACTTGCTTTACACCTGAGGTAATCAGAACAAGGCTGGAAACAGAAACAGTAGGTGCGATTGCTGGTTAACAGATGGGAAGTTGGGAGAAAGCAGGATGGAGTGTGAGAAAGCGAGAGGAGAAGTTCAAGAATGATGTGCCCTCCTGACATATGATTTGCTCCACAGAAGGAAATGGGCATGAATAATAAAGAAATGGAGCTGCACTGGACATCTGGGTATAGGGGGACCTTCAGGAGAACACTGGGCAATGCACACGTGAGGTAGCGGGTTTGGGAAAGGAGAGGAATGTTGCATTTTCTCTAGGGCACCTCCTAGACAAAGTACATGTGATGAATAGGCTCATCTCTCTCGCAGAGGTAGGAATAGAGATTTTTGATATGTAAATGCAAAAATACATAAAAATAATCTCTGGAATTACACTTTATATCATTGAAATATGAGACCAAATTAATTCCCGTAACAGAAATTGAATGAGAACAATGGTGATAATACTAACAATTATAATAGTGATTTAGATTCATATGTCACTTTTAACCTGAAGAGTTTGATGAAATAAAGAAATCATAATTAAGTTTCTATAGCGATATAAGAAACTGTGTGATAAAACCTTTAGTGGTGTTATTTTCAGATAAAATATAAATTTCTAAAGTTCCAGATGCAAGGCAGTGAAAAGTGTTTTTGTTTTTGTTTTTGCAATAAGCCACTGAATGTGAGATAATTTCGAAGGAGAATTTAATGATAAGATTTATGCAGTAAAGATACCAAGAGGGCCACAGACACACACCTTCACTTTCTTAGGTTGCTGTGGCTGATTTGCACTTGTATTAGGACGTCGGTGAGGTGACATGCATAATTAATCACTAATATTATCATTAATATCTCTTAATATAGAAGATGGATCATGGTGTATCTAAATTGCACCCTGCCTCAGCTGTTACTTTATTAGAAAGCTGAGGCCAACAGTCAGAGAGAAATATTAATGGCATGCAATTTAGTTTAAATCTTAGTTTGCAAAGAGATCTCAAAAATAATTGTATGTTTTGCCAGGAGGAATACCTGTTATGCAAAAACTGTTTTGGACCAATTCCCTTGCTCTTCAGATCAAGTGAATGTCTGTTCCATATTAACATGTTTATTTGGTTTCAGGTTGTCAATAAGACCATTAGAGAACATTTAGCTTCAAAGACCGAGATGGCACAGTAAAGATACAAGTGTAAAGTATAGGGTGAAGCGAGGAATTTATTTTTAACCTCATGGAGGATTGGACTTTAATGAGACACTACTTTAGGTCTGAAATGGGAGGTTTGCAGCAAGAAAAAAAAAAAGTTGAATGTGGTTATTAACCTGATCTTGTCTTTACAAGATGCTTTCTAAATGACTATAGCTTACATTTGGGTAATACTGTGGAGCACCTACATATGGAACACCTACATATGGGCTATTTCATTTGATGTTCACTGCAACCTAGCCATCAGGCAGGGCAGAAGTTACCATCCCCATTTTACAGATTACGAAACAAATCATTCAGAAAAGACAAGTGATTTCTTTAAAGTCACCCAGTAAAACACCTCCTCTTTACAGCCTTATCTAAAGCAGGATTTTTTTTTTAACTAGATGACTACTACAGTCTCTCCTAAACTTGGTATTTTAAAATGTTTAAAAAGTATTTTACATTAAGAAAGTATTACATGGTTTGTATTCTGTTTCCAAATATATTATCTCATTTGATCCTCATAACAACCCTCCAAGCTAAGCATTATTATCTCTAATTTAAAGATGAAGCCATAGGTGTTCAAAAAGTTTAAGGGCTTTGCCCCAGGTCACCATTTTGAGGACATGGCTGGAACTCAAGCCCATGTGTTGAGTCCAAATTCAAGGTGAGTTTCTACTATATCTATTCTGAAATGCAGCTTAATTGTTAGTGGATGTCAGATTCCTAGGACTCTGACTTTCAATGAGACACTTGGAACTCCAGTGTCTTTAAAGAACCAGACAGATGAATCTGTCATGTAGAAATTTCAGGTTCTTCCAGGAATAGAGGAAGGACTTCATTTTTGGCTAGGCTGCCTTCCCAAATGCCATAAACCCTAGCATGTGAGCAGCTGTGCTTAGGATATCCTAATGAAAAAACTGTCCCATCTGATTCCACTGTCCAAATGGAAAGAAATACAAAGAAGTTAAACATGAAAAACAAATGTCTAGCAAACCTTTGTTTCTGGGAGACAGGGGCAGTGGGAGGCTATGAAGAAGTCATTTATCATTTTAAAGGTAGCTGTGTCCCTTTAAATGCAATCTGTAATGACTTATGACTCCAGCGACCCTTCTTGATTACTGCCTGTTGCCATTCATTATCACCATGGAAACAGCACTGTTGCCAGCTGTGTGCTTTGTGGTGGGGTGGAGGTGGTACTATTGACTGGGGACAAGAGGATAGTACATGTGGGACTCTGGATTTTTAGGACCCTTTTTTTCAAGAGGAAAGAAATTGAGGGGACATGGCTCCATTCTTCCCACAGCAGGCCCCTAGGTGAGGTGTAATCCACAGGGGAACACCAGACCAGATGGTCTCAATGCCCTTGCCTCTCTCTGGGAAGAAAATAAGATGAGATCGGAATCACTCCAGTCTGGATGATAATCTACCAGGTGGCAGAAGGCATGAGGAAGGGGCAGACCATGTGTAAATTTCATTAACACAATTTCTCATGGAGACTCTTCAAGCATGCAAGCCAATCTTCTCTGCTGCCTTGTTCCTAAGCCTCTAGTGTATTCATCTCCAAGAGTGATCTGCAAAATCCATCCAGTCTCCCCCTACCTGACTCAGTCCTAATTTCATCCCCATCTTCCTTCTATTTTGGTTTTCTGCCCCTCTCTTTGCTCTTCTTGTATGTGACCCTTCGCCTTTTATGCCTGCCTGCTTTCTCTCATCTCCCCTTCCCTATCTAAAGAATGATGTTAGCAAGATAGACTGGGAAAAGAAGGAGGCAATCTATTCCAACCTCCTCCTGTTATAGACAAGAAAATTGGCATCCATAGTGGTTTCAGGAACTCCCCAAAACCACTCAGAGCTCTCTTGGCAGCCTCAGTACTAAAACTCGTGTCTCTGAATTCCCAGCCCACTGCTTCCTCTAGCATATGGGCTTGCTCTATCATATTTTCCCCTCACTTCTTAGGCTAATTCTCTGCCACACAGAAGTACAGTCAAATCTCAACTCTAGGCCAATTATTATTTAATGCAGAGTAATCCTTGCTTTCACGGAGTGTTTTTCTCGGCAGAACTTGGTTTGCCCCAGAGACTTCAGAGGACTCATTCTCATGAGACACTCAAGTTGGAGGGGTGCAGGGCCAGGATGGCTTAGTCATCTTTCTACTTTATTCAGAGTGAGCATTAAAGTCCCAGGACATGGAAAGGCTCGAAATGGGTATATAAAAAATTGCTAGAAAAATCAGAATATTGCACTCTGCCCTGTTGAACTCTGCTTGAGCTGCAGGCTGCTGGGGGAATGAGAGACACCATCTCTGGGTTTGCTGCAAAAATGTTTCACACAAACGTTATTTGGTTAGCAAAGGAATTTTTTGCACATGACATTCCATTCAACTTCCAAGATCTCTGGAGAATGCCCACAATCAATGTCTGGTGTTAAGACAGAGGCAGGCTGGTAAAGTAGAAAGGATAAAGAACCTGGAGACTGTTGACCTGGACCCCAGTCCTGGCTCTGCAGCCAAGCTTGCATTGAAGCTGTGATTAAACCCCTTCCCCTCCTGGACCTCTATGTCTTTGTTTGTGATGTCAGGTTGTAGGCCAAGGTTATCTATCCTCTAGGACACCTTTTCCAACTTCAGCCTAATTGTAATGATAGTAGCAGAGGCAGGATTGCTACCCTTTATTTAGCCCTACTGTGTACCCAGCAACTTTGCAAGCATCATTATCCCATTAATGCTCATAACCTCTCACATAGGTAGGAACTGTTATCCCAAATTAGAAATAAGGAAATGGATTCAAACAGATTAAGGATCTTGCCTAGGGTTATTACATACTAATTTAAACAGCAAAACTAGGATTCATGCCCAGGTCTGTTGGTCCAACACCACTTTACCAAATGACAATGTCTTTGAAAAGTCTATGATTTTGCTATCATTTCTGACTTTTTAAAAGCCACATATTCATTTATTCAATGAATATTTATTGTGTCTAATACATGCAATTTTTTCTTTGTAATACTTTTTTAATTTCAGGCTTACACAAAGGAATGAATATCACCTCTCTTGAAAGTAAATAGTCTCTTTGATGGTACTCTGATATTATTTTAGCCACTCCAGCTTTTGTTTGATTAGTATGGTATATCTTCTCTCATCCTTTTACTTGTAACCTATTTGTGTCTTTATACTTAAAGCATATTTCTGGTAGACAGTATATAACTGGGTCCTGTAATTTTATCCATTCTGACAATCTCTGCCTTTTAAATGGAGTATTGAGACAACTTATATTTAATGTAATTATTAATATGATTTGGTTTAAGGCTCCTACTTGCTATTTGCTTCATATTTGCTTGATCTGTTTCCTGTTTCCTCTTTTCTGATTTCCTTTCGTTAGTACTTTTCATGATTTTTTCTTATCTCTTTTGTTGGTTTATTAGATAAGGCTCTATGCTGTGTTATTTTAATGGATGCTTTAGTGTTTATACTATAACTTATCACAGTCTATTTTCAAATGACATTATATCACTTTGCATATAGTATAAAAAGCTTATATTAGTATGTTATCATGTCTCTCTTTCCTGACCTTTGTTCTTTTTTTCTCATACATTTTATTTCTAATTATGAATCCCAAAATACATTACTATTTTTGCTTTAAATGGTCATTTATCTTTTTTATGGCTTTATTTTTTTAAGAGCAGTTTTAGGGTCACAGCAAAATTAAGAGAAGGAATAACATGCAACTTTTAAAAAGCAGGGGATACAGTGATGAACAGAAGAGATAAAGCCCCTGTCCTCCTGAAACTCACAGTCTATTTTATGTATTCAGGGAACTGTAATCAGATAAATATGCACGTAACTTTAGGTAGAAATCAATGTTCTGAAGAAAAAAATTGGATGATGGGATAAAGCCAGTTTAGGTGGCTTCCCTGAGCAAGTGACATCTAGGCTGAGACCTGAAACAGAAGGACAAATCAGCTATTCACAGAGCTGGGGGAGAAGGGTGGCAGGTAGGGAGGAACAAGAACAGAGTCCTGTGGAGGGAAGGAGCTGGTATTTCTGAGGGAGAGCAAGTGGAGTGGAGACGAGGGGGTATGAGTTCTGGGGAGCAATGCAAAGGGTGAAAGATGATCTGGCCAGAGCTGTAGACAGGAACCAGATGAGCACAGCCTTGAAAGTGCTGTGAGGTCATACAGCTCCCTTTTAAGTGTGAGGAGATATCAAAAGAATGTAAACATGTATAACCAAGATGTATGTATGGGAATACACACTCTCTAGAGTTTAAACATGAAATGGTTTTAAATCTTTCAACACTTACCTCAACTATACTCTATGTAAGTTTCATTAACAACATCTTTTGGTCTTGCTCCTTTGCTTCTGAGCCATTTTCATATATTAGAGCACTCTAGCTGTACTACTGAATTCTTAGCCCTGGTTACTTTAATGCTAATCTAAAACTCTCTTTAAGATTTTGTCTTTTCACCTCCCCAGTGCAGACTAGCTCTGTCCAAGGCTCTAGCATAGGGGCCAGAAATGTTTTTCTGTAAAGGGGCAAATGGTAAACATTTTAGGCTTTGCAAGGCCATATGTTCTCTGTCGCAACCACTCAACTCTGCTGTTATAGTGTGAAAGCAGCCATAGACAATACAGAAATGTGCGGGCGTGGCTGTATTCCAACAATATTTATACACAGTGAAATTTGAATTTCATGTAATTTTCAGATGTCTTGAAATTTTATTCTTCTTTTCATTTTCATTTCTTTTCTATCTTGGCTTATAGGCCAAATAGAAACAGACAGGATAGTTTTGCCTTCTCTGGTGATTTGGAGTTAGAGGAGGTATATGAAGTATATGGTCCACTTTTTATACAAAATGTATCCCTCCTCTATTTTTATGTCTTCCATCTGGTGAACAGAGCCAGGGATGATAGAAGTCTTCTATGTGCCGACCCATGGTCCTTTTGCTGTATTTTCACTGTTGGCTGTCACCCTTCTTTAGGCTAACATTGAATGGGAGTAGCAGAAATTGTCAATACCGGTCCGTATCCCCTCAGCCTATATCTTTTTCATTGACTAACTTCCAACTGCCAGAACCTATATCTCTTTGCTTGATAGTTTTCCTTGGCTTCCAGAGCACCCTCTTCTTATGCAGTACTAGGTTGGAAGTGGTAGGGAATATTCCTCAAGAGCAGCCCTCAAATATTCCTCAAACAATGATTGACAGGAGAAGGCAGATACAACTCCCAGCTCCCTCTCCTCCAGGATTATCCTAAGGATAATCCACATTGGCCTTAGCAGGATTTAGATACAGTTGTCCTCAGTGGCAACTTGCTTGATAACTCATTCTTTATTCGTTGCCTCCGTTTCACTTCCTTACTCTCTTACAGATGTTTTTGAGGATCACCTCCCTAATAAAGTACTTGAACTTGAATCCTTGCCTGAAGGTCTGGTTCTAGGGGAATACAAAACAAGATAATGGGCATCTAGACTCTCTGTGTCAACCAGGGTCCAATGCTGGTCCCCTTTTAAGACACATAATGAGAGCTTTGGAGGTCTTCAGTGGGATCTGTCTGTGAATGGTTAGACGTGAATGTTGCCTTCAAATATCTGAGATTTATCATAGAGGAAGGATCTGATTTAAACCCACGTGGCTCTAGAGGACAGAAATAGGATAATCAAATAAGCATTATGGGAAGTATAGCTCAGATAAGAAAGAGAGTTTTCATAGTCATAGTTATCATGAATTAACTTGGTCTACCTCATGAGTCAGTGAGCTCCTAGTCTATGGATATGTCCACATGAAATTTGACCAGTGACTTCTTGGTAGGGATATTAAAGAGTATGCAGTCAACTGACTGAAGTTAGACCTGCATATGCATTAAGATTCCTTCACACTCTTGCATTCTTGCATCTGGGGATTAAATAAAGAAACGTCGAAGCACTGGGAAAGGCAAACAAACCAAATGTCAGGAATTGATACATCACAGAAAAGAAACTTTATCCAAATTGTGATGACTGAGTTTAGGAAATTGTTTCGTATCCAGAAACTCATAACTCATTTCACAAGATAGTTTCCAAAGGATCCTGAAACTGTTGATGTGGAGAACGGTGACTCATAGACCAGTCTGACACCTCTTCATACCTGAAGAGAGATTTATCCAAGTTGAACAACCATAATCTCCCCTAGGAAGAATTATGGCACCATTACCCTGCCCTCCAGTGGCTCTTTCTCCTCTCTTCCCAGAGAAAACTGAGCAAAAATTAAAATATTTTATTGCTCTCAAAGTCATGTCAAATATTTATTGGGGCAATTCTCTAGTTGTCACCACCAATTGCAAACCCTGGTCATGTTATAAATCTTATTAGTGTCATACTCATGAAAGAGAACAACCTGATTTGGGCACTTGGTTAGCAGGTCTTTCTTACTCCCTACAGAATGGGATTCTAAAATTTCATGTGGAAACTGGCAAGGGTAATTAATGGAGATTAGGAATTGGCCAAAACGTACAAGAAAGCTAATGAATCATTTAGAATCTTAAGCAATGGAGTGAGAGACATTTCAGAGAATGTCAGAGCTAAATCTTGTGTTTCAGTGTTGAGGGGAAGGAAGAAAATAGCACATAAGCCATGGTATCAGCTGACCAAAGTTCTTGTCTCAATTTTGTTCCTATTTCACTAGGAAACAACAAGTAAGTAGATTCCCTTCACTGGGTTTCAATTTTTTTCATTTTTAAAGTAAAGGGATTGAAACATTGACTGCTAAATTCCCTTCAGGTTTAAAATTGTGATTTATAGCTGCATCTATTATTATTCTTTTCCAAAGTAGTTTTCCTATACATTCACTCAGTAATGTGAGATGAATATCCACATGCCAAGTATACATATAAACACATATATGTTTATATATATACAAACTTGTATATATATTGTTTACATACCTGTTTGTATATATATGTAGATGGTTGTTTGTATTCATATAAATATACACTTATAAGTAAATATACACAATCATATATGTGTGCATGTGTCTCTGTACATACACACAAATATAACATGCATATATGCATAAAAAATAAGAAAGCAGAATGAGGAATATCTAGTGAAGGGATATGATTTCAAAATAAGTTAGATGTGGGAAAAGAATCGCTTCATTTTCATCAGTTGAAGAAGTCTTCCTGGAAGAAGTAGAATTTTATTAATTATTTTATGAGGGAGTGTTAAATTCTAGATGGATTGATGGTGACGGGTCATGTGTGGTCATGCCATTTGCACAAATAATATCTTGAGAGCAGACTTGGATCTGAGTGGGACAATCCTTTTAAGATGGCATTAAAGTCATCATGACAGTGGCCATGGGCAGGGATTTTTCAGTTGGATTAGTAGACCATTTCAGTATTAGCTATGTTTCAGCAATCTACTATTTTCACCCAAGTGCTAGAAATACATGGAAATTAGGAAAATAAGTAAGGTATATTCGGAAAGTAAGTGATAGAAAAATGAGTCATGGTGTCTGCTTTCAAGAAGCTGACAACATTATGAGGAATAAAGATTAAACAAAGATGTATTTATTAAAATGTGTACTAAGTTGAGAGTAACAAAGAAGAGGTGGAGAAGGAAATAAACACAGAAAGAACAGACAGCATGAAAAGCCTGATGGCAAGAAACAGAGACAACTGGGTGAGCCTAGAGCAGGAGTCCCCAACCCCCAGGCCGCAGACTGGTACCGGTCCGCAGCCTGTTAGGAGCCGGGCTGCACAGCAGGAGGTGAGCGGCGGGCAAGTGAGTGAAGCTTCAACTGCCACTGCCCATCACTTGCATTACTGCCTGAACCAACTGTCTTCCAGGAAACCGGTTCCTGGTACCAAAGAGAAGGTAGAAACATCAGATTGTGAAAGACTTAAAAACAATGTTAAAGATACTGGTGTTTATAATGTTTTATGCAGAGGGGTGACATGATCTTAATCTGCATGTACTGGAGAATACCTTGGAGGAAGGCTAGACTGAAAATAGGGAGAGAGACAGGCTATTACAGTCATCCAAGTGAGAAAAGGGGAGAACCAAAGGTATGAAAGTGAGGATGAAGAAAAGATGGCTATCTTAGTTCCTGTGGCCACTGTAACAAAGTACCACAAACTTGGTGGCTCAAAGCAACTCTGAGAGTTCTGGAGGACAGAAGTTTGAAATCATGGTGTTGGTAGGGCCATGTTCCTTCCAGAGTTTCTTGGGGGAAATCCATTCCTTGCCTGTTCTGGCTTCTGGTGGATGGTGGCATTCTTTGGGGTTGTTGGCTTGCTGCTGTATTGCTCCGAACTCTGCCTCTGCCTTCACATCACCTTCTCCTTGGCATGTCTTAAATCTCCCTCTGCCCTTCTCTTATACAGATGTTTGTTACGGTGTTTAGGACCCACCTGGATAACCCAGAATGATCTCGTCTCAAGATCCTTAACTTAATCACATTTGCAAATGCCTCTTTTTTCCAAATAAGGTAGCATTACAGCTTCCAGGAATTAGGATGTTTACATATCTTTGGGGGCACCATTCTGCTCACTACAATGACAGATAGTAGAAACACACAGGATGGAAAAAATTGTTATCGAGAAGGATCAGGGGGAAAAGTCAAGTTTCATGTATAAAGTTCTGGCATGGATAACTGGGTAAATAGCAGTATAACTGGGTAAACAGTAGTGCCACCAACTGAAACAGAAAATAGCAAACGAGGGGTGGGTTTAGAAATTACGATGATGAGTCCTATTTTGGACCTAATGAGTTTGAGATGCTTTTGGTCACCCAAGTGAAGACATAAGATCCTGAAGTGAAAGAAAGGGGTCTGATAGAAGACACCTATTTGGGAGCCAGTGTCTATAAATTAGCCTGGAGGCCAATGAGATAACTTAGAACAAATGTGTAGTAACATAAGCAGTAGAGCAATGCTGTAACCCTAGGGAACACCACCTTGAGAGAGGCAGGAAAGTTCAAGGAAGCATAAACAGACACTTAAAGTAGACACTTAAAGAGAAAAATGGTCATACGTGAAATGTGAAGACGAGTTGAGTCTATAGATGCCAAGCAAAAGTTATAGCTGTCATTTCCTGACTATCTGGACTTGTGCCAAAACTCTACATACATCCTGGAATCCTCACAACTGTCTTGTGGTAAGTGCAATGATTCTACTTTTAGATAGGGACTAAAGGTTATGGAAAGGTTTTTGATTCAAGATCACAAAGCTAGCCCATGTTAGAGCTCAGATCCTAATGCATGTCTGTGTGACTTGAGAATATATGATCTTAGGCAATCTCTATTCTGTCTTTCTTTTGAAGAGTGGTTGGCTAGTGAATAGGAGAGGAGGGGAGAAGAGGACATGAACGTAGCAAGTGTTCACTGGTCTTCCCAGAGTTTGGCTGATAAAAGAAAAAAAAAAAAGAGACTGAATGGTTAATATAGAGTAACCACAGGCCAGGTGATTTTTTTTAAAGGGTATGTGAGCCCTGAGCATGTTTATAGTATAAGGAGAAGGATTCTAAAAGGAAAGGGTTAATTATAAAGAGAGATTTTGATCGATTACCTCAAGGTTGTAGAAGAGGAGAGGGGTTCAAATGCACAGGTGGTTGCACTTGCTCTTGAATCTTAGTTTCCTCAACTGAAAAATACGGACAATAAACCTGTCCCTTGTAGGAGAGTTGTGCAGATTAAATGAAATAAAGCTCCAGGAGCACTTTGTAAACTAACTACCATACTAATTACTGGTTTGTTATCCTTAAAATGACATCTAGAGGAGATGGATTGGTTGGTAAGGGACCACAGAGAAGCTGAAAGATATCAACTCATGTGGGTGACAGTTCTCTAAGCTGCAGTTGGCAAGAGATAGTGAGGGGATCTTAAGTTGTAGAAGCTGTGTTTCTTGGGAAACTAAGTGGAGTTGCATTCTTCCTGCCTTTGCCTGTCTTCTGACAAGAGCTAATTCGAAGCCAGGAAAGTTCCAGCTGAGGACAGAAGGGGCTGTATCAGCTGTCATGTACATACTAGTGGGAAGCAAGGTTGGATTAGGTATGTTGGGAAAATGTTTAACAACTAGCTCTCCAGGTAGAAAAAACCCTTATATAACATTTCCTGATGGCTTGGAAAAATTATTTCCATTGTGGCGGACTTCAGTCTACCAAGTGAGAGTGGAGTTGAAAGAGATGTAAACAATCAGCCTTGTGAGCCAGCATGAACAGGCTCTAGCACTTGTTGTGAAGGAAACTTGTGGTTTAGAAAGTGAATATTTTGATTCCCAATTTCAGAGATGGAAGCAGAAGCTTAGCAGGATGAAATATCTTGCCTAATTTTATGTAGCTAGCCCATAGGGGAGAGAGGCAGTTAAAAACAGTAGTTACACATACAAAACACTACGTTGTATATTTTGTTTTTAATCTTCATTCAAGTGTTTAGGTTCCAAATCCCATATTCTTTCTGTTAATTTCTGTGGTAACTTTTAGGCACCTCTGATTATTTTCAATCCTTTTCTGAAACACACATTCAGAGGTTTCTGCTTTCATATTGTTAAACTCTAAGAGAACATGAAAGATTTGTAAAGTCCTTCTTCCCAGACCAGGTTTTGGACTTAAGGCAAACGAGTTCAAAATATTAACTTCGCTATAGATAAAGTTAATATTAAGAAAATGGTTTGTGCTGCATTAAGTAATCTTTCTAATGCCGAGTCCAGCATCCAGTGATAGGTATGTTAGGCCAAGTTTCTGTTGAAACTTAGGGCACTGCAAACTGAGAAGAGCTTGCCCCTCCTTCCCTGAAAGTGGATCACTCACAAGTGAAAGAGAGAGAAGGGGAGGTTGTTTATGTCCAGGTGTTCTTTTCAAACTCAGCAAATGGTTTACTCCACTTCCTTTTATATGGAAATTAACCCCAACTCTTCTCAAACAAACAAACAAAAAAAAAGGAAAAATTCATTTTATGACACCACTATTACCATGATACCAAAGCCAAAGACATCACACATGAAAAAATGAGAGACCTATATCCCTTATTCATATAGATGCAAAAATTCTCAACAAAATACTAGTGACTGAATCCAGCAGTATATAAAAAGGATTATAAACTATAACCAAGTGGGATTAATCCCAGGATTGCAAGGTTGGTTCAACATATGAAAAGCAATCAATTTAGTACACATATTACTAGAATAAAGGGGGAAAAACCACATGATCATCTCAATAGATGCAGAAGAAAATATCTGACAAAATTCAATACCCTTTCTTCATAATAACACTCAACAAACTAGGGGAGAAAAACCATATGCAAAATGCAATTGGAGCTTTCTTCACATGAAAGGAAACATCATCAGAAATAGGGAAAAAATCTCTTCCCTAAAAATTAAACAAAAGTGTGAATTTTGTCAATTACCTTGATTTTCTGACCCCACCCTGAAAAGAGCCATTTGATGGACACAGAAATTGTTATGGCTGGAAGGAACAGAGAGAAAAATTTTGAAGCAGAACTGGGTAGATTGCATGCTATAACACAATTATACAAGTATTGGTTTAAATTTTGAATGATTATTTATTAGCGGTATGATCTTTGGGCATCTTAAGCTTTGTGATACTTAGTTTCCTGATCTGTAGAATTATTATCACAATTATTATTTGCTAAGGTTGTTACAGAGTCAGGGTTAGTATGTGTGAAGAGCTTAGCATGGTCAATAGTCAGGCACAGATTAGGCACTTCCTAATAATAATTTTACTATTATTCATAGCTATGGGGAGCAGGATGATAGGATGGGAGGGGAGTTAGCTTGGCTAGGGGGACACCCACTTAAGATGTGGATTTGGGTATATACCCTAAAAAAGTGAAATCACTATCGGAAAGAGATATCTGCACCCCCATGTTTACTGCAGCATTGTTCACAATAGCTAAGACATGGAAACAACCTAAGTGTCAATTAAGGGATGAATGGATAAAAAAAAATGTGGTGTATATACAAAATGGAATATTATTAAGTCATAGAAAAATAAGGAGGGCTTCCCTGGTGGCGCAATGGTTGAGAGTCCACCTGCCGATGCAGGGGACACGGGTTCGTGCCCCGGTCCGGGAAGATCCCACATGCTGCAGAGCGGCTGGGCCCGTGAGCCATGGCCGCTGAGCCTGCGCGTCCAGAGCCTGTGCTCCGCAACGGGAGAGGCCACAACAGTGAGAGGCCCGCATACCGCAAAAAAACAAAACAAACCAAAACAAAAACAAAAATAAGGAAATCCTTCCATTTTTGACAACATGGATAAACCCGGAGGGCATTATGCTAGGAGAAATGAGTCAGAGGAAGACAAATACTGTACGATCTCATTTATACGTGGAATCTAAAAATGCCAAATTCATAGAAACAGAGAGTAGAATGGTGGTTGCCAGGGTCTGGGGGATGGGGAAATAGGGGATGATGTTCAAAGGGTACAAACTCCCAGCTATAAGATGGATAAGTTCTGGGGACTATAGCTAACAATACAATATTGTATATTTGAAAGTTGCTGAGAGAGTAGATGTGAAACGTTCTCACCATCATCGCAATAAAAAAAATGATAATTATGTGAGATGATCTGTGGTAATCAATTCACAATATATATGTGTATTAAATCATCATGTTTATACCTTAAAATTATACACTGTTATGTCAATTATATCTCAATAAAGCTAGAAGAAAAAAAAGAAATGGAGTAGGACAGCACTCATAAAAGAAGAAAGCAATAGAAGTTCTCTCTAGTTTATTCTATGACATCTTGCGTAATCCTAGGTAAGTCATGAATCTGATTCTGGTTTTCACATCCTCCATCTGTAAAATGGAACAGGTGAGTTACGTGATCTTTGGGATATCTTTTAGTTCTAAAGCTCAGTGACTCTCCAAAGTGGAGATGCCACAGAATAGAGGTAGGAGAATGCCACATGCAACCCTTTCAGCATAACTGTAGACTGTGTTTGAATACGAGCTCCAATTTACTTCTACCAAAGGTAACAAGAGCAAAGAACATCAACATGATGACACTCCTTTTTGGCTCTAAAAAGCTTCCAGATTGTGTCTAATTTTAAACCACTCTCTGGAGGCCAAAGAGGTGCCTGTGGACAGCTTGACGATAAATCTTTCAACACACATAACTCTTCTCTTTGTCATCTCAGTGTGAGGAACGTGAGCGCTTCAAGCTTCCTCCTCCAGAGTCATCAATCTGACACCTGTCACCAGCATCTGATTCATTATAAAAATATTTAATTCTTCCAAGATGAACTGGCAGAATGTCCAAAGAGAGGGAATAAAAGGCACAGGAGAGATGGAAAAGGCTGTTTTCAGAGAGGGCTTCTGCTTGGCTCAGAATCCAATAAACATTTTTAGAAGGGAAGCCAAACCCAATGGTTTTCTTTATCACCAATATCAGTAGTATCATTTTGGTCAAATTCAGCAGTAATGTTACTAACCCATTGATCTTTCTAGCCTCACAGTTCTCTAAGGTTGTCGCCCGTGGGAATCCTTATCTCCTCTAATCTTTGGTAGCCCCACATATTCAAAGTCAAAGTTAAGAAACTTTCAGGCCTGTTTCTCTTCCAAGATTTTCAACTCAGGAGGCCTTTCTAATCCCAACCTTAAAGGAACTTTGATAGCTTCCCACACCTATAGGATAATGTTCAAAGCCCTCACTTTCAAAGATCAAAAATTGTCATATGCCTTCAACCTATTTTCTCTGCATCAAGATATTTCCATCACTCTGAACTAATCATGACCCCTGGCTTTATGTTCACCTTGTTCTGGGATGTTCTTTCTTAATAGCTTTACTTCAGAGTTTTTCAACCTTATGCCTAATGACATTTGGGGACAGATAATTCTTTGTGTGGGAGCTGTTTGTGCATTGCAGGACGTTTTGCAGCATCCCTGGCATATCCCAAGTATGACAAATGAAAATGTCCACTGGAGTTTAAAAATGTCTCTGATTGAGAGCCATTGCTCTACTTGGAAAACTTCTAACCAGCCTTCACTATGCAGTTCAGATGTCACCTCTTCTGTAGAGGCTTTCTAACTTCTCTAGGAAAACTGGCTGATTTCCTCCCATAACTTCATTCTCACTATGGTCAGGCATGCTCTGCTGTAGTTATTTCTGTAAATGCTTGTCTCTTCAACTAGACTGAGCTTCTCCAGGGAAAAGACTATGTCTTATTCATCACTGCATTCTCATCTCCTAGCACAGTAGCTGCCACCGCAACTATGGTTAGTGATCAAAGTCTGTTAATTTATCTGATATTTATATCAGTCCCATGATGTAAAAAGAGCAAATATTATTTTTTAATTAGGCAGATAATTTTTCCATTGGGCAGATGTAGTTCCAATGGCAACTGACAGGATTATAACTCAAATTGACCTGGGAAAAAATAAGACATATTATGGCTCTTGTATTTAGATTTAAAAAAAAAAAATCCAGATTTAGACTTCAGGCATAGGTGGATCCAGGTGAATAGATCCTGGGCAGGAGAAATGTTAGTTCAGATTAGGTATTCAGAAATTTTTAGGTGTTGAGAAATTTTAAAGGAATTTTAGTGAACTTGCCCAAAGTACAGGATTAGGCAGGGATTGAAGATGGAAGAAAATAACAATGTGGGTTTTATTCAAGTTTGCTTTCACCTCAGTTCTAATGCTTCTTTTGGAAGAGAAAATGCTTCTCAGGATTCACACTAGCACCTGAATCCTGAGATAAGGATTCAGGTGCTAGTGTGGATCCTTATTCTTTCTATTATAGCACATAAAAGTACTCAAGATTCACTGACTTTTAGATCCTGTGTAAAGTTTAATGTTTTCCAGGATGAAAGAATCTAGAAATGTGTGATTTTATAGTCCCAGCGATATCTATTCCCAAGAATAACTTAATTTAGTCAATAATTCTGCTATTCATTGATCCTGGTCACCCAAACTTAATGTCTAGGTTCTGGGTCTTGAACTACGCTTTGCACCAGTGATAAATCATTCTTCTCTTACATCTGACTGACTAGTAGGCCTAGGAGTTTTTAACTTATGTTCTTTTAGAGTTTTGTTTTGTTTTGTTTTTCCTGAGGGAAAGCCTAGCCATACACCACACAGCAGAATAGCTGGGACTAGATCTCTTGACACATAAGTGATCAGTTTTATCAATATAGTGTAAATTAAAATTCAATAAACTTCACAGGAAGGGAATACCACAGTTGGGTGGGCAGGTAGGTAAATTCCCTAGAATACAGATCAGATGAGGGATTTCTAGGGATCTAGAAAAGGTTGCAGTTTGGAGATACCATACAAGGCAGCTCTTCTATGGACCAAGACTTTCCCCAAGGCCATAAGACACACACTTGTGAGCTGGGACAACCATACAAAGTGAAAACACTCAGACTAGGTGTGTGGCAACCTAGACTTTGGCAAGACCTTAGTCAAGTCACAGAATCACAGAATATCAGAGAAAGAAGAGATTTTAACCGTAAGTTGCAAGTCTCTTATTTGTGATGGTGTAGACATTGGTCCAGAGGGACACAGTTCTGGGCCACAACTATGGAGTGGCAGAGTCAGGATTAGAATCAAGATGTGTTAACACTGCACTTGCAAACCAGTATTTCTTTTGGTATTCATGATGTTCCTACTATACAGGTATTATTATTATTATCTCCATTTTAGAACAATACCATCTGTATCCAAAGTGACTTAACCAGAATCCTTTAGTCAGTATCAGTGATGAAATCACAATGCTGGAATTGGTCTCCCTGTTACAAGCCCAGATTTTTTTTCAATACTGTCTATAAAATAAGAGCTGAAAACTAAGGGGGTCTTCCTGTTCTGGGGTTGGTAACTACTCCTCTGCCTAATGAACCCTCCTCAGAAACTGTCCCATGTACCCCAGTGGGCTTTCTTGAAAGCAGTCTCCTGGGAGAGCCAAGGCAGACGGACTCTGAGAAGGAGCTTTTGGGGAAGGCAAGGAACGATCTAATTATAAAAGTACACTGTGAACTCAAATGTGCTTAGCCTTTTAGTCACATTATCACATTTAGTTATCACAATCACCCACTGATTGGATTTTGCCTTGCTTTACAAATAAAGAAACGGAAGCTCAGAGAGAGGTCATGATCAGTTCAAGTTCATGCAGGTATTAAGTTGAGATTTGAATCTCTTCCTCTGTGGTGCCAAGTCTACGCTCGCTCTATGCTCCCTCCGGACCACTCCGTTGAGAGCAGTAGAGCAGGAATGAAGATAACCTGATTTATTTTCCTACTAAAATTAAGATTAAATCCATACAGTTCCTTTGCCACCCGTTCGCCTCTCATGGGCTTTTCAGCCTCAGCATCTCTCATTTTCTAGAAATACAAGCCTGCTGAAGGCTCCTTGACTTCTTTAAGTTAAAAATTTTACGAGAGCTTTAGGGAAGGTGTGGGGAATATTTTTTAAAACTAAAAATAAGAATTTGGGAATTCCCTGGTGGTCCAGTGGTTAGGACTCCAGGCTTCCGCTGCAGGGGGGCTGGGTTCGATCTCTGGTCAGGGAACTAGGATTCCTCAAGCAGTGTGGTACGGCCAAAAAAAAAAAAAAGGAATTTGATGATAGCTGAATTGAAGGCATTTATAGTGTTCTGGAAAACAGAAATGGTCTAGGAATGAGCTATATCTGGGTCCTAATACTACAACTGCCTCTCAGGTTAGGTTAGGTTAGGTTAGGCTAGGTTTGGTTACTGTAAACAAAATCTTCAATCACTCTGAGCTTTTATTTCCTCATCTGAAAAAAAAAAGGACAACAGTAGTGACTCTGTCTTTGATATAATAATAATAACACACACCTAATGATATTGTATTAAAGATTAAATGATATAAAATAGTTGCATACTTAGAACTGACCCATAGTATGCCTTATGTATGTATATATACAGTATGTATATACTGTATATATATATACATATCAAAGATATGTATACATATGTATATATATGTGTATGTGTATATATATATATATATTACTACCAGCTAGGGAGGTTTAACATTTTTAAACTCTATTTTACTCATCTGTAAAATAAGGATAATATTCTCCTGTGGGATTGCAGAGATGATAAAATGTGATACACAGGAAAGCACCCAGTATAATGTTAATGGGTGTTTAATGTATGTAAATTGACAAATGTTAAGACAAAGTCAAACAATTAAATTTATACATTTATGCTTTATGTGCCTCTTTTTCCCCAGTCTGTAGCCTGCATCCCACCCCCTGAATGACGATATTCTTAGAATTATTTGCAGTAGAGAAACACTTGTGCTAGGTTCCCAAGCATGTGAAACTCAATCACAGAGCTGGAGAGATTGGTTTAAATGCCATGGTTCTCTAAGGAAATAATCAGAGGCGTGCACTTCTCTATCATCACAGTGTTGTTTCAGTATTAAAATGTCATTAAAATACACAATCTACCAGCAGAGAACTGTAAATTAAATTGTGAAATATCTACATGATTAAATCATATACAGTCAATAAAAAGCATCTTATATAGAATGTTTGACAAACTTATCTGATCGTAGGATTCTCCTGGGATGAATTATAAAAGCATAGGCTCCACCCTAAACTTAATGAATCAAAATATCCATGAGAGGGAATTGGAAATACGAATTTTTATCAAGTGCCCCAGGTGAGTTTAATGATCAGGCAAATTTATTAAATTCTGTTATAGAACATGTATTCTTCTAATGTGAAGAGAAAATAAAATATTATCAAATAATACATATTATTCTTTAACAATTTTGTAAAGGAAATAATAAAAAAAAAAACAGGATCTCTTTCTCAGTGTTGAGATTACTTTTGTAGTGTTAAGAGTATGGTACTTACTGTCAGAAGACCTGTTTCAAATCTCAGAACTGCTATTACTAGCTGTATAACACTAGGCAAGTACTGAAACACATTATGTCTTAGTGTCCTCGTCTTTAAAATGGGGAAAATGAAGTATATACTTTATGTGTCATCATGAGGATAAAATAATATAATCAATACAGTTTATTGGGGACTTCCCTGGTGGTCCAGTGGTTAAGACTTCGCCTTCCAACGCAGGGAGTGCGGGTTCAATCCCTGGTTGGGGAGCTAAGATCCCACATGCCTCGTGGCCAAAAAAACAAAACATAAAACAGAAGCAATATTGTAACAAATTCAATAAAGACTTTAAAAATGGTCCATATCAAAAAAACAAATCTTTAAAAAATACAGATTATTGTTAATATTTTTAAGGATACTTCCACTTCCAGCCATGAGGAAATAAGAGTGCAGAATTACTCTCTCACCACAGCCCACTAGACAGAACATACGAAAAAAACGATTTGCAGAAAGTAGGCAGCAGACAGCCGAGGTTTAAGGCATCCACCTCACTTAGGGCTATCACCTTTAGCCTCCACCCACAACAGCCCTCTCAGTTTCCCTGGCTCCCTTCTTGACCTCTATTATCAATTTTCTACAACGCAGCCAGAATGTCCTTCCAAAGTCACTTCCCCGTTTAAACTGTCAGTGGCTCTCCATTGTAGTAGACAGACGTGGCCCCTCCTAGGATTCCATTTCAGTCTTCTGTCTCCTCACTCAGCATGTCTATCTCCCCCTGCAGTTGTACCCCCGTGAAGACTGGACTGTATCTTATCTCTGCTGTCTCTCTAGAGCAACCTTAAAACAACGGTTGACTGAATGTTTGGGTGTCTTTCCTGTCTTCCCTTCTGTAGCTCCCTGACTCCACCCCAATCCTACCACAGGACTTACCTCTGTGCTCCTGGCTCCCCACACTGGATCTGTGTCCAGAAGGTATCACTAAATACTGCCCCCACTGAAGCTCCTCTGGGTCTCAATACCCCCACTGCAAAGTAATCTCCTCATATTGCCTCTTGACAAAGTCTCCGAGAAAAATACCCCTGCTAACTTTCACCTGCCCAATGAGCTTTCAGGTTCTGTTCTAGGGGTTCGGCCTCCACATTTCTTAACAGCTCATTGGCCAAGATGTTATGATTGACACGCACCTAACCCAGTGGGTGATGAAACCTGCCCTATGGTAGGTTGCAAAAAACACTCAGTGCCTGGAGGGTTGTCCTGGGAAATGCATGACTTTTTCTAATTTCTTGGAGCTCCATCTTCTATGGACAGAGGAAGAGAGTCAGTCCTAACTGATTCATGGATGAGGGAACACGAAACCAGCCTCTGAGAGCAGAAACAGACTTACCAACCAAAGGGTTACAGTCCAAAATGGAGGGTGGTGACACCTCAGAGGTAAGTGCAGCCCCCAAAAGACACCTAGATGTATGACAGACCCTGGCAGGCCCTGAGAAGCCAAAAGAGTCACTGACAGGACATGACAAGTCATGATAGCCTGTGACTTGTCCTAAGAGGCTCTGAAAAGACCCTGAGAGATTGTCAGGCTCCAAAAGATTCCGAAAGGTGGTGATTGATCAAAAAGTCTAGACCAGAATTCATAAGACTTGGAGACACAGAGCTAGTTTGGTAGGACCTGAGAGACAGTGAAAGGTGCAAGAGATAATAAAAAGACCCAGGGTGTGTTGACAGGTAGTGACAGAAAAGGGGAGCTAAGAAAGAAGAGGAAGATTGCCGGACGGGGACCAGAGATGACAGCCCAAAGTGAGCTGGACGAGTCAGCTGAAGGCTCTGTCTACATGAACTGCAGCGGCTCCCCATTCCCCTTAAGATAAAAGCCAGCCACTTGAGCATGACCCTCAAAATCCACTCCTTATTTGGAACTTCAGCCTCTCCTCATTTATGTTCTATCGATCTCGATGGAGGGAACACTTAGAGCTCTCCCCGCTCAAGGTCTCACAACATTCTGTCCCCTTCACCGGGGACGCTCTACCACTCCCCTTATCCTTCAGCGGCCAATTATCACTCATCTGTCAGGGCTCAGCTTGTAAGTCACTTTCAGCTGGAAGCCTGACCTGACCCCTCCGGGCTGTGCTTGGTGACCTCCACCTTGAGTGGGGAGAAGGCATTACCACTCTGTGGGAGAAGCAGTTAAAGACAGGGACAGGGTGTAAGGAATGGCACCAGTACCCAAAAGGACCTGAAAAGAGGTTGCTTTCCTGGGGGATGTGAGGAGCAGACGTAGAGGCGGGTAGAAGGTCGGGGCAGTGATGAGGACAGAAGAACTTTTGAGAAGAGGTCAGAGGCAGCAGCAAGAAGACAAGGGCACTGACCAGAAGGGATGCAGGTGACCAGAAGGGATGCAGGATGAAAAGCGTGGAGAGGTACTGTCAGAGCCTCATCCTCAGGAGAGTGGAGCAGGCGCCTCTGCCACTGACAAGGAAGATGGGCACTTCTGGGAGTGTGTGTGTGTGTGTGTGAGACGGGTGGTGAAGGATCTACAGCTCTATAGAGAAAGCACTTACATATTCCTTCAGAATCCCAAATCCCCTATGTCGTTTCTTTAGCCTGGTTGAAGCCCATCTCTACATCCTGCAGTGAGCTTTTGTGAACCTTGGGATTTCACCTCAGAGCTCCAAGCCTGCATGGTCCTTACAGTTCAAAATCCCAGAGAGGAGAAAGCATCCTTGTAGATAATTCTAAAATGTCCCAGGAGTGTTCTCATTAGCTTGGTGTGGGTCGTGTGCTTGTCTTTGAACCAGTCACAGTGGCCAGGATGACAGAAGCTAAGGTGTCTCTAACTGACCCGGCCTGGACCATGGACCCCCCTCCAGGCTTGGCTGGGGGAAGATGTTCAGCTCCCACATCCAAATAGCATAATGCCTAACATATTCCACAACAGACTTTGTTCCCACAATCTTTGCAACATTATTTTGCTCTGCGTTTTGGATACTCCCAGGCTCATAGAGGTCCATGAGAGAATTTAGAACTTTAAAATTAAGTCAGCAAGAGCCTTGGGCAGCTCTGGGAAAGACTCAGGTAAGTGTAAACCAGTAACTAATAAGTGCTTTCACTTTCTGTGCCATCTCATGCTCTAATAAACAACCTCTTTTGGTTTGCCCATCCCTTCAGGGTCTGGGTGAGTTTGATTTTTATTAAATTTGTTTTTCTTTTATAATCCTCCTCCCCTTCAGAGCCATGGAAATTACAAGCAAGGAGCCAAGTGCCAGAACAGCCTTAGGGAGACCTGCTGATTGAAGGGACAGTTTCAGGTCTCACAGCTGGACTTGGCCACCTGGAGTGCTGGGTGACCTTGGGCCAGTTACTTTCTCTCTCTGGGTTTTCCTGCTCTCTGCTTTTGAAGAGGAACTAATCCATTTTAACCTTCTCCCTGCATGTAGAGTTGGACTAGAGAAATCTCAGACGGCAGGAAGTCGTGTTGCATGCCAGACGGATGATTTGCGTACTCTTAAATGACTCCTTTTTCCACCTGCACTCACCTGGTGCCCTGCTTCCCCCCTGTTCCTGCTGTCCTCAGGTAATGAGTTGCTGGTTTTGGCTCGTGAAACATTCAGTGAAATAAACTCTCTCTAGGCTTACATATGGGTGGGGTAGGAGGGTAGGATAAAGCAGGTGAGAAGAGGAAAAAGGGGGAAATGAAAGAAAATCTTTGGAAAAGGTAAGAACTTTATTTCTGGCTGCAGGTTCAATCCTGGCACCAATAAGAGAGTTAGTTTATCTATTTACTCTCCAGAACTGCTAAGAAACTATTCCTGTGATTGGATTGAATTACCGGCTCTGTTCATTCTCTGCTTAAAAAGATGAATTAACAGAGATAGGACACACATGAGGGAGCCAAAGGAACCTTTCTGGATATCCTACAACTGGAATAATTTATCCCTAGATTACGGAAAACAGTTTAGGTTTAAAATGAAAAAAAAAAAAAAAGTCAGTTGCTGCCACGTGAAAAGTAATTATTAATTAGTTTGTTCAAGGGACATTTACTGAGCAGCCAGATGAAGTCATTTTCTCATTTAACTAATACCTATGCATCGAGTGCCCTGTGTGTGCTCTTCTGGCCCCTGGGAACACAATGATGAACAAGACAAGGACAGTGTCATCCCTCATGGCGCTTGAATTCTAGTGGAAGGAGAGAAGCATAGACTGTGAACAGGTAACATACATAGGAAAATTTCAGAGAGTGGTAAGTGATCTGCAGAAAATAAACCAGGTGGAAAGTGACTAGAGTGGGAGCTGGTTTAGACATGGTGTTCAGCAGATCCCTTCCCAGGGAGATGGTGTTTGAAATGAGAGCTGAAAGCTAAGGCTCCTTGAGCCACTCAGAGAAAGGGCTGGGACCAAAAACTAGTAAGTGACCTCACTTTCCAGTCTATCTCTAGTCATTAAAAAATATTCTCTCCTGACTCATCCATCTCTCCAGAGCCTGGGTGAATTTGATTTTTGTTAACTTTTTCTTTCATATCTAGCCTCTCCTTTGGAGCTGGATCAGCATCTACTGCGTTTTGTGAAAGTTTGGGGCACGGCTTTCTGGGCAGGGGCTTGCAGCAAAGCAGCAAATGCAAAGGCCTGAGCTGGAACAGAATTTACTTTGGGAAATAATACAAAGCTCAGTGTGTGAGACAAAGGTGAGAATAGAGGAGGCTAAGAGACCAGAAAGGGGCCACCATTGTGTGGGGCCTGATGCCTGATGCCATGGTGGGGAGTTTGAATTTTAAGTTTGGAGGGTTTTGCATAGGAGAGTAGCCTAATCCAACTTATAACCAAGGGTTGTCTGCTGTGTAGACACTGACTGCAAATTAAGAAGTCTCTCATCTTAGTAAGATCATGGTCTCATAGACAAGATAAACATTGGAATAAATGACTATGCTACAGTGGGATGACTCAAAATATGCTGAAAGAATTTTCCAGAACACGAAAATACAGGGTGAACAATCCGATATATTTACTGATAAGTGGACCCCATAAGGAGTCAAAACTTAGTGGAAAACAGGGTAGAGTGTATACAAAGTGATGGGAGTAGCACAGAGGTAGGAGTGATTAATTCTGTCTAGGGGAATTTAACAATGGAGTCCTAATAGCTCTGGCATTCCTACTTTATCTTACTAATTAATGGGATTTTACCAATTAGACGGGGAAGGATGGACCTTGAGACAGAGAGGACAATTCTAACTAACACCCAGAACCATGAAATTTGCAGGACATTAAGAGAAAGGTGACAAGAAGGCTCTTTGTAGAGGATTAAATGAGTACAGAATAGCTGGGGGCGAGTCTGGAAGACTAAACAGAGGTCGCTTTGTAACGGGCTTGTTGCCATTCCAAGCATTCTGGACCTTACTTGAAGGCAGTAGGGAGCTACTGAAGACTGATGAACTGAGGAATAACAGGGTACCTATTGTACTTTTGAAGGACCATTCTGATAGCTCTGTGGAGGCTAGATTCAGCGGGATCATAGTAAAGAGAGGAGCCCAGTTAGAACTATAGTCATGTCTTGAAATAGAGGTAAGAAGACCATGAACAAGAAATGGAAAGGACATGAACAAGAAAGGGAAAGAAACTAGAGGAAGACACAGAACACAGAAATTTTCATCTGGTACAAATACCCTGGGTTAAAAACCAGTGACATAATTATTTTCCAATGAGTAAGACCGTGACAAGACACTTATTTTCTGGACTGAATGGTCTCTGATCCTGATACGTGCCCAAGTTAATGGGTGTATGATGCCCAGATGTGAATATTTCTTACACGGTAAATAAATCATAGCTTCAGACCAGGAGCATGCTTGAATATCAAAGTGCCCAGTCATCTTTTCTAGAATTGGATTCTCTCTTTCCACTTACGGAATGATCGCTGAGGTCAGTGCTCTAAGGGAACATCACCCATTTGTACCTTGCTTTATGGTTTGTAAACTCCTTTCATGGCCATGCCCTCAACAATCACAAGAACCTTGCAAGGCAAGGAGGGGGAGAGCCACTATGCTCATCTCATAAACAATGGAACTAAAGCTTAGAGAGAGTAAGAGATTTGAATACAACCATACAAACATCTTGCGGTAGAGCATTCAAATTCAGCATTCTAGTCCAAATCCCAGATCATCCACTACAGTACTCAGGCTTTAAAATTAAATAGTAGGGAGTGGCCTTGATCCCTGATGGCAGCAGAGGCATACACTTCGTGCTGCTCCTTTGCTCACTCTTGGCAGACATCCCAAACCCAGCTCAACACTCTTTCCTACGGAACTTGGACTTTGCCTGCTACTCTAGGCAGCCACTAACCATGAATTGGGATTAGCTTTAAAATAAAATCCATTTCCCTGGGCTTCCCTGGTGGCGCAGTGGTTGAGAGTCCGCCTGCCGATGCAGGGGACACGGGTTCGTGCCCCGTTCCGGGAAGATCCCACATGCTGTGGAGCGGCTGGGCCCCGTGAGCCATGGCCGCTGAGCCTACGCGTCCGGAGCCTGTGCTCCGCAACGGGAGAGGCTGCAGCAGTGAGAGGCCCGCGTACCGCAAAAAAAACCCAAAAAAACATTTCCCGTTGTGGATCACGTGATCTCTAAGGTTTATTCCAGCTTTCGGTTCTGTGATTCTGTATGTAATGGTGATGATTCTAGGAACTCCATTGAATCCAGCTAAGATTTATTGGAAGCCTATGGCATCCTAGGCACCCTCTATTCATCATAGAAGTAAACTATGTTTTCTAGTTTTATGCTCACAGTCTGGTAGAAGTGATAGGCAGATACATAATAACTGAGCAGAAGTCTAGTTTAGATTCAAAACAAATGTTAAGGAAGAAAAGAGAACACAAAAGTTAATGCCCGTTAAGGATAGAGATGGTGCTAGGTTAAGACAAACCTGGAATCCCTGCAGATAACACAGCATCTGAGCAGAGCTTCAGGTACAGGTTGTGAAGGAGACATTTTTAGCGATGACAGTTACTTGAGAAAGGGCATCAAGCACAGAGAGGGTTGAGTGTGGTAACCTTCTGAAGATGGAGTGTAGATTTCTGTTCTGGATCCCATTGTGGGTAGTCAGATGCTAGACAGGAATGCAACCTATGTATTGACTGAATATTTAAAAAAATAATACCAAGGTAAAAGAGGAAATAATGCTCATTCTCAGGCAGCTTACAATTGAAAGAGAGAAAGGAGAAAGATTTTAGGTATCAGAAAATTTGAATTCTAGTTCTGATCCTAACTGCAACTTGCGAAGTCAGCCTCCTAAGATCTCAGGTTCAAAGGTTAGAAATAGGTCGCATCTTAAGTGCCTACCCTGATTCCTCTGGAGGAGTGTGCTGAGGAGATGCTGCAGGACACAAATGGCTTGATGGATTAGCAAGATCTGTCACACGTGGGAGCTGGGAGCACAGCAACACCAGTGCCATAGATTTGCCATTCCCAGATGAGTCCACCTCTGAGGTCTTTGTAAACTCCATACCCCTAGGATTCCCATCACAGCCTCTGGGCTGTAGCTTAACCCCAAAAGACAGCAGGGTGATGAAATGCAGCAATTTAGTCCACTTCAGTAGGGAAGGAAGCACGTACGATATTGGCAAGAAGAAAGGAAAACTCCTGATTACTCTCTTTTTATTTGAGATACATTTTGAAAAATCCTTAGTCTCAACACCCTCAGTTCCTGACCATCAGCCATGGTAAAATCAGTTCCTTCTGGTCCATTGCAAGTTAAATAATCAGAACTCTATTCATCAGGAAAACATATGCAGAAGAGATGCATAAGCCAGCAATTAGTATTAAGGCTTCCAGCCTTTCATTGACTAACTCAGAGGGCCTCATGGTGACTGTTCCACTTGAGACCACGAATATCCAAGCTCCTGGCTCTGCGCTTCCAGGGTAATGCTTCTTCAGGTGGTTGCACTGGGAGTAGATGTCTGCCCAGCCTTGTTCCTGGCTTAAACTAGAATGTCTGATAATACTGGTAGAAGGAAGAGTGCCAACAGATCATGATACTGAACAACTTATGAAGCACACAGAATGCGCCTGAGCCACTGCAAGGCATAGGAAGAGGCTTCCCTAAACACAACATGCTCTTTGCTGCTTTCTGTGCATCTGTGAAAAGAAGAGGTTGGGCTGGACCATGTCTAGCAATCTATGAAATGGAACGTGACCAACCACAGACTTCCGCTCGGGTTTCTGGTCGCAGGAGCAGGGCGAGTTTTCAGGTGATACCCATCTGGATTACAGCTGGACAGAGGCTTCTGAAGTTGGGATGAGGGTCCGTGGCTGTGTAGCTGTTGCTCAAGGTTCATGTCTGCCTCGTCACTCCCTCCCTGGGCTGTCCTCACTGCATCTCAAACGCCATCTTCCCCTTTAATCTAGAGCCAGCTTCTTTCGGCTGGGAATATAACTTGCCCTCTAAGAAGCTTTCTCGGAAAAGTCCACCACAGCCTTCACTGAATGTGACCAGCTCTTGACATAGTTTTTTTGCAGCATGCTTGTGTCAGGAGATAGAAAATCTAAATGTGAGTTACAAATGGAGCTGTGATGTTTGCTGTGCACATCTATTCTGTGGCCATTTTCCTTTTCTGTTGTTGTTGTTGATGTTGCTATGTGTTTTGTTCCGTCTAATATTCTCTTCCAGATATTGACTGAGTGCCTGTTTTGTGTATCCAAGCCCTATGCCTTGGGGTAAATGGAGAAAGATGAAAACCATGGTGCATCTCATCTCTCTTTGTACACTCAGAGTTCCACTAGTTATGTCGTAGGTTTAAAATGCCCCATGCCATCTGTCTGAATGGGACCTTAGTGATAGTTTGACTCATTCTTCTCTATGCAGTTGGGAAAACTAAGGCTGAGAGAGGGAAGGTGACTTGCCCAAGGACACACAGCTTATCATATGGGAAAAATCTAGCTCTGATATGAAGGCTTATAATACCCCATCCCCAGTTTACTGAAATGTTTTTTTCTGGGATATATATATATATATATATATATATATATGTATGTATATATCTTCCATATATATGTGTATATAATAACTTCCATATATAATATTCCACATATATATATATTTCCATATATATGTGGCACATATATATACATATATATGTATATATATATACACACACACACACACACACCCAAACGATGCTCTGCAGACACATCCCCCATGATGCTCAGCACTGCGCTGAGAAGGGTAAGGATGGGGTCAGTAGGTAAGTAATTGCGGGGTAGCTAAGGAATCGAGTCATTTATTTGCAACATGCATTTAAAGACTTCCTAGTATTTGCAAATTGTGAAAAAATAAAACCGGGTCGCTGCCATCTGCCAGTTCACTTCCCTGGTAGGGGAGAGAGATACACACGCATTTAATTTCCATAGGGTTTAGAATTTTAGTAAGCGGTACAATCACAGCAAACGAAGTGAAACTTGTGTTTGAAGGTGAAAGAGGTTAATCATGCTTAGATATCTGGGCAAGTTTCTTACAACACAGGGTAGTACTTAGATTAGGGGGAAAGCATTTCATGAAAAGGGACCAGCGGATGGAAAGATGTGTAAAAGGCATCCAAATATCTTTTGCAAAATATCCCAGCACTCCTTACAGGAACGTGAAAATATCCCATTTATGATCCGTTAGAGACCAGCCCTGATCGTCCTGCACACCGCGGAACCACTGAGGCGGTCATTTTTTCGCCGCTTAAGTTGGTTGCAGTGCTCACTTTAGCCACATGATGGCAGTGCAGGGCCACAGAAGGGTTGAACAACCTCTGTAGTGCTTTTGAAGAGTTTGTGAAAAACGCCGGGAAAGAGGGTGAGGTGCCTCAGACCAGGGCCAGATCTGCTGGGACTGGCTTCTAGGAGAGGACAGTAGCTTTCGAAGCTGGGAAGGCATGTACTGCCATTCTAAATCTCTGGCTTGTTTGGAATCTCTAGAAGCAATTTAGATGTTTTCCCAGATGTAGCTGGTGAAGAACGATGCCCCTTTGAGTTAGACCCATTTTTAACAACAGGAAAGCTTGTAATACCCCACCCCTCAGTTTCTCCAAATGTTTTTCTTCTCTCTTGGGACTGTGTCTGTGATGCTTGAGGGGCAGTGGCTTGTTGCCACCTGGGGTAAGGAAAATAAGAGGTGATGGTGGAAAAAAGAATAAGGAAGTGTTGCCAGGGCCCCTGAGAGAGGATGCAGTGAGAAGATGCAGTGGGAGGGGACCAGCCCCAAACCCTTCCATCCAGGCTTGCCTTCCTCAGTCCCCTCCTCAGTGTTTGCTCATCTGTGGAATGTATGAGGGGAGTGTGAGGGTGTGTGTGTGATTGTGTGTGAGATACTGGAGTGTGGTTGTGTGTGAAGTTGTGTGTGTGTGGGTGTATGTGTGAGATTGTGTGCGTGTGAAATTGTGCGCATATGTGTGATTGTATGTGTGATGTGTGTGCACGTGTGTGTGAAGGTGATAGTAATGAAAGTGCTGGTGCTGGCACGAGCCACAGCTGAGGTCATCTTTGGCTCCATGGGGTTAGGGACAGAGAAAGGGGAGAGAGAATAGGAGAATAGGAGAGAGGAAGAGAGAGTTCCTAGAAGATGCCTAGGGTTAGGGAAATGATTTGATTGAAATCTCTGGCAAAGAGTCAGCTTCCAATTAGAATGTTTTAACCCCTGCTCGTCTGACTCCTTAATTTCCACCTCTCCCCTCACATTCTCTATGTGTCTGTCTTGCTCTTTCTCTGTCTTAATAGCCACCTGCTTCTCTCTCTCTCTCTTTCAACTTCCATCACCCCTAGTGTCCATCCTCCTTTCTGTTGCTCTCAAATAAAAACATGGTGGGAGAGAGAGGGAAGAGGGTCAGAATCTGCAGTCCTCTCGAGAAGAGAAAGAACAGAGCGCTGGAGGAACACTTGCTTACGTGTGTTGCTGGAGGTGGCGGGGGAAGCAGTGTCGGAGGAGAGCGATGACGACCAGGTCAGCCCCAGGTGCAGGAGGCTGCTGTCCAGGAGAAAGCCCACTCCACAGCTGCAAAGGAGGAGAACCACGACTGTGTCCAGGAGATGGGAGCTGGGGAGCCTATGAGATGGGTGCTTGTGTGTGTGTGGAAATTGCAGCTCTTCTTTTTATTTTGAAAAAGCAGAACGTCTCAATTTTCAAGTCACAACCAATTTCCAGAAATCCTTTATTTCTAAACATTACCAGTCAAATCCCCCATTCCTTTCTGCTTTTAGAATTTGAGTGAAATTGATGTGTATTTTTAATTTTAAAGAAAAAAAAAAGATGTCTCTCTGGCTTGGAAATTCCGGGCATGAGTTTTCTCTTCCCTTTTCCTTTCTTTGCTACTCCCTCTCCTGCCACCCCAGCTACACCAGGGAGGGCCCCAAGGGTGGGGAGCCAAGGGAATATTTAATTTGCTTTTTTCTTTACTATTGATGATACAACAGAAGAAACATGTTTTTTTTCAGACATTGATATTCATAAAGACCATTTTCAAAGAGATATAAGTAGGAGAGCCTGCGTGGGTGGGATTCAAAAGAGAATGTGTTGGGTTTTTTTAATCATTATTATTTACTAACCTTTTATTCAAGGACTGCAATGGAAGATCAACAAAACAACTTTCATCCCATAATCAATTACAGCTGGAAGACAATGAATAGCTCTTCAGTGTTTCTCTCACGTTCTGGGAAAGAAAGACACATCGACTGTCTTTAAAGCTGGGGACCTTTCCATAGACCCTGGGTGGGCTGTCATAATTGGCTCTGTTAATCCAATAATCTCTATGTGCTTGGAATGAATTAAGATAATAATACGGATAAAAACAACAATTTGCTTTGGTGTTAGAGTTTACAAAACGATGGCACATGCATTGTGAAACTGAATTCTTTCACCTGCCCTGTGAATTAATGATTCTCCCCATGTGGCTGATGAGGCCGCTGAGGCTCAGAGAGCTTGAATTTACCCCTCCCACTTTATCCATGCAGATCAAGGGCCAGCCCAACACATTCTCTTTCCACAGAGAAAAGGACCAAGGCCAAGTGAGCCGGCAAATCCTCCGACAGAACGAGCTGAGATGGATACAAACTGCCTGGAGGCTCTAAATAGTGACCCTGAGTAGAGAATTTCTTTTCTTTTTCCTTTTCTTTCCTTTTCTTTTTTTTTTCCTTTCCTCTCCTTTCCCTTCCTCCCTTCCTTCCCTTCCTTCTTATAGGAACATTTACCATGAGATTATCCTTTTAAAAAAATTTTAAGTGTACAATGTGGCGTTGTTGACAACAGGTGCAGTGTTGTACAGCAGATCTCTAGAACTTAACTCATCTTGCATAACTGAAACTTTATACGCATTGAATAGCATCTCCCCATTTCCCCCAGCCCCTGGCAATCACCATTCTACTCTCTATTTTAGATCTCTCATATGGTAGAATCGTACAGTATTTATTTGTCCTTCTGTCACTGGTTTACTTCACCTAGCATAGTCTCCTCAAGGTTCATCCATATTGTCACACATTGGAGAATGCCCTTCTTTTTAAGGCCTCAAAGATTAAAATAGGATAACCCTATGATCCAGTAACCCCATGTCTGGGTATTTATCCAAAATAACTGAAATCAGGATCGTGAAGAGCTGTCTGTACTGCTATGTTTGTTGCAGCATTACCACAATAGCCAAGATATGGAAAGAAAGTAAATGTCCATTGACGGATGGATTAAAAAATGTGGTCTATGCATTCAATGGAATATTACTCATCCTTAGAAAACAAAGAGTGAGAATCTCTTCTGAAGCAAAACTTCTTTCAAGTTCTTACTTCACCTGTATTAAATCAGAGGCCTGGGACTTTTAATTGACTTCTCTAAATCTTAGTTTCTTTATCTATAAAATGGGAATAATGGTATCTGTCTCTTAAGAAGATTACATGAAATGATGCATGCAAAGTTCTTAGTATGCATCCAATACTTTCTAGTTGCTATTACACCAAATAGAATCCACATGGACCATCAGTTCCTAGACCCTTTTCAAGCCATTATCAGACACAGGTGAAAGAGAGACTGTATATTTATCCATTGCTGCATAATAAATTACCTCAAAGCATTGCAGATTAAAACCATAACCCACACCGTTGCAGTGGATCAGAATTTCAGGAGAAGCTGACTAGGGTGGTTCTAGCTCAGGGACTGCAGGGAAGACGTTGGCCTGGGCTGCCATCATCTAAAGGCTTGGCTGAGGATGTAAGATCTGACTCCAAGTTGGCTCATGTGGCAGGACGATGGTGACTGTTGCAGGCAGCCTCGGTTCCTAGCTACCCGGATCTCTCCACAGGGCTGCTTGAGTTCCCTCACAATATAGTAGCTGGCTTCCCCTAGAGGGAGTGACCCAATGATCCAAGAGAGCAAAGTGGAAGCTGCAGTGTCATGGATGACCAGCCTTAGAAGCCACACTTCGCTATTTCCACAAAATAATTTCCCACAATCATGGATTATCCAGTATGGAAGCAGGCTACATGGAGGCATGAATGCAGGTAGATATAGTAAGTCCCCTACATACAAACGAATTCCGTTCCAAGAGCACGTTTGTAAGTCCAATCTGTTCCCAAGTCCAACAGAGTTAGCCTAGGTACCCAACTAACACAATTGGCTATATAGTACTGTACTGTAATAGGTTTATAATGCTTTTCACACAAATAATACATAAAAACAAACAAAAAATAAAGAAAACACTTTTCGTCTTACAGTATGGTACCTTGAGAAGTACAGCAGGACCGTACAACAGCTGGCATCCAGGGGCTGGCATCGAGTGAACAGGCAAGGAGAGTTACTGACTGGAGGAGGGAGAGGGGGTGGGAGATGGTAGAGCTGAAGGATCGTCAGCAACAGGAGACGGAGGGCAGGCTGCAGTTTCACTCACGCCTGACGTTGATGGCACAGGTTCTGGTTCCTTGCTGGATTCAATACTGTGTACCTTCTTGAAAAACAATCCAGTGATGTCTGGGTAGTAGCTCTTTTCTTCTCGTCACAGATTACATGGTAGCACTGGATTGCATTCTGAATGGCTGCTGCTACAACCTTCGTGTACCATTCTATGTTTGGGTCCTGTGCCTTAAATACTAACAGTGCCTCCTCAAATAAAAAAATCCCTTTGCCACTTCCTGCATCGTGAATCTCTTTCGTTCTTCAGTTACTTCTTCTTCCTTGTGTCTCTCTTCATCCTTTCTCAGGGCCTCCAATTCCACCAGGTCTTCAACAGTAAGCTCTTCGTTCGCATCTTTGAAAGTCTGCAACTTGAAGGTTCGTATCGGGACTTACTGTAGAATCATCAGAGGCCACCTTGGAAACTGTCTGCCATGGAGCTCCTTCCTACAGACTCAAGGACTAGCAGTTTTATATCAGGGATTGTTTTGGGAAGGACTCAGCCCTTGGAGAGTTAGGTGGACATGATGAGGTAGCCGTTGTCAAATAACCCCTCAGAAACCAGGGGGTCAACTTCAGAAAGCACTACATGGACCTAGCAGCAAATAGGTGAAGCGGGCGGTAACACTTCACAGACCGAGGCAGTGAGGCCCAGAGAGTTTACGTGACCTGTTGGCTTCGCAGTTTCCAATCTGGCTTCCTTCTGCACCTTACGCTGGGCACCCAGACATTCTAATCCTTGCACCCCAGCCTGCCACAAAGCAGGCATTCAGCTCCTATCACCCAAAGCATTGTTTCCCTGCCTCCTTTGTTCCTGAGAATCGTTAGGAGCACTTACTGAATGTAAAGATTCCAGGGTGCCTCTCAGAGAAATTTTGACTTAGGACGCTTGGGATGGAGGCTTGGAATCTGTATTTCCAGCAATCATCCCAGGTGACTTTAATATCAAGTTTGGGAAGGCCTAAGATACTTTAGTAAAGAGTTGATGGACTTATAAGACCTGAGTCTGTCTCCCCATCACACCACATGTGCATTGAAATTGCTCACAACCCTCCAACGTCTGGCTCTTCTGCTTCTTGTCTTGTATATATGCCTTTCTGGACTTCTAATACTGTTCCCCTCCACTGCCAGCACCAAATTAACAGCCCACAAAAACACACATAGAATGTTTGTGTGTTTTGTCGGTTTGGACAGGCAGGAGGTTCCCTGGGCGTTTGGTGATAATTTCTTGGTTAAATTATGTATTTTTTCCTTTCATGTTTAAAAAAAAAAAAAAGAAACAAATTGGCTTCTTTACAGTTGCCTCCTTTCTTTCTCTCTTTATTTCCTGCTGTGGAGACAAATCTCCTACTTTTTTTTTTTTAAGTCCCCAACCCGCACGCATAATCAGTCTGCTTATAAACCGACATTTTCAGCTCAAATATTGCATAGAGGAAAGAAATGAAGGGGCAGATCCTGGTTTAACCAAGTAATATTTCCCTAGATTTCCACTGTTCAAGAGTGACCTCTTCGACTTCCCTGGTGGCGCAGTGGTTAAGAATTCACCTGCCAACGCAGAGGACACAGGCTCGAGCCCTGGTCCGGGAAGGTTCCATATGCCACGGAGCATCTAAGCCCGTGTGCCACAACTACTGAACCTACGCTCTAGAGCCTGTGAGCCACAACTACTGAAGTCCGCGCACCTAGAGCCCGTGCTCCGCAACAAGAGAAGCCACCGCAATGAGAAGCTTGCACATTGCATTGAAGAGTAGCCACCGCTCGCTGCAACTAGAGAAAGCCCGTGCACAGCAATGAAGACCCAACGCAGCCAAAAAAAAAAAAAAAAGAGTGACCTCTTGGCTATTAAAATGGGCACATCCACTCTGCAGATAAATCATGAGGTTTGGTTCTGGTCCACCATTTCCATGCCCTTATGTTTACTGAGTCCCTACTGTGTCTTTTTTTTTTTTTTTTTTAAGAAGGCAAACTGATAAAACTGATAAGGATTCAGCCCTCATCTAATCTATTAGGGGAAAAGGAAGAGGGGCATAATTTCAGTGCAAGGTAGAATATGAAGAGTGTCTTAGGAGAAATGAACATTAAATGTTAGTGAAGCTCCAAGGAAAGACTATTCCAGGGGAAAATCACAGAAGGCATTGAAGTTAAGGGCATGAGACTCTGGGGTCATAACTTAGGGTTCAAATCCCAGCTCTACCTGGTATTAGCTGGTTGATATGGGGCAAGCCCATGGACCTCTCTGGGCCTCAGTTGCATTATCTGTGAAATGGGGATAATAATAGTATTCATCTTAAGGTTGATATGAGAATTCAGTGAATTGATGCAAATAAAGCAACTAATCAGTGTCTGGTATGTAGTATGATCTCAAAAAAAATGTTAACTATTCTTGAGCTGAGCCTTGATGGATGGATGAGATTTGGGCATGACTAGAAGGAGGTCATTTTAGACCAAGACAGTAATAAGAGAAAAAGCAAAAGTTGGGGGAATTTCAAGTACCTTTAGCAGAAGAAAAGGATGAGTGAGGAATAGAGGAAGGTCAGGTGGAAAGATGTGCTGAGCTCACATCTCCCTCTTTTTGGTGGTTTGCTTACTTCACTGATGACACTAGTATGGTAAAATGTTAATGTAGAGTTCTGATGGGGAGTGTATGGTGGTAAGTACAATTATGTTAACTTTGCTTTTGGGGAGAAACAGTTATACTATGATAGTGGGGGCCTATTTTGTTCTCTTTCACTTTGCTACATATTTCATCTCAACAACTGTTTCTGGTAAAATGCCCTCCAGCTTGACAACCAAAATAGTTCACAGCTATAAGGCACTGTTACTTTCACCCCAGCCACTTAGAAACAGATTTTACAAGATTTAAATTTGGCAAGGTATTTGCCTCATTTGAAGGCCATCTAATACTTTCTTTCCTTCCTCTCTTAGCTACAAAGAAATTATCTCTTCATAATGGAAAAGGCCATATTCAGTGATAGCTTATCAAGTGAATCTTTTCCCCAAATCAGGTATATACAATCCATCTCATGTAAATAGGCAAGGATCTCAGCCTGCAGAGGCAGGATTTTTCTAGGCTCCCTTGGCCCAGGTGGGCTCTGTAAACTTCAGGAACTTGTTTTTGAAATGCCAGGCATGGAAGGTTGGCAAGAGTGCAAACCACAGGGAACAAGGTATGTTCCATCTGGGGAAAGACAGAGAAGCAAAACCTGCTGGTACAGAGAGCAGGAAAACACAAACTGGGGAAACAAATATCCCTGATAAAGATTTTTAGGGTCAATGCTGTGGAATAAGAAATGTTAACACCCTATTTCTGTCTCCATAGGAAAACCTATAGTAAAGTCTTAGGAAAGAAAAAAAAGCAAGTGATGTTGGGTGTGATTGAGTATCTGGAGGAAAGAGTGTGGGTGGAAGGGCAGGTTTACATTTAGTGTCAGAAACAGTGGCTTCTTTTATACATACAGCCATCTTATAAGTGGGTGTAGGTTCTCCACTGCAAGAGGTGAGGAAACTGGGGATTGGAGGGTAAAAGTGACTTGCCTATGATCACATAGTTGATAAAGACAGTCAGGGCTCTGTCTTGGACTGTGGCATGCTAAACTCCGTCCCCTAGAAGTCTGCAGAACACTTCTCCCCTGATATAGGGCCTCTGCCTCATCCATCTTCACATATTCTAAGCTAAGCACAAAGCCTGGCACAGAGTAGATTTTTCAGTGCCTGTTTATTGAGTGAACGTTTCAAGGACTCCCTTGTCTCCTGCATACAGCATAGAGGTGGGTGGGTGTAATGGGGAAGGCACCTATTTTGTTAGCACTCCCTCTGGTTGGTGGAGTGATGGGGGCATTGATGCTCAAGAGGGTATATGCCTCTAAGTAAACCCTCATCAGTGAGTGGTACCTCTCCAAGATACAGGCGGTGGCTTTCACTAGCAGTTGGAGGGGCCATGGTAATAGGGTGTGCAATCATTTACTTTTTTTTTTTTTTTAACTTTTAAAGCTGTTTGTGAGCCCAAGTGTACATATGGTGTAGGTTGACAGACGCTCTAATATACTGGCCCAGAGTAGAGTAAGTCATAGCTGCACCTTCCAAGTACAGGCTACCCTTGCAAGCCGAGCACCTAATTACACTCTGATAATCTGTATAAACTAGCATTTGCTAGTGATAAATATCACACACCAAGCCTTAAATAATACATTAGACTTAACTGAATAAATGCATATATTATGATCTTCTAATGCATATTTGCCGTAATGAGTTGTCTTTTATGCACAAACAAACAGAGATTCTGATTAATCAGGTGGGGTAATGTTGCTATTAAAACGCCAGGTTCCCTGAGAAAGGTCTCAGTGTTGGTCAGATGACAGAAAACAAAACAAAACAAAACAAAAACCACATTATTTTCCTTGACTATTTGGATAAGTTTCCTATCTTTGGGAATCCCCCTAACTTTGAACCCTTAGATTTTTGCAGTGATATCAGTCTATATTTAAAACACTTCCAAAATCTCCCATTTCCAAAATTTGGATTTGAGTCTCGAATCCACTATTTACTAACTCTGTGATCTTGGACAAGTCACTTGAATTCCTTATGCTCAGTCGTCCCTGTGGGTTTGGAGGGGAATAATAGCACTCCTTTTATCAATATGAAAAAATTAGATGTGTTATGTGTAAAGCATCTCACCCAGTGACAAGAACAGAGAAGCTGCCTGGTACACGGAAGCTGTTATCATTGTGAAACATCAAACAACTTACCATCTATTTTTCTCATTCAGTCATGACAAGAATTATGTGAAGAAGGCAGAGCAGATATTATGCCCAATTCTAAAAAGGAAAGAAACTGCCCCAGGGATTAAACGTCTTATTTGTTTTTTTTCATTCAACAAATATTTATTGATCACACAATGCCAAGAGCTGGAGATACAAAGACCTGACCTGGTCCCTCTCTGCCTTGGTGAACTTATAGCGTAGTAGGGTGGGAGTGGGGAGGGAAGAGAAGATAATACGAAATTACCAATAATTATAATACTGCCCTAATGATAGTGTACACAAAATGTAGGGGCAGAGTCCAGGAAGTGGCACCCAAGTCATTCTCTAAAAGCCAAGGAACTTCTCCAAGAGATGATCAGAGTTGAATGGACATGTGGAGGAACAAGTCTGATGCTTGGGGTTGGAAGATGCGTTCAGGGAAGAGGGAACAGTCATGTCAGAGAGTCAGAGAGGAGGAGCCAGTCAAGCATGAGTATCTCACCCTCGGCACTACTGGCATTTGGCTTAGTTGTGGGGGCTGTTTTCTGGGGGCTGTCCTGTGGATGGAAGGATGTTTACCATTTTCCTGACCTCTATTCGCTAGATGCCAATAGCAGTTCTCCCCTCCCCCACCAGCTGTGACAGTCAAAAGTGTTTCTACACATTGCGAAATGTCCCTGGGGGTAGGGGGATCTCCCACAGTTGAAAACTATGGGTCTAGGATGTAGATTGCAAGGAAGGAGTCATGAAAAATGAAGCTGAAGTGACAGCCAGATCATAGCCAACTTCTGCCATACTAATTTCTATTTTTCTTTAGGTGATGGGGAACAGTCTTGTTATAAGTACATGGGGGAATCCTCTTACTGTAACTTACAGAGAATGCACATTTTGCCACTTTACCAGCCTGTGAGTTCATTAACAGCAATAATTCAAGTGGTACTAACTCCTGCCTCCACCTGCTGACGCAGGATCTGCAAAGCGTTCCCCTCCTGCAAAACCTCCTCTCCTCCTCCCCTCTCTCGTTAAGAGTTTTCGGGGTGGGGGTGGGGTTGTTGCTTTTTTTTTTTTTTTTTTTCTGAGTCCCTGGAAATTTCTCACATATGCTCCTGGACACATTTTCTGCAACTTCCACCGCTCCATTAGGAACTGCTGTTGCGCTGGACAGCAGAATTCACACAGAAGACCAAAAAGCCATTGCTAGGATAGCACTTACAAAACCATGATTTTTATGGTCCAGTCTTAGAGCACCATAGTGGGCAATGTGGTCCAGCCCCCCAAACACATTTTCAGTATACGTTTGTCTTCTTTATTTCCCTTCTAGCCCCGTCCATTCATCCTATCAGTTTTCTGGCACCATTCCCTTAAAAAAATCATGCACACACACAAACTCCAAAAACCCTCTCCATCCCATCTCCGTGCAGACTTGCTTTGTGCTTCAAAAACAAAACAAAACAAAACAAAACTCCTCTAGCCACAGTTCATGTACCTCTTGCTCTTTTCTGCTTTCCTGTAATCTCTGTGGTTCTTTCTCCATTTTTTGGTATCATAAAAACCTAGAGAACCAATAAGGCAATTACAGAACAGTCCTTGGAGGGCAAGAGGTAATGTGGTGGAAGAAGCCTGAACCCCCTTTGTGGGCAGCAGAAAGGGCAAGGCTAAGAATTTTGGTTCCATCCAGAAGATTCAGCAGTCTACACAACTGGCACTGTCACTAATTTAGCACTTGGTTGCTTCACCAACCCCTGCAGTGCCCCCTATTTTCTGGGCAACATGGCTTTCCTGGGAGTGTATTTCTGCTCCTCTGTCCACCATGCACCACAGTTTCTCCTGTTGCTCTACAATTTCCTAGGGGTGGTTGCCACTGACCTGCCAGGTGTCACCATCCTTTGACACTTGAGCTACTACAGAGCAAAAGATTCTCAGCAGCCTTAGGTGATCTGAAGGGATTATTTAACTCCCCTTCTTCCTTTATGTTACCTTCTCTTCGAAAGGCCATAGCAGTGAAGACTGTTCCACCATATGCTTGAAAGAATTTGCTGAATCAGAGCCTTCATTATTTACTGATAGTGTGTGCGCCCTTCCAGTTGGCTGGCTCAGCAACGGATTTGAGAAACAATCATAGTACCGTAACTGAGATCATTATTCCCTCTGATCATTCAACTTTGCTCTTCGTCAGCTTTTCTTTCCTTAGGACACGCACATGCTGCCTGCTGTCTCCCTGTGCCACCCTATGGCGCTTCTTACCACTTAGGGTAGAGTTGGGCCACCTTGTTCCCAGAAGTGCCCACTATGGCACTGATCTGATCTCTACTTTTGGATGCAGTCTACCCGCAAGCAAATATTTCCACTGAAATGTATTTCCTGATTCTCATTTTTATGTATTTATTTCTCACTATCAGTTTGTATGTTTTCCTGTAAGCCACCTTGAACCCTTTGTGGGGTGAGATAGACGATAAAAACATGAATGAACCTGCACTTTAGGCGAGTATGTGAAGAGATTATGGAGAGCAGATAAGAGCCGCGTGCACATAGCGCCCTGAGTCAAAACTTGGCTGACCGGCTGGAAGGAAAAATGGGTAATTTGGGGTAAGAGACATATAACCTCTCATCAAATGTAAAGGTATAAAAAAAGATTACAGTGGTGAACATGAATAGGACTGTTCTTATTGGTCCGGCGTTCCCAGAAGATGAGGCATTCTACTTAAGTGACATTTTTCAAAAACGGAAGCTTGGTCCTTTTAAGAGAACACACTTTCCTTTTTAATAATTTTTATGCAAACCTTTCTAAACAGAAGATTACACACTTTTAAAGGCTTCAGTAGAGGCTGACAGATTTCACTTTACCTTTGTGTGGTTGTTTGAAATTGGCCTGATAAGCACCTGCTCTGACACCATACCCCTCTGCAGTACTGCCATGACGTCTCCTTTTAGCATCTTGTAGCAACCTCTATATATTGAGTGCTTACACTGGACCTTGCACTGTACTTAATGATCCCATCTATTATCTCACTGGCTTCTCACAAGGGACATCCTACTGAGGGAGGCAGGGATGGTGCCCTTTCACCAAATAGTTCCACTTAGGTTGCTTTTTAAAGTCTTGCGCCTGCATTTTATGATTTTTATGTCCCCTTGCTTATTGTCTGGAAATCACCTCTTACCCAGCTTCTAATTTTCTTCTTTTCATCCTCTATGTGTTAGAAAACCTGGAAACCACACTTCACAGGATTATGTAGCAAGAAAGCTGGGGTCTGAATGAGAGTCTCGTTGGTTTGTTTGGATTTATAAAATGGATGCATCACTTCAGATCCTACAGTGACTCAGGACTGCAGCGACCCCCCCCCCCCCCCCCCGGCAGGAGTGTGGGATCAAGCTGAGAAAGCCTAGAGGCCCCAGGCAGCCAGCTCTTTCCATTTACAGGGTTGACCTGGCTGGGCTTCTATTCAATTTCCCTTCAATGCACAAACTTCCAGTTATCATGGGAAAAACAAAAGCACATGCTCTTATTTTATACATGTTGATACTGACAGGTGACAGGAAGGTAATAACTGCTTATCAGAATTTAATATGCCTAAGCATTTAATTAATCTTTTAGAAATTAACCTTTGACTTTCAACAACATGTAACTCTACGCATGTCATTCGAACTTACTACTGTGGCTGAAAAGGTTTCCTAGAATGGTTTGTGCCTCTGGGTATATCTTTGCTTTAACAGGCTTCTGATAAAATTTGTTTAAACCTTATGAAAACTGCAGTTAGTCATAGCCTAATATAAGTTGTTCACAGGATTCATTAGGGATTATATCTTAGAATAAGATTTATTGCATTTATAATAAAATATATGAATAAAGAAACAAAATGTTAACATTTCTGAATATCTATTAGGATCTGCTAGAATGCCATATGCTATGTAGAAAGGGCTGATAGGTTAGGATGCTGACTCTTTGATTCCAGAGTCTTTTTCACAGTTCTTTCTTTTTGGCAGACACTGGTGATCCCAAGAGCTGTGAATAGACATTTCTACAGAAACCTTGAGTTTGGAGATGATACAAGAACCATAATATTGGGCTATATGGAATTTTTATGAGAAAGGGTACATTACTATATGACTTAGATATTGGAACTTGGGTCATCTCTTCTCATTTGGACCTTATCTGAGGATGATCTTCCTTCAATAACTATGATCCAGACAACAATATGGGACTTTAAAAGGAGAGCTCCATATCTAGACTTGTGGCTCATCTCACTAATCTGGGTGACAGCAAACTCAGCATGTTATAGAAATAACAAAAGATCGGGGACGAGGTGGTCTAAGGTTTAGGTCTAGGCCTTACTTCTATCACCTACTAACTTCATGGTTTCCAGCAAGTGATTTCCAATTGTATCTCTAAGTGGAAGAAGGAAGTAAGGACTTCGTCACTCAGATCATTGCTGGGAGAACTACATGCAGTAATATGTATCTGGGGAAAACATCTTGGAAAGTTCAATATGTCATATATGCCTTTCCTTAGCATTATTTAGAATTTTTTCCAAGATTGAATCTCCTTTCACATCAGCATCTGGATGTAGGTGAGAGTTAAGGTGTACATAACTGAAGGGGATCAGGGTCACCAATGGAATTTAGTGAACCATTAATGAGGCCTCTTTGAAGTGAGACAGCCACCCATCCATCTGTGACTCTGTGTTGCCTTGAAGTAGACTGTCTATAATTATATTAATCCTCATCCACGATAAAGGAAAAACCTTGTTTCTGTTTCCTCTCTGTAGAAGGACCCAGCTCAGGCAGTCTCCTAGGCAAGCCAGCGTGGATTCTTCATTTTGGTCCTGTCCACCATTGGCCTATATCATTATTTTCACAGTATTGCAGGATCTCTCTCTCTCTGGAAAGATCACTGTGCACAGTGAGCGCATTCTTCAGGAGGAAGACAAAGAACTAACATATCATGTGCATGTACATGTCATGCTCCAACATAATTAGACCTCAGACTGACCCTGCGAAGAACAGAATACAACCCTGTATCATGGCTGAGGGAACTGATGCTCCTAAATCATTTACTTAATTTACACAGTACTGATGTAATGGGCATAGACAGATCTAATAAGCCTTTCTCTCAGTCATCTAAGTAGTGTGGCTCCACTAGTCCAGCCTTCCCCCTCAGAACTTTAGGAGGCAGGTGGAACGGGCCTCATGTTCAGGAAGGGGCAGAGGATTCCACTGAAGGAATCGTAAGACATGTATCATAGCATTTTTCTGTCATTTTTTTACACTTGAGAAAATCATATAATATCTTTGAACCTGTTTTTTTTCCCACCCTTGCATATCTGCCCTGCTCGTTAAGTATCAAATGGAATAACAAAAGCAAAAGCGCTTGGTAGGCTGTCAAGGGCTCTATGAAAGTCTGAAATCGATATTATCCAAAGAGGCCTCACCAGATTTTGTCTGGTGTTTAAGAGGGTACAGGTGAGAACATCACTCGGTTGCTACTTCCATAAAGCAGCATTTTCGCCTCACCCAGTTGGCTGGCATAGGACAACCAGCCACTTATGTTCTTGGCAATGACTGGTACCAATTAAATCTCAGATAAAGTGGCCACCTGTTTATAAGACTTTTGTTGGATTGATGGTATAATCTAGTTTTAATGGCAGCGCATCTACTGCTTTCGGTATGTAGGCTTAGGAAGACTGAGCTTATTTAGCTTCCCAGTATATTAACTTTATAATCTGGGCTAGAAAGTGTGGGATGCTTATTACATTTTCTGTAGGATTATAGAGAGGACAAAAGATGGGATGGTTTAGCTGGAATTATTTTAATTCTAAGTTTATTAGCCTCATATACAATATATGGAAGGAAGAACGTACAGATCAACTCATCATTGCTTTATTATTTTTTTAATTCCAAACTTCATTAGGAACCTCTGTGTGGCATACAGATGGCCAACAGGAACATGAAAAGATGCTCAACATCACTAATTGAGAAATGCAAATCAAAACTACAGTGAGGTACTACCTCACACAAGTTAGAATGGCCATCACTAAAAGTCTACAATAACAAATGCAGGAGAGGGTGTGGAGAAAAGGGAACCCTCTTACACTGTTGGTGGGAATGTAAATTGGTGCAGCCACTATGGAAAACAGTATGGTGGTTTCTCAAAAAATTAAAAACAGAATTGCCATATGATCCTGCAATCCCACTCCCAGTTCAGATAAATGGGCATATATATGGACAAAATTATAATTCAAAAAGATACATGCACCCCTATGTTCACAGCAGCACTATTCACAATAGCCAAGACATGGAAACAACCTAAATGTCTATCAAAAGATGAATGGATAAAGAAGATGTGGTACATATATACAATGGAACACTACTCAGCCATGAAAAAAGAATAAAATCATGACATTTGCAGCAACATGGATGGATCCAGAGATTATCATACTAAGTGAAGTAAGTCAGAAAGAGAAAGATAAATACCATATTATATCACTTATATGTGGAATCTAAAATATGACACAAATGAACTTATCTACAAAATAGAAACAGATTTGTAGACATAGAGAACAGACTTGTGGTTGCCAAGGGCGGCGGGGAGAGGTATGAACTGGGAGTTTCAGATTAGCAGATACAAAACTATTATCTATAGAATGGATAAACAACAAGGTCCGACTGAATAGCACAGGGAACTATATTCAGTATCCTGCGATAAACTGTAATGGCAAAGAATATGAAAAAGAATGTGTATATATGTATAACTGAATCACTTTGCTGTATAGCAGAAATTAGCACAACATTGTAAATCAACTATACTTCAATAAAATAAATTGACAAAAAAAGAACCTCTGTGTGGCAGGCATCATGCTATGGGTCAGTAAGACAAAACTGGGATAGCAAGGTTCTTGTTCTTTAAGGTCTCGAAGTCTGCAGAAATATAATACATTTTGTAAAGTCCACATGTTGTTTACTAAAGGCTGTATAATTATTAGTTCATGGCCAGCTCAAAGAAAACCAATCCGGAACATTCTAATCCAGAGACGTTTGTAGATAGCTTTCGCCTCACTAACTCCTTGCAAACATTTAAATATACTTAAGGCTTGGATGCCTTAGTTGGCATTTTAGAGCAAAGTGTACAGTCACATGTTGGCGTTGCAATTCATGGCTTGTTGTGTGTGTGAGTTTTCTGCGCGTTCTGGGGCAGCACATGGTAAGTAGCACAGTGATGAATACCTTGGCCTCATCTGCCTCTATCGCAGACTTTTATATGAGGACTTGGGCAATTATTTAATCTTGTAAAGGTCCATTTCCCTTCTCTGTAAATGGGAGTACAGGTCCCTACCTTGCAAGGAGTTGGGAGGAGGGTGAAAGGAAATACAATGTATAAAATTGCTAGTGCAGTATCTGGCACAAAATAAGTGTTCAAAATCCTAGTTGTCATGGAAATCCATACATGTATACATATCCCTGCAGCATGTCAGGAAGAGGCCTTCCCCCATGCTGATTCTGACACATGGATATCAGCAATATCTGTTGGATATTGAGAAAGACACCTTGTTTCTCCAAAACTGTTGCTTTCTCTGCATAAAGAAAATAAGAACTACCCTTTGGGGCCAGCGAGGGGATTTTCATTTGTTTATGCATTTATTTCATATATCTATGTCAAGCCCCTATTATGCACTAGGAAATGTTCTAGTTACTGGGGAATCAGCAGTAAGTAAGGGTGACACAACACATGTAAAGTGCTTGGCAGACAGTAGGAACTTAAATGTAAGCTAACCACATGTTACTAAAAATTGCAACAGATCTGCTATTACTGTTCAATCAAACTTGGTTATAATTATAATTAGCATTAATATTATCTATTCATAATTACCAATGTCCCTATTAGATATATTTATCTTCTTGTGCATGTGTGATTTTAATAGACTAACAGTCTGAATAGCCCATTACAGGTTACAGAGACCACTGGGACCAAACATTTGAATTTCCAGACATTTGCATGTGTTTTATCTTCCATGGGACCTTGCATTTGACCTCAACTCCAGCCTATGAATTTACATTTAATAAGAAGCTGAGTGGAAAATCAGACCTTCACCCCTGGAAATCCTTTTACTTCCATCTGTGTTTACAAAAATGATGACGCCTTGCAATGAATTTGCTCCTCTCACTGACTTCTGAAAATGTGTTTGAGGGATCAGCAATGGTAATTTGGTTCTTAGCCCAACTCTCTTGAATTAAACGATTGCACCAGCAACTGTGAGTTTCAGTTCCTTCCTAGGTCCATCTGCTTCCCCGTGTATTAGGTCTGTGTAATAGGTCTTGAGAAATACCTCAATAGACAGGTGATGAATACCTTAATTCCATAGCTGAGTGTTGGAGCCACCCACAGATCTCTGATCCTGGTGTGGAGCTGGCCTAGAAGTCACATGGGGTAAACATTGGTTTGTTCACCCCTAATCTAGGTGCAATCACCCAGAACACTGATGTGTGACTGATTCACTCCCTCGGTTTAGCTAAGGACAAGTCCATAAATTCAGGCCACTTCTCCCAGACTGAGGCATCATTCTCCAGTTGACCCATAAAAGCTAGTGCATCTAGGCCAGCGGTTTTCAAACTAGGGTTCCACAGAAGTGACTTCAAGTCAGCCTGGGTGAAGGCGGAGGCAGGCAGTTATGAGGTTCTGGTTGATCCTCCACTGTTTCAGGCAGAACAACTCTGCTTATAGTTGTTTTGCATTTTGCTTCTCCAAAAATTTTCATTTTAAAAAAGTATTCTTGATTCCATTTATGTATTCAGTTTTAGAAACAACACTTTAGGGTAATTGTTCCAGCTTTTCTCCCCTCTTAATCCTTCCCTTCCCCTCTTAGATCTGGTGGTCGTAGAGTCTTCTGCTTCTCCAAACATACACAGATGTTTGGTGTATTGCTCCTAACACAGAGTTGGTGTCCAAGGATGGCTTTGGTGTGAAGTGGGGTGGAAATCCCTTGCTCCTTAATCTCTATCCATGCCTTTCCAAGCCATGCCTTTTATATGTAGCCTAGGCCAGGACTTGTTAAATTTTAATGTGCACACAACTCAGTTGGTTATTTCATTACAATGCAGATTCTCATTCAATAGATCCAGACTAAGGCCTGAGATTCTGCATTTCTTACAAGCTCCCTGGTGATGCTGATGTTGCTGGTATGTGGACAATCCTTTGAGAAATTATAATGTGTTCTGATGCATGAACACAACCTCAAGACAAATCCTTCCTTACTCCATCACTAATCAAATTGTGGCTCCTCTGCAGAAATCCTGGAGTTGCTGCTGCTTCAGCATACTCTGTTTCCTGGAGGGAGGGCTTCCTCACTCCCGTCGTGGTCAGGCCAGAGATCCCCATAGTCGGGGGAGCACCATGACAGCAGTCTTTTGGAGTCTGTCTTCCAAAACTGGAAATGGAAGCTGGAATCTTGCTGAGCATCCGCTGTATGGCAGACATTGTGCTCGGCACTTAACATACAATATCACATCTGACAGTCAACATTTTGGGGAGGTCTGAGTTTAACAGGCATTGCATATCTGAGGAAAGTGATGTCACTTATGCTGCAAAAAGCAATGACAATCATCACTAAGTCTTAATGACTGCTAAGCAGTTTCTAATCTAATTTTTTTTTTTAAGTAAATACTTTCTCATCCACTCCTTTGAGTCTTCAGGATCATGTAGCTGGTTTAGGGGGCTAATTAGTGGCATGGCTAGCAACAGACCCTGAGTTCCTAGTCCAAGAATCTCCCTCCTCTGTGTTGTCTTTTATATCTGCAAAGAACATTATACTCTGTCCACAAAGAGCAAGGGGTCTTTCAAACAGGAGGACAGTAGCATGATGTCATAAAGCAGTTTTAAAATTTAGGCTTGAGAATCATCTGGAGATCTTGTTAATTTTGTTTTAGTAAACATGGGGTGGAACCTATAAACACCCATTTTTAACAGTGAGCCAGATGATTCTAATGTCAATGGCACAGGGTGGCCTTCGAGAAACACTGGTATGTCCTACTCAGTAGAACTGGGCATCAGGAGACCTGGACGTGAGACTCTGGGCCCTTGGACCCCAACCTCCCCCACCTCATTCTCGCATTTTTTTTTTACAGGAGAAAGTGGAGCTGGAACAGTGGATCCTCATCCTCTTGGTGCATTAGAATCACCTGGGAGTAATTAAAACTATAAACACCTGGACCATGCCTCTGAGATTCAGGGGTCAGGGGAGATCCTGGATATTTGTTTCTAGGTAATTCTATCGATTATATATAGTTAGGGTTTTTAAACCGACCAGGTTTGATTTTTACAAATCATGGTACCTCATCATAAATCCTGCAAGTTCCTGAGACATCCCCTCTGCAGGTCTTCCCAAGCAAGATCAGGGGGTTGCCACCTTCTTTGAGGGTGGGCTGTATCCAGCAATGAGGGACACACAGAGATGTGTGCATTTCTGGTGCTCTTGGAAGTGACTAGAGATGGTAAAAACTACCTCCATTCCTGGCTCCCATTCTCTGTATTTGATGTCCATGATGCTAGCATGAAGTACTGTCCATCAGGTTCCTTATATCCTCCCATTTAACTCTCAGAACACTTTCTCCAGGAAAGTATTCATGTTTCACAAATGAGGAAGCCAAATCTCCAAGGGCCTAAGTGGTCTTCTGATAATCTCACTGATGAGCCGGGGTCTGAACCCAGGTCAGCCAAGCCCAAGTGCATCCTTTTCTCCTAAATCTCCAGAACATCATATCTCTTGAGTCTTTTTTTCCCTTACCTTCTTAATATTGCTCTTTGGAGCAGGGGTCTATACTAGTTTGCTAGGGCTGCCATAACATAGTGCCACAGACTGAGGTGGCTTAAACAACAGAAATTTATTCACAGTCTGGAGGCAGGAAGTCCAGGACCGAAGTGTCAGCAGGTTTGTTTCCTGAGGTCTCTCTCCTTGGCTTGTAGATGGTTGCCTTCTCTCTGTGTCCTCACATGGGCTTTGTTCTGGGTGAATTCCCTCCTAGTGTCTCTTCTTCTTCTTATAAGGCCACTAGTCCTATTGATTTAGGACCTCATCCCTATGACCTCATTTAACCTTAATTACCTCTTTAATGTCCCTGTCTCCAAATACAGTCATTTTGGGGGTTAGGGCTTCAACATCTGAGTTTTGGGGAGACATAATTTAATTCATAGCAGGATCTTTGGTTCATTTTATCTCATTAATATGTATGGATCAACAACTCCCAGACCAGTTCATTGGATATGGGTGAAGAAATTCTCAGTCAGAGTCCTACTTTCAAATTACTTTATTCAGTCAGTTTCCAGAGTATTTCCTTGGCAAGCACTGGGCTAGAAACTGGGACCTTAACATGTACCTCTAAAGTGTATATGGAAGGAGGAGGCATGCTCTGTGAATCCCTGAAATTATGTATAATAATAGCATACATTCGTAAATGTGCATTTTTCCAGGGAGATAGTCCACAGCTTTCTTCAGATTTTCAAGGATGTCATAACCTCCAGAGGTTAAGCAGCAACAAAGTCCTTTCTCAACTCTTAAGGTCTAAGGTTCCAACTAAGGGATATTTTGTTCTCTCGAGGGTTCTTAAAATAATATCTTGAAGATGTCATCATTTGTTTCCCTTCCACCCTCGGGGCTTAGAAAGAATATGCTTCTGCACTAGTCAGGGCAGGATTCTTGTAGGAGGTGAGCTACAAGTCTATTCTCCACACTTAGTGAGTAATGGGGGCATAGAAGGTTTCCTACATCTGAGAATCGACCAGTTCTCATATTCAGGTAGCAAAGAAGGAAAATAATGTCCTGGTGAGATGGTTTAAGACTTGCCACGCTTATGAATAGAGTGTATTTTTTGCAAAGTATCTTGAGGGAACAATCTCCCAGAATGACTCAGCAAAAAACAACCTTTTGAAACTTCCATCCTTTCTTCATTTCTTTCCATCACTACCTCCAACCAATTAGTTGTTGCAGCCTATGGATCCTCTGACTTGCTCACATGGGTGGTTATTGAAACCATTCAACGAACTGGGTCCCTGCCTCCTACTTTGCCTCCTCAAATCCATCTTACACCCTGGTGTTAGATCAGATTTTCTAAAAATCCTTGTGTCACTCCCCCGCTCAGCATTCTTTGGTGACTCTCCATTCCTCCAAAGGGCATTTAAGATCCTCTATGATCTGGTCTTGACCTATCACTCCTTCCTTGTATAGTACAAAATCATCACACAAGCACTACATTTCACCCATATGAGAACACTTACTGCTGGAAAACACAATATGAGCTACATTAGGGCTCTCCAGAAAAACAGAAATAATAGGAAGTATGTATGTGTATATGTGTAAACGTATACATGTATACATATGTGTATGTGTACATATATATATATAGAGAGAGAGAGAGAGAGAGAGAGAGAGAGAATGAGATTTATTTTAAGGAATTGACTTATTATGGGAGCTGAAATTTGCTCATTGGGCAAGTCTGAAATTTTGCAGGGCAGGACAGCAGGCTGGAGACTCAGGGAAGACTTAAGGTTGCAGCTCAAGTGTGAAGGCAGTCTGGAAGCAGAATTCCCTCTACCTTGAGGGGGGCCTCAATTGTTTTCCTTTAGGCCTTCAACTGATAGAGTGAGGCCCACCCACATTATGGAGAGTAACCTACTTTACTCAAAGTCTACTGATTTATATATTAATGTATTAATTTTATCAAAAATATCTTTACAGTAATGTGCAGACTGGCATTTGTCCAAATATCTGGGTACTATGGCCTATCCAAGATGACATATAAAATTAACTATCACATGAACTTCTATACTTCTGAGCCTGGACTGCCCGCCCCACTTTCATATGGTATTTCTAGATTGTCCAATTAGAACATATTTTCCTTTATTGTTTTATTTGTGCTCTTTATAGGTACAGCCATCACAGCATTTACTATAATTTGCTTTGCATTGATCTAACTGTATACATATGGGGTTCTTCATTGGATCATGGTCAAGTGAGAGGCAGTGTCTCTGGGCTAGGAGTTTGTGTCTCCAAAGTATTCATGACAAGCACACTGCATTTGTCTGAAACAGCAAAAGTATATGAGAAATGGGCCTCGACTGGTTCCTTTGTGTCTAAAGAGGTAGCAGATTATACTAAGAGTGTTGCTTGTGCAACCAAACTCCTTGGCTAAAATCCTGGCTCTGCCACTTACTTGCTGTGCAAACTTGGGCAAGTGACTTAACCTCTCTGTGCCCCAGGTTTTTCATCTGTAAATGGGGATGATATAACCTCATTTGGTTATTGTAAGAAAAAAAATGCATTAACACTTATAAAAGACTCAGAACAGTCCTTGATATGTAGAAAGTACTGAATAAATATTAACCGATAATACTGTTTTTATTGGTATATGGTTTCAAAAGTTTAGGTAAGGAATGGTGTTCTGGCTGTCCAGGAATTTCCAGCAAGGATACTGAACTGAGTAAATTACTCCTGCATTAACCCTATCCTTAAAGATCTTGGGTTTTTCCAGGTGCTTTCCACTCTGTGAGTCACCATAGGATTAATTCCCAGAAGCAAGTTTGCTAAGTTTTTATTATCTCTTTTTTTTTTTTTTTTTGAAACTTCTTTTAATATCTTACATGTTTTCCCTACCAGAAGTATATTCTAGACCCAGTACTGGGTAATAACATATAATATGGCTTATTCGGGGCATATTCAACTCCATCATCTGCTGATGTTTTCAGAAATTTCCTTTACATGAAAATTAACAAAGTGTTTGCAGTGTTATTAATTGAAATCAAATTAATATAAGCAAATTTTAATTTTTTATGAAATTAATATTTCTTATTTTTCTTAAATTAAATAAAAAATTGGCAGATCTTAACTTGCTACATTTTTCAGAGAAGTTTAGCAATTATCACTCAAGGCTGTGGAAAGAGATGGCTTGTTTATGTAGCACTGTTTTGATCCAGTATGAAAGGTGAGGTTATAAACTCATTCAGTCCATGATTTGAGATTTCATCCTTCTTGTGGACTATTCTTCATTTATCCGGAATTACTTCTTATCTCTTCCAGAGTCCTTCTCTTACAAAATATTTTTTATGTGTTTGTTAAATGATTCAAGTCCAAACATTATCTCACATTCTTGAACAGAGGCCCATCTTCTCCTCTTCCCTTTGCATTTTTGCCTAGAAATACCTATTCTGACCCTGGAAGTTGAGGTATTTGTGCAATATCCTGAAATGTTTTAAAATTTCGTGACCCTGCAAAATAAAATCAACCAAGATCTTATATTTAAAATCACAAAGTAAAACAGAGGGCTGTGTCACTGTGACATTAACAGAAAGGCATTCAGGGTAAAATAATTTCTGATTTGCTGTAAGAGCCAGGAAAGAAAATATGGACATCTTTCTTTAATAATTTGTAAAGTTACCATGTATATCTTATGGCATTATTAGGGTGACTATCCCAGAATCATTCATTTGGAACACAAAGTACATAAACTACGTAACTCCATTCTTCCCATTTTCCATTGTTAATATGCTTATTATTATTTATAGTAGTTGTTATGGACTGAATTTGTGCCCTCCCCTCCAAATTCATGTATGGATTCCTAAACCCCAATGTGACGGTGTTTGGAGATGAGGCCTTTGGTAGTTAATTAGGTTTAGGTGAGGTCATTAGGGTGGGGTTCTCATGCTGAGATTAGTGACTTTGTAAGAAGAGATACTAGAGAACTCTCTCTCTCTGTGTCTCTGTTTCTGTCTCTGTCTCTCTCCACCATGTGAGAACACAGCAAGATGACACCTGTCTGCAACCCAAGAAGAGAGTCCTCACGAGAAGCCAAGTATACTGACACCTTGATCTTGGACTTCCAGTCTGCATAACTGTGAGAAATCAATGTGTTTTATTTAAGCCATACAGTCTATTGTATTTTCTTACGGCAGTTGACTAAGGCAGTATCAGTAGTAGTTTTCTTAATTTCCAGCACCTGCTTCATCACTTTTTCAACTTCATTATCTAATATTTTCCTTCTGATTTTCTCCATTCTATTCCTCTTTCTTACCTTTCTCCTTTTATTTCACTTCAACTGCCACTTAATTTTCCCTCACTTTCATTTTTCTTCATTCATTAATTCACCTTTTATTCTTTCTGATTTTTCCTTGTTTCCTTTTAATCACTTTCATTTTCTTTTCCCCTTTTCCCACATTTATTTTCATCATTTCCATCTGTCCTTCTTTTCCCTCTTCACAGTTCTCTTCCCTGTGATTTATGTCCTTACTCATATTTTTCTCTCTTCCTCACTTTTTCATGTCCTCTTTGTTTTTCACTTCCTCTTTCTTTTCTTTCTTCTCTCCCTTTCCATTTTTCCTTTTACTGTCTTTTCCCTAATCTTCTTGCAGTTTATTTTACTCCTCCCTACTTGTAGCCTCATTCCTTATCCCATCTGTCCCGTCCCTTGTGTTATCCTTTATCTTTTTCCTGCAAAGACACATCTAAGAGCAGATGTGTTAAGTGTAGGATTCAACAGGGCAAGAAGCCAGATGGTGAGCAGCCAGCTCTGGGGGAGAGCTCTTGTGATAACCTGACCCCACCCCCATACCTTTCCTGTTTTCCTTCTTTTTTTCTTTCTTAGGAAGGTGCCTGCATTAGAAATTCTTTTGCTCTCCTTCGAGGGAATGTTGCTGACATCCCTCACAGGGTATTTTCCAGCCTGGCATTGAAAATTGCGGAGGCCGAAGAAAGTCATGGAATACACAAAAGGACCTAGATGTAATCACCCATTATTGTTTTATTACTGTTGTTAGGGTAAAATAACAGAATCTATCATCTATTGAGCTCTCGTATGTGCCAGATGCATGCATCACATAGATGCATGCATCTATAACAATTCCATGAAGTAGGCACTATGGGTGACTCTATTTTGCAAATGAGATCTGAGGAGGCTAAGGGGGTAAGAATTGGCTTGAGGTCACAGAGCTGGTACCTGGCATTTCTAGAAACAGCATTTCTTCATGACAGACATAGTTTTCGTGCAGAGAGTCACGGAGCAGTTGGGACAGAGGCACTTTTATGGAACTTCTAATCTTTGTGAGGCTGCGTGATACGATAGAATCACGCAAACCATGTTTAAATCCTTGCTCCACCCATTCCTAGTCATGGACGTGTACCGTCTCATTTAATTCTCATGACCGCTTCTTAGGTCAATTTCATAAGCAAGGGATCTAAGGTTCAGAGTTCATAGGCAACTTGTCCAAGGTCATACAGATCTGACTCCAAATATAAATGCTATATACTACATTGATGTGGATTTTAAGGATGAATAGAATTTCCTAGGCAGAGAAGGAAGAGTGATTTCTCCAGGCAAGGAGGAGGGAGGTTGTAGGCAGAATACAAAAACAGGGACACAAGCACAGTATTTACAGGGCATTGAAGAGACAGGTCTTTCTGGCTTATTCCCACGTGCAAATTTGAATGAGTCACTTATCTTTGGAAGTGGAAATTCCTTTATATGTGAAATGAAGACCATATCTGTCCATGCAATTGTTGCATATTTCAAGTCTTATACTGTCAGGCAAAATAATTTTAAAATGCAGTATGTAAAATAAAACGGACGCTAGTGAAATTATGTCAAATATTGTACCACACGTGTCAGAGTAGGGTGTATCAAAGAGGTTTTTTTATTCTTTATTTTTTCTTCAATATTTTCCAAATTTTCTAGGATGGCCATATATTTCCATTCTATAATAGGAAGAATACTTTTATTTTAAAATATTAATGTCTATTCAGCTTTACTCATGTGGTTGCTTTAGGGATATTTAAGAAAGCATGAAGAATATCAAATATAAGATATTGATACTACTGTTACTTTTCTCCTCTTACTCATCTTAGAAGTGAAAAAATACTGAAATATGACTCATCAAAGATTAATTTTCCTTGGGCTTCCCTGGTGGTGCAGTGGTTGGGGGTCCGCCTGCTGATGCAGGGGACACGGGTTCATGCCCCGGTCCGGGAAGATCCCGCATGCCGCGGAGCGGCTAGTCCCGTGAGCAATGGCCGCTGAGCCTTCGCGTCCGGAGCCTGTGCTCCGCAGCGGGAGAGGCCGCGGCAGTGAGAGGCCCGCGTACCGCAAAAAAAAAAAAAGATTAATTTTCCTCAAAGTACTTTATTATATTTTTAATTCTTTTGAAAATTTATAACCACACATATGGCTGCACAGATGCATATAAATTGTTTTCCTCTTAACTGTAATAGCTATGCTCTCATATCTATCTTTGGCATTTACTATATAGAATTACTGAGGGCTCACAAACTAAGAAGATGGGTCAGCATGAGTTGGGGCAAATCAGGGATACCTTTTGGAAGCTGCAAGATTCAAACAAGGTGTTCAGGAGAATGCTGTCCTGCTGAAGAGGAGCTGGTAAGGAATATGATATGAGTAATGGAGAGAGAAACAGCAAGATGCACACAGATAGGTTCTAAACAGGCTAAATCAGAGGGGACAGGTTACAAAATTTAAGATACAAGGCTGCAGTATTACAGGATCTAGGACAATCATCTAGCAGAGGGTTTCAAGATCAGGAGTGATCAGTACAGTAGGGACAGTTGAATCCCTGGAGACCAAATATCCAAGGCCTGATTTCACTCCCTAGTCACTTTGTTCAAAGCCACTCAACATATTGACAGTGAGAGGTGGGCCCATATTGCAGAGAGAAGAGAAGGAAAAGGATCTAGGCTTTCCTAGATAAACACAGGCACTAGAAGCCTGTTAGGGACTTTTATTTTCACTTTTTAACAAATATTTTTCCCAACAGTCTACTTATAAACCAGTTCTTTCCACCCAGGCTCTGAGGCAACTACTCATGAGATTTCAGTATAAATCCTTTAACCTCTTTCAGCCTTATGCTTTTAATCGTTAAAATTTAAGCATTACTGCTTGCCCTTTTTTTTTTCCCGTAGAGAGATCTTTTGAGGACTATATTATTTCAAGACTATTAGAGCACTCAAATATAGTAATGTGCTGTCTAGAATTATAGGTAGTAGTTAATATCTTCCCATTAGGAGGAATTAGAGGTATCTGTTCATTTCTTTTCTTTTTATTAATTTTATTGGAGTAGAGTTGCTTTACAATGTTGCGTTCATTTCTGCTGTACAGCAAAGTGAACCGGTTATACGTATACATATATCCCCTCTTTTTTAGATTTCCTTCCTATTTAACTCACCACAGAGCATTAAGTAGAGTTCCCTGTGCTATACAGTAGGTTCTCAGTAGTTATCTATTTTATACATAGTAGTGTATATATGTCTATCCCAATCTCCCAATCCATCCCCCCACCCAGAGGTATCTGTTCCTTTCAAGCATACTCACAAACAACTAATTAAACCAGAAGGAAGCCAAACACCATATACGTTAACTGTGGAAGGTGATGGATGGTGATGATGATGATGAAATTAACTGCCAAACTTTCTGAGATCTTGCCAATTCCCAAGACTGTTTTACCATTTTACATCCACGGACTAACTTTATCTTGTCAAGACCCTTGCACAATAGATACCACTGTTTTTCCCACTTATATGTGAGAAATCTAAGACTCTAAGAGGTTAAGAAACTTGTCTAAGACCTTGTAGCTAGTAAGGGTTGAAGACAGGTTTCAAACCCAGGTAATCTGGATTGAGTGTTAAAATAATAGCATTGAAAGAAAATATGAGAGCAATAACATTGTATATAAAAGTCATTTAAAGCAATCTCTTAAATTTCTTTTTCTTTTTTTTTTTTTTGCAGCATATGGGATCTTCGTTGTGGCACACAGGATCTTTAGTTGTGGCATGCAAGATCTAGTCCCCTGAGCAGGGATCGAACCTGGGCCTCCTGCATTGGGAGTGCGGAGTCTTAACCGCTGGACCACTAGGGAAGTCCCTAAAGCTACCTCTTAAATTTCTAATTAAGTATACTTTAATTCTTTTTTTGACAAAGGTTTATCAGGAAAACTTATTTATGTTTACTGACCATTGTTAGAGACTTCAAAGGCTCATAAATAGAATCTGGAGAAATAACTGAAGGGAAAACGTAGATTTACTGAATGTAACTGAACAAGATTTGGGAGAGGAAGCAGGAGGGAGTGATGGAGTTAATCTGCACACTAATGGACATATGAAAATGTATTCGGTGGCCACTGATACAACAATGCTGGGTAACAAACTATGCCCCAAATCTCAATGGTTTACAATAAATGTTGATTTCACTCTCACATGTCTGCAAGTTCACTGGGAGGCTCTAGCTCATGCTATGAGTTTGTTCAGGTTCGCTCCATCCATCTTTCGTTCCACAACTCAGGTTTAAAAAACAGTGCCTACAAGGGTATGATCCTCTTAAGGTGCAGGGCAGGAGTGCAAGAGACCAAGCCAAACAGCAGTTGCTATGGTGCACTTTACACTCACCTACATTTCATTGGTCAAGACAATCACATGGCCAACCCCCAAGTCATTAGAGTGGAAAAGTACAATTTGTTCTCAGTGAATAATGACAGAGGTTGGGAAAGAAGGAAAATAATGATCCAACACTATAGACTACCACAAAGAGGCCACCTGAGGTTGAAATAACTAACTGCTACTTAGTGAAAGGCCATATGACTATCCCTACTAGAGAGGGTAAAAACAATCTTAATAGGAAAGAAATATTAAACTTAATGGACAAAAAAATCACCACTGGGTGGTACTCTTATTCCAAGACTGCTTTTTGCAGGGTAGATCTGTATTCAAGTGGCAAAAGAGGAAATTTTGAATAGGACATACACAAGTTGAGTTTTTATAACTCAAGCTGTAAATACATGTTCATTTCTACTTCACGATGTTAATGTACGTGTAAAGTACTCAAAACAGTGCCTGAAAGAGAATGATGCTATGAGAGTGTGCTGTGAGGATGCTGGTGATGATGATGCTGCTGCCAAAATTCCGGGGTATTTCTTTTCTTTGTATATTTCCTTTCTCCTACTTTAACTCAACAACAGGTTCGGCAAGGTATCCCCAAATGCTTACATCCTAATGAAGACCTTTTCTAGGTTTCAGGTCTCATGACCAAGAGAGCAGAAAGTAATAACTTTTGGCAATGCTGGACATTCTTAGTAATATAATTTTGTATAAAGCGTTAAGGGTGAGTTGCAAAGAGGTCTGAGGGATTTAATGAGAAGTGTGCAAGAAAGATTTGTCTGTCTTCCACCAGCATCATTTTAACTGTCAAATACAGAACAGCTTTTACTTAAAGGGACAAAAGTTGGAGGAGAAATCTGGCTTACAATTCTGGCAAAAGATATGGCCAAAATGACCCAATCTGGGAACAGCATTCTGTGGGCAGCTACATAAACAGGTAATCTTTTTTTTTTTTAAATGAAAGCTTATTTATTATTTATTTATTTATTTTTGGCGGTGTTGGGTCTTCGCTTCTGTGCGAGGGCTTTCTCTAGTTGCGGCAAGTGGGGGCCACTCTTCATCGCGGTGCGCGGGCCTCTCACCGTCGTGGCTTCTCTTGTTGCGGAGCACAAGCTCCAGACGTGCAGGCTCAGTAGTTGTGGCTCACGGGCCTAGTTGCTCCGCGGCGTGTGGAATCCTCCCAGACCAGGGCTCGAACACGTGTCCCCTGCATTGGCAGGCAGATTCTCAACCACTGCGCCACCAGGGAAGCCCGAAACAGGTAATCTTTTTATTAACTTATTCAAACAGGGTAAAACCTTAAAAATGCCGCAAATCCTGTAAATAATGAAACTAAATAGCCCGTGTCTCAAAATATTTAGCCAAATGTCTTTTTTCCTGAGACATCCCCACATAGCAAGAAAACAGAACACTTAAAAAACAAACAAGGGCTTCCCTGGTGGCGCAGTGGTTGTGAGTCCGCCTGCCGATGCAGGGGACACGGGTTCACGCCCCAGTCCGGGAAGATCCCACATGCCACGGAGTGGCTGGGCCCGTGAGCCATGGCTGCCGAGCCTGCGAATCCGGAGCCTGTGCTCCGCAACGGGAGAGGCCACAGCAGTGAGAGGCCCGTGTACCGCAAAAAACCCCACAAACAAACAAACAAACAAAAACAAGAATTAAAGGCATCAGGGGAAAAAAAAATCCTGGAAGAGTAGGGCTCTGTTCCTCATGATGCTCTCTTTCCATCTGGAATACTACAGGAAAATTTGTTTGGAAAGAAAAAAAAAATCCTTCCTACTCCCTATCCTCATAGGTTTGGGATTAAAGCTAATATGATTTATTCTTCACAAATGTATCTAATTGGAAAAGAGACCAGAATACTGGAATGTCTGTTCTGACAGCCCTTGAAGACCACCCTGAGACAGTCAGAGAGAGGTAATGTCAGTTTCTCAAGTACACAGTTAGTAACAGAACGGGGACAAATGACCCAGATGTTTTTATTCTAAGCCCAGTGTCCAGTATTGAACTGGATTTAATACAGTTTTCCTTCCAACTGCTTATCTTTGGGAAAATCACTGTAATGTTTTCATTTTCCTTGTCAGCAAAATGGAAGGACTAGGTCAGTGGCTTTGTCAAGGATGTCCCTTCCACTCCATTATTTAGATCCACTTCTTTTGAGCCATTCCTCATAGAGAAATGTTTGTTATTTTATGCATCAGATTCAAAGACTTACAAGGGACTTCCCTGGTGGTATGGTGGTTAAGAATCCGCCTGCCAATGCAGGGGACATGGGTCCGAGCCCTGGTCCAGGAAGATCCCACATGTCACGAAGCAGCTAAGCCCGTGTGCCACAACTACTGATCCTGCACTCTAGAGCCTTTGCGCAGCAACTACTGAGCCTGCGTGCCACAGCTACTGAAGCCTGCGCACCTAGAGCCCATGCTCCACAACAAGAGAAGCCACCTCAATGAGAAGCCCGTGAACTGCAACAAAGAGTAGCCCGCGCTCGCCGCAACCAGAGAAAGCCCACGTGCAGCAATGAAGACCCATCTTGTCCCATTTTCAGAGAAGGCCTTTGAAAAAGAGCAATTCAATGACTTACTCAAGACTACTGTGAATAATCTCTGTTTGTAGGTTTCTACCTTCAGCTTCTCCTTGGTTTTTTCAGTGCCCCAAAACCCTCTTAGTGGCAGCTGTGGGGAAAGACAGACTCCTTAGTCCTCTCTCCTCCTTCCTTCAAGGACTGAAGAGTTCCATTATTAATCATTTATGTATTAGTGCTACCCTGTCTGCCTCTTTATTAATCACCTCCATGGAACCTATTGCTATTACTCATCTGATGTGTGTCTGAGTACTACCGCTAGTTATCTTTGAATGTTCATTACCCGTCAGTTTAATTACTTGTTTTTCCCCAGGAGTGCAGACTGATTCAGGTCCCTGACTGTGGTGTGCGTGTGTGTGTGTGCATGTGTGTATGTGTTGCTTTTAGACACCAATTACCATTTCATAAAGGAAAACTATATTTCAATTAAGTATTCCTAACCTCTGGTCATCTATGAAACCATATACTTCTTGTTGAATGTGAAGGCTGAAAGTCAGGTGTAATCTATGATTCTCTTTCATTTAATCTTATATCTTCTACAACAATTCTTTGAAGTCCTCTATAAACTAATTGATGTTACTTCTTCAGAAATAAGCACTGTATGTACCTGGGGTATTTATTTATGTGTGTATGTACTTACTTGTTTGCATTAATTGATGCTTGAGGGAATCAGAAAAGAATGACACCAAAATATGTAATTAGTTCCTGTCCGCTCCTCTAAGGGTAACCATATAACAGAAAGGTCCATACATTTCCTTTTGGATGGGTGGGAGTAGAAAGAGAGTTGCTGTGTCTTAAGAGTATTTAACTCTGCAAAGGATGCTCAAAGTGTGCCTAGAATAAAATAACACATTTTTAAAATGTTCAGTCTTCTTTGAAGAGGGCATTTCACAGAAACCTACAGTCTTATGGTTAGCAGAAAAAGAAGGGGATGAAAAGAAAGAAACTAACATTTGCTGAATGCCTACATCTATTATTTTATTTCACTTTCCCAATGATAGCTCTTATGTGTAGGTTCCATTAACCCATGGAATTTGCCCAAGGACATGCAGATGGTAAGTAACAGAATTGGAATTTAAACGATGATGTTCCTAATTCTGAAATCCATGCTCTTGCCCCTGCATCATGCCGCCTCAAGATAAGATGTATATAAGTAATATCAGAGAAGGCTCAAATGTGAAAATCAGGTGAAGTACAGATAATGTTTTTCTTCCTCAAACTCAGAAGAGGGGTTCAATACTTCTAGATGGGTTGTTCAGAGAAATCTTAATGGAGATGACATCTGAATTGAATGTGTAGAATGAAAAGGGCTAAGCAGCTCTGGTGTGTGACCTTGTATGTTCACTCCTTCCTGGAGTCATAGGAGCCTAGAAAGGTCTTTGTTCTCCACTTGAAGTCTGTGGTCAATTTTAGTATTGAGTGCTTTGGAATAAAGAGGCATAGACTTCTCTGAAGATATGCTATCTTTTTGTTAACTAGACATTGACTGGAGGAAGTGCTGTTAAAATACATACACATGCACACACACACATCCCCACACACAATTATTTAACGTACTTGTGTTCTAGGAAGATATTTCTCTTTTCCTCACTACTTTACTTTTACAACCACTTTATCCATTTAGTCACTATTGATTTACTGGATGCATCCCCTCTATACCCAGCACTGTCCTATCTACTTTGAGATTTGCAGAGATGCACTCTAGGAGATATAAGACATGGTCCCATTTATCAATAATCATTATTTACTTTGAGATATTACAGCTGTAGCTTGCATTTATTTTTTAATTTATTTATTTAATTTATTTATTTTTGGCTGTGTTTGGTCTTTGTTGCTGCCCGTGGGCTTTCTCTAGTTGTGGCGAGAGGGGGCTACTCTTCGTTGCGGTACAAGGGCTTCTCATTGTGGTGGATTCTCCTGTTGTGGAGCACGGGCTCTAGGCGTGTGGGCTTCAGTAGCTGTGGCACACGGGCTTAGTTGCTCCACGGCATGTGGGATCTTCCCGGGCCAGGGCTCGAACCTGTGTCCCCTGCATTGGCAGGCGGATTCTCAACCACTGCGCCACCAGGGAAGCCCAGCTTGCATTTGTTAACTTTACTATATGTCTGGAACTATTCTAAGCCCACTTCTGGATTTGTTATCTCATTTAATTGGTTCAGTTGAAAAGTTCAGGTAGAAGTTTGATTTTTCCTCACATCAGAGTACTGGGCAGATTAGTTAGTTAATAGGGCTTGTTACGAGTCGATGAATTGGAAATCATTTTCTAAATTATAAAATGCCATATGGACTTAAGGAAAGTGTTGGGAATTTCGTGTAGGGTAGGTGAGTAATTTGGGGGGTAGACTCATGTTAGTGAAAACTTTAAAAAAACAGATAGCAGAGTGCAGAGCTTGGATTATGAGTCCCTATTTACAGACGGGGTATTTAAGTCTCTGAAAGGCCTAGTGATGTGTTCAAGTTCACATTGCAAATGAGTTAGGGAATTATTCAAGTCTTCTGACACTGGGTCCAGTACCCTTTCCTCTAACCCTAATACCAAAGGCCAAGTATACAACCAAGCAAAGAGGAAGGCTAAACAGAAGTCTTCTGACACTGGGTCCAGTACCCTTTCCTCTAACCCTAATACCAATGGCCAAGTATACAACCAAGCAAAGAGGAAGGCTAAACAGAGTGCAGAGGGGTAGACTAGAGTCTCAGTTATGGGTCAACATCATTATATGCTGTATGCCCACTACTAATACCCAGAGAAGAAAATTAGGGGCATGGAAAACTCTAATACTCTAATCTGTAGTTTGAAAAAAAGAAAAATGAAAACAATGGTATTTTACACGTCTAGCGCACCTACCATGTACCAGGTGTTGTACTAGATGTTTTGCATATTATTTTTTCATGTCATCCTTTTGACAACATTGTAAAAAAAGTACTTTTATCCCCACTTTATACATGGAGATAGAGTGGTAACCCAAAGTTCCACAATGGGACAACTGGGAAGCAGAGATTCAAACTCAAATATGCCTGTATCCAAAATACATTCCGTCTCCACTCTATCACTGTGCCTTCATTCAAGTGGAATAAACCTGTTATATGAACTGTTCTCCAAAGTTCATTATTTATTTTTCCCAAATTTGATCATAACTTCTTATCCAAGGGCTAAGGAATGATTCTTAACTGTTTGGGAAGGAACTATTTTCAGGGCAAGATTACAATTTCCTTCGCTTCTGCTAAGAAGTATGTTCTTTCTTCAGTAGGTAATTCCACATGACTTCTGGGCAGAGAAGCAGCTCTGGATGAAAATATTTATTGAAGGTCGGATTTTGATGTGATGATGCATATCCCTGGCACACCCTTAGGAGGTATCTTCCCTTCTTGAGGTCACTGGGGTTCTGATATTTTATTGGCGTTTGGCAAAGATAGCTGCTAGCAAATTGTTGTTTAAAAGTCCGGCCTAATTTGGAGGATTCCCTAGCATAAACCCAGGAGTAATTCATTCTACAATCTGGGAGAAGTCCAGGGTGCCTTGGTTTCCCTTGTATAGTTAGATATTGAAATTTCAATCCTTCATGGAGAAATTGAACACCTTTCATTGAATTATTTGTTATTGTAGTTTTATATGTTTTCATTTGGAGCAGATAATATCCAACAACCTCTGTTTAAATTAAGACTATGTTTTGTGTAGTGAAGGAAACGAATTCCCTTCCTCCCAGAATTATCCAGTTCACCACCTCATTTTCTTCTCATCTTGTTCTTATGTCGACTATTTAATTGAGATGTTAAGGTCCCTCACAGCTCTGAGTGGAAATTTTTATTTATTTATTTATATTTTTAATGAATTTATTTTTTAATTTTTATTTTTTATTTTTTTTGGCTGTGTTGGGTCTTCGTTGCTGTGCGCGGGCTTTGTCTAGTTGCAGCGAGTGGGGGCTACTCTTCGTTGCAGTGTGTAGGCTTCTCATTGTCGTCGCTTCTCTTGTTGCAGAGCACGGGCTCTAGGCCCACGGGCTTCAGTAGTTGTGGCTCGTGGGCTCTAGAGCACAGGCTCAGTAGTTGTGGAGCAAAGGCTTAGCTGCTCGGCGGCATGTGGGATCTTCCCGGGCCAGGGCTCGAACCCGTGTCCCCTGCACTGGCAGGAGGATTCTTAACCACTGTGCCACCAGGGAAGCCCCTCTGAGTGGAAATTTTAAACCAGATTTCTCCATAGACTTGGGAGCTAGTAGCGTTTGTGACATGAGGCTAATCCAATTACCTAGGATGAAAATTCTGGAGAGAGAAGATTTTCTAAACTGTGATGTTATGTCCAGTGTTCTCTCTTTGTTAAAAATAAACATTTCTAACTTATAGGCTCTTTGAGCTGGTCATGTAATTGAGAGAGGAGAAAGGAAATGTCTTTTTGGAAGCTGAAGTGGAGTGTGTAGCATCGCACAGTTATAGTCACCTTCTCTTTATATATTTTCACTTAACTAAAAAAATGGTCTTGCGCTTACATTTATAATTACCTGAGAATTTGTTACACTTGTTTTATCGTAGACCACTTTTCATAGCATAGTCTCTTTTAAGAGACTCTGAGCAGAAAAAACAAAACAAAACAAAAAAACTTAGGATACCTCCTATCTTTACAGATGAAGTAACTGAAGTAGAGGTTTAGATACTTTGCTCAAGATCACATAGCAAGATTTAGTAACAGAACCATAAGGAATAGAATCCTAGTTTCCCTGTCTGTATTTACTCCATTCTCCATAAGGTTACTGAGTTGCTTTTCTTTATCAGTTTCCCAATCTGATAATATGCACATTTCATTATTTCTGACATTCATTTGTTCAATTTGTTCATCCAGTGTTATTCATTCAGTTGATGGATTGAAGACTATATCGTTGTGCCAATCTCACTCCATCATTTTTATAAATGCACATATCTATGGGGATGTATGTATATGTATATCTGATTCACTTTGTTATACAGCAGAAGCCAACACACCATTGTAAAGCAATTATACTCCACTAAAGATGTTAAAAAAATTGAAAAAAATTGCGTATATCTGTATTGATTAGAGCTATTGATTTTAAGTTTACCCTGGTTAACGTAAGAAAAGAAAAACACACTGGAAGAATCTCTGAGGATATCTCAGAGCATTAGATTTGGGAATAAGCAGGAGGCAAGGAACTCTGGAGGAGAAGTAAAAATGATAATTTCACAAAAGAGATACAGATAAATTATTCAAAAAAAATCAGAGAATGGAGAGAACAGACATCAAGGCAGCTGTGGGTAAACGAGGAGATGCTTTTTGGAGGAGATGGCATTTGAGCTGATCCTTCAAAGATAGGGAGGATTTATATATTTTGAGACAGAAGGGGGAAAAGCATAATTTTTGCACGAATTCAAGATCACTTTTAGGAAACTTGATATATGAACACCTGAAACAGTTGGATGATGTTGGAACGTAAGTCAGTACGTGATGAAAGGTCAGTGTGAGGGATATCAACTTTACATCAGTTACTCCACATTCAAGCTCATTCTGACCAATTTGGGTCAAATATGGCTATTTTGCACTGTTTATTTTTTTCCATCTGTTTTTGTCTCTTCTTGCTGTCATTTCTTCTCCCATTGTATGCATTTCTTATTGTTCTTCCTCTTTCCTTTCTTTAAGCCCCATTTACTGCTTCTTCTTTGCCCATTGCCTCTCCTATGATTGTTGGTCTTATTTTTAGGCTATTAACATTGGTATAAATATGACATATTTTTGAGATCCACTTCTAGAATGACAGCATGAGGGGCTGTGTAGACATACTCCCCATAGAAACTGGCAAAATTTATTGAAAAAAGAAAACATTCAAAGTCTCTGGAAATGGTCCAAATGGCATATAGCAAATGCAGAAACATATATTCAAGAAAATCTACTAAAATTTGGTAGGAACAATGAGAATCCATAGTATCAAAAGCAAGACTCACTCACTCCCCACTCCCAGCTCAGTGAAACAGAAACTGGACTTTAGATTTATGCTGTCAAGAATACAGGACTCCATCTCCCCCAGCTCCCAGTTGAAGGGCTACCTTCCCAGGGGGAGAAGTATGCCAGCATTTTTCATCCTGCCCCAGCTACTTGCTGCTGAGGCTAAGTTCTGTGTGAGTGCAGCCAAGTGGTGACTTCTTTCTTCTTCTGCTGAGTCCCGACTAATGGCATGGAGGCTCTACCTTGGGCAGGTATCACTAAGAATACTGAGAAGCCAATCTTCCTTGTCCCAGCTTGTAAGGCAGTGGTTCCATGCTGAGAGAGGCAAGCCAAGAAGACCTGATGCTACTTCCATTCCTATCCACTGAGCACTCAGCTCCTAAAGTGGGAAGTGTAACTCAGAGAGAATCACAGCATTGCCCCAATCCCCAGCTTCAGAGCCCTGCCTCAGAGATTTTGCCTAGGGGAAGAAGCAGGTCTTAAAACAGGTAGTTCCTAATCTCTTCCCAAAGGAACTGACTTTATTTACAAGAGAGTGGGGAATTTCAAGCTCAAGAGCTCTCACAAAAACAGTGGAGCCAATGTTCACTGCAGCACTATTTACAACAGCCAGGACATGGAAGCAACCTAAATGTCCATCAGCAGATGAATGGATAAAGATGTGGCACATATATACAATGGAATATTACTCAGCCGTAAAAAGGAATGAAATTGAGTTATTTGTAGTGAGGTGGATGGATCCAGAATCTGTCATACAGATTGAAGTAAGTCAGAAAGAGAAAAACAAATACTGTATGCCAATGCATATATATGGAATTTTAAAAAGTGGTACTGATGAACCTAGTGGCAGGGCAGGAATAAAGACGCAGACGAAGAGAACGGACTTGAGGGCACAGGGTGGGAAGGGGAAGCTGGGATGAAGTGAGAGAGTAGCATTGACATATATACACTACCAAATGTAAAATGGCTGGCTAGGGGGAAGCAGCTGCACAGCACAAGGAGATCAACTTGTTGTTTTGTGACGACCTAGAGGGATGGGACTGGGAGTGTGGGAGGGAGGCTCAAGAGGGAGGGGATATGGGGATATATGTATACATATAGCTGATTCACTTTGTTGCACAGCAGAAACTAACACAACATTGTAAAGCATTTATACTCCAATAAAGATGGGAAAAACTAACAAAAACAACAACAACAAAAACTAGTGGAGCTTGTGATGGATGGCAGTTGGGAAGATATTGTTAGATTCACTGGAGATATAGGCTAAACTGTAGGCCAGAGAATTATAGAAATGAGCCAAATGGAAATTCTAGAGTTGAAACGTACAATAACTGAAATGAAAAAATTACTAGATTGTTAGATGGATTAGAAGACTTAAAATAGATAAAATGATTAAATTCCCCAAATTGATCTACAGATTCATGCAATCTCTATAGGTATTCCAGCTGACTTCTTTGTAGAAACTGACAAGCTGATTCTAAAATTTGCATGGAATTTAAAGAGAACCAGGAGAGCCAAAACAATCTGAAAAAGCACAGCAAAGTTAGAAGACTGACATTTTTTAATTGCAAAACTTACTGCAAAGCAACAGCAATCAATACAGTGTGGTACTGGCATAAAGATACACATAAAGATCAATATGATAACAGAATTGAAAGTTCAGAGATAAGCCCATGTGTCTGTGATCAACTGATTTTCAACAAGGATGCCAATGGGAAAAGATTAATCTTTTCAGCAAATTGTGGTGGGAAAATCAAATAAAGAATGAATCCTAGGACTTCCCTGATGGTCTAGTGGTAAAGAATCTGCCTTCCAATGCAGGGGACATCGGTTTGATCCCTTGTCAGGGAACTAAGATCCCACATGCCACAGGACAACTAAGCCTGTGCACTGCAACTACTGAGCTCGCACACCTCAACTAGAGAGCCTGCGTGCCGCACATTACAGAGCCCATGTGCCACAACTAGACAGAGAAAACCCACATGCCACAACTAGAGAGAAGCCCGTGCCACAATGAAGAGCCCACGTGCCGCAACGAAAGATCCCGTGTGCTACAATGAAGATTCCCAAGTGACACAACTAAGACCCAACATAGCCAAAAGAAAAAAAAAAGAATCCTTATCTCACACCATATACAAAAATTAACTCAAAATGGATCAGAGACCTAAATGTTAGAGCTAAAAGTATAAAATTCTTATAGGAAAACATACAGATAAATTCTCACGACCTCATGACCTCAGATTTGACAATGGATTCTTAGATATGACATCAAAGCATGAGCAACAAAGGAAACAATAGATAATGTGAACTTCAAAACTTAAAATATTTGTGATTCAAAGGACACTACCAAGAAAGTGAAGACAACCCATAGAAAGGGAGTAAATATTTGCAACTTATATATCTGATAAGAGACTAGTATCCAGAATATATATTTATATAAATAAAACACATCTCAATAATAAAAATACTATTCAGTTAAAACATAGACAAAGAACTTAAATAGATATTTCTCCAAAGAAGATATATAAATGGCCAATAAGCACTTGAAAAGGTGCCTGACCTCATTAGCCATTAGGGAAATGCAAATCAAAACCACAGTGAGATATCACTTCACACTCACTGGAATGGGTATAATAAAAAAGACAGTAACCAGTGTTGGTGAGGATGTGCAGAAATTTGAATCCTCACACATTGCTGGCAGGAATGGTCACTTTGGAAGATAGTCTAGCTGTTCCCCAGATGAGGAAAAATGCAGTTACCATATTACTCTGTAATTCCACTCCTAGGTATATACCCAAGAGCAATTAAAACATGTCCACACAAAAACTTGTTCATAAATGTTTACATCAATATTATTTATAATAGCCAAAAAGGTGGAAATGAAACAAATGCTCATCAACTAATCAATGGATAAACAAATTGCGGTATAGCCATACAATAGAATTTTATTCAGCCACAGAAAGAATGAAGTACTGATACAACTACAACATGGATAAACCTTGAAAACAGTATGCTATGTGAAAGAAGCCAGTCACAAAATACTACATATTATAAGATTTCATTTATATTAAATGTGCAGAATAGGTAAATCTACAGAGACAGAAAGTAGAATAGTAGTTGCTTAGAGCTAGGGCAATGGACATAGGATAGGGCATTGATTGCTAAAGGACCCAGGGTTTCTTTTTGCAGTGACAAAAATGTTCTAAAATTGACTGTGGTGATGGTTGAACATCTTTGTGAATATACTAAAATAAACATTGAATTGTACAGTTTAAGTGAATGGTGTGGTAAGTCTCATTAAAGCTGTTTACGGCCCCAGTGATGGTTCAGTGACATATTGTTATCAAAGCTACTCTCTGGTACATGAACTGGACCTCAGTTAATGATGTCACTGGTGACGATAAGAATCACATTGATTTGTTGTATTTCAAAGTTCTAAAACCCTTTCTCTCTCCTTGTCTTTCTTCCCCAGGGTATTCTGTGATGATGCTCCCTTTTTCCATGTTAAAGGGTTTTTCTATGTCTACTTGTTTGTTGGTTTATTTGCTTGATAATACAGTATACTTACGCAGCTGGAATTAAAAAAGAAATCTGGTTTTGGGTTCCAGCTCTGCCAGACTTAATTATATGAAAAAGTGCATTTGTATAGCGAAGTTTTAGTTTTCACAAACAAACAAAAAAATGTACTTACTCATGGAAACAAGAGCTTTCCTTCTTGAAAACTTGACTTCATAAAAGAGACAAACCACTACCAATTGACCCAGTCGAGCTTTCTGAAATTTGCTCAATTATGACCGCATTTGTCATAATTTGTCATAAGGCCAGTATCTGTCTTGCAATAATGATGGCATTGTTTGTGAAGTGAGATAAGACACGCTGTAGCCCAGAATTTGCAGAGATAGATCCTGAATTATTTACTTCCTTCTGCATGCTTACTCTTTCTCTTTGATTCTTTGCAGTTGACTCCCCGCTTTTTTTTTTTTTTTTTTGCATCCTCTTCTTTTCAGATTTTTCAGCTTGTTAAAAAAAAAATAGCTTCCCTGCTTGGACCACAGAACTTCTCCCTCCTCTTATCATCTCACTGTAATAACTGTAGCAATATGCTCCCTGTTTCCATAGGACTGATTCATCCCCATCTACAGTTTATGTTGGCATGACCTAAATCTGCAGGTGAGACCTAGTTAGGTTTGACTTAAAGTCGCATTTCTACAGGACAGACCATCGTTCAAGTTCACAGACTGAATCTCTATCCCTATCAGTTTACTTCCCATTGATCACAAGTAGGAGTACAGATATTTCTTTGTACTCTACCTCCACCATGACCAAGAAACTAAAACAAGTTTTAACATGGGTGCTGTATTCTGAGTCTCATTTTCCCACATGAAGGACAGAGCAATTCAAAATACAGAACTCCGACCCTATCACTGTTTCCTGTGTAAAGAGAGATGGAAGGTGAGCTTAAAGATGCTATCAATCAGCATTGAGCAATCTGCAACCATATGCTGCCCTCAGCTTTCCCATATGGCTCTGGGTCTAATTTCAAACTCGCTCTTCAGCACATTTAAAGGTGAAAGAGTTAGATGGGACTGAGGGACCTCCATGGAAACCACCTATCGAGAGTAGGAGAGTGATTTTAGAATAGCCAGTCCTCTAGAATGTGTTGTCCAGCTGGACTGGGACAGAGGCAGAAGCAAAGGCTTGTGGTTGGTGGAAATGAAGCAAATGCCTTTTGAGAGGCCCAAGGCAGCTGAACCCATGGGCTTCATTGTGTAGGCCTGACTGTGCAGTCCCAGAGCACCTTACTAGCAGGAAATGGAGAGAGGATTCACTTCAGTTCTTAGGCAATGAGAATTTTTCTTTTAGTTGCATTGCTTTTGAGCTTCACGTTATGCTTTGTGATAGTGTCAAATAATTTTATAGATAGCTTTCCAAACCTTACTTTAAAAAATTTATTCTGCTATCAGGTCCGTTTATTATTTCCCTCTATTTCTTCCTGCCTTCCATTAGTTCATTTTTACTACAGGGTAAAGTGCTACGTAGAATACATATATGTGCAAAGTAAGGTTCTTGTCCTGGAGGGTTTCTGGCTTTGAGAGGATTATAAGCTATGATAAAATGTCTTTTGAAACAAGTAAGTATATGGGATTTCCCTGGTGGTGCAGTGGATAACACTCCACACTCCCAATGCAGGGGGCCCGGGTTTGACCCCTGGTCAGGGAACTAGATCCCACATGCGTGCCACAACTAAGAGTTCGCATAGCGCAACTAAGGAGCCCATGTGCCGCAACTAAGGAGCCCACCTGCTGCAACTAAGACCTGGTGCAACCAAATAAATAAATAAATATTAAAAAAAAAAAACTAAGTAAGTATGCATAAGGGCCAGAACAATATTTCTAAAAAAATCCGGTGGAAACTGAAGGCACTTTGACTGCTATATATGAGTGTGAGGGGCTGGGAATAGAGGAAGCTGAAGAAGGAAACAGAGAACCATGTGGCGATCTGCTTTGAGCTGAGTCTGAAGCCTTGGAAAACAAGATTTTTTCCCCAAACACCCTGAGTCACCACCTCCTTTTCACATTCAATTCCAGTAGCCCTCATAAAGTAACATGTGCTCTTTCAGTGGGGGAAACAGGTTGTGGGAATTAAACCTCAATATACAAAGTTACAGGAGCTCCATCACCCATTTACTTTGCATCTTCTCAAGTTGTGGGAAACTCAGACTAACTTAAAGATATTAAGAAGTCAACCCAGAAAAAGCTGTCTGTGATCAGAAAGGAGCATAGGGTGCTACTTTTCCACAAGCAGTGAGAAATCTTCATCAAGTACTAACAGACTTAATTTGTCATGGTCTTAGCCTACATTATCTCATTTTGTCTTTATAGGAAGCATTCTACAGAGAAAGAAACTAAGGCTTATTGATGTTAAATGACTTGGCTGATGTCACACAGCTAAGACATGATGAAGCATTAGAAGCAAAAACTCCCAATCAAATGCATAGTCCATACATTTCAGTTATTATTCCATGCCAACTCATTGAGAGTTGTTCCTTTGCTGAGTCATGCAGGACACATTTGATGGCTATTTCCTTTGCTGAGCTCCAGAGGAGTCAAAGACGAAAAAGGCATGGTCTCTGGCGTGGATCAAAAGGACGGAGTCAAAATAGAAGCATGTTTATGTTTATGTTTAGTATTCTAAACATATTTTATGCTACCCCAAGCACAATCCCTTTCCACAATGTCACATCAAACCTTTTTATTTTCTCTCTTTCTCTCTTCATCTTCCTGCTCCCTAGAGCCTCAACCATCTAAGACCAAGGCACTAGGAAAGGTTTTCCCCTATTTTTTTTTCCCCTACTTTGACTCAGACCAGGAAAGGAGGCAAGTACTTATATAAGCATCAAATATAAAATAATTGATTGGAATGAGTTTCACTTTCATCATGTAAGTATCCATCCTTTGGGTTTCTTTTTATTTTATTTTAGTTTTTTTTTTTCCTCCTACTTGGTGGTCAATCCACAAGGGTCCTATTGTCCTATGCTCTTCTCCTTAGAATCTGTAGATTCTTCCCTTTCCCCTACCCATCAACAACACCAAGCCAAACAGGGAAAAACTAACAACTCATATTAATAAGTCTGTAGCTAACACAATGCCTGGACTTTGGAAGGAAGAGAAGAGTTAAGGACCAAGGGTCTGCAGGGGTCTGGGAGAGCACGTGAGGAACAGGGTTTAGGTATAATACTCTTTGCAGAGGAAGGGATAGCTTATAAGCAGGGTTCTCTCAAAGGCTAAGGATAAAGCTGGGGTACTAGGAATGTCACGCTGAATCTTGCACCATCCTTTCCACTCTGTATGGATTGAACCGTATCTCTTGAACCTCAAGGAAAGCATTCACTGGATACTTTTCAGTGCTCCATGTGCATTTATTTACCCAGGTTGCATATTTGTTCATCCTTTCCCCATCGGATCATCTCCAGATTTCTGGATTCCTCTAGTGTGGGAAATAGGAGAAAAGGGGAGCTACTTGTGGAATCAACCAGCTTGATTGATTGATTTATGTCCTCACCCTTTTCCAAAGATTACCCTGGGTTATGCAAGCATGTGCTGTCTACACTTATGTGTTATAATGTGACCTGCCAGTGTAGCACGGTCGCATCAGCTTACCAGCTCAGAGTATTTTGTCATAGGTTGTCTTCTAGAAAAAAGAGCAGATATTCCTTTTCAACTTCTCTTTCCTCTTTTTCAAGAGAAGTTGCTAAGAGGAGAAATCTGACTGACCAGAAATCAAGGGAAGGGCTGATTATGTATACAACCTACTCATTCTTTTATTCAATCAGTGTTTATTAAGCACTTATTATGTACTTGGTAACGACTAGGCATTGCGGCTACAGCTATGAATGTAACTGACAAAATCTGTCCTTTCATGGATCTTATTAGCCTGTATATTGAATAAAAATAAAATCAATTGCTATTATCATCCAAAGTTATTATCATAATCATTGATGCAAATAACATACATTGAACTCCTACTGGGTATTAAGCACTGTGATAGGCACAGGGTGTACAGAGATGGACCAGATTTGACTGCTATCATCAAGGACTTGAAAGCCTAGTGAGACATGCAGAAAATTAATCGCTATTGAGCATGACAGCTGGTTACTGTGGGAGCACTGGGAAGAGAGTGACAGTGCATGCCTGGGGAGCCTGGGGGTAGGTATCAAGAAGATTCAAAAGTCTTTACAATGGCCCACCTCACCCTAAGTGATCTAGATGGTCACTTGTGCATCTCTACACTGGCTTCCTTGTTAGTTGTGACAATTTCCTGTCCCTAGGCTTTTGCACCAGCTTATCCCTCTAATTCAGGGTTTCTTAACCTTGGCACTATTGGTATTTTGGATTGGGAGCCTGTCCTGTGCATTGTGGGATGTTTAGCAACATCCCTGGCTTTACTCACTGGATTCCAGTAGCAACACTTACTGCTCCCAAGTTGTGACAACAAAAATGTCTTCAGACATTGCCAAATGTCCCCTAGGGGCAAAATTGCTCCCAATGTTCTCCCAGATACCTGCATGGCTAGCAACTCCTTCAGGAATCTGCTCGAAATGTCTTTCTCAAGGAGGCCCATACTGACTGCCCTATTTAAAACTTCAGTACCCTTACCACTCTTCATTGAATTTTACCACTTACTCTTTTAATTTTCCACCCATAGATCTTAACATCCTCTAACATACTGTGTAACATACTTATTTATAATTGCTCTTGGCTCTCTCCTCATTAGAACATGAGCTCCATGCAAGCAGGGGTGTCTGTTTTATTCACTGATGTATTCTAGTGCCTAGGACAGTGCCTGGCAGATGTTAAGCATTTACTACATATTGGGTGAATGACTGAATGAGTGAATGGTAGTCAACATTTGTGTAGAACTGTAACATTTACAAGTACATCCACATATACTATCTCATTTAACCCTCAAACAATATTATTGATTAGGCCACAGTGTTATTTCCATTACACAGTTAAGGAAACTTGGCGAAGTTAAAGGTAAGTCACATACAAAGAAATGATGATGCCAGAAAGTAAACAGAATAATTAAATATTTAAAAATATAGCCTTCTATATATTACACCATACCTTTCCAGGGTCTGGATGGACAAGCAGAGATCCACTGAATGATTTGGAGGAGTACAGAGACAGAACAAAGAGGAAAGACTCTCTTGTTCATAATCAACCAGCCTCTGCATCAGGTTCATGACTCAAAGAGACAAAGAAGATTTTTTTACCCCAAGACGAGGCACGGTGTTTAATGCAATAAGGACTTCTATCCCAACCCACTTGCTGTGACTCTATTATTCTGTGTTGCTTAAACTGGGGCACATGTACTCTCAGGGAATATTAGGGAGTTGAAAATTATAACCATAATAAAAGTATAAAGAACAAGTATTTAAAAGTATGAGAATAGTAAGAAAGCCCCAGAATAATCACTGAACATATTATAAGAGAATCACATTACTGGAAAGGGACAAATACTCTAAAATACTAGCTGCATATTAAGAACAAATTCAGATATATTGTTCATTGATCCATTCATTAATTACTTACTGAGTATATACCCATGCATTCAATATATATGAAACTGGACAAAGCTTCTACCCTCATGGAGTTTACAGTCTACTGGTAGAGACAAACAATACAGAGATAGAAAATGCAAAGTAATTTTTAAAATAACACAGAAGTGCCATAGACATTTCAGGCTGGGGAGGAGTAGGCACTACTTAGGCTGTTTACCTTGATAGTCCCTGTGGGGAGCACTCACTCACCGCTGGTAGGAGGGCTATTTGGATGAAAAATACAGGGCAGTACTTCATGTGATGACCCAGCCCTAGAGACAGGGATTGGGTCGCTGGGTGCCAGGAGAACATCCGTCATGATTCTGCTTAAGAGTAGTGTTTTCTATACTATAGATCACAGGAACATGGTTCCACAGCATGCTAATGGATACAGGCCTGGTAATGGGTATCCAAGGATAAAAGAGATTCACCGTGGATCAAAAAGTTTAGGAAACACTGAGTACTCTAGTACATGTTCTAAGGAGTACTTAAGAAACAAACCTCTTTATTCTCCAACCATTTGTTTTCTTTATTTATTTGAACGGAGCTTGTGGGTTTTTTGTTTGTTTGTTTTTGTCTTCTTATTGACAAACTGTTCCTCATTGAATATAAGGTACCATTGATTGTTAGATGTACCATTACCTTATTTGTCACCAGGAAAGAAAAAAAAAACTCTGCCAATGATAATTGTAATATGTTGTCAATTATGAGACACGTTCTGATTTGAGAGGTGTTAACATATGAAAAAATGTGAAACTTAGAATCGTTCAATGGAATCAGGTTTGGTTCTTAGATATGCCAAACTGTGAGGGACCATCTTCCCTGAGCCAGGCTATGTTGTGATTGTTCACTCTTGTTACTTTCTTATAATCATCATGAAATGGATATTACAGGATGCTAAGGTTGTGGCACTGATAACCCCCTAATCAACACAGATTTGTGTTCCCCTTCCATAGTGTAGAATAGAATTGGTGCTGCGGAGCTGAGCACTTCAGTGACTCTGTGTGTGTGTGTGTGTGTGTGTGTGTGTGTGTGTGTGTGTGTGTGTAGTGGGGGGTAGGCCAAGATGCTTGGGGTCTAGGCAACACACAGCCTCAGAATATTATTGACATGGCATGAGATAGTTTTATTTGCATTTTAGGAAGATTGCTTTGATTTGGGGATAAAGGATGGATAACAAGAGTTGAGACTTTGAAAGAAGTGTGTCTGGACCCTGGAAGACCCTTGAGCAGTGCATTGCAATACTCTAGGCCAAGGGATGTGTTCAATGGTCATACTAACAGACGTTTTAGAATTATTTTACAGATAAAAATCTCTAGAACTTGGTAGAATGTTTTGTTTTAAAATGCTGATTTTATTATTATGCAGGTGTTGTGAGACTGACAGATCAGGAGACAATTGCCATTGAAAAGATAGTCTGTTACTCACAGTTCCCAAGAGGAGGGGGCATGTGATACCCTGAGGAGCCACATGGGGAAGCACCAGAGTCCATCAGGAGGCAGAAGAAGCAAGGGGAAGGCGGGAGCAGGGGCCTTTATTATGGCTTCTGTGGGAAAGGCAAGAAAAAGCAGGGTAAGCAGGCTTAGGATTGGATACTTTAAGTTCAGCAGGCTCTGGGGTATACGGGCTTTCTCTAGTTGTCTGGTACCTGGCCCTGTGATGATTAAGGCAGAAGAACGTTGCCTTCTATATTACAGTAAGTCCCCTACTCAGAAATGAGTTCCATTTGATCACGTTCTAAAGTCCAATTTGCTCCTAAGTCCAATAAAGTTAGCCTAGGTACCCAACTAACACAATTGGCTATATAGTACTGTACTGTAATAGGTTTATAATACTTTTCATACAAATAATACATAAAAAACAAACAAAAAATAAAGAAAACACTTTTCATCTTACAGTATGGTACCTTGAAAAGTACAGCAGTCCAGTACAACAGCTGGCATCCGGGGGCTGGCATCGAGTGAACAGGCAAGGAGAGTTACTGACTGGAGGAGGGAGAGGGGGTGGGAGATGGTAGAGCTGAAGGATCGTCAGCAACAGGAGACGGAGGGCAGGCTGCAGTTTCACTCACGCCTGACGTTGATGGCACAGGTTCTGGTTCCTTGCTGGATTCAATACTATGTACCTTCTTGAAAAACAATCCAGTGATGTCTGGGTAGTAGCTCTTTTCTTCTCGTCACAGATTACATGGTAGCACTGGATTGCATTCTGAATGGCTGCTGCTACAACCTTCGTGTACCATTCTATGTTTGGGTCCTGTGCCTTAAATACTAACAGTGCCTCCTCAAATAAAAAAATCCCTTTGCCACTTCCTGCATCGTGAATCTCTTTGGTTCTTCAGTTACTTCTTCTTCCTCTTGTTTCTTTTCATCCTTTCTCTGGGCCTCCAATTCCATCAGTTCTTCATTAGTAAGCTCCTCGTGTTGCACAGCAAGGAGTTCAATGAAGTTGTCCTCTCGCAGATCTAGCTTGAAATAAAGATACTGCACTACTGTACTCTAGGCAGTACTGTAAAGTACACAAAAGCACAACCACTTGCAGAGGATGCACGCACGTGACAATGTACGCCAGACACGTGAACTAGTTTACGTGAGTGGGCGTGCAAACTCACATTTGTGAACCTTTGAAAGTTCACAACTTGAAGGTTCATATGCAGGGGACTTACTGTATAAAAGCCAGATAGAGGAGGTGTTTCAGAGCATGGGCTCTGGTTTGGTTAGTCTGCATGTGAAAATATGCCCCAGGGCAAACCATCTGCAATCTCTAAGAACCGACTAGCCCAGTCTATCCTCACCAGCAAGGCCGCCAATGCCAGAGCATCAAGAATACAGAAAATGTGAAAATACAGTTAATATACATTTGATGAGAGAAACGAAGTCAAAAAGGTTTCCATTTTGGATGACTATGGAAGTAAAATGCTGTTAACTTTCAAGGGAACTAAACTTTATTGAGCACCTACTCGGTGCCAGGTACTGCTTTAAGACCTTTACATCGTCTCAATCAACCCTTAAAGCAACATTTTGACAGGGGGACTCTTTTTAGCTTAATTTTACAGCAGTGTTGTTGAAGAAGTCTGCAAGAGTTTGTGCTCCGTCCCCTATGACATGCTTCCTCACAGCTTGATTTTAGATGTGTTGGATTTGAGGTGCCTGGGGGATATCTTGGTAGAACTATTTAGGGTACAATACCAATAACATCCCCATTTTAACCTACGTTCTTATTTAACAGAAACTTACACTGCACTTCTTACACCCTAGACACTCTCTGTCCTCAAAGCTTTACAAATGCCATCTTATTTAATCCCATAACAGTACTTTGAATTATTATCCTCATTACATTCATATTTTTAATCACCTTAATAGCTACCAATTTATGGAATATCCTGATGAACCATGCACTAGACTAGGCATTTTATGTAAATTAACTTAATTCAATCATGCAAGACAAATGTGATTATCTCCACTTGAGAGACCAGAAAACTAATGCTTAGTGGCTTGCATCATGTGGCTTTCTATTTATGAAATTTCATAAATGTGAACTTCTGCTGTGATTAGAACTATTGTCCCATTTTACAGACCAGAAATTAAGCCTCAATAGTTTAAGTGACTTGATCAATGCTACAAGACCATAAGTCACCTAGGCTGGATTTGAATTTCGGTATATTTGATTTTTCATCCCAATCTTCTGCCAGTATTCCTGTACTTTTCAAAATGTGTTTCACTGGAGCATTATTTTCAATGTTTCATAAATGTGGGCTTACGTTTTATGAATCTTGATTTCACAAAATTGGACAGTGCCGTGGGCTAAATAGTATCCCCCACCAAAATGTATAGGTTGGAGTCTTCACCCCAGTACCCCAGAATGTGACTGTATTTTGAGATTGGGTCTTTAAAAAGGCAATTAAGGTAAAATGAGGTGATGAGGTAATGGATTAGGGTGGGCCCTCATCCACTTTGACTGACTGATTTCCTTATAAGAAGAGGAACTTAGGACACAGTCACACACAGAGGAAAGACCATGTGAAGGCACGGGGGGGAAGATGGCCATCTACAAGCCAAGGAAAGAGCCTGAGAAGAAATCAACCCTGCTGACCCTCTGAACTCAGACTTCTAGCCTCCTGAACTTTGTGAGAAAATAAATGTCTGCTGTTTAAGCCACCTAGTCTGTGTGTGTGTGTGTTTTTTTTTATAGTGGCCTAGGAAATTAATACAGACAGTAAGTTTCCACTACTAAAACAAAAGTGGGAAGCCACCATCCTAGGTAGTTAGTCACACATGCTGTATGACCAGTCTGATTACTTTCCTAAACTCTGTAATCCTGATGTCAGATGACCTCCTGGGATAACAGCCAGCTTCCTCTTGCTGTTGCTCCAGCCCCTGGTCTGCAGACATTTTCTTCTTCTTCTTCTAACTTCCCCTCCAGTGACAGAGGAGATAAATATTAGAGAAACAAAAGTCCAGAATGCTAAGGTTGCCACTCTCACTTCCTCTCCTCCCTTAACCCAGCACTGCTTTGAATACAGTCAGTGTCCTGGGGCACCGAGCAGGGGAGAGAAGAAAGCACAGTGCCTCGGAGGCTGCCTTGACCGGCCGACACAGAGGGTCATGTTTCCAGAAGGCCACTTTTGGTCACAGAAAATGCCAGGATGATGCCTCGCACCCGCCTGGCTGCGGCTCTGATCCTAGCCATGGCCTTCCTCTTCTGCCTGAGGTCGGAGAGCTGGGACCCTTGTGTACAGGTACGTGGTTGGAGTCAGTTCGGCTTCCTGGAGCTTTGCCTTGCTTCTGAAAAACTGCTCTCAGCTCAGTTTCCCATGACGGGCCCCAGTTAGTTTCATTTGCAAACAGACATCAAATTACCCTATAAACTTAAGAAACCACAGGGACCAAATGATTCACGGCTATAGGACATTAACAAGCAGCCCATAGGGTCATGTCCCATTTAGGAGTTAAAGTGCTCCTAGGGACTTCAGGTCAGATAGACCTGCTTAAAATCACTCTTCTTGGGGCTTCCCTGGTGGCGCAGTGGTTAAGGGTCCGCCTGCCGATGCAGGGGACGCGGGTTCGTGCCCCCGTCCGGGAGGATCCCACATGCCGTGGAGCGGCTGGGCCCGTGAGCCATGGCCGCTGAGCCTGCACGTCCGGAGCCTGTGCTCCGCAACAGGAGAGGCCACGGCGGTGGGAGGCCCGCGTACCTCAAAAATAACAACAAAAAAAATCACTCTTCTTTCACTTTTGGGGTGTGTGACCTTGCAGAAGTTATTAAACCTCTCTGAGACTAGTTTTCACATCGATAAAAGAACTATAGGCTTTAATAGAAAGTTGTAGGAAGCCTGCTTCCTGTCATTGCTTAACGCTGGTGGTTTGTACACTCTGCTTCAAGCTGTTGCTTTGCCCCTTTCGATCTCAGGAAGAAGATATTTTTGGTCTCTTAATAGAAACAACTTTCTAAGTGGACTTCAGACTTCTGAATCTAGTCACAGTTCTGTCCAAAAAATGAAAAGAAAAGGAGTTGGAAAAGAAAAGGAGAGACAGAGATACAGAGAAAGACAGAGAAAGAGCGATGGAGAGAGAAGAAAAAGAGACAGGGAGAGATGCAAAATATCAGCTAAGGCAATGCTTTCTTTCTTTTTTTTGTAAATAAATTTATTTATTTTATTATTTAATTTTATTTATTTATTATTTCTGGCTGCATTGGGTCTTCATTGCTGTACACGGGATTTTCTCTGGTTGCGGCGAGTGGGGGCTACTCTTTGTTGCGGTGCGCGGGCTTCTCATTGCAGTGGCTTCTCTTGTTGTGAAGCATGGGCTCTAGGCGCACAGGCTTCAGTGGCTGTGGCACGTGGGCTCAGTAGTTGTGGCTCGCGGGCTCTAGAGCACAGGCTCAGTAGTTGTGGCGCATGGGCTTAGTTGCTCCGTGGCATGTGGGATCTTCCCGGACCAGGGATCGAACCCGTGTCCCCTGCACTGAAAGGCGGTTTCTCAACCACTGCACCACCAGGGAAGCCCAATGCTTTCTTTCTTTGTGAAACACCAATCAGCTGGTTTGTAATCTCATTCATGAAGGATCTCCTTTGTTTTTCCCCTGCATGGACTTCACAATTGCTTTGGAAAGCCCACGGCAGAACCAAGCAGCCAGAAGAATGCCCTGGGATTTAGGGTGGGGCAGAAATTCAAGAAACGCATAACCAGCAGTCCTGACATTGAGGACATGGGGGAAATTGTGTACTTTAATATGTAACAAAGACAAGTTTGTTATTTCCACGTCCTCTGTTCCCCCCATTCCCTGCTCATTGTCCTCCTCCCTGTGTCTCTCCTGCTGTTCAGTTAGCGGGTATGGATCCTCCAATCATGGTCACCCCAGGATACAATTACAGCCACTCCTGGCTCCTCCCATTTCCCATGCCCCAAATGCTCTGTTTCTGAAACTTGTCCAACCCTGCCCATCACCTCAGTGCCAACCTAGGGCAGATCCTCAGTTCCCCTGGCCTTGACTTTTGGGCAGTGACTCATCTCCTGACCCCTCAGCCCCCTTCCTTTAATCTACTCTGCTCATTTTCGTCTGCTGTTTATTTGTCATTGTTGTTGTTTTTCCTGAGGTTCAGATCTAACAAATTACTGTCCTTAAAAACTTTTAATAACTTTCCATTGCTATTAGGACCTTTTCCTACCATGGGGCCTTTGCACTGGCTAGTTCCTCTAGCTAGAATGCTTTTCCCCTAGATCAGTGCTGCTCAATGGGTCACATGATATTATTTAAATTTAAATGATATATTTAATAAACTAAATTTAACTAAATTTTTATTTAACCAAATTAACTTAATTTTAACTAACTGAATTTAAAACTATGTTTTAAACTATGTTCTAGTAGTTAAAAAAATAAAAAACAAACAGGTGAATTTAACTTTAATAATATTTTTATTTAAGTCAGTATATTCAAAATACTATTTCAAAACGTAATATATACTGGACTAGTAACAAGATAGTTTACATTCTTTCTTTGGTACTAAGTCCTTGAGATTTGTATATATTTTACATTTATCATATTTAAACTATCTACATTTCTCATACTCAACAGCCGTGTGTGGCTAGTGGCTACCATATTGGACAGTGCAGCCCTAGATATTTTCATAGCTTAATCCCTCACTTCATTCAAATTTCTGCTTAAATGTCACCTCCTCTGGGAAGTCTTCCTTGATCGCCTCATGTAGAGCTCCCCACTCACTATATTTGACTCTAATCACCTATGCTGCTTTATTTTTTTTATATCACATCATTGGGTATACATATATATACTATATATATAAAATACATATAATGTTGTGAATATATATATATATTTATTTATTTATTTATTGTTAACTGTTTGTCTTTCTGTTGAAATGGAATCTGTAAGAGGGCAAGATCATTGCTGGTTTTATTTATCACTTTATCCCAGTGCCTGGCACATGTAGTTGTTCAATTTATACGTGTTAAGTGATTAAAAGTATTGCCACAGGACAAAGTATGAGGTCCTCCTGATCTGGCTCTGGCCTCCCCTCTGGCTTAGGTTTCACCACTCCTGCCACACACCAGCTAATCTGAGCTAGTTTTCTACCCCTGTGTACTCACACTCTTCCCTCATTCTTCCTCTTTCCATATCCAAATCTCACTTATCCTTCCAGACCCACCTGGAAATATTCTCTTTCTTGGAAGCCTTCTACAATCTACAATCCCTGGATCCAGGATTGATCTCTACCTTTTCTGAACCAAAGGGAATACTTGCCAAGCCTAGTTTAAGACCCTTTTCAGGAATGAGTTGTGCTCCTATCATAACTCTTACTCTAGACTGTGAGCTCATTGAAGTCTGGAGCCTTATCACATTGGTCTTTGTGCTGCCCACAGCGCTTAGCAGAAAATGCCTTCAACTGGGATTTGAATAAACTTCCATGTAATCGGTTATCAATTCATTTGTTCAAACAAATATTTTCCGGGCATCATTCTGAGTGCTGGAGACAGAGAGCTAGAGTCTCAAAGCTTACGACCTAGTGAGGGAAATAAACAGTACGTATGGAACAATCCCATAGAAGGCATAATGTTAGATAGTGATGACTCCCGTGAAGGAGGATAAAAGAGGGTAAGGGATGATGCCTGGCACCATCCTCTATTAGACGGTATGGGCTGTGAGGATTCTGTGAGGAATACCATTTCAGGAGACAAGTGAATAAAGCAAAGAGCTGCACTATGGCCTGTGAGACGTTACACATGTTACTTCATCTCACTGAATTTTTCTTCTTAAAAGGGTTTATTTGAAGATTAAATTCAAACATGTAACATATAAGAAACAAGCCTGCATATAGTGGGGAATTAATAATAGCCAATAATAATGCATGCTAACATTTATTGATCATTTACACTGTAATAGGCTTTGAGATAATCTCTTTAATACCTTATCTCATTAATCCTTTTAAAAGATTCTACTGGTTTTAAACTGAAAACCAAAATTAGCTGGCTTAAGCAAGGAATTTTGTTGAAGAATCAGAGAATTAGGAAATTAAATGGGAGTTTAGAGAACGAGGCTTACAAAGAATTTGGGAAAGTATGATAGAACTCAGCAGAGGAACCAAGACAGCATCAAGCACTTGACCTTATTCACTAGGTTCCACCACTGGAGTCTACGCACTTCAAAGATTTGTCCCCACTTTCAAAGATTTGTCCCCATTTCTATCTCATCTGCTCAAAGGTCATTGATCCAAGGGAAAGAATACAATTGGCAAAACTTGGGCTATGACTAAGGAAGGTCTGGACACCCGACTCGCAGTCTCCCTAAGCTTGTATACAACAAGAGGTGTATTTAGAAAAACAACAACAATGGGACTTCCCTGGTGGCACAGTGCTTAAGAATCTGCCTGCCAATGCAGGGGACACGGGTTAGATCCCTGGCTCGGGAAGATCCCACAGGCCGCGGAGCAACTAAGCCTGTGAGCCACAACTACTGAGCCTGCGTGTCACAACTACTGAAGCCTGCGCACCTAGAGCCTGTTCTCTGCAATGAGAAGCTACCGCAATGAGAAGCCTGCGCATCACAACGAAGACCCAACACAGCCCTAAATAAATAAATAAATAAATAATTAAAACAACAACAACAACAACAAAATCCCTTGTTGCAAATCACAGGGAAGGGTGAAACCCAGAGCTTTTGGACTCTAGAGCTTCAGCTCTTCACCACTTGACTCCATTGCTTCTCGCTAAACGCTGCCATTGTGATAGTAGAGGTTAAACATTGGGTAGGTGCTTTTCCCTTCCTAATCTAGAGTAAGACATTTTATAAGAATGAAGTGAGTGGATAAATGAATGGATGGGTGGATGGATGAACAGATGATCGGGTGGATGCACGACTGGATGGATGGATGGATGAAAGATGGCTGACTGGCCCCTGTGCTTGTCCCAGTGGCGTCCCAGGCTCTGGCCTAGGAGAGGAGAGGAGCTGGGAGGTCTGGTAAGACGCATGCAGCAAGACACTGCATCTAATGTCTGACCATTTCAGGTGGTTCCTAACATTAGTTACCAATGCATGGAGCTGAATCTCTACAAAATCCCTGACAACATCCCCACATCGACCAAGATACTGGACCTGAGCTTTAACCACCTGAATCATTTAAACAGCCATAGCTTCTCCAACTTCCCAGAACTGCAGATGTTGGATTTATCCAGGTAATGTATGAGTTTTACCATTGTACACGGAGAAATGTTCGTTGTTTTATCATTTCATTCTTAAGTCAGAAAGCCTGATTAGTGAAGTCTCATTTTCATTCACCTACTTATTCATTCAACAAACATCTTACCTGCTATATAACTTCGGGCAAGCCACCTCCCTTCTCCAGGTCTCAGCTTTCTTATTTGTGAAATGAGCAGTTGGATGAGACAGTCTCTAAGGACAATTCTATCTTTGATTTTCTTTTAAGTCAGGGGAGTAGATTGACTCAAACTCTTTCATCAGCAGATATTTATTGACTACTTGCTATATGTTGTTCACTTTGCTAGGAAACAACAGTATGTTGATATATAACATACAACCCTAGCTATTAATGAGGGCATATCCACTTGAAAGAATTGATATGTTTAAATCCTGAGCATGGTGTTCAGCATAGTAGACATTCAACACATGCTACATGATTCTGATTTTGGCTTTTGAACCTGAGATAATAAGGACAGTAATATATAAGAGGAGGTGATAAGTTATTTGCAAACTAGAGGCAAGACATTGTGTTGTACAGAAAAGGGGCCTTCTATGCAGTGAATAATCAATATAGAGTTCATGAACTGAGTGGGATTCAAATAATGTTTAGAATATTGGAAGTGGGGTAGAGGATAAGGAATTAGAAAGATACAAGTAACCCAAAGAGAAAGGTAACAAGATCAAAGGAAAACATCTGCTGTGAGACAGAACAGTGACTAATGTTTTATTTTTCTGATATAGGGAAGTATATCATTCATTAGAACAGGTGAAGTTATTATCATAATTTTGGGGGGAATTGAATCCTAAAATCATTTTCATCATCAGGGACCTTATTTAGAAATGTAATAGATAATGGACTATAATCTCTATAAGGGTTTGTGAAAAATGGAGAAACATTTTATGTATGACATTTTATTATAGAAACTCTTAATAAAGGATAAGAGGATAGTAGATATTTCTGCAGAAGAGTGATCATCTTATGTTTTATACTCTAACTTGGATATTGATAGACTACATCAAAGGGGGGATCAAGCATTTTGAAGGCAGTGACATAGAGCCTTATGCAGGTCAGAAGACTTGAGCTGGGTCCTCCTCCAACATATACTGCCATGTGGCCTGAGGCACGTCACTTTGTGTGACTTGAGTCTCAGTTTTCAAATCTGTGAAACATAAATGGTGAACCTTACCCCACAGGGTTAACTGTGATACTAAATGTTAACATGCTATATATATTAAAAACCTTGTAAAGTAGACTTTATAAGCATAAAATACTATTATAGCATTCCACTAGTTTATAAATTTCAGTTTTCTGAATAAGAATTTTGTCAAGAAATATACTGAATTGAGGTAGACAGACCAACGCTTTTTTTTAAACAAAAGATTCTCATCAATGTCCCTTATAATTCACTTTCGACGCAACACATACCCAAGGAACTACCCTCAGAGGCTTTAAATATGTGCTTGGAGAGAGGCTAGCTCCCCCTCCTGGTTAGCCAGGAGGAGATTCTGGATTAGGGCAAGGACAGACTACAGTGCAATAGATACTCTGACTTCTCATGTTGCTTCTTCATATACAGTAACTCCACTTATCTTCTAAGGATGCTTTGTGATAGACCAGGCAGCCTTTTTTTCCTATGGAAATCTATTGATACATTTTTTTCTTTTTGTAGATGAGGAAATTGAGGCTTGGAGAGTTTAAGGGATTCATATACATGCACATGCCTTGTTGACAGCAGACCGGAGGTTCATGTTCACATTTCCTGCTTCCAAGTTAAATATTCTCTTCATCTTAATACTCTGATTAATATTAAGCGATGAGCACTATATGGAGAACTTTTCATGAACATTAAGGATATCTGTGACACTTCGGTGTAATTTTTTATACCTTTGAAATTGACATTCACTAGTCATTTATCATGCCTAACGACTAACAGCTATCTGCCTCATCTGTACCAATCAGATATACAGTCACAATTATGTGAGTCAGGAAATGGCTAAAGCTGATCCAAGGTTCAGTCTTCACGTGCCCCAATCATTGATCTTTAACTGGTTTCCCTCTGTTGGATGCGCTGCCTCTGCTTAGCATGAGTGCCTAGTGTGATAAAAAGAGACTGTCACGGGGGCCAGTACGATAGTACCAAATTTGTGGGGTTTCTTCTTTGCTTCATCTGCCTTGCTTGATACTTTTGCCTATGCATCATAATATGTCATGTCATATCTGTGTGAAGACCTAGATGACTGTGTTGATATTTCATTTTGTTTTTTTTTTATTCAGCCGAAATATGATGTAATCTGTGTCTCTTTTCCTTGTAGATGTGAAATTCAGATGATTGAAGATGATGCATATCAGGGCCTAAACCACCTCTCCACCTTGATATTGACAGGAAACCCTATACAGAGTTTAGCCCTGGGAGCCTTTTCTGGGCTATCAAGTTTACAGAAGCTGGTAGCTGTGGAGACAAACCTAGCATCTCTAGAGGACTTCCCCATTGGGCATCTCAAAACCTTGAAGGAGCTCAATGTGGCTCACAATCTTATCCATTCCTTCAAGTTTCCTGAATATTTTTCTAACCTGCCCAACCTGGAGCACTTGGATCTTTCTAATAACAAAATCCAAAATATTTATCACGAAGACTTGAAGGTTCTACGTCAAATGCCCCTACTCAACCTCTCTTTAGATTTGTCCCTGAACCCTTTAGACTTTATTGAACCAGGCACCTTTAAAGAAATTAAGCTCAATGAACTGACTTTGCGAAGTAATTTTAATAGTACACATGTAATGAAAATTTGTATTCAAGGTCTGGCTGGTTTAAAAATCAATCGGTTGGTTTTGGGAGAATTTAAAAATGAAAGGATCTTGAAAAGTTTTGACACATCTGTCCTGGAGGGACTGTGCAATTTGACCTTCGAACAGTTTCGGATAGCATACTTCAGTAAATTCCCAAGGAGTGATACAGGCTTATTTAATTGTTTGGTAAATGTTTCTGCGATTTCTCTGTTGAGTCTGAATGTAGACAGTCTAGAAGCCCTTCCTAAGGATTACAGATGGCAACACTTAGAATTGACTAACTGTAATTTTAAACAATTCCCCACATTGAAGCTCAATTCTCTCAAAAAGTTTGTTTTCATAGGCAACAAAGGTATGAGCACTTTTACTGAATTTGAGCTACCAAACCTTCAGTTTCTAGATCTCAAAAGAAATCACTTGAGTTTCAAGGGTTGCTGTTCTCGCACTAATTTTGGGACAACCAAACTGAAGCATTTAGATCTGAGCTTCAATGATGTCATTACTATGAATTCAAACTTCTTGGGCTTAGAGCAACTAGAACATCTGGATTTTCAGCATTCCAATCTGAAACAGGCCAACGATTTTTCAGTATTCCTATCCCTCAGAAATCTCCGTTACCTTGATATTTCTTATACCAACACCCGAGTTGTCTTCCATGGCATCTTTGTTGGCTTGGTCAGCCTCCAAACCTTGAAAATGGCAGGCAATTCTTTTCAGAACAACTTGCTTCCTGATATCTTCACAGAACTGACTAACTTAACCATCCTGGACCTCTCTAAGTGTCAACTGGAACGGGTATCCCAGATGGCATTTCACTCCCTCCCTAAACTTCAGGTGCTAAATATGAGTCACAACAAACTCTTGTCATTGGATACACTTCCTTATAAACCACTCCACTCCCTCCAGATTCTGGACTGCAGTTTCAACCGTATCATGGAGTCCAAGGAGCAAGAACTACAGCATTTGCCAAGGAGCCTTGCTTTGTTAAATCTTACTCAGAATGACTTTGCTTGTGTTTGTGAACACCAGAGTTTCCTGCAGTGGGTCAAGGACCAGAGGCAGCTCTTGGTGGGAGCTGAGCAAATGATGTGTACACAACCTTTAGATATGCAGGACATGCCCGTGCTTAGTTTCAGGAATGCCACTTGTCAGATGAACAAGATGATCATTAGTGTGTCGGCTCTCACCATCCTCTTGGTATCTGTGGCAGGAGCCCTGGTCTATAAGTTCTATTTCCACCTAATGCTTCTTGCTGGCTGCAAAAAGTATGGCAGAGGTGAAAACACCTATGATGCTTTTGTAATCTACTCAAGCCAGGACGAAGACTGGGTGAGGAATGAATTGGTAAAGAACTTGGAGGAGGGGGTGCCCCCCTTTCAGCTCTGCCTTCACTACAGAGACTTTATTCCTGGGGTAGCCATTGCCGCCAACATCATCCAGGAAGGTTTCCACAAAAGCCGGAAGGTTATTGTCGTGGTGTCCCAGCACTTCATCCAGAGCCGATGGTGTATCTTTGAGTATGAGATTGCCCAGACCTGGCAGTTTCTTAGCAGCCGTGCTGGCATCATCTTCATAGTCCTGCAGAAGTTGGAGAAGTCCCTGCTGCGGCAGCAGGTAGAGCTGTATCGCCTTCTCAACAGGAATACCTACCTGGAGTGGGAGGACAGTGTCCTGGGGCGGCACATCTTCTGGAGACGACTCAGAAAAGCCTTGCTGGACGGTAAACCATGGAGGCCAGAAGGAACAGCAGATGCAGACAGCAGACAGCAGGAAGCAACAACATCCACTTGAGGAGGAAAATCTCCTGATGTGCTCCTTGCCCAGCTGGACACAGTGATTGTTCAGTTAACAAGTATTAAAAGCTGCAATGTACCAAGCATTGTGCAAAAGGCTGGTGATTTAGTGGTGCACAAGATATTCAGGACTGCTAATCCCATGGAGTTTACAATGTAGAGGGCATAAACACTGTACTGAAATACAGAACTTCCAGGTGGATGTTTCAACCAACTCAGCTAGACTGACTCAGCTGGACTCCTAGTCCAGGACAGGGAAAGTCAACTCAACTCTTACCCCGTCAAACTGAATTAGAACTAAGAGATTGGGCCTCAGTGAGATTAGAAAAGGACAGACTTCTTCTCCTTCGTCTTTTGAGTAGAAACCATCTCATGTTATATGTGTTAGCCATGTTAAAACAAAGCAGTTTTGGTAGTTTCAACTGATCTAGGTCTTGGCTCACTTTTCCCTTTTCTTTTGAATATAATTTAAATTCTATTTGTGACTCAAAAGGCTTCAGATTCAGATCCACCCCCCTACTTTAAGTCAATTCACAAATATCCTGGTTATCCCTTAGCATGTTCTATTTATTAACTACTAGTCCCTGATATTTTTTTGTCTTTATAAATCCAGTTCTCATTTTTCATGTCTTCTCTATAAACCCATATCATAAACAAGGCTGTTAGAGACATGCTGGAAAGATCCATACTTAACCACTAACTTTTGAGCAAATATGTAAAATATACTCTGTCACTTTGTCACTTGATGCCATTCTGAAGTTATTACCTACCAAGTTATGACTGTCATGAAGGAAGCATTAAAATAATTTGGTTGAAAGTGGCACTTATATAGAGGGAGACAAGTCCAGCTTCCTGGTCCCATCATGAGCAATTCAGGCTAGAGGCAGGGCAGGAGGTGGGGTGACCTCAGGAGGTCAGCTCTTCTTGATGACCCCAGAAACACGTGGGCTGATAGAGCTGGGGTGACTGCATGATGGGAGTTGCAGCAAAGGTTTCTTCTGCAGCAAATGAGTATTGTTTGATGGTCCATTGAATCTTTCAGGGGATTTTGAAATGGTTCGAGGTGGGGAGCACACATTGCTGTTTCCTGTTGGATGTCACTCCATGATCACATTTAGGAAAGAGTAGATATTATCATTGAGAAAGTAATGTCCTTGAGGTTACTGTGGGTCATGCTAAGGGAAATTCTTTGAAAAGCACATGCAGCCAGCTTTCCCAGAATGGTGCAGTCAAAGAAAGGGCAATGAGGACACTTGGAAAATACTGTTGTCAAAAACTGGAAATATGGCCACATTTAGGAGTGTGTTTGTGACTGAATGTTCCAGAGTGCATTTTGGTTGGAGTGTGGTTGGAGTTGCTGAACATGCCTGGGTGTGTTTATAGGTCTTATGTGCTAGTGAAAGTGGATGTATGTATTTGTGCACACGCCTCTATGTGTTCCTGTTGCTTTTCGTGTGATCATGCCTGCATGGAAGAAAGTGTGATTATATTGCAAGGGGAATATTTGCATTTGACATAGATGTCTCCAGATGTTTGAGTTAGGTCCTCACTCTAGTGTTGGTATGTGATTCCTTATATACAAATGTCTGTGCTATATTCTGAGTATGCTTGAAGGCATGCATTTTTGTGTGTGTCTAGGCTATATGTGAGTGTGTTTCTTTTCATATTTAAATATGCATTCTTCATCTGTGTGTTAGTTCAAGCAAATATACAAGACTCCAAGGAGGAAAATCAAAATAGGACTGGAATATTTCCTGGATCCAAGGTTGTCACTGGTCTTCTTCCTATCAGTCCCCTCTCCCAGCTGGGAATTCTGAAAATTGCAGGTGAGGTGGACAAGAAAGGAAAGAAATGATATGACAGAAACATAAGGGGAAGAAAAAGGAAAGTTAGGCCTAGGACAGGTTCTTTGCAGCCATTTAAATTCTCTGGATTAAACAGAGATGAAGGGTGGAATAGAAAAAGAAAGAAAAATTAATAATAATGCCTTAAATTTGTGTACTACCCTACAACTTAGAACATATTCACACAATTATAACCACATTTGAATCTCTTATGATCCGGGGGGAGGGTAGCAGATTAAGAAGTCATTTCACCATTTTACTGGTGTAAAATCTGAAGTTCCAGGAAGTAAATTTATTAGGCCACAGAGTAAAGTGACAGGGCCTGAACTTGGCTTCCAGCCTACACTGAGCAGCTCATTTTCCACTGTACCCCACTGCTTCATGCTTCAGGTTCACAAGACAGGAAGTGAAACTCCTGAACCTCTCTGTGTGGTTAACAGTAGTCAAGGGTTTTTCACTGAAACCATGAATCATTAGGTAAATACATATGCATATATACATTATATATACTGAGTGATTTATTTATGACACCTTTCTTTCCATAAAGGGCACGAGGGAGATTCAAAAAAACAATACATGGAAAAGTTTAGTTAATTAGAACTAGAAAATCTTGACAAGGAAAAAAAGACCCTTAGAGTAAGCTTTAGCAGTGGTTTCCCGTCCTAACTCCAGAGAGACCCCCCTGGTGTTTTGGACAGTATGGCTTTTGGAGAAAGCCAAAACTCACATTCACCACTTACCCTCTGGACATCGGCTTCACCTCCCTGAGAATCTAGTTAACTCAAATATAAAAGGAGGGTAGATTATTACTTTGCAAAACTGTTTTAAGTATTAAAAATAGTACATGTTCAATATAAGGAACACTTTTAAAGGGGAGTAATCCTCTGGGACTTTATGAAGCGATGTTCTCAGCCACCTCCTCCACTTGGTTCCTTAACTCTAAGTATTACAAAAGACTTTGAAGAATGGGAGAAGAGGACTTCTCCAATAATTATTTTTAATGGCCATTTTTAGGCCCTATTCTACTGCTTTGTGTATGGTATCTAATTTTAAGTCCCATACTCTGCCTATTAGATGGACACTGGTAATACCAGCATTATTAACCATTAGGAAATGAAGGCTCTATAAGTAACTTATCTCAAGTCCCACAGGTAGAAAATGGCAGAGCTTGGATTTAAACGCAATAGACCTCTCAGTCATTCTTCTTAGGACACCTATGAGTTCATGTAGTACCTTCCAGGAACTTGCTGGTAATTTCCAGAAAAGTGAGAGTCTAGAAGGAGTCCAATATGGCCTTATGAGCAAGAAATATCCCAAGCCTGGCATGAAGATGACATAGAAAACTGGAACCTGAAAGTCTCTAAGGCAGGAGGCTCACACCCATAGCCAAACTCAGCGATTCCACTCTCAGGGAGGGAGAATGGAAAGAGATGGCAGGGTCCCAGCTCTGAAAAACACACTGAATTATCAGACACCATTGCTAGAATTTTAAAAGGGGCAAAATGCAAATGATGCAACCAGCAAGGGCTTAATCTCCAAAATATACAAACAGCTCATACAACTCAACAACAAAAAACCAAACAACCCAATTGAAAAATGGGCAGAAGACCTTAATAGACATTTCTCCAAAGAAGACATACAGACGGCCAGTAGACACATGGAAAGATGCTTAACATCACTAATTATTAGAGAAATGCAAATCAAAACTACAATGAGGTACCACCTCACACCAGTCAGAATGGCCATAGTTGGTGCAGCCACTATGGAAAACAGTGTGGAGGTTCCTCAGAAGACTAAAAATAGAACTACCATATGATCCAGCAATCCCACTCCTGGGCACATACCCGGACAAAATTATAATTCAGAAAGATATATGCACCCCAATGTTCACAGCAGCACAATTCACAATAGCCAAAACATGAAAACAACCTAAGTGTCCATTGACAGATGAATGCATAAAGATGTGGTACATACATACAATGGAATATTACTCAGCCATAAAAAGGAACAAAATAATGCCATTTGCATCAACATGGATGCAACTAGAATTATCATACTAAGTGAAGTAAAGTCAGAAAGAAAAACAAATACCATATGATATCACTTATATGTGGAATCTAAAATATGGCACAAATGAGCCTGTCTACAAAATAGAAATAGACTCACAGACATAGAGATCAGGCTAGTGGTTGCCAAGGAAGAGGGGAGGGAGAGGGATGGACTGGGATTTTGGGGTTGGTAGATGCAAACTATTACATTCAGAATGGATAAACAACAAGGTCCTACTATGTGGCACAGGGAACTATATCCAATCTCCTGGGATAAACCTTAATGGAAAAGAATATTTAAAAAAGAATGTATATATGTCTAAAAATAAAGGGCAAAAGCCAGACTCTGTCCATTTATAATGGAGCAGAATTCTGACGCAGGGGACACTGAACTTCCTGTGAGAGTAGAAACCAAGACCTGGTTCAGGCTCTTCATTTACTTGTTGTGTGATTGTGGGCAAGTCATTCAAGTGCCTTGAGGCTCAGATTTCAATACCTAAAATGGGGGTGATACTATCTTCTTTGCAGACCTCACTGGGCTATAATGACAATACTGATAATAGTAACCAATAGTTATCTTCAATTGAGCAATCATTTTGTGCAAGGGCCTTATATATACTATCTCATTTACTTTGTCACATCAATGAATTAGGAAGATACTAATTATTTCCAATTTATAGATGAGGAGACTGACACTTGGGAGTCATTCTGTAATGTGCCCAAGGTCACCTGTTAATGAATGACAGCTCTGAGGTTAGGATCGAGTCTACTCCACTCCATAACTAAGACAAGTAAGCACTGTACTATGTCAAGGGCACTATTCCCACAAAAATGCATAAAGCCTTCTATTTCATCGTCATAATTTTGATTGGTATTGACCAAAGAGAATTATTACTATTGTTACTTATCAATATTACTATTACAGCCATAAGAACCTGTGAAAAAGTAAATTAGGGCTTCCCTGGTGGCGCAGTGGTTGAGAGTCCGCCTGCCAATGCAGGGGACGCGGGTTCGTGCCCTGGTCCAGGAGGATCCCACATGCCGCGGAGCGGCTGGGCCCGTGAGCCACGGCCGCTGAGCCTGCACGTCCGGAGCCTGTGCTCCGCAACGGGAGAGGCCGCGGCCGGCAGTGAGAGGCCCGCGTACTGCAAAAAAAAAAAAAAAGTAAATTAAAGATACACATGATGCCTTTCGGGCTGCAGGACATCTGGATGCTCAGAGCCTGAGGCCGATGCCACCAGGAATGCAGAGGGAGAAGGGTTTTATCTTTTAATAAAGCTGTTGGACTAATCTGAAAAAAAAAATACACATGATGAAAGATTCTTAACAATGGACAAATCAGGTCCACTAGATCATGCCTTTCCTGTAAACAACATGTTTATGTTGCTGTGTCATTTTTCTAGTCAGTCTGACTTCCTGATGGAAATCACAGACCTACGACTGAACACAGAGGTTATGGGGAAATTCCAAAAGCTAAGGACTTTCCAGACGGCTGGAATAAGGTTACACACTCTGGGTTCCGTTATGGAACTCACAGAGTTTTCAACTCATAGTGAAACCTGTGGAATAAATGGCTGATCAAAAGAAATCAAATATATTGAGCATCATGTGAGCTTATCTGATTGCTGCCACTACCAGTTTCCTCACTTGGACAAAGAGGAAATGGGTGCCCAGAGAGGATGAGTGACTTGTCTAAGGTCACACAGCTTCTATGCATTAATCACAAAAATAACTAATATTTGCTAAGCTTTTGGTACATGCCTGGGACTGTTCCAATCTGTATATTAATTCATTTAATTGTTAAAATTAAATGGGCACATACTAATAGCTTTGCCATTTTTCAGATGAAGAAACTGAGGTCCAAAGGAATTGTCCACTTGGAAGGAAGAAAATTAGGATGTGAACCCAAGTTGGCCTGATTCTCAGGGCTGCATTCTTTCCACCAAGTAACAGCTATTCACCAGGGGTATTCAGAGGACTGATTGGAGAAAAATTCAGACAAGGTCAGTACCTCCCACGCCATCTAGAAATTGAAAGTTTATAAGGCAGTGTCTGCTACTCTCTTTGCTTTTACAGAAATAGAGATGATACCTCCCTGTGACCGTGCTAAGTGACAATTCTGAGTGTAAATGTGCTTTTGGCACAAACTGTCCTGTCCTAATAGTCTTGATTATAATTATAAAATAATGGGTTTCTGAAAGGCTGCAAGCAGTTCTGGGAATGGCAATAAGGGTTTAGACACGACATGTTGCTTATGCGAGAAGTGTTTTGTTGAAAATGAAACCCACGTTTAGGAGAAAGGATGGTGATGTATGCTCTTAAGAAACTATCTCACTATGTAATTAAATCAAAACCAGTCAGTCGCCAATCTGAGCTCTTGTCTCACACTAACAACACCCCATCTCCTGTGAGCCAAGCAAGACAGGATTGACCTGAAATAACCCAGCCTGGCTTTTATCCACTGCTCCCTAGGACATCATGCCTCCGTCTTTCCAGGGCCCCGCTGTGAGATGCGGGTCACATGGCCCACCTTCTTTCTGGGACTCAGTCTTATCTTCTTCTTTAGATTCTTCCCATCTCCACAAAAGAGGAATGAATACTGTTCCTGTTTAAGGAAATCCCTGGGAGGCATTATTTGGAAAGAGGAAGCTGAAAATAAGGGAGGATTATAAGAAAAAGTTTCAGAGGCTCTGAACTTCTCACAAAATCTCCAGACAAGCTGTCTTTGACTTTATTTCTTAGATGGGTAACAGAAGTCTCTCTCCAAAGGTTAGACAAGGCTTCTCTGTTCCAAGATACTAAAGTTAGATTAAGCTACTTAATCCAACATGTTTTCTTAGGTCTCTAGGTCTCTCTCTCTTTCTCATCTGTTCTCTCTTCTAGCCTCTTCCCTCACCCTTCATTTGCACTCAGTCTGTTTTCACCAAGGACTTCTGGCAGCTTACAATTGAGATGCTTTCAATAGAACTATTAAAAGTGGGAATAATATATCAAGATGATAAAGCTTACCAACTCTGACTTTTAAAAAAGTGCTTGGCTTAAGAATCACTTGAGGTCTTTAACTATATATTTCTATCTATTTTTCTAGCCTTGTTTATCATCCTGATTGCTGGAAATTCTGCTTTAGTATCAGAGGTTGAGCCTAACGAATCTGTATTTTAAAATATTCCCCAAGTGATTTTAATGCACTGACAGATCTGAGAATCACAGTTACAATAGAAAATGGAGGATAATACCCTATGTTTAATATGATTGCTGGTTTTGTCCTTGAGATTTATTGCTAAGATTCATAACAACCAAGGCAAGACCAAGAGAATGAAACATGTGATCCTTCTTGTTAAACATCCCTTACTGGTCAGAAAATGTCTCTTTCTTTCACACGGTTACATTTGCTTCTTCTCAATCCCACCAGATCAGACTCACTGGGAGATTAGCCGGGCCTGTTCGATTTTGAGTTTACAGTATCCATTTAGACATTGTGACCTAGGCAAGTTTTTAGTTCTCCTAGTTCCTCCTAGCGTGTTGCCAATTTCCTTTCTTCATGCTCCAGGATAGTTGAGACCTAGCATAAACGTATACCAGAAAAACGTCATGGTCTGCCCTGAACTCTCTGAGGCATCTGCTGCCTATTTTATTTTTCTGATGTTCCATTGCAAAATAAATCAAAATAAAACTTGTCAGCTCCACTTTTGCAAACTGACTATTCAGCCTGCCATTGACTCTCAAGATTCCAAAAATGGTTTTCTCTGGGAAACGCCAGGATCTCCTGGGCAAGAACCTGCTAGGCCATTATCAGTCTTCCCAGGATCCTCTTTTTGGTGCTGTTGAGGGCAGGTGTAGCAGTGGGCACTGAAGGTTGATATTCAATAGAGTTGACCTTTAACCTTGAGACCCTGAATCTCTGGAAGAGTCTACTGCTCTCCAGAGGGAAATACTTGCTGTAAAAACTTCTACCTCGCAAGGAGCAGTTTTGAAATTACGGCAGGAGATAAATCTCTGACTGTTCAGCTCACTGCCGGGTCCTGCTGAGTCCTTTCTACACATCACCTTTGACTGGATTGGCTGTGGTCTGTGTCTCGTCCAGGTCTGAGAACCGAGCACCTCAAGGAGCAGGGAATATTGTTGCCAGTTACTGGAATACTAGCTGCTGAGCTCAGGTAAGTGAGCAGAGGCAGTAGATGCATAGTTCAAAACTCCTCTCTGGACTCGAGTTTCTTGCCTGTAACATGGGATACTTGGGCTGGATCAGCATTTTCCAAAGAGTGGTATGTTGATAAAAAAGATGGTTTTATGTGGATAACCGATGAGTATATTACCTTCAATGATTATGTATATATTTTCATGGTTATTTTCTATTTGTAATAAGTTTGTGAGTAGTAAGGAATATGATCCATTAAAATATATATGTAAGTTTATAATGTGGGCCTTTTCAGGAAAAATAAAACAGAAACAAAATGAATAATACAAGAGATATGCAGATGTGGGGAGAAGTTAAAAGTGCCATGAAAAAATTGTCTATTGGAAAGCAATGAACCAAACAGCCGTTGAGGGTCAGGCCAGCTCTCTGACATTCTAGCATGTTCACCTCTCCAGGACTATTTCCTTATCTATAAAATGCAGGAGTTGGAGTAAATGTCCTTTCCAGCAATTCCATTCTATGACTAGGGGTGTAACTCTATCAGGCAGATGGTCCAGCACCCTTAACCTGTGGTTTTAGCATTTTAAAACTCCTGATACTACACGAAATTGGGAAACACTAATCGAGCAGTTTTATTCATGCATTTATAATTCTTTCCACTCTCCCTCACTTATGGAAGATTCAGCTATTCATCTAGGTGAGGACTAGAGAAAGACTATGGAGGCAGGGGCTCAGACAATGGGATAGTGAGTTGCCTCCACCACTATCTGCTTAACAAACACTCGCTGATCTCCTTGTCCCTTGGCCTCTGTTTCTTTGTCTGGGGAGTGATGGTTTATGGAGTCACTTCTATGACAGATATGAGAAGCAAATGAAACAGAAGATTCAAGACATTTTAGGGAAGTGCTATTACATGGCAGGGGTTAGTATCATTCTGGATGGAAAACTCCTTGAAAGAAGGGTTCCTCTTCTGTCCAACTGTATAATCCCCAAAATACCTCCCAGCTTGCCTACACATTTAAAAATCTTTTAAATTAATCCATGTCATCTTTATAAGATTCTTCTAAATTTTAGCAATGTGTATACTTGACTATTTTGAATTATCTTAAGGAGAAAACTAGTTTGTCTAAATCCAAGCCATTTCTTATACTATAATGCTTGCAATTATCCTTTCCTTTCCCATACTTGACATTTAAAGTGATATCTCACAGGCTGCTGAACAGTTAGCTATGGAGGCACTGCCTGACCCCTCGTGCCTCTCACCATCTGCAAATTCTTGCCAGTTAAGAGTAAACACTCTGCATAAATCTCACAATTGGCAGTTGGTAATTGCAGAGACCTCTGGTTCCTCATTCCTTCCTGCTCTCTTTCTTAAAATGTCATGTGTGATTATCCCTTCTATCACTGTGGGGCTGCTATTATCCCTCAACCATATGCCACTGCAAACAGCCACCAAAGATGTACTCAGTGGCCAGGCTGCCAGACCTCCCAGGCACTTCCCTTCTCAAGCAGTGAGGTCAAGCAGTTCCCTTCCTGAGCCATGGCATCTGCCTTTAAATAATTCTTTTTCCTTTGCCTGACGCAGACCCCTGTCTTTGCTCTTCACTCTTTTCTGGCTCTCGAAACAGTTTTGAAGAAAACTCATCCAATTATCTGGGGTTCAATTCTGGTGTCATTCTAGCCTGTCTAAATGTCACCGCAATCTTCCTTCCTTTGCACCTTCTTATTGGGTGCTAAGCTGATTCTTACCTGGGAAATCCTGTCTCCCTCTCTGCCCTAAACTGACAATATTCCACCTTCCTTACTTTTTGATGTTTTTCCCCCTTTGCTCTTTTCCTTCCCTTCTTTCTGTGATCTTCATTAACCGCTTCTGCATGTCACAGTGCTGACTGCATTCCCCCAAAGAATGTGCCTTTTCTTCTTCTAAAAGAAGGAAAGGAATGCCAGCTTGGGAACCAGACATCTCTGCTCTGATGCTACGTCTTACAGTATCTGCCTTGTCTGACCCAGCGGTAAAATGAGGATACTAATACGTGCCTCTCAAATTTGTTGGCAGTTTAACTAAAGTAAAGCTCTCGCTCTCCTTTTTCTTCTTGAAAGTTTTCTTTTTTACTCATCATTCCATCTAACATTCATGGAGAAGCTACATTGTTGTTAGCACACTGCGAGACACGTAAGGGTGCAGGAATAAATAACAAAGACATGCTCTCAACACTGAGAAGTTCAGATTCAATTTGGTGGGGGTGATGTGTCAATAGATAATTCACACACACACACACACACACACACACACACACAAACTGTTATGCCAACATGGGAGCCGGGTTGTTCTGCCTAGAAGCAGTTGAGGAAGGCTTTACAGAAGAGGTGCTATTTGAGCGGGAAATTTTAAAAGAATAGCTCTGCAGGTGGAGCATGGTGGAAGATGATGAGGGAGGGGAATTCTTAGACGAAAGAATAGCATGAATGCAAAGCTGAAATCTGGGAAACAGCAGGTAGAAGAACACAGCTATAGCGCAAAGAGGTGGAAAGTATATAGTAGAAATAGTTAATTGTGTAGATGCCGAGAGTTAACTGACAGCAGGAGACTCTGGCAAGGTCATTTAATCAGTCTCAGTTGGCTCATCCTTCAGTTAAGGATAACGTATTAAATGAGTTAATACAAGCAAAGAGCAAGGTTCTTGGCAATCACTCAAAAATACTAACTTCTGGTATGTGCTTATGCTAAGAGGCAGGGAGGATACAATCAGATTGAAAGCCCTGGTAATTTAGCATTAACTCCACTGGATTGTGGTTCCTGGAATTTAGGAGGCCCAAGTTCTCATCCTGATGTTGCTGTACACTTGCTGTGTGACACTGGTGAAGCTATAATTTAGACTTGAGGTAATGTGACTTGTTATTTGGTTTGCTTTAAATACTTTCCAGGAATTGCCATGACCTCACCCTCCCTTTCAGGAAACAAAATAACATATTGGAATGTTACAACATCAGGGCTGGAGAATCACCATTGTAAAGGGAATGTGTCACTGGCTATAAAATTGTTGTCAGTTGTATAACAGAGTTACATAATTTCCCTTTCCCCTATTTTTATGACAAACAGTCAAAGATTCATGACATGGCAGTTTTGCTTCTCTGGAGTACACACTCCAGCTGAAAAGAATCCATCACCTAGAAATTAGCAGCTTATGGAGCCAGAAACCAGAGAACATCCATTGAATGCAAAGTTTTATACCAGATGGTGAAAAGGTACAAAGAGAAGAGACAGCTGCCTCCTGTCCTCAAGGAGATGCCAGTTGGGTGGTAGAGACAGAACGTGAAACACCAGAAAAAGAAATCTTCCAAAGAACTCTGTATGAGTACAGCAGCCTCAGGCCTAGGCTCCCCTGTCTCTCTCTGCTGGCCTCTTGTTCTGCCTAATGTCACAGGAACAGTGAGAGGCGAGGCCTAGATTTGAGTCAGATCTGCTTGATCCCACTGAACGAAGCTGACTGTGTGTGAAGGAGAGACCACCGGAGTAGTGGGGTAGTAGCAGTCATAAAATGGTAGGAACACTACCCCTACTGATGATAATACAAAAGGGCAGAGATGGAGGAAAAAGGGTGGGGAAACACGCGAGGGATTAACTGGAGTGGTTCCACTTCAATCTGTTTTATATTCAGGGCTCTGGTTAAGGGTTTTAGCCTTATTTTCTCCCCCTTCTTCCTTCCTTCCTTCCTTCTTCCTTCCTTCCTTCCTCCCTCCCTCCTTCCCTTCCTCTTTCTCTCTCTTTTTTCCTTTCCTTCCTTTCTTCCTTCCTTCTTTCCGCCCTCCCTCCCTTCCTTCCTTTCTCTCTTTCTTTTTCTTTCTTTCTTTCTCTCTTCTAAAGCTTTTGCTCAACTCTCTATCCAGTGCAGAAATTCCTTCCACTACCATAAAACAATAAGAATAAAAACCACACTAATTTTTAAAAAGTTATTAACTCCACTTATACTAACAAAGCAGTCTTTGAGCAGTTACCATGTGCCAGGCCCTATGCTGGGCATTTTACGTGAATCACCCCATTCAATGTTCCCCAAAACCCCTGAGGTAGGTGTCCTCATCATCCCCATTGAGCAGAGGGGAAACTGAGGCTTAGGGAGGTTGACCAGATTCTTCCAAATCATGTAGCTAGTGAACTGCAGTTAGTAAGGCTGTAACCCATGTGTGCCTGATCACCAATACTGGGTGGGCTCTCAATTCCCGTCCTCAAATATCTGTTATTCATGATGGTTCAGATTATGCTCAAAACGCCAGTGATGGGGCTAATTATTCCCCCAAGTGCCTCATTTCATTGTTTGACACGTCTGTTGACAGATATATAAATACAAACATTTAAATTGAGCCCCAATCCACCTCCCTATGCATGAGAGTTGGTCCATCATTTTCACCCGTGATATGGAAGCACTGAGAGCTGCTGCTTTACAGGCACTGGTGTGTAAGATAAAGTGTGGTCCAGAAAGGCAGTTGGAGCCAGACCCTGCCCTTTGCTCAGCAGGAGCTCCTGGCTGGCCTGGAGCAGAAAGCCTTTGCCCTGGGGCAGAGACAGCATTCCGGGAGAAGCCTCCTACAGAGACTTTCCCTTTTTCTGGCTTCCCTCTTTGACTTTCTCCAAGACACTGACTGAGGTCTCTGGGAGGTAGGAGATGCTAAATGATCACACACAGAGGTTCCCTCCTCTGACACCTCCATGAGGAATGTCATTTGTCCGTGTTGTTCACCAGTTTCTCTCCAGTACACTGGGGTACTTAATGTAATGTGTTCACATGAAACAGGGTGATGCATGTAAGACACTCAGCAGTGCCCAGCACATGGTTCCTACACCGTTGCCCATGTGGCCAGCTTCAGTAACCAGCTGCTGAGCAAACGTTGAATGGGGTATCGGGAAGCAGCCACATGTAGTTGTTACAGGCATGGAAACTGGAGGGGGCAACTGAGAATCCCTATTTGGCAGCCTTCTTGTCCCCCATAGACTGGAGAGCAGAATAGATATAATTCCAGAATTCTGTGCCTACTCATTTAAAATCCTTGACTGAGCTCACATTACTGGCCAGGCCCTGAAGGGGAGCGGTGTAAAAACCCAAACAAAGCATGACCTCCACACTTAGGAGGGTCAAGGTCTAGCAGAGTAGACAGGGAAGCATAGCATGATGGCACATTCCTAAAAGTGTACACAGTGCTGTGGGTCATCAGGCAGCCAACTGATAACTAGGGCTTACCTTTGTGGATAACTTCCTCTATGCCTGGCGTTCTTCAAAAGCTTGATGTGAATTTACTCATTTACTTCTCACTCAAATCCCATTATACAAATAGGAAACTAAACCACAGAGCAGCTAACAACTCTGCCCTAGATTATTACAAATCCAGAGGTCACAGAAATGTGATTTGAACTAGTCTGCGTCTAGAGTGTAGTTCTTACCATGCCTCTATCTACCACTCGGAGATAGAACAGAATAGAATACAATTTAGAAAACATTTCTGAATGTCTGCCATGGCTCTGTTCCAGCTAGGGATGAGAACAATGAACAACAGCACTATTCTTAATCTGTTCGAGTTGCTGATTTAGTGGAGAGAGAGACAGGTGTGAACTTGTGGGTTACACTGTAGTGTGACATACATGAGGCAAAGATTAGTGATTAATAACGGGGGGGTTAATGACAGACATACCTAAATCTACCAAGTGGAAGCTGTGTGACCTGGCCAGGTTATTGAACTCCTCTGTTCTTAAGTTTCATCGCCTTGCCTGGTAAAATGACAATAATGCAGATACTTGCCTCAGAGAATTACAATGGGATAAAATAAATTGAGATGATGACTAGAAAGTAACTGGTACACTGTCACATAGTAAGTCTTCAGTAAGTGATACCTATTATTATAATTATTTTCAATGATAAAAATATGGATGAGACAAAGAAGAGAGAAACCTGGAAAGGAGGCAGGAGACCAGATCTGAAGGACCTGAAATTGCTTAAGGTATTGGGAAATGGCGAAACTCTACTAAGAAGACATAAGATCAGAAATAATCTTTAGTTCTGTCACTCAGGGGATGGTATGGCAAATGGATCGAAAGGAGAAAGATGGGAACCAAAAGACCAGTCAGTAGAACATGAAGGCCATAACCTCAACTGCCTTTTTTTTTTTTTTTTTTTTTCGGTACTCGGGCCTCTCACTGTTGTGGCCTCTCCCGTGGCGGAGCACAGGCTCTGGATGTGCAGGCTCAGCGGCCACGGCTCACGGGCCCAGCCGCTCCGCGGCATATGGGATCTTCCAGGACCAGGGCATGAACCTGTGTCCCCTGCATCGGCAGGCGGACTCTCAACCGCTGCGCCACCAGGGAAGCCCCTACCTCAACTGCTTTGATGAATGTCAGAGAGATTCATGATCTTGTTACAGAAGAAACTGAAAGTTCAGGAGCCCTCAAATCCTTGGCCCCTTTGAATCCCATCTCATAAAGCACGGGGTTGGGGGGACCTTCAGGGCCAGAAACACAGTCTGTTCTTTTGGGGAGAAGGTAGCAGCAGTGATGTCTCCTGTGGTCTGACCAAACAACATGGGCCCTACTCATTCATCTCGATAGCTGAGCGTGAGATATATATGGAGCTGTGGTGACAAGAGGCAGACGGTAATTTAATTTGAGCAAAGGCACCAAGTGGAAGAGACAGGAGGCCCTTCTGAATGCAGATGTAACATGACCGACTTTATTTTTTTATTATTATTTTTGTATGCCATCGCAAAGACTCAGTCTTGTCATGTCTCCTGTTGCATTTGGCCAAACACCAGAGGAAAAAGAGACACAATCTAGGCCAGCGGTTATGAAAGGAAAGAAACTTTTCTGAAAAAAAGAAAAAATATATATACAGGCCTCTTAGTCCCTTGGAGGGTTAGAAAGAGAAAGGGTAGGATTACCGGTAATCCCCACGCTATCATTTACTTTTTATGAGCTCACACGTCACTCTTTCTTAAATCCCCGAAACTCGCTGCAGAATACATTAGCCAGAGGACAGTGCGAGAGGCCTGCTTAGAGTATAATAAGTACTGGTTCAGGCTCGTGTGTGTGTGTGTGTGTGTGTGTGTGTGTGTGTGTGTTTCTGTTTTTTTCTTTTTTCCCTTCCTCCTTTTTTATCTATGTGTTCTTCCTCTGCAAATGACTGCTTTGTCACCTTCTCCTTTGTTTGTCTGGATTTTAATCGTATGCCTCAGGGCTCCTGAGATTTAGAGATAGGCCAGCCTGGGTCTGATTTTACCACTTCATGCACGTGTGACCTTGAGACAGTCATGGCGCCTTCCTTACGCTAAATTTGTTTCCATGTAAGGTGAGGATAAAGGATGCATACCTTCTCAGGTTCAGGTGGGATGGATTGAGATAATACAGGTAGAATGAGGCCATGTGACAGAGGTCCTATAAACACTAGATCCCCACTAGTGACTGCATGGCCCCACTGCTCTCATGGCCTGAAAATCCTCCCACCATCCTGTGCCATGGGCTTCTCCGTGTCTGCAAAGCCCGTGCAGGGGAGACTTCTTGCCTCCAGGATTCTCCCCTTCTATGCATCCACTACACCACCCCATGACTGATAGATCTAAAGCTCATTTCTGATCTTGCCCCTTCCTACAATAAGGAGCCTCACCATTTCCCAACACCCAATTTCCATCTCCTCAAAGCCTTTCTATCTTTCAAGGTCCAGCTAAAACTCCATTTCTTCTCGGAAGCCTTCTCTGATCAGAGCGTCTATCTGTATTTGTAGATACACTGAACTCCAGTAGAATTTCTGGCCTATAAGGCTCCTTTGGATATTTCCCAAGTACTCCCAAGATGCCAGGCTCTGTGCTGACTTACACTCTACAAAGACTCTGTTTGACCCTGAAAGATAAAGCTAAGGTGATGGATAGAAGTGATAGGGGAACAGAGAGACATGGATTCAGCACACGTGAGCGTTCTCATGGGAACCAAACCAACCAATATTGGAATGAGCTTCCCCGCAAGCAGTGACTTCCCAAACAGTGCTCAGCCTTAATTGTCATTGGCCCCAAATACTGGTGCAGGGGCTAGTGCAAGAGAAACATCCAGAGGTGAGGCTGAGGCTGCAGTTAGATATGAAATAACTTTAGCTTTAGTTACAGATGCAGAGCTGAGATGTAGTTCAGTGGTCACCAACCCTGGCTGATCACCAAAATCTCCTTGGGAGAGGGTGCTTTGGGAAAGAGAGAAATTCATAGACCCCCAACACCTAATGAGACTTTTCTGAGTTAGGGACAGGAACTGTATATTTTTTAAAGCCACCTGGGTGATTCTGATAATCCATCAGATTAGAGAAGCACTGATAGAATCCATCCATCCACCTCACAACACAGGAAGGAAACTGTTAACTTCATAGTACATTTTCAGTCTTCTCTTCCTCTAAGAGGAGTTGAAGCATCTCCTATATGTTGGGGTCAAATATTTCCACATTTAAAGGATTAAATTTAGCTATTACACTAGAATGATCAGGAAAAAAAAAAAGCATTATTTCCTCCAACTCTTACTGTGTCTATTTTTGCTTGCACATACATTGTGCCAATTTTCCAGGCCCAGTTTCTGGTTCAGTAACATCCTGGAAGCCAGCATTTAGTGAGTGATCTCTGCATCTCAAGCACTGTGCAAATTTCTTGACCTGCGTTGCTTCACAGACTCCTATTGACTTCCTCCAAGAAGCACTGTCATTATCCTCATTTAACAGATGAAACTGCAACAGAGAAGTTAATTAACTGGCCTAAGATCCCCTGGCTAATAAGGGGCCAAGCCAGAATTAAACCCTGAGGCATTTATTCCAGAAGGTACTCTCATAAATATCACGACTACGCTTCAGAATTTTAATATATGTCTGAATATCATTTGTCCGATTCCAATTTTAAACGTGTAACTTCATAGGTCATACTTAACCACTTCCCAATGCCTTGCTTTTCCCTAAGACAATCAAAATCTTCTTCCAAATAAATCTGTTTTACTGTTTCAAGAAAACCACCTTGTTTCTACAAGTATATTTGTGTGTGTGTGTGTGTGTGTGTGTGTGTGTGTGTGTTTTGGGGAAAGGCACATTCATTTAAAAAAAAAAAACATTATGTTTGTCCTTCCCTATTATATAACTGAGATCATACCTCTTCCCACCCAGGTGGGGACTATTCATTGGTGTGCTGATGAATGCTTAACAATGAGCTCTATGGGGACAGGGGTGGGGAATAGAAAGCCTTGATACTGTTCGCTGATTTCTGTGGTGTAAATATTTCCACCATGGCTAATTTCAAGGTACCAATACGAAGTCACTAAGCATGCAATTGAGAAGGGATGCTTACAATCAGCTTTCGGTAGCCAAACGATCAGAAATGGTAGCATTTTTTCCCTCTAACCTTTAAAATACTTATTTATTCTTGCTCACACACAAATCACATCATTTTTCCCAGGTCCAATTTCTGGCTAAGTAAAATCACAGAAACCAATATTTATGGAGTGATCTCTCTGTTCCAGGGAGTATGCAAATCACTTGATATAGTTTAACGTTACCATTGGTTGTATTCTAACATCAAAGAGTATGTGAACTAGATTATGATGCTCTTCTCTGCTGACCAGTGTATAACCCACCAATCCTGATGGAGGCAGGTTGAAATGTGGGGAAAGGAGTGTCTCTGGACACAGGTGCACTACAATTCTAGAATTCGAGTCTTAGCTCTAGTACTACTAGAGGTATGATCTCAGTCAAGATATGTAACCTCTACTGGATCTGGAATATATGGCTAAACGTCTGACAACATAGGGCTGTTAGGAGAATCAAATGATAGACCATATGTAAAATACTGGGCACATTACAAATGATCAATACATGTTAGCTACCGACTCCTGCTCCTTTCATGAATCATTTATATTTTCTCAATCCACATTTCCCCCTTTATTATGCTCAATTTATCTCCACTGTTCTTCACTCGAAGCCCACATGCTTTGTTTCCTCTTGGTATTACATGTCCCCTACTCTGAGTTGTGATTTCTCTGTATCTGTGCAATTCTATTTTCATCCTTCAAGACTTCCTTTCTAAGCCTCTTAGCTTTTCCCCTTTGTGTTACTCCTTTTTTTTTCTCGGGCTGTAACTTCCTCAAGTCATGTATTTCTCCTTCTACTGGGATGTGCGCTCCGTCACCGTGGGACTCTTAGTCTCCACTCTTTGCTTTTTCTCTATTAATTTCTCACAAAACCCCTCCCTATTTCTCTTCGGCGGATTTCACACAAAGCCTTCTTTACTGATGTGCGTTCTGTTTGGTTCTCTACGCAAGAGCAGTCTTCGCTGTGTTCTTTATTTCTTGCATCTTGTACGTCTCTTGTTCCTGCCTACATTTCCTTCAACCCTCAAGGGCTTCCACTGCCTCAACTTGAAATCCATTGTCCTTATTTTTCCCATTTCTTCCCCAAAGACCATCAAATTCTTGTTCCATCAGCCCATTATTTGTCTTTCCCTTCCATTTTTCCTGAAACTCCTCTAGCTGGGTAGTTTTCCTTTTCATAATGCAATGGACTCAGGGGCAGTTTGCACTGATATATCTGTTTGTGCCATAAAGGTAACACTCGTTTTGGGGGCTGAGTAGCTGGGTTCTCATCACAAACTTGTGGGGGGGAAATGCTTGTTTCTACACTGAAAACTCTTTAATAAATCTCTGCACAGCATGACAGTTTACGTCATGAAAAGAACATAAACATGGGCCAATCTAGTTGTAGATTCAACTTGTCACAGCTGTGTGATTCTAAGAAAAGGCATTCACCTCCCTAGGGCCCGCTCTCCCCATCAATAAAATGGGGGAGCAGCACAGTGTAGGGTCTAAGAATGAGGCTTTGGAGATTGACACATCAATGCCCAATTACTGGTTCATCTTACAAGCTATGCAATCTTAGGTCACCCACTTCCTCATGTTGGCAAGCACTTCTTCATCTATGAAATAGGTAAATCTCAGAACTAAAGGAAGGATTCAATAAGATCGTGTGCATTAAATACTTAACCCATTGTCTTTGCCATCATAGGTACTCAGTCCTGGGATGTATTGTTCCTGGAATATTTCTACCTTTCTCAGAAGTGACAGCCCCTCATGCATGTCTGATTTTGTTTTTACTGTTCCTTCCACCTGGAATGTTCTTTCACTTCACCCTGAAAAGTGTCTTCCATGACTTTTTTTTTCTTGCATTTTTGCAAAGCCTTCTCCAACCACCGCATTGCTCTAGCTAGAACCAGTCATTCTCCACTGTCTACTCTCAGAGGAGTTTGTCCATGCCCTTTGTAGGTCTCATCACCTTATTTTGCAGCTGTCAGTTTACTTACAGGTATACCTTTTACACATTTTTCTAGATCTTGAATTTCTAGAAAGCTAGAATACACTATGTCTTTTTCTCTTGGTTTCTCAGCACCAGACACAATGCCTAACAAATAGTAGGTGCTCAGTACATATTTATAAATAACTAGGAGGATGGATGTGGACAAATGGTATGCATTCACTCTAAGTTTGTGATGTATGAATGAATGAAGACAAAGACCCAATATCTAGAATCGGCCGTAAGGCAAGGGCGTATGCTCAGGACATCCAGGCTTCAACTCCAGTGTGTAAGACCAGGTCAGACTCAGACCAAGAGGTTGAATGCCTTGTTACTGAGGCCCTGAGCTGACTGGATCTTTTCATATTTCTATAGGCCAGACACAGGGCTTGTTCCCAAGTGTGCAGTAGGTTGGAACGTGGAAATAGGGTTAAATGGTCTCAGCCTAGAAGAGCAATTCAGAAAAGGAAGACAAGCAAGTCAGCGGAGTAATCTGGTTTATTTGGCTCTCTCAAGTAGTAATTCACAGACAATTTGGAGTTTTGACACCCTATCATCTTTCATTTCATTTCCTTATACTTGTACTTATTTCCTCATACTTATGAAAATAACCCAGGGGAAATAACTAAACTATAATGGTATTTAGTGAAACGAAAGTGAACTAAAATTACAGTGCCACCCATCCCCAGTTCTATGCCGGCACTTTTATGAATAAGACCAACTTCTTCCTGACTGTGATGTATCAGACATTCACTACATGGGTTGTTGTGTTACTGGGAGCATGATTTAATCTATGGAACACAACAGTTCAGCTACTCATTTAATAAGCATTTACATAATACCAGGTATGATGTCAGCATCATGTGACCTATTAAGGATAATAATAATAAAAAAAAGTGATGGCTTGGAAGACAGCCCTGAAAGAGAAGTCAAGAACTTAGAATTTAAGTGTGTGACTCCAGCCCTTGTGAGCTCTGTAATCCAAGACAAGTCACAGGGACTCCTGAGTCTCAGTGTTTGCATCTCAGAAATAGGCATGATAAGAATTGCCTCCTCTCTAATTGCCTCTCGTAGAGTTACTGAAAAGATCAAGTGAAGGAGTAGTATTTTAAAGAGCTTTGAAAAGTGAAAAATGTTAAGAAGTTACAAAGAATGGCATTAAGGGTTTTTGTTTTTTCTGTTTTTTTTCTAATTGGTGTAAAACAAATGTGAGACTCAGAAATGGAAGCTGATAATGTGAACTCTATGAAGAGCCTCCCAGTTCTGACTGGAACAAATTACCTGTGTGACTGTAGTCAGCTCACCTCCCCTGTCTACCTCAATCTCCTTACCTTACAACATGAGGTGGCCAGACCAGATGAGATCTAAAGGCTCTTCTAGCTCTGACAGTGTTCTGTGATTCCATGAAAATGACTGAACTTGGTGGTAAGTTATGTTTGTAACCCTACCCACCTGGGCAGGAAAGATGGCAGGACAAGACTGCATTCTTTAGACCTAGGAACACCATGGGTAGATGGAAGACTCGGGAAGGCAGAGATGTCCTAAATTGAACATCAGAAGAAGCCAGTATGACCTCTGGGGCCCTAGGCATATCACAGGTTCCTTCCTTCATTTAAAAAAAAAAGTATATTTTATGACTGTATTGTTACAAAGATGAACATAATCAAAGATAAGTTATATATATATATTTTCTTTTAAGTAAAAAGTTTTAAGTAAACCTTTTAGTAGCCCCATAAAATTGTCATGGACCCTAAGCACTAGTTCTACTGTGTCTAATGGATAAGTCAGCCCTGCTAGGCTCTCCTAAAAGTTGTGGCACATTTTACTCAAAGAACATGGAGCCTGACAGTCGACTGACGCTTGCCTCCCTTCTAGAGCAGTGTTTCTCAACTTTGGCACTATGGGCATTTGTACCATGTAATTCTTTGCTGTGGGGGGCTGGCCCATTGGAGCATGTTTAAGAGCATCCCTGGCCTCTATCCACTAGATGCTAGTAGTATATTTGCCCTGGTTGTGACAACTAAAAATGTCCCTAGACATTGCCAAGTGTCCCCTTGGAGGCAAAATCTTCCCTGGTTGAGAAACACTATTCTAGAATAGTCTTTCTAGATGACGTTCTACCTTCTGCTGAGAGCTCATTGTCTTCTAGGGCAATGTCTTTCCGTATCACTCTTGGTGAAAGATAAGGTTCTGACATGGACCTGTAAGGCGCTCTCTGATTTGCCCCCAGAAATTCTCTAACTTCGCTTCCTACTGTTCTTCCCGTCACCCACATGGCTTCAGCTTCAGTGTCCTCTGTGCTGTGTCTTGGACCTGCCAGACACACTGCCTTCGAGATGGTTCTTCCCTCTGCATGGAACATGCTCCCCCAGATGGTCCCCTTGGTTAACTCTCTTACCCTCTTCACTTCCTTATTGAAATATCACCTTCTCAATGACACTTATCTTAAAGTATTATTTTAAAAGCCACCCTTTTAAAAGTTACAGCCTTGTTCCCTGGTATTCCTATCCTCCACTTCTCTGCCTCTGTACCTCTCTGTCTCTGTCTCTCTATAAGTACATATTTTTTTTCCCCATAACTTATACCTTCTAACATACTATGTAATTAATTATTTACTATATTCATGATTTATTTCCCTTCTCCCCCAGCTAAAATACAAACTCCATGAGGACAGGAATCTTTGTTCTGTCTGTGTTGTTCATCCCAAAGCTGCTACATATTATGTGTCTGATAAATATGCATTGGCTTGAATTGGAAAAGAAATATGAATAGAAGTAGTGCCCTCTGTCTTTGAACAGGCCCGGTAGGAACTTCTTTTGACCCCAAATCCTCACCTCTGTGCCCCCTATGCTGCGTGACCATTCCTTCTACAGTGCACTTTTGTGTCTCTTCCTGAAGTGCTCCCATTCTCCCTGACCACGTTTCTAGATTCTGTTTGTGCCCCTCTGTTCCCCTTTGTCCCTGAGCTGCCTGGAGCAGCAGAGGGGAAACATGCATGCCTGGGTTTTGAAACAGCAGATTCTTCACTTGTTATAGTCATTCTATTCATGAAAAGGAATGATTCAAAAGAGACTTGGAAAAAGCAAGACCTTGGCATCCCTGCCAGCATAGGCAATGACCACGAGAACAGAGGAGCCCCTTCAATCTTCGCGTTGGGAATTATTTACCACTGGAGCTGCTGAATAGAAGGGTCAAGCTGTGTGGTTATTACGTCCTCCTCTCAAAGCCGGCTGGGGAGAGGCGGCCAAGGAGCCACTGCAACCAGGGCTGCCATGCGGGGACACCAGGAGCCCACGTCTTTCCAGAGAGACAGCCTCGCTGACCCAGTTTCAGCACAACATCGCCTGACACAGCACTGCAATCCGCAACTTTAATAACTTGGTGACATACAAAGCAGTTTTGATGTAAAGTGGAGCTGACAGAGCAGCAGAGGGAAGGCTCTGCTTCTCGCTGAGCTGCGTGGGGAATCCACTCAAGGTGACTGCAACCTTCGCAGCCCAGCCAGCAGTCCAAGCCTGCTCTTGCAAACAAGGAAGGCAAGTTTCTTTAGCAGGATGGCAGACATAGGGGTAGCAGGCAGTGAGTGGAACCAACATAGAAGGGCGGTTTGATACAGCCTGTCTCTTCTGCTTTGATACATGTCCCTGCTCTTCATCATCCCTGCTGCCCCTGCCTTCATCCTGGCTTCCATCACCTGGGCTACTGGAACAGTTGCATAATACTCTTCACTTGATCTTAGCCAAAAGGCCAAGAAGCGATAACAGTTGCATACTATTCTTAAAGCTTGTCCCCTCCATCCATCTTGTTCACAACTGACAGAATGATCTTCAAAAAGCATATCAATGGTCATGTCACTTTCCACATCAAACCCCTCCATGGCTCCCCATTCTTGTAGGAAAATTAACGTCAAACATTAATGCCAAACACAGTGCTCTGTGCTCGGTCTGTGAGCTACATTTTTAGCGTCTTCCGCTCAGTCCTGCATATTTCGCATCATTTTTTGCCACCACCACCTCCATCACCTTAAACTCCAGTTTTCTCTTTGTATCTTATTAACCATACACCATAATTCTCATTCCCTAATGTCCTGATATATAAGTGGTCATTCGTGTCCACTTGGATGCTTCCTTTGATGCAGGACTCATTACCTTACGTGACAGCCTTTTCTAATACTGAACAGCTGTAAAGCTTCATCTTTCCTTATGAAACACAAACTCTGTTTCATAACTTTCATTTGTTGCCTCCCGCTCCATGTCTGCTCTCTGGATCCCACAGAATAGTCTCTGTCCCAGGACTCCCTTCTGAGAATGGAACTCAGTGAATCATATCTTTTCAGTTTCTTATCTGTGCTAAAGTTCCAGGGTCCTTTACCCACTTTTCATAGGCTGAGGTTTCTGCCATCCCAACACCCTCCATCTTGCCTTTCTGCACCTTCCTCATATATTCAAGATTCCCCTGAGAATCAACAGGGGGAAATAGTACAGTGTGCATCTAAAGATAACAGTCACAATTAGCAACCATAATAATAACAGTTGAAACTGTTCTTGGCATATGGAAATGGATGTTTTGACCTAGGTTGTGCAATTTTAATTATATATTCTAATATTCATTCATTCACCATACATATTTCTATAGAACAATTTAGGGTACACAAAGTAAAACACAGTCCCTGTCCTCCAGTGCTTCACGGTCTGGACAGCAGGGGTGGGATGAGGGTGGTAACCATGTAAGCAGAGATCACAACTGAATATAATTAGAGCTATGATAGGGACTATGCCAGCATTGAAAAGAGGCCCCTAGCCCAGTATGGGGGTCGCTGAAATGAGGCAAAGGGGTAGAGAAAAGCAATGTACAGAAACTGCTGTTTGCACTGAGGTTGGGAGGATAATAGATGTTAGCTGGATGAAAGGAGTGGGCAAGGACATTACACGTGGTGTGAACTGCAAGAGGAGAGGCACAGAGATAAGACAGCATGAAGTATTCAGTGACCTCAAAGGCTCTTATGATTCCTTACCAGGGCTGTGTATATTAAGAGGTTGATTCCTGAGTTTAGACTATAGTTCAAATGTAGTTCCAGAACAGAGAGATTACTGGGGCTTGAAATTGTCAGGACAATCTCTCTGGAGGTAGAGGGTCCTGAGGTGGGCCTGGAAGGAAAAACACTTTATGGATAGCAGAGAAGAGGGGAGATGGACATCCATATGCAAATATGTCCACGCACATACATCTGCTTCATATGCATTTAAAGCTTCAATTGACTTTCACTTGCTTTCGACTTTGGTTCCCATGGTAACCCTGGCCACTTATTTTTCTTTTAACCTCCTTTTCATTGTTTCAGGATGAGGTGAGCTGCGTGAGGGGTTAATCAGTCAGGGGAAGACAGGAGATTTTGAAGCAATTATTTGGATTTTTTTATTTTTTTTAAGAAAACTGCCAACTCTGCGATTTAATGCAAACTGTCTCTGGTATATCTGCCCTGAAGGATGCTGTGGGGAGAAACAGGAGCCAGAATCCATTTCGTCCCCTCCTCCCTGACTTCTATTATTACTACACACTTACTGCTAATACAGCATCTAAACTTGCAATCCCAGTAACTATGGCAATAAAACGGGTGAGATTCCCTTCCATTATGACTTGAATTGTTAGGACTTTGCAAAGAGCACGTGCGTCTGCACAGGGGAAGGGGAAGATGCACTCTAGGGAAAACAGTTATTTCAACTTCCTGTGGGGAGTTGGAGACCATCGTCTACCAGTCCACATACACATGGAGAATTATCACCATACCTGTGTCACAGGATACAGACACCGTACCTGGGAGTTACAGTGGACATCTAAAGCTTGCAAACCACCCCTTGTGTACAGCCTGTAGAGCCAGGAGGCCAGGGCTGCACTGAACTTAAAAGACATGGCAGAGAAGAGGCAAGGGAGGAGGATCTAATCCAGAGCCCAGCAAACTTTCCCTATAAAGGGCCAAACAGACAATATTTTAGGCTTTGAGAGACATATCATCTTGGTTGCAACTATTCAGCTCAGCCTTTGCAGCTCAAAAACAGCCACAGACAAAATGTAAATGAATGGACAGGGTGTATTCCAATACACCCTGAAATCTGAATTTTGAATATTTTTCATGTGTCATGAAATAGTATTCTTCTTTTGTTTTTCTTTCCAATCTGTTAAAAATATAAAAACCATTCTTAGTTCCTGGGCTCCTCAAAAATAGGTGGTGAGCTGGATTTGTCCCATAGGCCATAGTTTGCAATTCCTCATTTAATCCATGCCACAAACAATGCATTCCACACTAGTGCCTTTCATTATTCTCACCTGTTTTAGTTTATTATTGTTACTATATGTAGTATTAAGTACCACAAATACTATTTGCTATGATTTTTATTGTGTCAAGTAGTATGTTAAGTACTGTAAATATACCATCTTACAAGGCTTAGAGATTGAGTTGCTCAAGGTCATGTAGCTTATAAGAATAGCTGACATTCAAATACAGGGTCTGTCTGATGCTTAGAGACACGGTATAGCTTTCTTTCTGTTGACAGGTCAGCCTTCCAGCCTGGGAGAATTTCTGCATCCAACAGGTTCTGTCACACCCTATTCTCAGAGAGCTGGGCCATGAAGCCTAACAGAAGCACATCGGTGGGAACAGGGCCCAGGACTTTCAAGAGCCACCCCACTGCAATGATCCAATATCCACGAGAGTTCACTGGGAATGGCCTTGTGCACCCCAGCTCCTCTGCCTCCTGATCACCGGATGGTCTTAATCTCCGATTTGCCCTTTTCCTTGATGATGTATTGTGATATTTACCCTTGCCGTTTCCTGGCTTTGGCTGTGCCCCAGGAACAGCCCTTAGAGTTCTGGGCACCCTTCATCCACTTTTCCAGCCTCTGCTTCCTCCCTGCCTTTGCTGGCCTGGCTTGGTACTGATTGCTTAGCCTCATGGCTCACAGACTTCCTTCCTTGACCAGCTATTCTCAACTCACAATGCCATCCCCTCCATGCCCTTCAAGGAGAGGTTCTGGGAATTTGGGACGCTTGGAAGGGAGAGAAGAATGCTCAGCGCTCCTAGCAGAGGATCATTGTCTTCTAATCTCCAAGGAGGCAGGAGATTTTAATTATTCAGGACACTCCCGGAGGGAAAAACTAGAAACAGTGAGCGGAATTTATAAAGGGGCAGATCTCATTCTAGGTCACTCAATACACTTTGTGCCACAAGCAGCTGTGACGTGATGGAGGGACTGGACCAGGGGCATAGGCTTCTGGATTCAGGTCTTTAATTGCTTCAATTGTGACAGGCAGGCCCAACGGTCTTATCCTCCCTTCTGCTGGAACAAAGTGACTCTGTGACTTAGGGAAATGTAAAGTTTGGCAACAGCTGGCCTTGCTTCTTTTGGCAAGTTGTGCGACCTTGGGAAAACCAGGTCCCCTTTTCTGGACCTTATTTTCCCACCTGTGCCATGTGAGTAGTAATCCTCTCCAGCTCCGGAGACCACCAATTCAGCCTTTTCTGCTCTGCTCCCAAGGAACTGGCACATCTGTTTTTTGGATCCATTACTTTGCAAACTTTTAAGGGATTTTCTCCCCTTTCGGTCCCTAGGAAATTGCTGCAGTTCTTTCTTTGGAAAGAACATTAGCCAAGCCCTGTGCTAAGCAAATGCATTCAGCTTCTCCCTATCTGATTTCTCTTTTTCTCATTTGTCAGCAAAGGAGAAATCTCCCAGCTATTAATCAAACTCCTGGCTGTGGATAGCTTTAATTGCAGAAACCATTGCTAGATGAGGGATGCTCAACTTTTCCAAAGAAAGCTGGCTGCCTAGTGCAGGAGAGAAACAATTAATTACCTGCTCCCCTGTCCCCAACAGAGATGCAGATGAACTAACAATATTGCTGCTGGCACCGAATCCTCCCTTCCCAATGTGGAGGAAAGCTAGTGATAACTCAGACAGCATTCGTAAAAGTTGAATGCCGAAACATAAGATTAGCTATAAGGCTCTGGTGGGACCCAGGTTTGTCTCTCTGGCATCTTTACTTTAAGATGCATACTGACAAGCTCGACCTTACTGAGGAGAGTGAGTGGGGATGTTGCCATGCCTGAAAATCATATTCTCTGAGGAAGGATCAGAGAATTCAGAGATGTTGAATTCAGAGAAAAACATTAAGGTGGAGGGAAGGAATGGATGCAATAAAAATAAAAGTCAGGATAAAAGGGAAAAGACTTATTTTGTGTATTCCAATGGACAGACTAGAATTGTGGGTGGAATTACAGAAAAACTTCTTGGGACTTGGAACTGTGTGCCTATGGAAGGGGATTCCCCCAAATGTAGTCAGTCTCTTGTCTCTGGAGATTCTTAAGAACCACTGAGGATGTTGTAAGGCAATCTTTGTTTTGGATGGGAGGTTAATTAAAATCATCTTGGATAGGTAGCTGCCCCTCTTTAGGGTCTTGCTTTACTAATATCTTTGGCTTACTTCAAAGTTTTCAGTTTTAGAGACAACATAGGAATAGGTGGCAGGGGGAGAGCAGTGAGAGCTAATGTTGGAATACTTATTTTTTCTTAAATCTTCAATTGCCACAGGGATATGATAGATATGACACTCTCTTTGGAACTTGGAACTAGGAACTAGTTTTTTTTTTTTTTTTTTTTTTTTTTTTTTTCTGCATCCCCAATACTTAGCAGATGCTCCGCACAGAGACAGTATTTGAGACATGTTTGAAAAGCTTTTGATTGAGTCAAATTTAAACTTGCACTTCTGGTATGAGTTCTGGGAGGCAATATTACACAGTTTTGAAGAGAATAAACCTGAATTACACTGACCTGAGTCTATAGTTTGGTTCCTTATTTCCTAGGTGAGTGAACCCAGGCAGGCGGCAAAAACTCTGAGAGCCTCAGTTTCCTCATCTATAGAATAGAGATACATCCACATACTTCATGGTACTGCCATGAAGACCTAATGGGCTTATAAAGGCAAAATGCTTACAACAGCTTGACAAAAAGTTGCAGACATTTATTCAGCGCTTAAAACATACCGAGCGCTCTTCTATGAATTTTTCACATACTATTTACTTTAAGATTCATAATACCTCTGTTGTTGAATACAATGCTAAGGAACAGAGAGGTTAAATGATGTGCCCAGGGTCACACAGTGAGGAGACAGTAGCACAAGGATTCTGAGCCAACATTCCTGATCCCTATTAGCCTCTGCTTCATAAGCATTGACCATCATTTTTGTGTTATTATCACTCCCACCTTTCTCCCAGTAAAGGCTAGTTTCCAGTTTTCCCTTTCCTTTCTATCTCTGCTACATGCATGTGTACATACTACTCTATTGCACAATGAATTTCCAGAGCACTGAGACTTTGATTTCTTATTACTTCTTCCAGAGGGTCCCGCATGGCCTTTGCACTTGATAGATGCTGTTTACATGTTAGGTACCTTCACTGAGGCTTCAATCTCTTTAGAGTACTGGATTGGAATCCTACTTCAGCCAACTTGTTCCTTTCTCTTCTTTTATTTCATTTGTTTATTTATCTATTTCATTATTTATTTGCAGTCAGAATAACATGTTGGAAAACACAGGGGCTGTGTCTGAATCCAAGCCGCTGACATTACAGGCCTTGTTGACCTAACCTTTCTGAGCTTTGGTCCCTGGTCTGTGACGGAAGCAAAGTAAAACCTAAGTTTGAAGACTGGTCAGTGATAGTGGGAATGTAACCAACAGGACAGCCTTCTTTGCGGGTGGAAAATTTTCACATTTACTTGCTAATCTGCAAAACTACCAATGAGGAAATATGTGGTTTAAGCTAAAAAGCCACTGCAATTCTCATCTGTGACTTCCCCTCTCAGTCCCCCTGGATTGGGTTTGCCTTAATTCCTAGTCAGCCCAAAGCTTCCGTCTTTCACTTAAGTCTCTGTAGCTAGAATGTAGTGAGTCAGGTATGGGGGTGGGTGCGGGCTGCTCTTAATGCCTTCATGGTTTTCTTTTCAGTTGCTTAAACTACTTTTTAAATTACCTGTTTTTCAGGGTTTTTTGGGGTTTTTTTAAAAATTATTTTTTCAAACCTTGCTGTTCTTTCTTCTCTTGTGTCTATCAGGGTTTCTCAACAGCTTCAAATGGAAAACTTTGAAGTGAGCTTTTAAAGAACTGAAAACTCAGCCCGATGCCCCGAAGTCCCGTGGGCATCCTTGCCACTGTAACCACTCTGGGTGGAACTCATTAGTGCAGGCTGTTCTCACCAGCGCCACGCAGGTCGGCCACGCCAGGGCTGCCCGGCTTTGAGCCCTCCCGGCGCCCCGGCAGGGATGCGCAGGCATGCGCGAGGCTGCGGGGACCCGCGAGCTCGCAGGGTCGAGGCGGCCCGCGGGGGTCAAAGCGGCCCGCGGGGTCCCGGCTGGCGCGGAGCCTATTGTGCAGCCGGCGCCAATGAGCAAATTACATCTGAACCGCCTTTCAAGTCGACGGCCGCTTTCAAAATGGGGCTTTGAAAGGCTGCGCTCCCCTGGCTCTGCAGTGGAGAGAACGGAACTCGGCTTTGCAGGGAGGCCGGGCCGGCTCACACGTGCCCGCCTCTGCGGCGCTCGCCTGCGTTTATAGCGAGAATAAAAGGAAGACTCTGGTGGGTGTTCGTGTGCACGGTTTCCATCCCTTTATTTACAGAGGAAACGTTCCGACTCCTGGAGTTCTCACTGGCCATTGCGGGATGAATGGGCTGTGTCTGAAGTGAGAGCACTCAAAGTTCTCCTTTAGGATACATGATTTTTTTTCCTCTCTGTCTCTCTCTCAAAACTCAGTGATGTCGTTTTACTTAGGGTACTGGGGATCGGGAAGGGGGAAAAACACGCAGATACATGTAGAGATAGGATGGTTCAGAAAGGGAGGGTCGCTGCCACGCAAACCCCTTTTCCTTGCTTTTGCCTCAGGCCTCGTGGCCCCTAGTTGAATGAGCAGTCTTTCCACACTATAGCGGAGGCGGTAGGGAATTCAGTGGTGAGAATGCCGGCTCTGCAACCCTCGAGATGGGTCTGAATTTTCTGCAGTCGCTTAACTTTGAGAAGATGCCTGACACACAGCAGCCATCCAGCCTTTTCCCTCAGCACCAGAGAGTGGTCCTTTGCCCTTGCACCTTGTGTTTCTGCTCACTCTTGTTTATGCAGGTTCTTTCCAGCACAAAGGTTGAGATTTTAACACTGCACAAGGTCTCCAGTGCTTTCCTTTGCACCAGCACTTACTGTGGCACCCTTCCTTAGCATAACTGCCTTAATATTCTTATGGGTACCTTTATAAACCCAATTTGTTCCAAGTCATCCCTGTCCATATGGGACCCAATTCTTGGTTTTAGGAGCACAGCTCCACCCCTAGGACAACCAAAGCCATTTAGGAGATCATACGGGGTTAAAAAGGAAATGTAAGTACTCTGCTCCAGGACACTCCTTGGTTTGGAAGAACAATTTCTTACTCAGGGTTTCATAGGAAGTTTATCAGTGAATCAGTATAAGCCTGGAAGAGCATACTGAAATAAACTTTCTCAGAAAAGGAATAAAGATTCAAGGAAACAGTCCTCAAGGGCAGGCTCATTATCCCCTTCTTACAAGGAAGTGGGATTTAAGGATCTCTATGAATTCCCAAGGCAACACAGAAAGCGGTGAAGCCGGAACACAACAAATGTAGGCCTTCTGACTCTTTCTTTCCGCACATGGTGAACTGTCATCCTCCTCACTCCCATCCCTCTTCCTCTCTCTTCCTGGCTGGAACTCTATCTCCTAATTCCTTACCTCAAACTTTTTGTGCCCTGAACCCTTATCAGGCTATGACAGGCGGTCCTGGGCAGACAGCCCACTCAGTATCCTGTGAATAGTAGTTTCCGTTCTCACCCACAAGCTATGCTGTGTACCAAAGTCGTCTTCCCTTTCGCAGGAAGAAACTGTTCATTATAGATGCTCCTGGGCTCTGTGTTCCAAAAAGACCCAGCACACGTCTTTGTGTCTCACCCAGCCCAGCACAGAAAGGCTACACTGTGTTTGAAAGCCTTACAAGCAGAACATTAATTGATGCATAAAAGCCTGTGTCTTTGATCTTCCCGGGACCTGTGGTTCTCCCATGATCTGAGTCCTGTTCCTGACGACGCAGGTTGGAGTGAAGCCTGCAATGAGACTTGTGCCAAAGGCGCCAAGCAGGATGTCATAGCCGCTCCCCTCTCCCTTCTTTCCACCACCACTGAAAGTTCTGCCTGTGTATATTGAGCTGTCACTTACACTTGAAGCAGCCCCAGCCCTGGTCTCTGTGGTCATCTCCCTGTTTGGTAATACAGGCCTGTGTTCTCAGCTTTCAAAGATTTCTGTGAGAATTTCTATTCTTCCCTTCCAGAACTGCTCCCTCCCACCCTCTGTATAATTATCCCCTATGGGTCCCAAATCTCAGCCTCAGCTATATGACTCACTGACTTAACAGCTGGATTTCAGTGTTTTGCAGGAAGCCTCATTCATTCATTCACTCATCTATTCATTCATTTAATTTCTCCTTCACTCACTTATCTGTGCATTTCTTCCAGCATTCACTCACTTTCTTGTCCCATTTTCAGTCTTTGACGGAGCCAAAGGAGACTTCATGTGTAATATGTTGACCAGAATCACTGTAGAAATATAAGGACTCCTGCATGCACGTTCCTGTTTGAATTAGTGAAAATATCTGGAGGGGGCTGATGCAATCACCTAAAATCTGTGTAACACTGCATTTCCCAGAGAGGTGTTCATCCAGGGTCGTTTCAAGGTCTAAGGCTGTCTTTAAGGAGCAGGTCAGCTTAGTGTAATATACAAAGTAAGTTTTTGGAGAGAAAGAAAAACCTGAGTTCAAATGTCAGCAGTGCTACTTAGCAGTGATCTGACCCTGGGCAAGATACTTAACTGCTCTGAGCCTCACTGTTCTCCTTTATAAGAAAGAGGTGCTGATATCTATCTTGCAGAAGCATCATGGGAAAAGAGAAAATCCTTCTATGTACTTAGAACAGGTCCTGGCACACCACTGTTATGCTTGGTATTATTATTACAGCTCATTTGTGAAGGTGGTTTGGACCCAGCTGGATACCATTGCTGATGAGTCCCTGTGTCCTCTAGGGAATCACAGATACTCTGTTGCTCTCATAAGAGAAAACGTGAAAAATGGGCCTTCCTTGAGGAAACCTTCAGCATGAAACGAAACTGCTGGTACTTTAGATTTCCCTTCCATCACTTCCAGTGGGGGAGCTGGAAGCCCATGTGTGTGGGACAGCAGTGGTGACATCTGGAAGAGTGAGCAGAACAGGTGAAGAGTATGCATGGTGGCAGCGACACATGATCAGCTCAGTAACATCTGAGCTTCCCTGCCTTCATCTTGGGATGCGTGCCCTGTTTAAAACATGCGCTCATTCATCTATCTTCTTGTAATATATTAATGTTTGATATGCTAAGCTCTGGACAAATTTCTGGAGAGGCTTTCCCTTACTGCCACTGCGTTCCTAACATAGTCTTCAATGGTATTGTTATTACTATTTTTTCCCTTTGCAGCATCTTTGCACTATTCAGAACACATCTAGTTGAAGTGGGGGGTCAGGTTCATGGAGTCTGCCTACTCAGTCTCCTCAGTCCTGTGTTTTATCCTATGTAGCCTTGCAAGGGATTCTGGAGAACCTCCTTTAGTTTAGGAACTAAAGTATTGAGATGACATAAGGCTGTTGAAAATGTGAAACCCTGTTTCACTAAAAGGGTGAAATAGTAACCATTTGTACCAACATACTTAAGAGCCAGGATTGGCAGGTTTATGAACCACACTGCCAGGTCAGTTTTGATGGAAGGAGTGGGATAGAGTTCAGGGGTGTGGGATGGTGGTGTAGGGAAGCACGGGGGAGGATGCTTTCACACCTCTTATATCACAGTACTGTCAGACCAACCTGTGATGTTGGGAAAGTCACATCACTACCAGCAATGTACCCATTCTGTGGACCAGAGCCTGAAGTTCAGAGAAGTCACCCAGCTGAGAAGTGGCCGTGCTGAGATTTGAAGTCAGGTCTACTTACTTGCTTTCCCATGGGTACTGCTGTGCTTCCCCAGCCTCTTCCCTCCACCTCCACGAGCACTGCATCAGCTGTCCCTCTCAAGCAAGCATGGGGAGGATGCATGATCCCAAGAATGTTCTCCCTGCCCATCGAAATGGCCACTTCTCCTTCACTTCCTGCTCGCTATCCCCTTATCTTCATCTGTGGCCGGCAGATTAGTGTGTGTTTCGGGAAGATAAATGTCCCCTCAATTCTTATGACAGAGATGCCTCATCCTGGGAGAAAAGCCTACACTAGCCCTTCTAGATCCAACCAGACAGGAGGACCGGAGGCTGTGCCCTTCCTCTTCCCTCAGCTTTCAAGAAGGAGGCTAAAATAAGCAGAGCCAACAGTGGCTGAGGGAAGAGCTTCCAGAGCCAGGGAGGAGACCCTTCTTAGCCATCTACAACTCAAAGACAGGAGAGTGGGGGAGGGAAGGGAGTCTATCATATGAGGCCACTTTCCTTCTCTCTCCTTTGAAACTTGCCTTTCAAGTGAGAAAAGAGGCTGTACCAGGATGAAAGGACAATTATGGCTTCCCTGTAGTCAACAAGAAGGTCAGCCAGCCCCTCCAATTTATGTGAGCATGCACTGTGCAATATGAGGCTTCTCATTTGAGCTTGGAAGTACATGGAAACCCCCAAATAAAAGGAGCCACTGATGAAGAAATCACTCCTTGTTATTTGAGCAGCACTTTGTAGAGAAAAAAAAAAACAAAAAACAAAACAGCTTTCTTGTGCATAATCTCATTTGATCCTTACAATAATCCTATCAGGGAAGATAGAGATAAGCACCCCATTTCACAGAGGGGCAAACTGAGGTTCAATATGGTTATGGGACTTGCCTAAAATCACACAATTATGAAATGGCAGAGCCCAAATTTAAGCCCAGACCTTCTGACTGAAATGTGGGAATATTACTATACCCATCAATGCTTAATTTTATGAGAGTATTTATCTCCATAGTGATGCCATCTAAGTTTGCCAAGGATGGAGTTATGAGGTCAAGCTGCTTACAAGTTATTTCAATGAAATTGTAATAGGACATTTCTTGTAGCATTTTAGAAGGAATAAAAAAGTTCCTTGTCAAATCAACAACGTTACCTCCAACACTTTGTCTCAGTTTAAGAAAGAAAAATACAGAAAAATGGTAAATGCATTTTGCAAAAGACCATGGTCACATTTAGAGTAAAACTTAATATATGGGGAGAAACTATGAGACAGTCAGATTTTCTAGGGCATTTGTTTCTTATATAACAGTCTCCTAATTGAGAGGATTTCAGTAGATTGATGAGTGGGTTGGGACAAAGCAAGGATACATGAGAAGAGCAAAAGGGTTAAAGATGATGAGGAATGGTACGCACCAAGCTCAAACGCCATTTTCCTCACCACTTGTTAGGTGTACATTTTGTTAATGTGGTGCTGCTTGAGTTCTGTAGGAATGCAAGGCCCAGCTTCCCTGCTGTTCAGTCCCACATACATGCATCAGTACCAGATTAGTCTTAAAGTGTGGCCCTGGACACATCACTGATGGCCCTGCTTGGACACTTTCATTGCCACCCCTCTCCCCTCCATCGCCTGCTGCATGAAGTCAAAGCCTCTTAGCCAAGTATTTAAGGCATTTAATATCGCGGCCCTAATTAACCTTTCTTAACTTTACCTACTAGAACTGCCATTCTTCTTCAGGAGAAACTACTTATTTCCCCTGTCCTTCCCTGCTTTTGCCACTTTGTTCACCCAGTCCTCCCTATGCCCAGATCACCAAATCCTAGTGTACTACTGCTTTGCCTCCTCTCTCCACACACCTGGGGCTCCTGGAAGCTCACCTGCAGCCTCAGTCCCAATGTATTTGATACATCACAAAGTAAGGAAATGCAAAACAGAGATTAGGGCATTCCGCATCCAACTAGGTCATATGCTTGCCTTATGACCTAGCTTTTGGGCTCCTGCATTTTGCTAAGAGGGAGATTTACACCTTAGGTCCCAGATATCATCCCTGGGTCCCTGTCTGAATTACCTGCACAGCTTGACATAACCAGAGGACTGATTTTTGCTTGGTATCTCATAGTCCTGCCTTCTCTTTTCATGGGACCAGATTTCTTTTTTCGAACACTGGACTGCTGACTGGTTGGTAATAATTGCCTTATGAGGTCTCCTAAAACTGACTTCTCTTTGAATACCCTCATAGCTAAGCAGAGCACTATGTCTCCGTACACTGCCTCTCTCTAAGGTTGATCATTTGTGCTTTCCTACCACCTGCTGGCTGCTGACTAACTCCCTGGATTCAGTGTTCCAACCTGCTGGATCAGATTTTTGCCTGATGTTATCATTAGCCCAAATGTCATCTCTGCCAAGAAGCCTTCTCCCATCCTTCAGTTTCAGCTGATTCTCCCTCCAAGGTATTTGCTTGGCAGGACTACCATCTTGAAATACAATTATATGCAGTGGTGAGCTGATCAACGCTTGTGAAGGAGATAAAGAGTCCTAATATATAATGTTTGTCAATTTCCATGATAGAAATATTCCCACTATGGCTGATTTCAAGCTACTACCCTAGTTGGAGTAGATGTGTACAATGGATTCTTGCCCACCGGTATGAATGAGCTTGCCCCAGCACACTCTGATTATATGGGTCTTAGTCTCATCTCTTGTTCTCTCTGCTACTCTGTTACAGGCACTGGACTTCTCTGACTCTTGAATATAACATGCTCTTCCACACCTCTGGGCATTTGCAAATACTATCTCTCTACCTGTCACATTCCCCTTGTCCAATGCCCCAAGCCCTTACCTTGTATCTGCCTAAATAATATTCATTGTTACAGCCCTGCTTAAGTATCATTTCTGCCTCTAGTTAAATAGCACTTCCACCAGGAAATCGTCCATGCTCCTCCCAGAATGAATTAGATAATCCTGTTGTCTCAACACCTCTTTGAAGAGTTGAACATTTATTATATTTGTTTTAGGGCTATCTATCAACTAGACCTAAGGGTCTAAGAGGCAGGTACTGTGCTTGTTTAGTTCCTCAGTGTGCCCCTAGCCCCTACCTCTGGGACTGACACATAGTAAGCTCTCAATGTGTGCCTGTTGACTAAACAATCATCTTTTTCTGGATGCTAAACTTTTATTAATTTATTTCCTCTAAAGAACTGGCATGCTTTTCCTTTATAAGTGTTAGATATCAAGCAAACTACTGTGTTTTCCGTTGTGCTTCAGCAGACAGGATGCTCAAGCTGAATTTATTGCTTCAATTTAATAACCTTTATCTGCTAGATACCACATATTTAGTTCCAGTATTTTTTACATCGGTTTGGTCCTTCTGTTTTGCTTGTATTTGTGTTTTTCAATTTCATTGTAGTGATTTTTGAAAGCTGTCTCGAATTGGCTGGGTTACAAACTAGGATATAGACCAACATATAATTCCTCACTATAGTCCCTTTGTTCTATCATTAAGCAAACACCTTCACTCTGCCCTAAAGTGAGACCTCACACCAAGCCTTGCAATGGAAGGGAGAAGAGTGAAAGGGTTGGGACTTGGGCTTCAGAATCATAAGGACTCATGTTAGAATGCCAGTTTGTCACCAGTTTGCAATGTGACACCAGGCAACTAAGTTGGCCTCTCTGATTTAATGTTTCTTTATCTGTTTCTGGAGGTGATAATGTATTCCTCAGAGGGTAGTTATGGAGATTAAGTTAAATAATGTGCCAAAAGTGCTTAGTGCAGTTCCTAGCACTTGGTGAGTGTTCCGTAAATGACAGATATAATTACAATAACGCTACTGAAGAAGACATGAGTCATTGAAGAATAGCAGGGGTTTGGCAAAAGCCAGCTTATTTGCTGCAACCCCTTCTATCTTCTCTCATCCTTCCAGTGCAGACCCTCTGCCCAACCTGTCTCCAAACACAAAAAATACCAACGTTCAGTCTCTGATTTGCTAAGAGTGCATCGCTAGTTCCCCCAGGGATAGTGCCTGGTTGAAATCCCCCTAGTTCCATTTGCTGGGAGAGAAACTTTAATTCTGCACACACGGAAGAAAAGGCAATTTGGCACACTTCATCAATTTACTGCCACCTCAACTACTCAATTTGTGCACCGAAGGAGAGGTAAAGACATGGAGAGCAAGCTATAGCATGTTTAAGATTGTATGGGGCCCAAATGTATACTTATCCCTTGCCAATTTCAGCAGCAACCACTGCCCCTCTATTTGTCCCATCGCTGCCTAGCATGTGTGGTTCTCACTTATTTACCTGGAGCACTGTGTCAGCCTCTTGGGGTCCTAGGAGATGACACAAAGTGGACCCATTTTGTGGCTTCCCAACCGACTATTTTGGGTGAATTCTACAAAGTGGCTGTAGTGACCTCAGATCTTCTCATCTGTTTGGTGTGTGTTTATTCTCAGCATTATTTATCAAGCACATACTAAGGACGTGCTCTGTATGGGATGTGTCACAGGCAACATCTCACTCATTAGTAACGTGTATCTTCTATTCCAAATGCATTGATTCTCGTACAATCCCTTAAAATGCCTTGGGTCCCCATGCAAACTTGCCTTTGCTTGTAAACTTCCCCTAGGCTGAAATGCCTTCCAGCCTTCTCCAAGACCAAAACCAAGGCTTATCATTTTAGTTCAGGTTGAGCTGACAATTAGAAACTACCATTTGTTTATTCTTCCAGTCATTCTTTTTTTTTTTTTTTGTGGTACGCGGGCCTCTCACTGTTGTGACCTCTCCTGCTGCGGAGCACAGGCTCCGGACGTGCAGGCTCAGCGGCCATGGCTCACGGGCCCAGCCACTCCGCGGCATGTGGGATCTTCCCGGACCGGGGCACGAACCCGTGTCCCCTGCATTGGCAGGCGGACTCTCAACCACTGCGCCACCAGGGAAGCCCTCATTCTTTCTTTTAGTGGATGTTTATTAAACATTTACTATGTGCCAGGCACAGCATTCGATGCTGGATGTACACAAGTCCACTAAACAATGTAGTCCCTGGCCTCGGGAGCTTATGTTCTACTAGGTGAGGTAGACATTAATTCATAAAATTAAAATAAAATATTAAAATATTTTCTATTTATGGAGCATACGCTATGCATTTGACCCTATTACAAATTTCTTGTGTTACATAATCCTCAAAAGAATTTGAAAATTAAATATGATCATTCTCTTTTTACACAAACAAATTGAATTTTATAGAAGTTCTGTAATTTTCCCAATGTTTATCAGGTGTAATAGCAAAACTGGAATTAGAGACCAGGTCTATATGCTTTTTTTGTTTGTTTTGTTTTTTAATAAATCTATTTATTTATTTTTGCCTGTGTTGGATCTTCATTGCTGCGTGAGGGTTTTCTCTGGTTGCGTCGAATGGGGGCTACTCTTTGTTACGGTGCATGGATTTCTCATTGCTGTGGCCTCTCTTGTTGAGGAGCACGGGCTCTAGGCACACGGGCTTCAGTAGTTGCGGCACGCGGGCTCAATAGTTGTGGCGCATGTGCTTAGTTGCTCCATGGCATGTGGGATCTTCCCGGACCAGGGCTCAAACCCGTGTCCCCTGCATTGGCCTGTGGAATCATAACCACTGCGCCACCAGGGAAGTCCCCTTTATTGCATTTTAAATGGTTTGCATTTTAGCATATTCCCATATATATGTATTATGTGTGTGTGTGTGTGTGTGTGTGTGTGTCTGTGTATAGAGAGAGATTTTAGATCAGATTACAGTTACCACCTATTATGCTCCAGACACTTACTGTAGTGTGCTGACTTGTCAATCAAAGGATTTGTTTCCCCAGTGACCAGTGACTCTTAGAGGGCAAAAATGAAGTCTTGGTCACCTGTGTTTCCCTAGAGCCTAACATGGGATCTGGCAATTGGTAAGTGTTAAATAAATGTTTATAAAATTCCTTTCTTTTAAAAAAAAATATAAATCTGCTTTTATTTCTTTTGTCTTAGGAGACAGATCCAAAAAAAATATTGCTACAATGTATGTCAGAGAGTGTTCTAGGACATATGTTATATTTTAGGAGTTTTAGGGTTTTATGGTTTCAGGTCTTACATTTAGGGTTTTTTTTTAAAATAAATTTATTTATTTAATTTATTTTTGGCTGTGTGAGGTCTTCATTGCTGTGTGCAGGCTTTCTCTAGTTGTGGTGAACAGGGACTACTCTTTGTTGTGGTGCACAGGCTTCTCATTGTGGTGGCTTCTTTTGCTGTGGAGCATGGGCTCTAGGCATGCAGGCTTCAATAGTTGCGGCACGCAGGCTCAGTAGTTGTGGCGCACAAGCTTAGTTGCTCTGCGGCATGTGGGATCTTCCTGGATAAGGGCTCGAACCCGTGTCCCCTGCATTGTCAGGTGGATTCTTAACCACTGTGCCACCAGGGAAGTCTTTAATCCATTTAAAGTCTTTAATCCATTTTGAGTTTACTTTTGTGGGCAGTGTGAGGAAATGTTCTAATCTCATTGGTTTACATGTAGTTTTCCAGTTTTCCCAGCACCGCTTATTGAAGAGACTGTCTCTTCTCCATTATATATTCTTGCCTCCTTTGTCATAGATTAATTGACCATAGGTGCATGGGTTTATTTCTGGGCTCTCTATTCTGTTCCATTGATCTATGTGTCAAATTTTGTGCCAGTACCATACTGTTTTGATTACTGTAACTTGTAGTATACTCTGAAGTCCTGGATGGTGACACCTTCAGTTTTGTTCTTTTTTCTCAAGATTACTTTGGCAATTGGAGTCTTCTGTGTTTCCATATGAATCTTAGGATTATTTGTTCTAGTTCTGTGAAAAATGCCATGGGTATTTTGATAGGCCAAAAAATAAAAATAAATAAAAGCAAAATTAAACAAATGGGGCCTAATTAAACTTAAAAGATTTTGCAAAGCAAAGGTAAGCATCGACAAAAGTGAAAAGACAACCTACAGAATGGGAGAAAATATTTGCAAATTGATAGGACCAGCAAGGGGTGAGTATCCAAAATATATAAACAGATATATAAACAGCTCATACAACTCAATATCAAAAAAACAAACAACCTAATGAAAAAATGGGCAGAAGGCCTTAATAGACATTTTTCCAAAGAAGACATACAGATGACGAACAGACACATGAAAAGGTGCTCAACATTGCTAATTATCAGAAAAGTGCAAATCAAAACCACAATGAGATGTCACCTCACACCTATCAGAATGGCTATCACCAAAAAGTCAGCAAATCACAGATGTTGGCACAGATGTGGAGAAAAGAGAACTCTCCTACACTCTTGGTAGCAAAGTAAATTGGTGCAGCCATCATGAAAAATAGTATGGAAGTTCCTCAAAAAACTAAAAATAAAACTACCATACGATCCAGCAAATCCACTCCTGGCTATATATCCAGAAAAAAACACAAATACTAATTTGAAAAGATACATGCACCCCAATGTTTACAGCAGCACTGTTTACAATAGCCAAGATATGGAAGCAACCTAAATGTCCATCAACAGAAGAACAGATAGAAGATGTGGGTGTGTGTGTGTGTGTGTGTGTGTGTGTATTTATATATTTATATATATACAACGGAACTTTACCTAGCCTTAAAAAGGAATGAAATTCTGCCATTTTCAGCAAGGTGAATGGACCTAGAGAATATCATGCTTAGTGAAATAGGTCAGAGAGAGAAAGACAAATACTGTATGATATCACTTATATGTGGAATCTAAGAAATAAAACAAATGTATATAGCAAAACAGAAACAGACTCACAGATATAGAAAACAAACTAGTGGTTACCAGTGGGGAGAGGGAAGGGGCAAGATAGGGGTACAGAATTAAGAGATATGAACTACTATGTATAAAATAGATAAGCAACAAGGATATATTGTATTGCACAGGGTTTTATAGCAATTATCCTGTAATAACTTTTAATCGAGTATAATCTGTAAAAACACTGAATCATTATGCTGTACACCTGAAAATAATATAGTACCGTAAATCAACTGTACTTCAATTTTAAAAATTTAAAAATAAAATCATGAAAAAAATATATAAATCTGCAGAATGAAATACTGGACTAGAGAAAAATCTTCTGAAGTGGGTCTCTAGAGCTTGGGAATCTGTATATTAAAGATGCACCCCAAGGGGCTTCTCATCCTTAGGCAGAAGTTTGTATCTCTGACCATCTTGCTCCTTAGTGTAGGATGTCAGGGGCTGTGGTCTGGGAGGTCAGAGTCAGCACTGGGGACCAGGGGAAGTTATGGTCAGTTTGGATCCTGGGTAGAGACTATTTTCTCTGTGTCTTCTGAACTTGGAATGGGTTAGGGCTTCCAGGTGTTTGTAGCCAAAGATCAAGGCAAAGCTCAGGGGTGTATCTTGTTCCCGAAGAAGGCAAGCAGCAGGTGTGAAAGGTGAAGACTTCAGGGAAGGTCTTACACACCAAGTCTTCCCTTCAGGCACAATGCAGGAGTTAGCGCTGTGGGGAGCAACTTCCTTCTAGGAGCCAGGCTGTCAGCTTCCAGGCCTTTATTTCTTGTGACATCTGCTCTAGCAGCCAGGAGCTGGGTCACAAGCTTCCTTCCTCTCTTGCTTCTATGCAGCGAGGTCCGGAGGCAATGAGGAGGAACGAGGGTGGGGGACTGTTGTTTATGTAGAGTTTAAGTGCTGTCTTCAGGGCTTGGGAAAATGTAATTCTGTCTGAGCAGTTTGCTGGCAGTTTTGCAACTCATCCCCCTGAATTAGGGACCGAATGAAGTCATTAGGCCCTAATCAGAAGCAGCTAATCAGGAGCCAGTGGGAGATATACCAATTAACCGAGGCTGGAGCCCAACGAGCTGAAGCACCCAAGGCTGGATGAATAAAAGTAATGCAATTAAGTATCAGTGCCATGCAATGCTGCACAACTTCAAGAATGGGTTATGGGCCGCTCAGCCTTTCCTGCCATAGGAGGAATAGAGAATCCATGCCAAGACATGGATGAGTTGGGAAGACACTCTGGAGCTTGCCTTGAGCTTTTCAGAGGTTGAGGTGTGTGTAAACAAAAAGTGGGAGAATATAAAAAAGAAGATGGAGGTGGATTTTTATGGATGTGATAACATGGTAATAATATGGGAAAAACAATAAATATAGCAATATGCTTTGATAGTTGTATGTGATAATTCCTCATCCATAGCATTTAAATAACTTATACCCAGGTTCTTTGCTGATGTATCATTCTCTCCATCTAAATTGTGAAGACTGAGGTTGTTTCAGATGTGTCTCTTGTCCCACACCCAGAATAGAACCTGGCACATGGTAGCTGCAAAATAAACAACTATAGACTCATTTAGTTAATTCAGGGCAGAGCAAGGGTTTGAACTGAGGTTTTTCAATTCCAAATTTTCCATGCCTTTTCCTGTACCACTCAGGCAGAAGGATTCAGTGTCTTTATTTAATCAAAGTAAGAGTTGTTACCTGCTAGTATGCAGTAGTTCACCCCCATTTAAAGTGGGAGAAGTGTTGGTGTACGTTTAGAATTTGAGGGTGTCTATGCATTCTGGTAAGTGTGTGTGTACATTTTAGAATGGTTGAATATCTTCATGTGTGTTTGTGGAGAGAAGGGAGATTCACTGTGTTGGTATGTGTTTGTATGTATGTTTTATTGGGGTGTGTACCATGAATGCTGGAAAGTTAAGGCAACTGTAAAATTTATCATCCGTATGGAACATATTTGAGAATGAAATGTGTGTGTGTGTTTGATAATTACACCTGGAAAACAGGAGAGACCCACGACTGACACAGGCAATCCAGGATATTTTGACACCTGTGTGTGTGTGTGTGTGTGTATGTGTGTGTGTGCTGTATGAAAGTTATGTCTCTGAATGGACATTTGTGTGTATTTAATTTGGTGTGTGCTATTGGTGTCAAGAATTCATAAGAATAACAGAACAGTAGAAGTTGTTAAATTATTCAGGTCTTTCTCAGGTGGTAGATGTATAACAGAAGCATTAATAAAATTGATAGGTAAGAGCAGGTCAGCCACAAAGAGATGAGGTTTTTTTGTTTTTTTTTTTAACCAGATCAATGAACTCAGAAAAGAGGCCATACATATCTTGTGGTGACAAAAAACCCACATGGTTAAAAAAAAATGAGCACAGTCAGTGAGGAGAAGAAATGTGAACTACATTGTGCTAGAAAGTGTCTTTCATGTACAACATCCGCTTTGCTGTGTCCTCTTTATGCCTCCTGCCTTGTTCCCCATGAGTAACTCCAGCTTATGATGGCCAAGATAGCTGAGACCTTTTATCCTCTTACCTCAACAGTTTGGAAAAATAGCTCAGCATGACCTCCGTCATGTAAGAGACAGAAAAAGGCTGCTGGAGAGAGTTGGCTGCTTCATTTCAGGTGATTCAGGAAAGAAATCCCAGGGATGCTCTTGGCATTCTTACTCCTTTTCAGAGTGCTGCCCCTGAGTCCCTGGTTTACACATGCACCCCCTGGGGCTGGGAAATTCACTTGCTTAGTTCTCACTGGCTTTGCTGGGTGTAGCAGAGAGGTTGGAATAGTGTTCTTCCTCTTACTCTACCACATTGATGCAGTACTTTCTCAGCATCTCCATGCCCCTAATCATCCCTTTTTCATGCACTCTCTACATGTTCATAGCAGTGGAGTATCTGTGATTGCTTCTAAATGTTATGATACTACCAGTAGTACTAGCTATATTGTAGGCCATTGAAAGGTGGCATTTAATTGTCTCCCTTTGAATCTGGACTGGCTGTGGTGACTTATTTGAATAGGAGAATATGTCAGAAGTGACTTTCTGCAACTTCTCATAAGGGCCTTGTGTCTTCTGCTCAGATCCCTTTCCTTTCTGGGAAACAAGTTGCAACTCTGAGAAGTCCACACCCCTGGAGAGACCACACTGGTCTATCTGGCCTTTGTAGGCACTCTGGTCAACACCCTGAGCTAAGCATCTGGCTGACAACTAGCATCTTTTTTCCTACACAAATGCCATCCCAGCTCAGGTGCCAGACAAGTGAGAGAAGAGGCCACCCTATACGTGGACATATTATGCCAGTCAGTGTCACACAGACAATCCGCCCAGGTGAGCTCTTTCTAAAAAACTGATGCTCAAAGTAAAATGGTTGACAGTACTAAGTTTTGGAGTAGTTTCTTGCACAACAATGGACAGCTGGAATAGCAGTGCTAGAAATAGCTACGATATGTTGAGCCATTGCTATTTGTCAGAGACTGTTCTTAGGAATTTATATACACTATTTCATTGTATCTTTACAATAATCTAAGGACTTTGGAGCTTTTATTATCCCCATTATACTTATGAGGAAGTTGAAGTGAGGAAACTGGCTTAGATCACACAGCTACTAATTAGCAGAGATGTACCAGACTGGAACTTTTTCTTAACCACCTCCCTCCTTTATAGCCCTGTGACTATATTAAGGTAAACGTGTAGGGACACATTTTTTGTTTTGCTTGGAATAAACTTCTCAATCACTCCACTTCAACTGACAAGTTCCTTCTAATCCTTATGGTGTAGCTTTATAACCATATCTGTTTCATACCCAAATCCATGTAGATTTCTGACAGCAGGTACACAGGCACTACTGGTACCAGTGGAATGAAAACAAACAAGTTACTAAACCTCCCTGCAACTCATTTTTCTCCTCTGTAAAATTGGTTAAAATGACTTCCTTACAGGTATGTTGTGAAGATTAAATGGGGCGAGAGATGCTGAAATGTGTCCTATACGGAGCACCAGGATGCACACACTAACTGTTATTAAAGCTGAACTACAGACCGAAAGGATGCACACTATAGTCAGTCACATTTCACTGTGTGTGTGTGTGTCTCTGGGTATACAGAGTTGCCTAAGGCACTACTTGTGTCCTCAAGGAATTCACAGTTCAGTGGAATGGAAGACAAGCAAAAGAACAAACATGTTAATGAGATTCATGGCAGGATAAAGGGAGGCACAGAGTGTTTGAACCTCAGAAAAAGGTCCTTAATTCCTTTGGGATGACATGTCCTGAAGGATTTCTTGGACGTGAAATGAGCCCTGCAGCATGAGAAGGAAAACCAGATATTCCAGATAAGAATGAGCTTGAGCAAAGATGGGAAGGAATCCAAGAGTAGGATGCATGGGAAGATCTCTAAGTAACCTGGCTACTTAGAGATCTTCCCATAACAGGATTCAGGTGAAGGTGGCCTGGGGTAGAGGGGCATGGGAGGGAGTTAGAGAGAACCTTGAATTCCAAGCTGAAGACTTTATGCTAAGGTCAGTGAGAAGCTGTCAAAGGGTTGAGAACAGTGAATCAGGTGAACTGACCTACATTTTTAAACAATTATTTGGGGGACTGTTTGGAAGGGGCAGGACAGGAGGCAGAAGACTGACCTAGAGGATTTTGTAATATTCTAAAAAAAGGTGATGATAGTGTGATCTACGGGCATGGCAGGGGGCATCAGAGAGATGCCAAAGCCAAAGGCAAGAAGGAATTTTGGTGGCTGACTGGCCAAGAAAAAAAAAAAGATGGGGAAGGCCTCTGAGTTTGTACCCTGAATTCTGACTTGGGTGATGTAGTTCATGGGGGGACCCCACAATCAAATAAAACTAAGAGAATGAAGAAGGAAGTTCAGTCTCTTCCCACCCCCCTGGGGAGGGGCTATACGGTGGGGAGAACAAGGTGTCCCATGGCGTCCACTGTGGGAGTCACAGGCCCATAGAAGCATCAGTCCAAGTATTACAGTAGATCCACGTCTGTGATTAAAACTGAACTCTAATTGTGCCAGACCCACTCTGGCATAATAAGTGTGGTTTTTAACATAATGAACTGCTGGAGTGAAGCTGTCAGAAAAGAAGGGGGTGGAGGAGGTAATCTGTGAGACTTCAAATAAGAGAAGATTGAAGGCATTTTATGTGGCTGGAAATGAGTCATTTGTCAGCAATGCCAACGCGCTGTCAGCTCCACAGGGAGAGATGACTGGGCACCCTGGGGGGAAGGCTGGTGAAGGTGTCAACCTCCAGTCACCAGGGGCTATGTGTGGGGTAAGAGGTGTCAGTCACATCACATCCCTGTCCTGACCTGGGTCAGAAGGAAACCAAGGTCATGTCAGAGCATTTAGCGTCGTAACCAAGGAACCTTGTAACCTGCCTCTGTCAGGAGGGAACTGATGTTCTCAGCATTATCAAAGACAGTTCAGAGCTTTACTTTCCCAGGAGATTTGCACTTTAAAAGAACAGTGAGAGGGCAACACTTTTAGGAAAAAGAAAGTGAGAGGTAAGAGCAAATTGGTGGCACAGAGAAGGGACTTCTCAGCGAGGTCAGTGAAAGTACCGCGGAGGTGGACACCCTTCTCTCTATTCAATTGTCAAGGTTTGGGGCTGGGAGGAAGAGGGGGGCCTCTGAGTCCAAACAGCTTGGAAGCCATTCCAGTGAGTGACATCTTCTCTAGATGCAGGAATCCTGCTTTTTAAGCCATTGCATTACCTGTTAGCTCCCTCCACACATAAGCCATTTATCTATCACTTGCGCATCTGAGAAGCAGGCTCTTCCAAGGTGGTCCTCCTGCTTCCATTGCTCTGATCTAATCCATTTTCCTCCCTGCAACCATTGTGATCACTTTAACGTAAATTGAATCTTATTCCTGCTCACAGTGTCCTCCCAAGCTGCCCACTCTGGTCTCTACCAACCTGTTTGATTTCAGTCTCAATCCAAACACCTCCTCCCTTGTTTTCTGCACTTGTCCTTTTCAGTTCCTTGAACACCCTGAGGTTTTGCCTCTTTCCAGATCTTTGCACAGACTCATCTCTCTTCTGGTTAATGCCTCTCTATCCTTTAGCTTAGTTAAAATAACACTTCTTCAGAGATGTACTAAAGGACTCTCAAATTAAGTTGTCCTTCCCGCCCTCAACACATACAGGTTGTTCTGTTCCATAACATCTTATTTTCTTTTGTAATGTTTGTGGTTATTTCGTTGTTGTGATTGTTTATATTCTGAAGTATCATTTTGACTCTGAACTCCAGACGAGCAAGGATAATGCTTGTCTTTTTCGCCACTGCATCAACATGCCTGGAACAGTGCCTGATATAAATGTTCCACAAATACTGGTAGGATGACTAAATGAACAACTGAATAAATAAACAGCCCTTCAATAATTCTGGTGAGCAGAAAAGTTTGGGACTCCATGCACCAGATGACATCACAGAAGTACCAAGTGGCTTGTGTAGGCAAAGAAACAAGCAAAGAATCAAGAAAACTTACTGATAACTTTCCTGCCACTTTACACTTCCGCTTCTCCTTCACACTCTGTAGCAGGATAGCTTTGAGGGAGTGAAATTACAGAACAGTTCCCATCAGACCAGTGGTTCTCAAAATCTCCGGAAAAGCTTATTAAAACTCAGATTACTGGGCCCCTCGATGTTTCTGATTCAGTGGTCTGGGGTGGGATTTGAGCATCCTTATGTCTAAAAAGCTCCCAGGTGATATCGATACTGCTGGTCCAGGAGCTCATTAGACCATAAACTGTAAAGGGCAAAGACTCTGATTGTCACATTTACTATTGTTACATACAGATGCTGTCATATAAGCATATATATATTTTTACATATACTCTCAAATAATATTTGTTTGAATAAATGAAAGAACCTAGGTGGCCACCTGTGCCCACTGTGCGCTTCTATCCCCGGGGCCAAGTCCTCTCCTCCTATTCATCTCTATTCCATGTCAGATGATCAACACTATCCCAACCTCCCACTCCAGCCATCCACTTGGCCCTCTCTAGGGAACTTTTATGTTCCACCATCCTCCAGAGAAACATGATCTGTTCTTATGTCTTTAGTTTCTATTAAGGCCCTGATGATACCCGATAAGCCTCTTCAAGTCCCTGTTAATGAATAAAAACAGATCAACATGTTATTTCTCTAGACAGAAATTATATTCTAATATCTGATTGAATATTTGCATCCAGACAACATTGATTAATAGTGGTGGTCAATATGTACAATCATAGCTTGGTGGCTGAAATAAGCCTTCACACACAGTATTAAAAATGTTTTATTTAGCAAGCCTTTTTAACGTAGCATTTAAAAGATTGGGGGGTAGGTAATGATAAGACAGCTTAACAGTAGAAATTACTTCTCTGAACTTTAGAAACATCCACAGGTATGGTATTAAGTGGTGTGTTAAATATAATAGCATCTTATCTATCTGCAAGGATCTTTATTGAGAAAATATTTTGATATGGTAGGTAGATTTGCCACTTATATCTAAAACAATAAATGCACACATACATACATAGGTATGGATAAAGGCAATGATGCATATGTGTAGTTGTTTTTTGCTTCATAAAATTTAAAAATTTCAGTTTTTCTTACCTCAACCCATAGACTTCATATGAACTAAGTTTTGTTCTATTAAATGGAACCTATTACAACATGCGTTATCTATTCTTATACATGTTATATTGTGTCACTTGCCTCAGACTCATTAAATAAGTGTTTAGTAACATTTCTTAAGAATGATTGTTGCTCGATCAAGCTGGAAACTACTGGGACTTAACGTGATTTTTTTTTTTTTTTTTTTAATGGCAAAGCATCACAATCCCTGAACAGTTCACTTAATTTAGTCACTTCCATGTTTTCCTGTAGATCTACCCTAAATCCCTAGCCGAACAGTGGTAGAAATTGATGAAATGTTCTACCCTATGTCACATATACACACAAAGTTCAATTTCAGCACTGATACTCTCATCTACACGTTTGGTTATACTTAGGGAAAACAAATATTTTCTTTCCTCTTGAGCCAGATAGGTACTTCTGGCTGTGAGAAATGAAGAGGAAAACGAATGCACTGAACACATGCTATCTGCAAGGTTCTCTTTGTATACCAGTAATGGTCCTCACACCAACACTGGGAGATAGATATCATTTTTCCTTTCAGGCAGACTAAGCAAAAAGCAGGGAAAAAAAAAGGAAAAGGGAAGGACTGAAATCATATGCTTGAGGTCACATATGTAGCAAATGGCAAAGAATAAAATCAGAAACAGGTCTGCTTCTAACTGAAAACCATACATATGTTTGAGCAGGGTCATTGCCTGCAGTAGAACTTCTTATGGAGGCTGCACATCAACTTTGAAAATAACAACCAAGAAACATGAGTCATTGGAAATAGTCTTTCATTTGTTTAATTCCAAAGAGACTGTGCAGTGTCTTTTTCTCTATTAATTTCAAGATAAGGATTTGATAGCACTTTTCTGAAACTTCTCTGAGATGTCTTCCATTCCTATCTCCTTTTTGTTTTATCTAACTTTGAGAAGCAAGTTCAGCCCTTCTAAACCATGAATCCTTCTCTGATTCCACCACTGTAAGTAACTTTCTTCATTCTATTATCCTAGACTCCTAGTGCATTTCATCTAGCATTTAACATTTTGAAACTTGACTTACACCTATTTATTGCCCAGGGATATTACGGTTGATGGGAGAGATGTAGGAGGCTGAAATTTAGGATCAAATCAACGACATTAATTTCTTTTTCAATCTCTGATTTCCAGAGAGAGATGGAAAATTATTTAATTGGTATTTTCAAACCAATTCTCTATGAAGCTCCTTCCTCCTCTGCTAAATGAATGGGAATAATACTACTTTTTATGCCTCTTTCACCAAGCTAATGTATCGAACGAGATAATATAAGGGAGAGTGCTTTTTAAAAAATCCAAATCCTGTAGTTAGTAAAACTGTTAGGGCAACAAGAAAAATCCATGAATCCATGAACTACCTGAAAAACTTCTCTTTAAGTTAAAACTCTTAGGAGACTGCCTGTGTATTATAATATATGCTTTTCTTGTTATGCTTATCCCTAAATTCCTAGTAAAGTCTAATTTATTTGTACATCTTAATATTTTGGAATCAGTAAAGATTTTAACAAATACCAGACTATTTTAGTAGGTTTTCTAGGCAATAAAGATGGAAAACAAAGTTACCAATGGAGGCAGAAAAAAGATGGTTTAAACTATTCAAGAAATCAGACATTATTCAAGAGCTCATAAAATCTATTTAGCTGTATCCAACTGCTTGCCAAGAATACACAAATCATTCTAATTTATATTCAATTTTTGATATTGCAGTAAATTTGCATGTACTAAAACAGCATTTAAAAATGCGCATAGTCTAAGCCCTTCTTTTCCCAACATAGAGAATTTGAAAACGTCAGCAGAGTAGTAGGACTTAGTCTTCCCATCTGTAAAATTAGGAAGTTGAACCAGATCACGAATAGGAAGAACATGGCAAGTTGGTCCAATACTGTTCAACTCCTCGCCCATGGCAGACGTCACTAGTGGAATAGAGCACTTTCCCACTGAGCTAGGAAGGAGCCTCAGAATCATTCTTTCCTTACTGTTCCCAGCAGCTGCTATCAATCAATTGGAACTTGGCTGTTGGAGCATTAGATGATTTCTGAGATTTCACTGTTTAACTCTGACACTTTCAGAGTATATATATGCAATGAGTTTGTCTAACTCCTAAAATTCATTTTGTTAAAAAACAATGTGTTCCTATTCTCCGGAAGGTGTTGACAAATTTCAGTTGGTATTTCTCATTCAGTTGTCTGTCTTCTCTGTTCCCCATTCTGTGAATGGTACTGGTATCTCTCAGTAGGAGATGCCAAGTAAATGAAACTGCCCAGCAGGAAACCCTGTTTGGCAATTCTAACAAGGCTTGAAGAATTGGTTTCCTCATTAGAAACAATGAAAGTTTCCTATCTGGTGAATATGCAAGCTCTGGGCACTGATCTGATGGGATTTCTCTACCTGAACAGAATATCGAAGCATAAGGATAATAAAGGAAAAGCAAATACTTGGTAATGATGGGATCTATCATTTGCCTTGACTATAGGAGATAAAAATTCCATTTTCTTGTCAAGCATGCATTACCTGAGTTAACACACTTTAGTCCTAGGAGTGGAAAGACTACTACTATGTGCCTACTATGTGCCTTCATGTTCATCATGTTCATCATTTTATTCAAATCACAGCAATACCAGTTAACATGTACTGAACCTTTCCCATGTGTCAGGGGCTGTTTTAAGCACTTTACTTGAATTAGCTCATTTAATCTCCACAAGAGCTCTACACAGTAAGTACTGCTAGTATCTCTAACAAATGAGGAAATGGAGGCAAAAGAGGTCAAGTAACTCGCCCAAAGTCATACAGTTATAAGTGGCATAGACTGCAAATGAATCCATGTAGTCTGGCTTCAGAGTCTGAGCTTATAACCACCATGTTTTATGACCTCATGATGTTCCAAACGCTTGGTCGTTATGTTTACTTTTTCTTATGAATAAAAACAACTTCAGAGCCTACTGCCTCCTAGCCAGAAAGTGGCATAGCTGCACCAGCAGTTTTCACCTGTTGTCTCATTTTGTCCTTGCTAAAACCCTATGATGGAGATGGTAGTATCTCCCCCATTCATTTTTTATTTTTTGGTCACGCTGCGCGGCATGTGGGATCTTAGTTCCCTGACCAGGAGGGATCTAACCTGTACCCCCTGCTTTGGAAGTGTGAAGTCTTAACCACTGGACCACCAGGGAAGTCCCCTTCCCCCATTTAGCAGATGAAGAAACAGAGGTTCTCAGGGGATTGTAACTTGCTTAAGATCACACAGCCAGTAAATGGTAAAGCCAGGCTGTGAACAAGGCAGTCTAACTCAAGGGTGAACATGATTCCAGTTCTCAAGGAGTTAACACTTAGATCTAAAAGAAGTGACAATACAGAGGTGAAAAAAAAGTCTTCCAGGTCTGGTGGACCAGAGACATCATGGGGCAGTGAGAACAGAGGGTAAGGGGCTCAAAGAAGGATGATAATTGTCGGGGCAGTTTCAAGAATGAGGTGGAACAGTTAGCTCTTTAAGAATAAGCGGAGGGTAGGTTAAGGGGTCTTCAAAAAGGCAATTGTCATCATCAGCTTGGGGGGGGTGTTTGCATGTATGTGAGTCATAGTTAAGGAAGGGTAGTAAGGAAATGAGCACCTAGTAGTCAATCCCCTAGAGGCACTAATAATTGATTAATAAAGGAAAGGAAAATTGGTTGAAGATGTTTGTTCAATATCTACTTAATTACTACTTCAGATGCAATGAAAATGTTTCTGAGCCTTACTTTAGAGCTCAGACAGAAAGATTCTAGAATTTACTTTTCCCTAACTCCTATTCATTTTCTCTTTTCTCTTCTCTCTACCTCTCTGCCTCACTTCACCACCTCACAGTATTCTTGGAACTACTTTTTAGCCCTTAACAGAATTCTGTTCTTTAAGCAGGGCTTTTATAAATGGTGACTCTTGGTTTATTTTCATTCCAATTTAGGCTTTGACATCTTAGCAGTAAATTGCTTTTAAATTCATTCCTGCCAATCCCCCTGCTCTCATTTTGCCATGTTATGCTTTTCCTCTGCTTTCTGCTATATATATATATATATATATATATATATATATATATATATATATATCCACAAATAAAACATATACATATACAGGTTACACACACACATTCATTGCTTGCTTACAGTTTTGGGGTTTGGGAGTTGCTGGGTTTTGTTTCCCAATCATAAACGATGTTTCTATTCTACTGCCATCCTCTAGAGAAGACCAATAAAATTTGACTCATGGAGAGAGAGAGAGAGGAAAAAACATCCAGGAGGTGAAAGTAATATGAGGAGAAAATGAAAGAGATTTAGTGCAGCTATCAACCGACTGTTGTGCTGTCTTTAAGAGTCTGTTGAAACAACATAATAAAAGGTAATAAAGGTTGGATTTATAGCCTACCTGGTAGAAATGGCTGCCTGTTTGTATCTTGCCCACTCAGAGCCCACTGAGGGTCTTTGTCTTGGGAGTGGGATATTTTCCTCTGGAGCCATCTCTCTACCTTGGACTTAAAATGCATCAGGTAACCCTGAGAGCATCCAAATCAGATTGTCAGGTGAGTTAAACATCCTTCTAGCTCCTTCCTTTCCCCCCTTTATTTTCCTGGGATTTAACAACCCAGCTTTCTTTCTTTTTTTTTTTTTTTGCATTTATTTATTTATTTAATTTTTTAAAACATCTTTATTGGAGTATAATTGCTTTGCAATGTTGTGTTAATTTCTGCTGTTTAACAAAGTGTATCAGCTATATGTATACATATATCCCCTCCCTCTTGCATCTCCCTCCCACCCTCCGTATCCCACCCCTCTAGGTGGTCACACAGCACCGAGCTGATCTCCCTGAGTGATGCCCAGCTTTGTTTCTTTCAAAAGCTGTTACTTGGTTCAGTTTGCCTAGGAAAGCCCTCAGTGATTCTCTGAAATAGGCAAAGAGAACTTTGAACCTTGAAAATGGTCATGTCAGCTTCTGGGGGATCAAGGGCTTATCGTTTCTCCCTTCAAGTTCAAATAAATGTCCATAAACTTCTAAATCAGCACTAATCGGTCTCTCAAAAGGAAGGCAGTGCACATTCCCCAGGGACTTTGGGAAAATCAAGAATCAGGAGGACAAGAGAAAGGGTGATGTCTTCCCACTAAAGGGTGAGGACCACAGTCAAGGAGGCAGTTGGGACAGGGGTTAATCTCTTGAATCTATAGTATTTTCTGATACTTGGCAGTTGATCAGAAGATTGAAGCTTGTTCATTCCTTCATTCATGGAACATTTACTCAGCATCTACTTTGTGCCAGGCCTTGTGCCAGTGACAGGGCTACACAAGTGAATCTCCATCCTAAAGATTCTAGTCCCCCGAGACACAAGATTATACTGAATAATGCAGCATCGAAGTCCATAATGTTGGTATATGTATTCAGGGCTCATGAGGTACAAAGGGGAGGTAGGGCCAAGCCAGCCCTAACTGTCTTAGAAAGCTTCACAGCAGAGCTGGCCCTTGATCCTTGATTCAAGTATTTACTTGAATAGATAAGTGAATTAATAAACTGAAAGAATAGGGAGGAAAGAGGAGTCAGAAGTTACAAGTTCAAGGTCTAACTACCACTCTATGTGAGATCTTGGGCAAGCCTTCTTCCCACCCTGAACCTTAGTTTCTCCACTGAGATATTTGTCTAGAGTCTTAAAGTTCTACTTCTCCTCTGACATTCCAAATTACATCAAGCAGAGTAAAGGGATATAAACAATTTTCCAGATCTGGGTTTTTGGTAGTAGGTCCAAGATCTCTCTCCTGTCTCTCTAGAAAAAAACAGACAAACAAAAAAACAACTCTTCATACTGTGTGTTTTCTCACTACTTGTTGGTCTAGCTGGGTAGCTCTCTGAGGCTCTTTGCAAGACAGAAGTTATAGAAACCACTCTCCATTCTCCACCCCTGAAAGGTGGTTGAAACCAGGAGGGAAGCCAGGAAATTCTCAGGGGAAAGATGGAAATGGAGCCACTGTAGGAGGACAGGGGGAGGGACACCAGTAGCAAAGCACTGAGCGCCTGGAAGAGAGACCTCATTACTAAAGTATGAGTCATGGTAACAGTCTGAATAAATCCCCATAAAGTCAGGGCTAATGATGTCTGCTGGAACCCACCTCATGCCCTCAACAGGAAGCCAAGGCTGTACTAGTTGTCAAAGCCAATCAGAGGGGCTGGAGAGCATGAAACAAAGAATTAGTTCTGGGAGGTGAGCCCCCAGCCTCTCTGGGGATCCTGGCTCTGCCTCCTGGCTGGCTAGAGCTCCTCAGTGGGAGGGCTGGCCGACACAGGGACAGCCAGATAGAGGGGCAATGCTCTTGCAGGGGGGTCCACAGCCTGGGTTCTGGGGCCAGTGAGTGAGCCCTGAGCCCTGATGTCACTGTTGGAATCCTGGGATGCTTCTCCGAAGGACCTCTCCATTTCTTCCTCCCCCTCTCTTTGTCCCAATTTTTTATCTCTTCTCAATCTTTTCCAAAACTTTTTCCCTTCCTGTTTTCTCTTTCCCTTTCTCTTTTCTCCCTTTTTCTTTACCTTCTTCCTCCTCACCTCTCATCTCCTTCCCACTCCTCTCCCTTTTCTCTCTTCTACTCTCATTTCTTTCACTTTTTGTGTTTCTCCGTTTCCTATGTCCTGACCTCTTTCTCTTCCTCTTCTTCCTATTCCTCCTGTTTGTTCCTTTTTTTTTTTTTTTCTTTTTGCTTCTCCTTTCTCCTTTTCCTTTCACTATCCAAGCTTAGCAGGAAGTAACCTGGGGTTGGCTGGACCAGATGACTGAGCCCCCTGCCTCACTGTCACCTTCAACACACCTTCATGATTTGATCTACACATCAACCTTCTGATGAAAATATTTGTGGAAAAATTAACGCTCAGTAAAGCTAAATGATGGGCCAAGATCACACAGATACTAAGTAGAAGATCTGGGGTTGCATCCCAAATAGGTCTGATGTCAAAATTTAGAATGGGTGTGTGGGTGACAAGAAAACCAGTCTTGGCTTATTGACAGTGTTACAGGGTCACATGTACCCCCAAGATGAAGGAGAAAGGTTGTAGCCAGAAGCTTGTCAGCCCCCTCTTCCCCTCCCTGGGGTCTGATTTATTTAACAAACATTCAGTGACTACATGCAGGCGTTTTCCTTGGGGCTAAGGATACAGCACCAAGAGACTCTCCATGTGGAACTCACATTCTCATGGGGTTAATAGTCAATAAATAAGTAATGAAGTACATGTATGACATAATGGGTCTGATACTAGTGTCAGCAGCTACAGGAATGTCTTGGGTAGGTGATGGGATTGCTGAAAGTAGACATTGGAAATTGTTACAATTTGGGTGCTCATAAAATCTTCATGAAAGTCTCTTCCTCTATAATTTAGGTTTCAACGGAACTTTTGTCTTACTCCCTAAGTATGAGGTATACAATTAGCCCAGAAAACTTCCTAAGATTCTCATGCCAAATGCTTTTGAGCTAATTTTGGTTACTCAGAGGCTCAAAGGGTTACTGCCACAAAGCAATGGGCTGTAGTTGCCATCCATTTTGCCTTATCATAGAGGATTTCAGCCTGCTCTGAGCCTCCAAAATTGAGCTTTCTTTTTTCTTTTCTTCCATTTAGCCCCATCCTCTCTCTGTAGCTGGACTGTGTCAAAAGCTCAGTTGCCTGTGCAATGTGCAGTAGCCAACTCGGGACCTTGCCATCTGGCAAACGATGCCAGCTTTTAGTTGTAAGACTTTTCCAGTACCTAGTACTCCTGGTCACTGTTGGGGAGGATAATTATCCATGTCTCCTTGTTGGAAACAGAAAAAGACCCAGAGATGGTCAAGGAAGTACATGATGGTGCCTCTGTGATTCTAGTCATACTTTATTCCAAATCCAGGATGTCTCCATGTGCAAATCTCCCCCCTCCTTCCAAGCCCATTCCAAATGGCATCTTCTCCGTGGAGATGTCTCTAAGAACATAAAGGTCTACCCATCTTCTTAAGTCACATAGCAAAATCTGCCACAGCTAGATTGGCCTGGATCCTCACCCTGCTTCTACCATGTGCCAGTCATACAACTTAAACCTAGAGTATGTCATAGTGATATCTCCCATCCCACAGCTTCTTCTACAGGGTGACTTTGCCATTTCCCCATTACAAACTGAAGTCTAATTTCTAAATTAATCCACGTTCGCCTTATAGACACCAATAGAAGTGACATTGCATGACTTCCAGTGCTAAGTCTGTAGAACACAGCTGCCACTAGAAGCCCAAGCCACATGGAGAGGCTATGTGTAGGTGTCTCTGATAGACAGTCCCAGCTGAGCCCAACCTCAACTCATTCTAGCTTGTCTAGTGACAAGCTATACCTTCTGTAACCTGTCCTAATTCCTGGCCCACAGAATCCATGAGCAGAATAAAATGGTTTTATGCCACTACTATTGGGTAGTCTGTTCTGCAGCAACAGACAACTGGTAAAGCTTTTAAATCAGCAAGATCGGGCAACATTGCCAGTGTTAGAGTGTACTTGAAAAATTGGATGAAATAATATATGAGAGGTACCTGACAATGCCTGACATTTAGAAGACATTTAATAAATATAATTTTCCCCACCTTCTTCTCACTATAGCAGTTTCAACTGTCCACATATCTTACTAGAATGTTTGCACCTCTACTGGCAGGGTTTGAATCATATTCAAATTGTAAGTCCTGCATTATCTACTATGTGCTTTAAAAATGTTTGCTAAATAAACGTAAATAAATACAAAGAGCCCTGGATTGGAAGCTGTGCGATCTTGCTAAGTCTCAGTCTCTCTCTCTCTGTCTCTCTCTCTCTCTCCCAATCTCTCTGGGGGTTATTTTCCTTATGTGTAGATGAGAAGGCTTAAATTCAAAGGAGAGGATACTGTGGCCAGATGAGGAACAGCCTGCAACTTTTCTCAAATTCTTAAAGAACTGTTGTGGCGTAGAACAGATTTCTCTGTTTGACTCTAAAGTGGTACACTCAGGGCCCTGGATGAAATACATAGGCACAAGACAATGAAGATCTAGCTAAAGAGTCAGGAGTGCCCAAAGGTTAAAGAAGATGTCTTGTGAACTTAGTAAATGCCTTGCCCCTAGAGGTGTTACTGTGGGAAACTGAATGTTCTCTTGCAGCTCTGCTGTAAAGGACATGCAAGCATGCAGCTTCCATTCCCCATATTCTTAATTCTTCCACTGGATGACTTCTTCCAGCTCCACAGGTGTTCAAATTTGCAAAGATCTTTGACTTTGTGATCTTTTGGTAACTCCTGGGTCCATGGGTCTGGAATGGTGCAGATGGGGATGCGACAAATAAAGCCGCCTGGAGTGCGGGTCACCTGCGGACAGCCTAGCTTGTTTATTTCAGTGATGTGTGAGAAGGGAGTAGGCGTGGGGCAGTGCGGGGAGGAATATTGATCGGGGACTGAATTTAAGTGCACTTCCAGAGATGATTACAGGGTCATGATTAATGGTCTGTAGAAGCTCACCAGGGGAGCACTATGTGTAGAGGACAGGAAAAACCTCCGGAAAGTGTGGGCAGAGAAACTCTGATCTAGCAGGGTCAGCGGGGTGGGAGCTCAGAAGGCAGAAGTTAGGTTTGCTATTCTTCATAGGAGCATCTACATTTATCAGGTGAAAATGGGTTAAGAGACAACCTCCACAGGTTTTAGGATTAACACAGATAAAATTTAATTCTCACTTATATAAAGTCCATGCCTCTCTTCAGGGCAGTAGCTATCCAGGCAGCTTTAGTCTTGTGACTATTTTATCAACATGAGGCTTCAATAGGGAGAGAAGGGAGCATGAGACTTGGAGAGGGGTGTGGGGTGATGAAGGATCTTGCACCAGCAATTAAAATGCTTTATGTCCCCAAGTGACATATGTATTTCTGCTCACAGCTCACTGGCCAGAAGTAGTCAAATGACCCTTCTGAATTATAAAGAGCTAAGAAGGATGGTCCTTCAATGTATCCAGAAGGAGACAAGGATCAGATATGTGTTAGTACTAATAGTTTCTAATATTGGAGGAAAGAGAGTGAGAAAGGAGAGGAAACCCACAAAATATTTGACGGGCTAGGACAAAAGAAAACTAAGCAATCTCACTTAGTTTCAGTTTCCTCATCTATCCAAGAAAGAGGATCTCACCTACAACACTAAGGGTATCATGAAGATTAAATAAGAAAATGCAGTAACTTTAACCCTTTGTCAATGGCAAGACTTTTCAAAAAAACTGAATAGGTTTTAATAATTGGCAGTTGTATTACTGTGAAACCATAAAATGCCAGATTTATGGGGTATAAAAACTCGCTGGTATAGCTTTCTCTCTACAGTACAAGAATTTCCATTATAGTAGAAGATCCTAAACATGACTAACTATCAGAATCGGCTGGGAAGTTACACTCATGCACAGTCTGAGTCAGAAGGCTGTGAGCAGGTATTTGCCCCCGTCCAGATTTTGGGGCCTGAAGCTTTTACATGAGCCTCAAAGGATGCACCAGATAAGAAACTGGCAGGATGGCTGGACATTTTCAGAATGCACAGGTCAATTTCAAGAAATCGGATGCCATTTTTGGGAAACGGCAAGCTAAAAAGAGTCATGGTTTTCCTGGATGTGGCATTGCTTTCATGTTGGTATTTGTGACCTATCTGCTTTTGCCACCTCTGCTGTGTTCCAGTCATTTCTATGCCCTCTCACCATCTATATCGGCAGCATTCAGAGCTGTATCAGAAACATTCATGCTGTCTTTCATTGATACTTTAATTCACTTACTAATTTACCCATCCATTTAGTCATCTGTTTATCTTTTTCTTTCTTTCCATGAAGTCTTAGAAAACAAACATTTACTGAGCATCTTCTTTTCTCTAGTTTTCTGTTAGGCACCAGAGATTCTAACAGAAAAAAAAAAAATGTATGCAGTGTAGTGAGGGATACAGACAAGCAAGTACATAATTACGTGGAAACAATGCACTAGGAGTAGAGTTGGGGATCTCAACTAGCCTAAGAGTAGGTGGGTGAAAGAAGGCTTCTTGGAAAAGATGGCAGTTGAACTAATTCTTGAAGGAGTATTAGTTCAAGTGGGGAAAGTGAGAAGGGATTTCTTCCTAGGTAAAAGGAACAGCCTCTGAAAAGGAAGCCAAGTGCGGAGAGCCTGGCATGTGTGCAGACCTCAGATGTTCTAACAGGCTCTTGTTGCATGAGTGCTTGATGCATTGAGGAAGTTACCTAGCTTCATCTCTACCTCACACGTTGATTGTAATAAAGAAACATGATAATTTAAATAAAGAGTTTAACAGAGTACCTGACACACAAACGGCAACAGAAAAATATTTCTCAATTCTCATTTCTTCACCATGGCATTGTTTGCCTCTTAGTCCCATAGTGCCTAGCAGAAAGTAGCTGTTCAATAAAGTTTCCTTAAATTTAATTCAATCGCTCACCACCAAGTCTCAGTTTTTTTTTTTTTTTTTTTTTTGGCGTTATGCGGCCCTCTCACTGTTGTGGCCTCTCCCGTTGTGGAGCACAGGCTCCGGACGCGTAGGCTCAGCGGCCATGGCTCACGGGCCCAGCCGCTCCGCGGCATGTGGGATCTTCCCGGACCGGGGCACGAACCCGTGTCCCTTGCATCGGCAGGCAGACTCTCAACCACTGCGCCACCAGGGCAGCCCCTAAGTCTCAGGTTTTTGTTTTTTTTTTTAAATAAATTTATTTATTTTTGGCTGTTGGGTCTTCGTTTCTGTGCGCGGGCTTTCTCTAGTTGTGGCGAGCAGGGGCCACTCTTCATCGCGGTGCACGGGCCTCTCACTATCGCGGCCTCTCTTGTTGTGAAGCACAGGCTCCAGACGCGCAGGCTCAGTAGTTGTGGCTCACGGGCCTATTCACTCCGCGGCATGTGGGATCTTCCCAGACCAGGGCTCAAACCCGTGTCCCTTGCACTGGCAGGCAGATTCTCAACCACTGCACCACTAGGGAAGCCCTAAGTCTCAGTTTTAAGTTATTTTCCTTCCTCTAAGGACACTGAGGGCCGAGAGCAAGGCAGCCTCTTCTCAAAGCCTCCCTATCCTTCTCTGTTTGGGAAAATAGCTCCCACTGTCTCCAGTGAAGTCAGTTTCTCTGCCTCTGGGGAAATCTCATCTCATGTAAATCCTGCAATTAGAGACTCCCACCCCCCTCCACTGGAGCTACATCTGCTGCCCTAGATTTGCACCCATTTGATTGTGAAGAGATAATCACGGGGCCTGCTACAGCCTACAGCTTGGAGAAGACAGTAATTCTGAATACATTTTTGGTTGCAAGAGCAGGGATCCCCCTCTTGCATAATACCCCTGCTTTCTGTCTGCCTGCACACTTGGGCTCCAGGCACAAAATCTTATTTCTTCATTTGTTTTTCAAAAACCATATAAATTAGGCAAGAAATAGAAATATGCCTTTTTTGACTGGTGAAGATTGTGACGCTTAGAGAGAAAGCATTGGACTTAGGTTACGGAGTTGACCAGGGATATGGTCCAGCAGAGTCATTGGGTTCTACTGCTACCTGGTTTTATTGCCTCCATAGAAGAAAACAAGAGAAAGTGGAAAAAGGATTTCTTCTTGGGATTATCTGCTTTTGATGTGTGTGTGTGTGCGTGTAAAATACATTATTAATTCAAATTATATATTCAAATTAACTTTTAAAAAATATTAGGACTATATGTATAAGAAATGTATAAAACACAAGAAACCATAAGGAAGAACCTGAAGTCACTCATTATATCACCATCCAGAGGTATTTTTGGTTAATATATAATGTGTGATCTATCTGTACAAAATTTTTACAAAATCAGGATTTTAATACATATATAGTTCTTCTTTTACTTAACTTTATACCATAAACATTTCCCCAGGTCATTAAATATTCCTCAAAACCACAATTTGGTGTGACTCCATCAATGTCTGGATCTGTATCACTATATCATCTCACTGCTATTCAATCTGAGGGGAAAAAAAGGAAACAAAAGAGCTGGGTGAAGAGAAAGAAGCTCTGTGTTCTATCCCTAGTTCTGCCATTTAACAACTCCCTCCCCTGTGTGTCTCTGTCCATCTGTGAAATGAGGATGATGGTTGTTCTTTTACCAGTCACACAGCCTCACCTGGAGGCTCACATGAAACCACAGTGATGGGTCTGCACAGGGATGCAGGATTGTGTTGCCTTGATTACTGTGTTGGTGAGGATGCCTATTGGTGCTCGTCATCAGCGCAAGCATTGAAAACCTATCAGGAGGTGGGTTTTTATCTCTTCTCCTGGCAGCACTTGCATGGACGGTACATTTCACAGGAAGCACCTCTGCTCCAACTGTCCTCCTGTATTGTCTGTCTTGGTGAAAAATGGCCACTTATTATTTCCTACCTTTGGGTCTGGGAGGCCCCAAAGAAATCAGCAGCCACATAAAATAGCTGCTGTTATTGTAACAGCCTTTTCACTGATGGATTTAAGCGTGAGGTGTTTGGTATCGATTGCCAGCATCTGACCTGGGGAGGCTGCACTGTGGGGAAAGGGATGGGAATGGTGGGAACAACGCTACCAGGGGCTACTGCATGCTGAGTGGTTTCCCTGAAGCCGGCGGAAAGGATGTATTTGGGTTACGAAGGCATCTTTGCTTTGCAGGATAAACGTGCATCTACAAAAGTTGTTTTCAGAGGTGTAACCCTGTAAAGCAAGTGCTGCTTTCTTACTGGATTACTCTCTGATTTGAGAAATTTTATAATTTCATTCCCAATTTGATATTCAGTTGGCTCCTAGTTCTTTACCTTTCCATATTTTTGGTCCTCCTTCTCTGCAATCAGTGCTTAAATGTAATAAGTAAACCAATAATAAAGTGAGCTTTATGTCTTAAAGGAGTCCTGTAATATAATAAAAACACTTTAAAATATTTGTCTCCCTTTCTTCCCTTCCTTTCTTCCCGTCTTTTATATTGTCTTCTTCCTCTCTCCTTCATGCTTGAATTGTTTGCTCCCATTCTTTTGACTTTCAGAAAATGAAAACAGAAATGGAGTGTCTACTGCATTTAAAATGACAAGCTGTTAAGCATCATGGGAAATCCAAAGTTGATTATGACATAGTTTTTGCCATCAGAGAAACCCACTGATGTAGAATTTACAGACATGTATATGTTGTCATAAACAACAGTCTTAGTCCAGAGTAGAGGCCAAAGTAATGGAGAGGAGGGGAAAGATTGGCAGGACAAACATAAGGAAGATGACGAATTATGAAAAGCTGAGCAGAAGGAGGGGTTAGGGATGACTCAGAGGTGAGCCTCAGTCATTCAGAGTTTCATTAGACCACTGATGGTTCCCTTCTGTGAACCCAGATGGATGGTTATACATTTTGGTTAGGTTGTTTGGGTGTTTATCTCAAATGCTAATACTAGCTCACTTTGGCAGAAAAACAAACTCAGGCCAGTGGGGTTCTTGGAATATTAGTCCTATTTGTTAGCAAAAGAATCTATCCGTCAGCAGGACTTCCTAAGCAGGCACCTCACACTGAGAGCTCCACAGCACAGTTGTGACACATACTACCCTCTTACAGGGAGCTTCAGAACCATAACTTCCTTCTCTGATTCAGAAGATGATCCAGAGTCTTCTGACACTTACTCCCTCCCCATCTCTAGCGACTGTCAGGCACACAGTTTTCAAACCTACAGCTCAGAAAAGTTAAATAACTTGCCCAATCTCAAAAAGCAAGCTGGTGGTAAAGACTGCAGAAGAAATCTAACTTTCTGTAACCTAGTGAAAGAGATTTATTTCTCAGAGGAACTCTGTGCAAAGGGCTACCCAGCTGTTCAGTAAGGCTGACCACTTCCTGGTGAAATTTTCTTAGGACAGTCAGGGGAACATTTGGTGTGTTTCTCTGTGAAAGAAAACATTCCACCAGTGAGTGGGTGAGGGTGTGCAACAGAAACTGAGCCTGTGAAACAGACCAAAAGACAGGAACCCAGGAATTCAGAAATACGAAATGGGATATAGATTGAGGCAGAGAGAACATAATCAGAAAGTGAAATTGAGAAAGTGGGTGGGGAGAAAGACGCTAAAACAAAGATGCGGGTAATAAGATACAAGTGGCACAGAAAGATGGTGAGGAAATAGAGACAGTCACTTAGATAACATAGGAGAAAAATGTAATGAGAGAAGAAAGAACTAGCACAGACGACACAGAGGCTGGAAAAACCAGGAATGAGAGAGGTCAGCAACCAGAGAAACATGTGGTTCTTGCAGCCAGCAAGAAGCCCACAGCCAGCAGCAGGGGGCATCAGAACTCTATGGATATTAAAAGGTGACAGAGGGAGGAAAAGAGTATTAGAAGAAAGCAAGGAGAGAGAATGAGAGAGAAAAAGGAGATAAAGAAAAGGGATGAGAAAACCTCCTCATAACTTGGAAATTAGAAAGAACAGGAAATGGCTCTTCCTCTGGGATTCTGCATTCAGTGGTATGGTTAACTCCCCCACAGGCATCTTCCTGCTCCATTTTGGCACTGAAAGGGTATAAGTAGTTGTTTAAAATGATATCAAAGATGTTTTCGAAGAGATGGATTCCAAGGGACAAGATCACCTGAGTCACACTTAGACGCATTCAGTTGCAAATGGCATATCCCCTGTTTCACCTCCCTGCAAAAGATAATTATTCAGAGCATACTTGGATAGCTCACAGATAAGGGAGTGACGGAAATGTAAGCCTTGGGAAGAAAAAAAACAAGGAATTGATGTCAGAGCCCTGTTTATTGGCTTTGTCTTTTTCCCCTCATTCTTGCTAAGTAGGTCTTACTCTCCCAGACTTCTCTATGTAGCTCCCATCTCATCTGAGGTCTCTTCCTCAATGTATTACCAGAGAGAAACAGAAGAACCCACTTCCAATTTCAGTTTTAAAAAATTCCAGAGGAGGTTTCTGATTGGCCCAGCTTGGATCATGCGTCTACCCCTACACTCACGAAGGGAGAGACATACTCTGATTGGCTCAGCCTGAGTGACACGCCCACTCATGTGTAGGTCTGGAGGTGGGGGTAAAGGGATCTGGTGTCAGAGGAGGGATTAGAATTATGATTCATGAAGCTACACCAACTTAGGTCTACTAAATACATCTTGAAGAAGTGAGTTGACTGAGCTCCTCTGTTTCATCTGTCAAATGGTATCAGTCACACTTTCCTCGCCCACCTCCAGGAGCTGTTACAGGTGGTCTGTTGGAATACAGAGCAAATTGCACCACCTCCTACTAGCAGGTGTACAGATGAGGAACAGGATGAAATAGACTGAATATGAGAGTCAGGAGACTTGAGTGCTACTTTTGACTCTGACATAAATATGATCGGCAGTATGAATTTGAGTATGTTTCTTATCTTGTTAGATTTAAGTATTCTTAACTGTAAATATCAAGTTTTACTGAGTCAGCTTATTTTTAACTTTTTTGTCGTCATTAGACCCCTTTTGAGTGTCTGAGGAAAGATAGGTGCCTTTACTGCTCTGCCCCCCCATGTCAGGAAGTTCACGAATCTTCTACCAGTCTATCCACAGACCCCACCCCCCGAAGATAAGAACTCCTGGATTACAGTTGGCTTTCCGTATCTACAAAGATTCAACCATCAGCAGATCGAAAATATTCTAAAAATAATTACAGACAGTCATCAAAAGCAAACCTTGATTTTGCCACGTCCCAGCAATTATTTACATAGCATTTATATTGCATTAGTTATTATAACTAAACTAGAGATCATTTTAAGCATATGGGAAAATGTGTGTAGGTTATATGAAAATACTATGCCATTTTATGTAAGGAACTTGAGCATCCTCAAACTTTGGTATCTGTGGGGGACCTGGAGAACCAAACCCTTGTGGATACCAAGGGATGACTGTATACTGTCTTCAAGATGATATCTGACTCTATTCAACTGATTGAAAAGAGGGGCTGCATTCTCAGTAGAAAAGACAACGTTGTGAATCAAGCGGAAGTACATCTTCCTTTGGTTTAAATCCTCCTCCCAGAAATATCAGGCATGTCTCTCATTATCTCCTTCCTCTGGACTATTCCTTCTCTTCTCTTCCCTTTTGCTCCCTCCACCACCTCATCTTTCCTCTGATACAGGCGTGGGTGTGATTGAAGTCTCTTTTCCATCTGTGTGAGTGACAGGAAGTGTTGCTATCAGGGAAATGAATGGGACATGTACCATCTCTTATCTGCATCTCCAAGAACGTAAATGATTTCTTTCTCCCAGCCAAAATAAATCAAAGGAGAGAAATTTTAACTGTAGTCACCAGGTGGTGAATTCAATACACCCACATAAGTCTCTGTGCTGGCAGGGCTGTCAGAGGAACTCGACTCTCCAGGCAGGAGGATAATGGGATTGCGAGAGTGGACAGAGAGAGAGAGAGAGAACTCTGGCGATTATAACAGCGGCTCCCTGGTGGGAAGGAAACAGCCAGGCAAGGCCTGTTAAATATCAAGGCCAGAGAGACACTGCCTCGTGTCAGGGTTGTCTCCATTCATGCTCCATCGTGAATAATTTCACTGAGGGTCTCATGAGGTTACTCACACAGGCACTGACCACAGAAGTCTGAAATGAATCCTATGCACCAATAATTTTACCTTGATCAGTCAGTTTGAATCCGTGAACAGAACACTCTAACTTGATGCTCAGGGAGATATGGACTTGTATCCATTCTAAGTATTACTGTTGAAGTTTTCAATTAATAAACATTTATTGAGTGCTTACTACATGCTAGACTCTTGTTCTAGATGGTGGGGATGTATCAGTGAAAAATGAAGATTTAGAGAGAAGTTAAGCATACAGTTAGCCTATGACCAGCAATGCTCCTCCTTTGTATTTACGTAAGAAAAGGAAAATATGTTCACAAAGTACTTGCACACAAATGGTCATAGCCGCTTCATTCATAATAGTCTAAAACTGGCAACACCTTAAATGTTCATCATTAGGTCAATAGGTAAACAAATTGTGATATATTCATTACAATGGGAATACTACTTAGTAATAAAAAGAAAATACTGATATTCAGAAGAATATTAATGTATCTCAAAAGCATTATGAATCAGGCAAAAGGAGCCAGATGCAAAAGTGTACGTACTGTATGATTCCATTTATGTGAATTCTAGAAGAGGAGAGACTAATCTATAGTTCTAAAAATCAGATCATGTTGTTGCCTAGGACGGGGAGTGGGACACAGAGAACTTTCTGGTGTAACAAAAATGTTCTCTATCTGATTATATTTGTGAAAACTCATCAAACTATGCATTAAAATGAATACATTTAATTTCATGTAAAGTGTAGTTCTACGAAGTAGGTGAAGAGAGAGATTTAGTCCAAGCCCACACAGAGTTGTGTTCTAGGTTGACAAAAAGTAGGCAAATTTAAAACTCATCAACTAGTATAGCAGGCAATAGGTGCTAAGAGGAAAATCCAAGTGGTTTAAGGGCTTAGTGAATGACAGGAGAGGGAGAGTTGTTTTACGTGGAGCAATCAGAGAAGGGAACTCTGATAAACTGACATTTGAGAATACCTGAATGAAGTACAAATGTGATCCATGTGAGGAAAATGTGAGGAAAGGCATTCCAGACCAAGGGAGAGACAAGTGCAAAGGCCCCGAGGCAGTGGCATACACCTTTCCTCACCAAGGAAAGGCAAAGAGGCAGAGCTGGTAGAATTGAGCAGAGTGAGCAAAGTGGAGAGTGAAGCTTGACTCAAGGTCTCAGAGGCAGAAAAGAATCCAAACACACAAGGCATCTGAGACCATTGCTAGGCTTTAGCTTTTGTTCTGACCGTGATGGAAAACATGAGGGTGTTTTCACTTGAGGACTTGTGTTGACTGAGGTTTCAAAAGACTGATTCTGGAGAAGATAATAGATGTGGTTAGGGAGACCACATGGAAATCTAGGCAAGAGATGATGGGACTTAAGTATTATAGATGGCACATGATCAGATTCTGGATGTATTTTGAAGGTGGAATTAACTATAATTTTTAGGAGAACTTGATATGGGAGAATGAGAAAGAGAGCCACCAGGGATGTCTCCCATGTTGACCTAAGCAACTGGAAGGATGGAGTACCATTGTGTGACATTTGGCAAGACACAACTTTTCTCATTTTCAGTCTCTTTACCTCTGTAATAAAGGTACTAAGTCCTGCTCCACAGAGTTTCATTATGGAGTCAGAGAGAATATAAATGGAGTGCCTAAGACAGGAGAAATTCAATACCTTAATATATTTTTGTTCTTCATTAGTGAATTGAAAGTATTCTTTTGTGTAGAGGACTTCCAATGGTTTTGGTTCCATGATTATTATTTCCAGATATCTGAGAGCATCATGACACCAATTTTGCAGGGCTAACTGGCGCTTAAAGAAGTGAAGTGATTTGCTCAATGTCAAATATTGTTGCAAAGTGATAGACCCCAAGCAAGTCTCTTAGTGTCACATAAAGTAGACCCTCATGTCCTGACTCCAAGCTAACTGCCCTCTCTGTAGTTAGTTCCAAGGTCTTCTGTAGATGTTTAGTTAAATTTAAACAAACATTTATCAACTTTCTCAAACATCGATACTATGGAGAAGACGAATAAACCACAGTTATTGTGCTCCATGGTATCTTTCTTTGTCACCTCTTCTTCAGAGGAAAATTATATTTTAGACTCACTAAAAAAATAAATATCTCTTGACTAAATAAGTGAATGCCTTGCATTTTTTCCTGGCATAATATCATCTAATATTCACATCCTCCCCATAAAGTAGGTTTTAGTATTCCTGTTTTATAAATGAGAATGAGGCTTTTAAAATTTAAGCAACATATAAGGTCAAACATCTAATTACTATGAGATCCCCCTTAGGTCGGTATGATCAGAAAACTGTTTATCCATTGCACAATATTTCCTCTATCTATTCCCTGATCCCTTGTCAATGTCCAATATAGGAGAGAAGCAGCAGGCTGTCCATGGCATCATTAGGTGCAATGCCAGCCCAGTGAATGTTGGAGAACATGACACATTAGAGAACCCAGTGGGTCTTGAATGTCTGGTCCGAAGAAAATTTCAGGTCTGCAGCTGACTGCTGCCAGGTCAAGATTTGGAGAAACAGGATATCCAGTGAGTTCTGAGCATCCAACACAGGGAGGCCAGGGGAGTTCCTGCAGCTGGCCAAAAGTGAGAAGTTGCTCAGCTCAGATTTGGACTTCTGCTGCCTTTGTGGAGATGCCATTAGGCAAATGAGCTGGTCTGAGGGAAGCCGATAAGGCTTAGTGAGAGAAGGCACAAGTCCTTCCAGAGAGGGTCCTTTGAAGCAGCCATAGAACAATAAAGCTGCTGGCCTGAGATAGGGAAGGCCTAATGAGGGCCTCTTCCTTAATTCCTTGAAATTGAATTTCATCAGGAAGGCCACTTGTGCTTACAGAAAGCTGTAATCGCTCACGGTGGGACAAAAATTCTCAGCAAGATGGCAGCTGCCGATCAGGTCTAAATGTTCAGGATCCTGTCTAAAGACATGTTTCTCACTGCGCAGCCTGCCTGTTCTGTTCCCACAGCTTCTTTTCAGTCTCCTAAGCATCTGGACCATCTGAGAATCATGCTTGCCAAAGACTATTCCTTTCTCCCAGAAGGATTAAGCTTTAAGTGATCCCTGGGGAGGACAACATTGGCTATACCTGTCTCCAGCATGCCAACCTCAACAAAGATGCATCAAAGGCACATGATTACCTGTCCACCCCTTCCTTCAGGACTGATGGTTGGAAACCTTCATGTCAAGAGCACGGAATCCTTAAAATTTTCTTCTCTTTCTCAGCTCTTGGTCAAAGGAAAGAACAATGGCTTTGGAATCAATTATTCAAGTTTCAGTCTTGGCTCTTTATTTTATTGAAACCTTACATAAATAATGACCTTTAATTGGGATTAAGTTTTCTTATTCTTGAAATGGACATTATGACCTTAATTCATAGGGCTACAGAAGGGTCAATTACAATAACAATTTTAAGGTGCTTCAAATAGTTTCTGGTATGTACTTGTAGTCCCAGTTGTATTGGACTTCTGATTTGCCAGCGTCTTTCTGGTTTCAAGGCTTTTCTTACTCCTCCACAATTGCCTGCTGTTCCTCACCTCCCACCATACCCCTGCATCTGGCTCTCGTTTACTCATCTTTCCCAGATAAGTTTAGACACCATTTCCTCTGGGAGATCTTACTTGATTATTTCCTAAGTCTGGATAAGAGACCCCTCTCTAGGCTCCTAAAGCACTCTGTTCTTCCCCATTATAGCTCTTATTAAAATGGAGACTTTCTTGGCCATCTCCTGCACCAGATACTAATCCATGAGAGCAAGGACTGTATCTGTTGTAGACTAATGTCAAAGTTATATGTTTTCCTAGTTTACAGAATTCTTCTCCATGCTTTGTCAGCTTTTGACTCTCCTAATTAAATCGACATCCCTATGAGGTAAGTTGTATTAATCAGATCATACAAACAAAAAATAATGTTCAAAGAGGTTAAGAAACTTATTCCAGTTTAGAAAGGTCAAGAAACTTATTCAACTTAGCTATTAGATAAGGCCAACAATTCGATTCCAGCTATATCTAATTGCAAATAATAAAAGTAAGCATTTGTTAAGAACTTTTAGGTACCACAAATGTATTAAGGGTTTACACTGCAACCATCCTATAAATATATTATCACAATCCATTTGTTACAGACATAGTGGCATGATCTCAGAGTGGTTAAAGAACTCACACGAAGACACAGAAAGAGTAGAGAGTGGAGCTAAGATTAAACTTGGTTCTATCAGACTCTGAAGCTCATGTTCATCATTGCTGACTCACGTCTCATACACTCTTTCAAAGCCTCAAAGAATTCCACTGCACCAGAAAACTTTTTGCTCCAATCAAGGTTTTGCTGTTTTAATTTAGAAATGAACTTATTTTCTCTTATTCCATTCTCCATAGATAACAATATCATGTTCAATAATCCTATAAACAAAATCTATGATACTTGAATGTGGCTGCCAAGGAATTTGAAAGTTTCACTAAGAATTCCATGAAATGGGAAATTTCTGGGTAATGAGTGAATCAAAGATAATGGGCCTACCATTTCTGTCCAATGGTTAATTCTCAAATTTTATTAAAAGCTTATATTCAGAGAAGAGGGTGGTGAAGCATAATCAAGAATCCTTCAACTCTTACATCAGAGGAAATTTTGGAGGGTTTAGAATTGTTAACTCAGGGAAATTGTTAACTCAGGGACTGGTTTTGGGTGTGTGTGTCTGTGTGTGTGTATCTGTGTGTGCATTCTTATATGAGGTTACATGATTTAAGCGATGGGAGAGAAGTTAGTTGTGATAGCTGTCTTCAAACATCAGAGACTAATAAGTGGGAGGTATGAGAAAGCAGGTGTCTTCTTCATATAAGGAAATACTTTAAGTCAATAAATAGGAGCACCTACTCCACAATGGAGTGGTTGGGCTTCTGAAGTCATGATGATCCTGTGGCTGGAAGGACTCAAGCAGAAGTTACCAAAGATTCTACAGATAAGATTCTCCATAGAGTGATGATCAAATATGTTATCAAAACTGGAATACTTTTTTGAGATGAGAGGAAGGCATATAAATAATTTTGTGAGGATAATAAGACATACTAAGGGACCTAGGGTCATCCTATGCACACACTTAGTGATTTCTCAGACTTCTTCCAATTCTAAGATTCCATTATTGTATGAATTTAAGTTAGCAACTTCTAATGATATTGTGGATAATACATTTTGAGGAGTTGTCTATAAAGAAGTGAGAAATGGCCTATTCTTAAGAGCTTCATGGACCCTGAAATACAAATTTTCTTGACTAGTATATTGGCAGGTTTGTTGGAGGGTGTTTAGTGACCTCACTCACATGCCTGTCAGTTTTTTGGGGATGTTGAAATAGGCACCTTGATTCTTCTCCAAGAAACCTCCCCACATAGCTAGCTCAGCCTTCCTCACATGAAAGCTGGGTTCTAAGAGATGGTGAGAGGCAGCTGTGAGCCTTCTTGAGAAATCATACAACATCTAGTCTATTGGACCAAGTGTACCACAGGCTAGTGCATACTTAAGGGAGTTCAACCTATCCAAGGGGTAGAGAAATAGACTTTACCTCCTGGTGGGAGGGTGGGCAACATTGCATTGCAAAGCTACATGCACAGAGGAATTTTTGTCCAACCAAACTGTAGAAGGGGTATTTTTTTTACCATCATATCTAAATTCTTGCTGACCTTGTTGCAGTCAAAATAATTATCACTTATGGTAATAACTAATAAAACAAATGCATGGGCTTTTTTTCCAGCTTCCAGAGTTCTTTAATAACTACCTTTTCTCTCTTTGATTCCCCTAGCAATATATCCTATTAAGTGATTGACTTAGGGTGAGTTGTCTCACACATTTCAGCCTCAGATTCCTCATTCATAAGACAGAGAATGTTCTACTCTTGCTGTGTTATAGGGTTACTGAAAATCCAATAGGACAATCTAGAAATGGTTAGTAGTGGCCAATTTTATAAGACTTCAGTGACTTTTTTTCATTAAGCATCAAAAAGGAAAGTCTAGAGGAGAACATATTTCCTGAACCCCAAATCCTCAAAAAAAGATTTATGAACTACCTCAATGTATGAGTTCTCGTTATAGTTCAGATTTTGAAATACTGGATTTTCAGGGATATTATACTGGTTTATTAGACAAAAGAGTGGATATTTGAACTTAAGATTGTCCCAGAAAATCCAGTTGGTTTAATTACCACGCTGCGGCAGGAAAGCTCTACTCGATTCTGTGTCAAACAAAATCAAACAGTCTGAGGATACTGAGATATTGTTTAAATATTAAAACATCCCTACATGGTTTGTCTACACATCTACTTTCTGTGCTCTGCACTAAACTTCTTTAAAGAATGTTTAAGTCCCTTAGGGAACTTGTTTAAATTCCTTGGGTATAGTAAAGAGTGGTGGGAGAGAATTATCTTTTATCATATTCTTCCTCTCTCCTCAATATCCTACGTCTGATGGCTCACTAAATCTTCTCAGTGAAGCTGTTATAGATGACCATACCTAGGCTCGCTACCACTTGCTCAAGGGCTCAGCTGGCTAGGTCAGATCACAGATTCAAACTTAGGTCTCCCACAACCAAAGCCCTATACTCCCAGTATACAATGCTACTTCTCAGAAAAGCAAAGGCCTTTAAGATGTTATCCTCTTGTAGAAAAGAAATACCAAGAGATTGAATATGAAGTGCTCAGTGTGAGGAGAAGGAATTGGATTGAAACCTTTGGGGTCTATAGGAAGAACAAAGGGTGATACAGTCTGTGCTACAGAAGCTGAATCAAGAGCAGAAAAGATAATAATAAAAGAAAGGTCCTTTCAATTCTTCAAAGTGGCCTCTCATTAATAATCTAGTGGCTTCACGGAGTCTGCCATATTCTCCTCCTTCTCTCTGCATCTTAGGGAAACAGAGAAGAAAGATATTTTTGAGCAGAGAGCTCTCCCAGTTCTATTGGCCACGTACATATTTCACTTCTTAAAAGCTGCCGACAAACAGCGAGATTCGTTTTAGTGCCAGCCTACCATAAATTTATTTGCTTGTTAATGCAGCTTCCCCAGTTCATGTTTTTGCTAACTAGGAGCATCAAAATGTCAATCTGTCCTCAGGGGGTATCAACCTCCTGATCTGAACTCAGTAACAAGACTAGGGTGTGGACTGCTCAGGAGCACAGGCTGCCTCAAGAATCAAGGCATACTCAAGTATTAATATCAGAGAATCCTACAATAATAGAACAAGACTTATCAAATCATAGACTAATAGACTCTTAGAGAAGGATGGAACCTTAGGGTTTCTCCTGTATTGTTTTGCTTTTTCTTTTTGCAGCTCCCTTTTCACCCGCCCCTGCACCCCACTGCCTTAGCTTTCTTTTATATGGTACTGATATTTAAGGATAGATGAATTCAAAGTCTAATATTATCTTAACATAATAATGGGCATCCTAGCTCACTAGAGGAAAGGAAGAGGAGAAGAGATTGGGTAAAGTGGAAGAATTCAATTCAGCGCTGAGAGGCCCTTGGTACAAAACAAAGACATAAATACTGACATGACTCCACTATTATCACTGTAGCAGGATTGGTTTGTTTGTCTGTTTAAGTGTGTCTTTGCCTGTTTCTTCTTTATGTTGGCAGAGGCCCTTGTCTGACAACACTATCTAGGAAGACTGATCCAATTTCCTGGCCCCAGCCTAATAACTGACTTATTCCATCCCCCTAGTCATAGTTCATGAATAAGCATAGCACCCCAGCCAGTCAAATGAGAGTGAACAGTGGACTTTGGTAATATGTGTATAAAGAAGGTACTTACTATCTTTTCCCTTAAGATGCTGATCTAAGGAGATACTAGGTCGATATGGTAGTGACTTTCTGGCCATCTTATTATTTATAAAAGCCTGCCTGAGAATGAAGCTACCAGAGAGAAAAGCAGAACAAAGATGCTGAGAGACAAAAACCTGATGAGGAGGAGATAGGGGTACCCCACATTCCTCAGCCCCCCTGTAGTGAGGTAGAGCAGTGTGGCAAGGTCAAGTCAGTGCTCTGGAAGCAGAAGTGGCAAACCCTCCAAGGAGGTGATGCATTGCATATCTAAAAAAGGAGGTGGCTAAAAGTGAAACACACAACTACCATGTGACTCAGCCATTTGAATCCTAGGTATTAACCAAGATAAATGAAAGCTTATGTCCATACAAAGATTTTTATGCAAATATTCATAGCACCTTTACTCATAATAGCCTCAAACTGGAAGTAACTCAAATGTTTATCAATAGATGAATGGATTTAAAATATTATAATTGATTTATAAAATAGAATACTACTCAGCAATTTAAAGGAATAAATTATTGATATATACAACAGGGGTGGATCTCAAAATAATTGTGCCAAGTTAAAGGAGCCAGACAAAAAAGAATACAAGATGAATGATTCCATTTATAAAAATTTCTGGAAAATGCAAGTCAATCAATAGTGACAGAAAGTAGGTCAATGGTTTCTTAAGGACAGAGGTGGAGGGGAAAGATTGAGTTAGGGAGGGATTACATTGGGGTACGATTAGACTTTGGGAAGTGATGGATATGTTTATTGTCTTGATTGTGGGGGGCTTCCCTGGTGGCGCAGTGGTTAAGAATCCACCTGCCAATGCAGGGGATACGGATTCAAGCCCTGGTCCAGGAAGATCCCACATGCCATGGAGCAACTAAGCCCGTGTGCCACAACTACTGAACCCTTGTGCTGCAGCTACTGAAGCCAGCATCCCTAGAGCCCGCGCTCCACAACAAAGAGAAGCCACCGCGATGAGAAGCCCACGCACCGAAACGAAGAGTAGCCCCCACTCACCGCAACTAGAGAAAGCCCATGCAACAATGAAGACCCAATGCAGCCAAAAATAAAATTTAAAAAAAGATTGATATGGTCTTGATTGTGGGGATGGTGACTGTGGTGATGCATGTGTCAACATGTATCAATTGTACAATTTAAATATGAGTAGCTTATTGTAGGTCAATTATATTGCAATAAAGCCCTTAAAAACAAGGGAGATAGAGCCTGTGCTGACCTGAATCCCCTAGTAGGGCAGAGGACTCATCCCACCAACAGCTAACCCATTTTGGATATGAGTCTCGCTGCAATAATGCTGCATAATAAATCATCCCCAAATTCAGTTGTTTAAACCTTGACAACTTATTGTCACATTTACAGGTCTGGGGTTGACTGCCACTTGGCTGGGCTAGGCTGGACTCTAAGATCTAGGCTGAAGGTTGGGTTCAGGTCTGTTCCATGTGACTCTTGCTCTCCTCAGAGCAACAGATATCCAGGTCATAATGTCTGCTCGATACGTCTCAGTCTGGGGGCAGGTGGATGCGCAATAGCTACCTGGGCCATATCCTTTTCATAGTACGTCACAACAGTGTGGGAGCCCAAGCCAGACTAGATAACTATATGTGAGGCCTCTGCTTGTGTGATGTCTGCCAGTGTTCTATTGGCCAATGCAAGTCACTTAAGCCCAACTTTAATGACGGACAATAGAGTCAGTCACAGTGGGAGGGGAAGGAAAATGAATATTTATTGAACAATAATTTAAACTATTACATATATGTACTATAATCCAAAAAAGAAAACCACTTTGAATATTAAACCACAGAGATATCTGGGGACTCTTTGTTATAACACTTGAATTCTTGCTCATCCTAAGAATAACATCAGATGTGCACCTGAATCTAGTGGTACCTGAAAGTTTTAGTTTTGTCAACCAATAATTTTTTATTTACTTAACTCCATTTTAGTTAGGGTTCTCTCACTTGAGCTGAAAGTATCCTTACTATGACTAGCCAAGAACAGAGTTCAGTAAAACAAATCACATCTGTCATTAGTTGAACACCTACTATGTGCCCGTTGCTTCATATTGAATATTTCTCTTAAGCTTCATCATAGGCAGCAAGGTTGGTATTATATACTAGTCTTTTATTGAGGAAACTGAGGCTCAATATCTCAAGAAAGGAGCCAAGAAGCAAACCAGGTCGGTCAAAACCAGGGCTTACTCTTTTTCCTATTCACCGTGTTTTTGCTCATGAGACAACAAAACACGGCACCAAAGGCATTTACACTATTTCTCTGTCTCTGGACAAAGCTGCAGCTAATTTCTTTCTAAGAGATCAACAACTATTCTGTGTGTTTTAACATTCTCCTACCACCTCCCTGGGTTGTTGCTGTCAGTGCTTAACTACACTTAGACCTGAAAAATTCTTCCTCAGTCTGAACAATGTGGTACATGATGAAAAAGCAGTGGATGTGCTGTCCAGCAGTGTGGCTGGGAATCCCCGATCTTCCATTTGGTAGCCGTGAGAACTCTGGAAAATCACTTCAACATTCAGTGCCTCCATTTCTTCCTTTATAAAATGAGAAAACAATGCATCTCCTGCCTACCTGATTTGACAGTTAAATATGAAAAACCGAAAGCAGTTTATAAACTATCAAGTGCTTTAAAATACCATGTAGGATTGATATCATCATAATTAAAGTTACTAATATCAATGATTCAGAGAAACCCATCTGTACTGGTAGAATTATAGTTGTTACAATAAGTAGTTGGGGATAGATTTATAGCTAGACGAGGGTATTCTTGCCCAAAGGCTCTTAACTAGACCATATAGACAGACACTGTCTATGCCACTATATAAGACAGTAACCTCTGCTACATCTGGTAGAAACAGTACCACATCTAGCTCTAAGGTCTTTAATTAGCCAGGACTTTTTTCAGCGATCTGCAGCCCACTCTACGATTATCAAAAGATCTCCCAACTCTGGCTGTGATGCTTTTTCTCTTCTCTATGAGGTCTTTATTAACTCTTATGCCTCTGCTGGATCCTGGAGGCCAAGTAGGTGATTAATGGCCCCTGAATTATGATCCCACCAGAAAGACTGTTGGTGGAAATTTATACTCAGAGTGGTAAGCTAGAATTCTTTCAACCCAGGTACTTGACATTCATTGCACAATTTAATTGTAAAGAGTAGTAGTTAATGAGAGCACAGGGGAAGAGGGTAAAACAGGAGCTGAGAGTCTGGGCTGAAGGCCAGTGCTCCGAACAGTGAAGTTACATCTGGAAGGGAAGAATCACAGAGTGGACAAATTGCAGTATTGGAATGGGATTTTCATCATCATTATATTTTATCAATAAGGACGGTAAGGCACAAAGAGACTAATAAGATAAAAGTAGCAATAACAACAGTGACCACCTTTTTGTTTTAGTACCTTCTATGAATCAAGCTCTAAGTAGGAATCTTTACAAGTAACAAATCACACAAAGCTAATCTCAAAAGCAACATGATAAAGTTAGATATCATCTGTATTTTACAAATGGGATAATTGAATCTCAGAGAGATCAAGTGACTTGTCCAAGACCAAGCAGCAATCTTCTGCTTCTGGGATTGTGAACAGGGTCTATCTGGACTTTAAAATCTGCTCCTTCCAGTGTATCACCGACATGCTTCTACTGTTACTCTTTGCTGTTACCACCAATGTAGACTTCACCATGGGCCAAGCACTGTGTATACACTTATCACTGTTGTGCCCATTTTACCAATGAGGAAACTGAGATTTGGTATGGGTGAGAAGTGTGCCCGAAGTCCTTTGGTGAGCAAGAGGCAGAACTGGGATTCAAACCCAGGTCTTTCTGACTGCAGGGATGATTATCTCAGCCACTACCATATCCAGCTACAGCTGCCACTAATAGCCAACATTGTCACCATATACCCAATACAATGATTCAAACCCCATCTTTTTAAAGATATGCATGGCTATTGAAATGCTGCCTGAAGACATTAGGATGACACGAGTTTGGGGGCAACAAGGGCAGAATGTAAAAAAGATGTGCATTACCAATATACTCAATCCAGTGGTATGAAGGAGACCCTATGTTGGTAACTGAGTATGACATTCATCAAATCCACGGAGTCCACAGGGTTCGTGAGTTTGAAGTTAGAAGAGTCACAGCCACTTCCTACACTGGAAGAATCCTGGTGCTTAATGAAACCACACTGCCCTTCTAGCTGACTGGAAAATCAGATGAACCAGGCTCCCAAGATTCATGCAAACCTCTTAGCCCTGCTAAGCCTCCCTGAGTAAATAAATTGCAAAAATAAAGAATCTTTTTTTACTTGCATATAAAAACAAGCAAATAGATGTCTTTTTGCATAATTACTACAAAGGGCCCCAACCAGCCATGCCCATTTGCAACTTCATATTTCAATAAAGTTTTATTTATTTTCACTTGCAAATGAATTTGCTGTTTGTGAAGAAAAGACTCATTGCTCTGACTGGTGCCAGATTGTTGGGAGGAGCTTCCACTCCCGACAATGGCCTTTTTTCTGACCACAGACCTCTGAGCTTGTCTCCTTGCCTTCCCTTTCCCAGGTGCCTCTGCCTATTATTGAATTTATAATTTTCTTTCTGTCCAATTGCCCAATTACCTTCTTTCCTAAATAGAGACTAGAAATGTGCTAGCGTTCATCCATTCAACAAATATTTATGCAATGCCTACTATGTACCAAGAGCTGTTCTAAATACCAGAGACACAACAATGACAGGGTAGTCAATAATATTTTCATTCTGGAATGAAACATCCAGGAAAAAATTTGTGTGTGTTTGTGGGGAGGCATAAGCAGCATTAAAACATTGCATGACAGTGAGAAAAGCATGCTTGAAGGTCCTAGTGTGGGAAAGATCTTGGAGCACTTGTGAAATAGGGAGGTATGCATGGCTGGAGTAAAGCGAGCAAGGGGTGGGAGATGAGTATTGAGAAAAAGATAGAAGCCAGAGACCGTGGGGCTCTTGCAAGCCTTATCAAGTTGTATGAGAGACAGCGTACTGCAGTGGAAAAAGCAAACAAATAAACCCAAAACTAAAGATCCATGGAAAATTCTTTGGCAGGCAGTGCAGAATAAATTCCTTTGTTTTTGTTTTGTTTTTTGCGGTACACGGGCCTCTCACTGTTGTGGTCTCTCCCATTGCGGAGCACAGGCTCCGGACGCGCAGGCTCAGCGGCCATGGCTCACGGGCCCAGCCGCTCCGCGGCATGTGGGATCTTCCCGGACTGGGGCACGAACCCGTGTCCCCTGCATCGGCAGGCGGACTCTCAACCACTGTGCCACCAGGGAAGTCCAGAATAAATTCCTTTGGAAAGGTGTTGGACATCAACTGGATTTCTAAATTCTTGTCACTTACACTGTTTATTCTCTAATGTCCATAAATTGTGGTGAGAGTGATAGCAATTGATGTGACTCAGGATCCTTGAATGCTCAAATTTGATCTTGATGACCCAACCGGTTCCTGCAAGAGCTTTAAGAAAAAGATTATTTTCCTAGAGGACAGAAAAGGAGCAAAGTGCACTCTCCATGTTCTTTATCCAAAACCTCAGGGTGGTTCCAGGGTGAGCTAAACCAGGCTACACAGGTGACTGCTTTTACCCATGTCAAGGTATAATTAACTGTGATGAGAAAAGCAAGTCCAAGGAGAAAAGCAAGCAAGACTATATCAGAGATAAAGTACTTTCTCCCTAAGGCTGATAGCTTAGCTGATCTAATTTGTCAACATATGGGATTTCTCTGATTCTGTCTAGTTTCCAGGTGGGTGAGAATTGGGAGATTTCAACTATAGCCTTTTCAAGGAGAGGAGATGGAACAAACAAAAAAAAATAGAACAGAGAAGAAATAGGGAAGATGAGAGGGAGACAACATTTGCTTCCAAAATCATAGAGGAAGATGTTTACGCCAGGTCTCCAAGGATAAAGTTAATAACCAATAACTCTTTGGGAGCAGCTCTGGGGCCATGATATACCTTGGTCTAACTTTCCCTTTTGGGACACTTGAACAACCTTGTAGTTTTTCGTCAAATCAGAGGATGAGAGAAGTCTCAAGACGTGGATACTAGAATTCCTGCTATTAAGGTGGGTGAAAACTTATGCAAATCACTAGAAAAATTAAAGATAAAGGACCTTATTTCTACCCAAGTTTGCAGATCAATCCATTAGAAACGAGAACTGGTTCAATTCTGGTATCACCAAAGGTGAGACCAAATAAAATTTCTTAAGGATAGTATTGTTAGTTGACTCTATTGCCAAATGCTGAAATGGGATAAGGGTAACTTCCAACCAGACTTACACAATGTTGGAAGGGACATCAAGAGACAATTTCTTTGAGTCCTTGCCTCCATTTTGCAGGTGAATACATTTGTGATCACATTAGAACTGAATAAGAACTCAGCTGCTTCAGATCCCAAGCCAGGGATGTCTCAACAGCACCATGTCCCTCTTTCCAAGAAAGCCTAGGACAGAAGGTATGAGGCATAGTGTTTGGAGCTTTTCCAGATGGTTGGAAGCTTGGCCCAAACTACCTCAACATGCAGCTGCTTACCTGGTGATGAATGTTGATATTAGTGTTCACGGCACTTACCATCCAGTGCTTACGCTGAAGGAGAGTAATTTATAGCTGTGTTACATGTCTGGATTGGTCAGAGGAGGAAGAAGGACAAATGCAACGCCTGAAGATTTGGCTTTCGTTGGCTGTGGCTAATAGTATTTATTCTATAACCATCATGACATTATCCTCACTCATTTCTACTCTTTGCTCATTGCCTCTCTTTCTCTCTCTCCCTCTCTCTCTTCTCTAATCAACTCCCAAAGGTCTAACCTAATCAGTCTAGCTGGACCTCTGTCAAAGGGAAAATAAAGGAATACGAAAGAGAAGGTGACCTTTTTTAAGTATCTTCAATACACTAGGCACTGAGCTAAATACATTCATGCTTTCCATTTAAGTTGCACAATAATGCTGACAGGGGTAATTTAACCCCATTTAAAAATGAGGAAACTTGCTCAGAGTTCAGAGGGTCGATAGGTAATAGAGCTGGAGTCCAAATTCAGCTCCATCTGACTCCCAAAGTGTGTTCTTTCCACGTATTCTCATTTATATCACTCTTCTCCATCTGTCCAATACATCTTCCTGTTCCTTGTCTTGGATACATATGACAGCACATTCATTTAATAAATACTGAGGTTTTATTATATGCTAGAAATGAAAGAACCAAAAATATGTAAAACAGTATGCACCCTCACGCAGCTCATGGTTGGTATATGCACGTATGCTTGCGGGTTGGGACTGATAAAGAATGCACATTAGTAAGTACTTCTTAAGCTAGAATGTTTATTCATTCATTTACTCATTCTTTCAGCAAATGCTTATTAAATACCTGTTCTTTGCCAGGCATTATTCTGTGCCAGTGTTTATCAATCCTGGCTGCATATTAGAATAAACTACTGCATTAAAAAAAAAAAAATGAATCCCTGGCCCATTTAACTAATTCTAATTAATTTTCAAGAGGTGGGGCCCTGGCATCAGTATGTTTTAAAAACCTTGTAGGGAATTGTAATAAGCAGCCAGGATTGAAAAACACTCTTCTATGTTCTAGAGATGCAGTGGTGAACCAACAGGAGAAGAAGCACTAGGGGTCATATTCACAGGATATGTGTCCCCCCTTATTTAGATGGAGGAAGAGGTAGATAAACAGGGAGAGAGGAAGATGAAGCTGGAATATCTGGCATATACATAAATCATTTGGGGCCTTAAATTCAAGGCAGTGTGGATGGTTCAAAGCAGGGTAATGACATAAAGACTGAGGTGCCTCCATGTTCTACATTTCTGTCATGTGGACTAAACAGAGGGATCCACCATCCTAAGAGTTTTGATCAGACTGATTGACACAGAGATTTGCAGGCTTACTTTTCTCAGACTATTTAACATCAATTCACCTTCAGATGACTGGGTCAAATGAGAGTGGAAGGAGTGTTAAGAATTTCCCTCATAATCTTATTAAGTGGTTGGGTTTCACACTAGATCAAGCCAACGAGAGGACTGAGAGAGGATATTTAAACTTTAATTTAATTTAAATCCAGTTTTGCTCTCATTTGTAGCATGAGCTTCATTTTGTTTGTGCTAGTCTTGACTTTGGAATCAGACAGGACTGGATTTGAGCTCCAGGTTAATTTTGACTAGCTAGGTGACCTTGGGCAAATGGTGTCATCTCTCAGTGCCCCAACTTCCTCATTTGTAAAATGGGGTTTAAAGTAGTGTCTACTTTCTGGGGTTTCTGTGAGGGTGGAAAGAAGATAATGGACATGCTGCATTTCTGGCTTAGAGCAAATGCCCACTTAATATTACCTGTCCTTCTTTGTTATTAATAATATTAGCTGCCATTCCTCATTATCACGTCACAACTTTCTGTGCATAAGCAAACAAATAAGGAATGTGACTAAGTCTGTAAATGCAAGTAAATTGTGAGGGAGAATAATTGAGGTATATGCATTTAATATACCCTAATAACACTATATGGGAAGTACTTTTCTATGCATTTTATAAATATGAACTTCTCATAACTCTGAGAGGGTATTCTATTTTTACATTTTATTATAGAAACACTTTTAGAGAAAATTTATAACTTATAATGAACCTCCATGTCCGCGTTTCCCATCATCGGCAATTATCAACATTTTGCCAATCTTGTTTTATCTATGGATTTCTACTTATTTTTCTGTAATATTTTAAGACAAATCCAGGATATCATGTCATTTTACCTATAAATATTTTAGTATGCATCTCTAATGGAGAAGTGTGTGTGTCTATAATGATTTTTCTCTCTCTCTCTACCATCATGCTGTAATTATACCTAACAAAATTAACAATAATTCCTTAGAATCTAGGACTCATTTCATATTGAAATTTGCCCCATTGCCTCAAACATATCTTTTTTATGGTCTGCCTATTCAAATCAGGCCAAAGTCCACACACTGAGTGGACTAATATGTCTCTTAAGTCTCTTTTACCCTGTCACAGTGTGAAAGAGTATTATTTTCACTTCATATAACAGATGAAGAAATTAAGATACAGAGAGGTGAAGTCACATGCTGAATGTCACACAGCTGGAAGAATGGATGTCACTACTGGTGACAGCAGAATAGGTTTTGGATTTTTAGGGAGTTTTTCAAAGGGCAGACGCTCAGTGTCTCCCCGTTTCCTTTGCCCCCAGTGACTGAAAGAGACTAAGTGTTCTGAATTTTATCTTCAACCTCTCTCTAGCTTCCTGCAAAATATAATACTAAAAGATTCTCCAGTTTTCAGCTCTTAAACATCTGGTTTCAGCTGACTTCAAAAGGTAAGGGACTAGTGGGAAGCAGCCGCATAGCACAAGGCGATCAGCTCGGTGCCTGGAGGGGTGGGATAGGGAGGGTGGGAGGGAGGGAGACGCAAGAGGGAGGAGATATGGGAACATATGTATATGTATAACTGATTCACTTTGTTATAAAGCAGAAACTAGCACACCATTGTAAAGCAATTATACTCCAATAAAGATGTAAAAAAAAAAAAAAAGGTGAGGGAAAAGGTGATTTAAAATCTGTCCTCCGATTTTTGTAGGAGAGGTAGTGAGTGTGAAGTTTAGAAAATCAAATACCCTTGACTCTAGGGCTTCTCATTTATTCATTTGTTCATTCCAAACATTTATTGGGAGGTCTCACCAGGCTTTACCCTGCACTGCACTAGGAGCTCTGGGTACAGAAATGGATAAGAAAGCTTCTGTCCTCAAGGAAATCTAGTCTAGTGTGTATGCTGGGGGTTTGGAAAGAGAAACAGCTCTAGTGCAGCAGGAAGTACTGAGTTAGAGGGGACACAGGGTGTTATAAGAACATCTGCTCTGATGAGGAGACACTTCTATAAGTGAGTGGTGATTGGCTAGGAAGAGAAATAGAAGATAGAGCTTGCAAGATGCAGAGGAAGAAGAAACTTGAGCTGATCCAATTTCTTGAAGTAGTTCAATCTGGCCTGAGTGCAAATGTGAGAAGGGAGAAATGTAAAAGTTCACATTTAGAGAGTGTGGCAAGGCATAATGGCCATCACAGGCCATGTCAAAAAGTCTCTGTTTTATTTCATTTATTTATCTTTTTTTGGCCACACCTTGCAGCATGCAGGATCTTAGTTCCCCGAGCAGGGATTGAACCCGTGCCCCCTGCAGTGGAATCATGGAGTCTTAACCATTGGGCAGCCAGGGAAGTCCCCAAAAGTCCCTATTTTGAAGGCAATCTTTTGAAGGGCTCTAAGGAGGAAGTGACACCATCAGGTTTGCATCCCAAATTTTCCTCTGGTTGCTCTGTGGATAACAACAGTTGTCAAAAAAGGCTGGGAGCCAGAAGGCTAGGCGGTGGCAGTGACAGGGGGGATGAGGAAATGGAAAACCCTGTAAAGTAGAGCATGAGGATGGAGAGGTAGCCTTGGAGGGGTCACTGCTTTCCAAAGCCTGGCCCCTCAGTTTTGTGGCTCTAGAAATTTATCTTATCTCTCTACACCAAAGGGTAATGGGATTTTGGAGAAACCATGGTGTAGTGAATGAGTATAAGACAGGGGGCAGAGGATATAGACTTCTGTCCTGCTTGCTTTCTAACTGTGCCCTCATGGGCATGGCCCTTTACTTTAAGGACCTCTTGAGTCCTCATCTATGGAGTGGGACCATGACAGCTATGTTCCTTTCCTGAGACTTCTGGGAGAATTAAATAAGCCACATCACACTGAAGCACTTTGTAAACTCTAAAGAACTTTACAGTTGGGCATAATGTTCTGGATTCTGTGAACGAGCGTCAAACCACAAGTAGTGTCTATGTGGACCACAGAGCGGGTCTGAGCTCTAGTGGATTCCATTTCTGGGAGAGACTTTAAAATTCCTTGCATGAGTGCTAGCAAATTCAATCTCAAAATATTCTCATAGACCACATGTCTGTCTTTCCCCAGTTTTGCCGTCACATCAGTTTCTGATTAGGGTTACAATTTGAGCTGGGAAGCAACTTTGGAAGAGACATGAGTGCTGTCAGCAGATGAGGGAGGAGGTGGAAAGGGAGGGAGGGAGATTGCTGTAACTAACCCCTGTTCTGGTTGGGATTCTTAATGAATATGAAAGGTAAGCAGAAACTCAATAGTAACCCCTGAACTTGCCCCATGTTATCTCTGAGAACACACACCCTCTTCCAACTTATGCCTCCAAAGGAGAGCAGACTTCCTGTCAAACTATTGCAAGGAAGGATGCAGACCCAGAGGAAACAGAGAATGAAGCAACTCATGGCTGTTTCTGCTTCCCCCAGTATCTCTATTTCAGGATTTTCTATGTGGACTAGGCAGTTTCTACCTCTGAGAGCATGAAAGGAGATAATTGTTCTTACTATGTTCATGGTCTCTTCCCATTAAGTGCCTACTCCGTGCCACCCAGGCAGTCTTTTCAACGTTTCATTAAGTGCTGGTGTTATTGTCCCCATTTTGCAGATAAGGAAACTGAAGTTCAGAAAGGTGAAGTAGCCACCCAGCTACTGAGCAGAGAATCAAGGATATCTCATGCCTTAACTCATTCAAATCTCAAACAATAATATGAGGTGACTACTATTACTCTTTCCATTGTCAAGTGTATTACTGTTCTTCCCTGTTTCCCCCTCTGCAGCACCTCTCCCTGTGGGAGGAATTATGCTTTGTGTTCATTGAAAGCCGACTCAGCAATGTGGAAGGTGAGTAGAAGTAACAGGTGTCACTGTTAAGTAGAAGCTTTCAGCTTCTGTGTATGTCCTTTCATATCACTTTTTTTCTTTGCCATTAGACCAACGACGTCCCACACTGAGGCTGCCCAGTCAACTTGGGTCTCAAATTTAAGATGATACAAAGGAACATCATAGCCATGCATGGACATATAGAAAAGAGTCCTGAGATTTGGGGAGCATTTATTACACAAGGTAAGCTAGCCTAAACCAACTAACATACCATTTGAACACAATGAAGTTAAAAGAGGTTAAGATGCTCAGCTATTAAGTGATGCAGCTGAAACTGCCGTCAACTCTGTCCTACTCTAAATGGTGTGGTCTTGACTGCTGTGTTACTCTTACTGTACAATCCTGGCCCCATGAGATTTTTCTGTATTCTACAGTGACTGCTTTAAAATAACAACGATGGCCAGTTTTAACAGACTGAAGAGTGGGAAAGTCCTTGGCAAGGAAGGAAAGTGGGTTAGAGCAGTGGTTTGTAATTTCAATGAACATACAATTCATCTGGGAATTTTGTTAAAATGCAGATACTAGTAGGTCTGGGGAAGGATCCGATATTCTGCATTTTAAACAAGTTTCCAAATGAAGCTTATACTGCCGGTGCTTGGACCACTCTTTGAGCAGCAAGCCTAGGGGATGCCAGTCAGTTCACCTTGGCAATGACAGAAAGGTAGTGATGCATAGTGGTTATGAATGTGTAAACAGGACTGAAACTAGGGTCAAGCAAGCAAGGCAATGAAGGAGCAAAATTTACGGAAGCAAAGTAGAGCCTGTGCTGAACTTGCACTCTTAGGACCCTGAGAGGAGGGCCTCCTAGTTTAGTGCTGTTGTGATTTGTTTCCAGGTTGATTCCAACAATTGAATTTGAAAACTGAATTAACATAGAGCCAGACGTATAATTAATATAGAGCCAGAGATTTTACCTTCACAGTGGTTATGACGTCATTGACCACTATCAGCCTATTCCAAGGAGAACGTTCTTAATAATAGTATAAATGTAGAGGCTATTTTTTCATTAGAAAAGGAAAAAAAGCTCAAAATCGGGCCACGTTTCAGTTAGCTTCATGTGAAACATGTTATTATTAACTTTTGGTTTATGTGTTTATTTCTACAATTTCTGATTATCTTCCTTTTTTCTTTTGTTCTGTCCCGTCACTGTATCTTCAAGTTTTTTCAAGCTTACAGTTATGCTATAGTGTCTATAAAATCAACCCCACCATCAATATCCTTCAGAAAATTTCTTCCTGAAATTTTCTGTGCTATTTTTCCAAGCTGAACTGAATATTTCGATAATAAGATATCTGACAAAACATTCATTTCTTGTTGTCTCTAAGGTGTATCTAAATTTGAAGGCTGAAGTTAAAATATTCTAAGTCACTCATATTCTAAAGAGAAACCTAAGAATCACCAACTTTGGAGCCACACTCCTCCACTGACCCCTAGGTGTTTCCAAGAAGCAGCAATCCACCCTATTATCATGGACACCAACATCTCTTATCCTTATTCCTCAGTCTACATAAGAAGACGACTGGGATAGGTAATGGGCATAGGGATCATTGAGTCACCTGAGTCCTTGCTAGCCTTGTGAAAAGTGTAATTTTCTTGATAAGTGATTTTCCCTTATCAAGGAAATCTTAAGGAGGCAAGGAAAAAGAAATTCTCAACATCCCCCCAAGCCAAGTAAATAACTAATAAAGATTAGGAATGCCTGCAAGGGAAGACTGACAAATTCCTTCCCTGATAGATACAAGACACAGAACCTGCAGGAACACCTAGTGGTAGGTGTTTTTGAGAAGGATTCCTATCTGTAAGCTATTGGGCAGGGCAATCCCTTCTTCAGCTCAAGTTTCCTCCATGCACACCCTAGGATGTGGCTTTCTCTCTTTGTCTCATTAGTCAACAGTACCAACTGATCCTAAAAAGTGCTTAACTTCTTTCATCCATGATGCATCTACTAGTTTCTCTCCTCCCCTCCTTCCTCCCTCCCTCCCTCCTTCTCTTCCTTCCTTCCTTCCTCTCACTTTCTTCTCTCTCTCTTTCATTTTTTTTTTATTTCAGTTTTCTGCCTTCAGGCATTCCTTTACATTTATTATCAGAGAATGGTGTTATGGACTGAATGCTAAGGAATCCCCACAATTCATATGTGATGGTAACCTCCAGCATGATGGTATTTGGAGGTGGGGTTTGGAGGAGGTAGTTAAGGTTAGATTAGGTCAAATGGTCGGGTGCTCATGATGGGATTAATGCCCTTTTAAAAAGAGGAAGAGACATGGGTTCTTTCTCTCTGTGTGCACACACCAAGGAAAGGGCATTTGAGCACATACCCAGGAAGAAGGCCCTCACCAACAACCCAACCATACTGGCTCCCTGATCCCACAATCCAGATTTGCAACCTCCAGAACTGTGAAAATTAAATATTTGTTGTCTAAGCCACCCAGGTGATGGTAATGTGTTATGGCAGCCCAAGCTGGCTGAGACAGAAGGGGAGACGGATGCAGGTTTTCTGTCCCCTACTTTGAATGGCATATCTCTCCCATGACATTAGCTTATGCTTCTGTCATTTACTGCTTAGCTGTATTATACATAGCTCTTTGTGTGTTGTTTACAAAAGAGGCAGAATGACTAGAAGGAAGAAAACAGGCTGACAAATATTACAGACCTGGTTTAAATCCTGGTTCTTGTCACTTACTAGCTACATGATCTTGGGCAAATTTAACTATGTTTTCCTTATCTGCATTATGTCGATAATAACAGCAAGAATAATAATAGTAACAACAATGACAAAATTAACAGCAATACCAGCTTCTCACTTGGTTTTAGTCATAAGTAGACACCGAATATTTAATTCACCTAGTTCAGGCATTACTTCATTTAATAAATGTATATTAAGCACCCACTATGTGCCTGGCACTGTGACACGTACTGGAGAATCTACAATAAACAAGAAAAATATAGTCTGTGCCCTCATAGAGCTTATGGTCTAGGCGTTGGCAAACTTATGGCACAGCCTATGGCCCAAATCCTGCCCTCGGCCTGTTTCTGCACAGTCCTTGAGCTGAGATTAGTGTTACATTTTCATTCATACATTCATTCATTTATTTTTGGCCACGTTGGGTCTTTGTTGCTGCACACGGGCTTTTCTCTAGTTGCGGCGAGCGGGAGCTACTCTTCGTTGCGGTGCACGGGCTTCTCACTGCAGTGGCTTCAGTTGTAATGAAGCATGGGCTCTAGGAGCACGGGCTTCAGCAGTTGTGGCACACAGGCTCAGTAGTTGTGGCTTGCGGGCTCTAGAGCGCAGGATCAGTAGTTGTGGCGCACGGGCTTAGTTGCTCCGTGTTATGTGGGATCTTCCCGTACCAGGGCTCAAACCTGTGTCCTCTGCATTGGCAGGCAGATTGTTAACCACTGTGCCAGCAGGGAAGTCCAGTGTTACATTTTTAAAGGGTTGTTTAAAAATAAATAAATAAATAAATGCAACAAAAACTTGCAAAGCCTAAAACATTTACTAACTGTCCTTTGATAAAAGAGTTTAAGTTTCCCTGGTCTAATGGAACACACAGAAATCATTCAATAAATGCTTTTCACATGCCAATATTTAGAGGGACATTCCTTGCACAGGTTTCTGATTAATTTCTGTATCCCTTCAATTCCCTATAGGCTTATTGTTGCCCTTGCAATAAAAATCAAATTTTCAGGAGGTTACAGGCCCTGCATAGGTGACCCATGTACCTCCCCAGTCTCCTCTAATTATAGTCTTTTCGTATTTCTGCCACACCAGAGTTCTTTCTGTTCAGCAAATATTGCACACATGCCTCAGCCCAGGGTATTGTTACTCCCCACTCCCCCCATTTAGCTTGTTTACTTCCTACTTGTCCTCCAGAATTCAGCTTTAAAGTCATTCCCTTTGGGAAAATTTCCTTGACCTCTCCTTGCTAGATCAGCTCTCTCCCACACTCTTTTATTTGTTCTCACGGTTCCTGATACTTACGGTAACTTTATATTCTTATTTGTGATTATTTTATTACTGTCACCTCCACAAGTTAGTTCCATGAGGGCAGAGGCTGTATTGCCTTTGTTTATTATTTTATCTCCAGCATCTGGCATCTTTCCTGGTGCTCAATAAATATTAGGTAAATGAATGAAAGAAAGAGTGAATGATTCAGCGTCATGTTTATTGAAAAGAAATAGATCAGAAAGCATATAGGATTCTTGCAACATGGGAATGCTTTCCTTTCCCAGGCAAAACACACCCCACAAATGAAATTTCTGTGGCTCCATTTAAATAGTCCCTTCATTCTCTGCATATAATTAATGGAGGCCCAGTGAGCTGTTTGTGCTGATACATCACCTGCACCACACAGCAAATGCATTTGTTACAGAGCTATCTGGGCCAAAGCTAATGAAACATTTGCAAATGTCCTGATTTACAAAGAGAAAATTGGTTCACCTGAATGACAAGGTTTGCATGCAAGGGAAATGTTCTTCTTTGCTACTTTCTAGCTGTGTTCTAGGAAGCCTCAAATTGCCAAAGAAACAGACATCAGCAGTCCTCTCTAGAAGGCAAAGACCAGAGGTCACCTTGAAGGAGGACAAAGGTTCTGAGATTAACTTTACCCCATGGGGGTCCTCATGTGAGCTTTTGAAACTGTATACAGATTATGTGTTTATTTATGTGCATTGTTGTAAGAAGAGATGTTTAAAGATTTATTAGGTTCTCACCAGAATCTGTGTCACCCCAATAGTTGAAAGCCAGCGATTTAAGAAAATCCAGGTTTCCCTAGCCTTGAATTTGTTAATTTTTTAAAAAGAAGATAAAGAATAAGGAACAGAGATGTACATAAGTCCTGAAGGGATCCTTCCTATTTCTAGTCCCAACCTTCCCTGATGTACTGTGCAAATGAGGCAATTCAGATAAGGCTGGAGAGGTGGCTTGCCTGGGCCTTTACAGCAAATGAGACACAAGCCCAGGACAAAAATCCTGCCAGCCTAATGTCTTTTCCACCACACCTTGCTGTCCACTAATATAATCATTTATTGTTTCATTTTGTTCCCCATTTAGTCATTCAATTTCTTTCCCATTCACTTATTCTTCCTTACTGTCCCACACTATCACTTTCTCTCATGAATCTGTAACACCACAGTTGACCCTTGAACAACACCGGTTTGAATTGTGCAGGTCCACTTATACACAGATTTTTTAAAGTAGTTAAGTGTACAGTATTACATGACCTATGGTTGAATTTATGGATACAGAACCATGGATACAGGGGAACCGCAGATAAGGAGGGCTGACTATAAATTATACATGGATTTTCTACTGTGCAGTGGATCAGTGGGATAGCTCCCTGCCCCTCCAGGTTGTTCAAGGGTCAATTTTATTTATCAGTTGTGACTCGATCATTTCTAAGAAGAATTTTGGTTTCAATAAATGATTACTCAAAAAGGTTGATGAATTAGAAAATGAAATTCAATAGGAAAATACATTTACCTTTTCCTTTCCAGATGCATCTCTCAAGTGAAAGCAAAGGAATAAAGAATCATATAAATGCACAAGAAACAAGAGACTTAAAGAAGAAGAAAGGGCACTGCTTGAGAGACTTCAATAAACTTTAGAAATTAAAGATGGAGGATTCAACAAAGGAACACAACCTATAAAATAAGCTCATGCAGAGGGAGACACTGATGAAAAACAAACCAATTTGTCCTAAGAATTCAACACATAAAGCCAACAGATATCATAGAGGATGGTGAAAATTGGGAGACTGACTTAATGTTTATGTACAAAGGAATTGAACATCACTCCAGTCCCTGAGTTCTCATCAACCCCACAGCAGTTTTGCATAGAGACCAAAGGCAGGAGATTGGAGGGAAACTGAATAATTCTAGAAAAAATAATATGGTTACTGTGATCAATCAATAAAATTAGTGACTTACACCCCTTTACTCTGATATGAAGCCCAATGATAAGCTTCTGCCATGTATACAAAGCTTATATCTATCTTATGAGCCTAGGCAGTAAAGAATCAACTGACAGTTCAGAAAAACTTCAGAGAAAAGGAGAAAATCCTAAACAAATAAATAGGAAGGAGAAAAAGCTGGAAGAAAACAGATGAGGCAGGCAATAGAATAAAACTTTGCAACCAAAGCTTATTAATAATATAAGCTAGACCTATATATAAAAAAGAAAAGAACATTAGGAAAAAGTAACAATGGGAAAGAAGTCTTATAAATTATGTATGTGTGTGTATACCTCCAATAGAAGAATTAAAAGATAAAGTTGAGAAAATATTCAGAGAGTAGAAAAAGAAAAAAAGAGAAAGTTGTGTGGGTCTGCTCTGCAAAATACACTATAAAGAAAACGAAAAAACAAGCCACAGACTAGGAGAAAATATTTTTCAAAAGATACCTTTTAAAGAACCGTTATCCAAAATATACAAAAAACTCTTTAAACTAAATAATAAGAAATATGGTCACCTTATCTTTGATAAATGAGGCAAGAATATACAGTGGAGAAAAGACAGCCTCTTCAATAAGTGGTGCTGGGAAAACAGGACAGGTACATGTAAAAGTATGAGATTAGAACACTCCCTAACACCATACACAAAACTAAGCTCAAAATGGATTAAAGACCTAAATGTAAGGCCAGACACTATAAAACTCTTAGAGGAAAACACAGGCAGAACACTCTATGACATAAATCACAGCAAGATCCTTTTTGACCCACCTCCTAGAGAAATGGAAATAAAAATAAACAAATGGGACCTAATGAAACTTAAAAGCTTTTGCACAGCAAAGGAAACCATAAACAAGACCAAAAGACAACCTCAGAATGGGAGAAAATATTTGCAAATGAAGCAACTGACAAAGGATTAATCTCCAAAATTTACAAGCAGCTCATGCAGCTCAATAACAAAAAAACAAACAACCCAATCCAAAAATGGGGGGAAGACCTAAGTAGACATTTCTCCAAAGAAGATATACAGGTTGCCAACAAACACATGAAAGAATGCTCAACATCATTAATCATTAGAGAAATGCAAATCAAAACTACAATGAGATATCATCTCATACCGGTCAGAATGGCCATCATCAAAAAATCTAGAAACAATAAATGCTGGAGAGGGTGTGGAGAAAAGGGAACACTCTTGCACTGCTGGTGGGAATGTAAATTGATACAGCCACGATGGAAAACAGTATGGAGGTTCCTTAAAAAACTAAAAACAGAACCACCATACAACCCAGCAATCCCACTACTGGGCATATACCCTGAGAAAACCATAATTCAAAAAGAGTCATGTACCAAAATGTTCATTGCAGCTCTATTTACAATAGCCAGGAGATGGAAGCAACCTAAGTGTCCATCATCAGATGAATGGATAAAGAAGATGTGGCACATATATACAATGGAATATTACTCAGCCATAAAAAGAAAACGAAATTGAGTTATTTGTAGTGAGGTGGATGGACCTAGAGTCTGTCATACAGAGTGAAGTAAGTCAGAAAGAGAAAAACAAATACTGTATGCTAACACATTTATATGGAATCTAAGGGGGAAAAAAAAGGTCATGAAGAACCTAGGGGTAAGATGGGAATAAAGACACAGACCTTCTAGAGAATGGACTTGAGGATATGGCGAGGGGGAAGGGTAAGCGGTGACAAAGTGAGAGAGTGGCATGGACATATATACACTACCAAACATAAAATAGCTAACTAGTGGGAAGCAGCCGCACGGCATAGGGAGATCAGCTTGGTGCTTGGTGACCACCTAGAGGGGTGGGATAGGGAGGGTGGAAGGGAGGGAGACGCAAGAGGGAAGAGATATGGAGATATATGTATATGTATAACTGATTCACTTTGTTATAAAGCAGAAACTAACACACCACTGTAAAGCAATTATACTCCAATAAAGATGCTAAAAAAAAAAGAAAACAAACCTGATTTTAAAATGGACCCTTAACAGACTTCACCAAACAAAATATACAGAGAGCAAATAAGCACACAAAAAGATGTTCCACATCATATGTCATCAGGGACATGCAAATTAAAACAACAAGATACCACTTCATGCCTATTAGAACGCCCCAAATCTAGAACACTGGCAACACTAATTGCTGGTGAGGATGTGGAACAACAGGCACTCTCATTCACTGGGAATGCAAAATGGTCAGCCGCTTTGGAAAACAGCTTGGTAGTCTCTTACAAAACTCAATATTCTTACTTTAAGATCCAGAACTCACACTCCCTGGTATTTACCCCAAGGTGTCGAAAACTTATGTCCACCCAAAAACTTGCACACGAGTGTTTAAAACAGCCTTATTTATAATTAGCAAAACTTGGAAGCAACCAAGATGTTCTTCAGTATGTGAATGAATAAACAGTGGTACATTCAGACAGTGGAATAGTGTTCAGCATTAAAAAGAAATGAGCGGGCTTCCCTGGTGACACAGTGGTTGAGAGTCCGCCTGCCGATGCAGGGGACGCGGGTTCGTGCCCCGGTCCGGGAGGACCCCGCGTGCCGCGGAGTGGCTGGGCCCGTGAGCCATGGCCGCTGAGCCTGCGCGTCCGGAGCCTGTGCTCCGCGACGGGAGAGGCCACAACAGTGAGAGGCCCACGTATCGCAAAAAAAAAAAAAAAAAAAAAAAGAAATGAGCTACTAAGTCATGAAAAGACATTAAGGAAACTTAAATACACATTACTAAGTGAAAGAAGCCAAACTAAAAAGGCTATATTCTGTATGATTCTAACTATGTAACATTTCAGGAAAGAAAAAACTATGGAGACAGTAAAAAGATCAATGGTTGCCAGGAGTTAGGGGGAAGGAGGAATGAATAGGAAGAGCACAGAGGATTTTTAGGGTGGTGAGAGCACTCTGTATGATACTATGATGGTGGTTGTATGTCATTATGAATTTACTTAACCCTATAGAATGTACAACACCAAGAATGAACTCTAATGTAAACTATGGACTCTGGATGATAATGATGTACCAATAAATGTTCATCAGTTGTAAAAGGTGCATCACTCTGGTGGGGGATATTTTTAATGGGGGAGGCTATGCATATGTGGGGCAGGGAATATATGAGAAATCTCTGTACCTTCTGCTCAACTTTTGTGACCCTAAAACTGCTCTAAAAAAATAAAGTTTATTAAAAAAAAAAAAAGTGTCAGCCATTATCCATGTATTGCTTGTCAGCTCCAAATGTATTCTTCACAGTCTTTTCTAAGGTAAGGGAGGTGGGTCTTATAAATATTTCTCCTTTACCAGCTGACATAATGTTACACTTTGTCAGTAGAGGGAACTGTGGGGACACTGGAGAATGAAGGGGTTTTCCTTTCGGTTTCTACTTTGCTCCTGTCCCCAGATTCCTGTGGGCACACAGCTTCGGCAGCGCCCAGTTCTTGTACAGTGTGGTAGCCAGTAATGCCCAGTGGTCAGCAGGACATGGAATCTCCCCCAGGACCCTCTTGTGTGATTCTGTGACACGTTCTTAGGCATAGCGTCTCCCTGCAAAGGGCTTCCTCCTGGCACTCCAGAGGACAAATTGCAGGGTCCTGCTCGTGAAGCACCTCAGTGAACTTCTCTCTTATCCATTGAGCCATGCGAGACACATCCTCTCCAATGAGATCTAGATCTCACTCAAGGGCTGGGGGGACTCTTCCTATGGGTTCTATCACAGTGCTAGGGATAGTGGCCATTACTTATACCTGCTATTCCAATATGCTTTAGAGTTGCCTTTACCTTTTGTTAGCCAATTCCCCATTACTACAATGCTATGTTGTAATTAATAATTTTTTATATTAAACCACCCCACCCCCGGTTAAAATTACTGTGCGATTTTTGTCTCTTGATTGGACCTGATGGGTTATGGTAGGAGACAAAAGAACATTAAAAAAACATATGTAGAACATATACAGATAATAGGAATTCTATTTTTGAAAAAAAATAAAGGACATTTCTTGAATTAAAAGATAAAAGAGTTTCCAGATTGAAAGTTCCCAATAAGTGACCAGATTTTTAAAAAAGCTAAAAATGACCCTTATAAGCTACATAATCATAAACTTTTATAACTTGATCTTTACTAAGGGCAGATAGAAGATTCTAGAAACTTCCAGTTTGGATGGGGAAGATCATCTATAAAAAGCAACAAAAATCAGAATATATCAATGTAACAATGATGTTAAGTTTACAGAATGTTATGAAAGTAAGACAGGCAATTACTCAATCTAGTATAAATGCATTCCAAAAACATTCAAGAAAGGAAAAGCAAATTCCATGTTCATTTGTATAAATAGATAATATTAACACAGGTATTTTATTTAAATTAAAATATAATTATGTTTGTTTTATGGAAAGATGTAGGTGTGGAGAAAAAAATGCCTGAAGTTGATAAATCAAACAATATTGCTAGGAACATAGTTTTTAGAAATACAGTGCTACATACTAGAAAATAATGTTAACAATGATTTTAAGAAATGAGGTTCCTTTTGAGCAACAAGAATAGAGAACAGGATGTGGTGCTGCTGGGATTTATTATAAAACTTTCTGACCATTTATTCAAGCCATGAGCATGTATATATTTTTATTAAATTGTAAAATAAAAAGCCAAAAATAAAACTTCCAAGGAGGAGATGCATGAGATAATGAATGAAAGAAATCAGCGAAGTGTTTAGGAGAGAGTTATCATTCAGTGAGTGGGAGTTTTGATATAATAAGTGTTGAAGAAATAAGTTTGGGAAAAAGTTTATGACTTAGCTTTAAATATGGACTTTAACTTCAAGGAAGGTGGTAAAGAACAGGTAAAACCTGACACAAGTAAGCATACCCATTCTTGAGATAATACAAACTTTTTCTGTTATTCAGTTTTAGATAGATGTTATCACTTGGATGGTTCAAAAGGGTCAATGAACATCACTTTAAATGGTGTCTCAGACAAGGTTTTGACTGGAAAAAAAAAAATCAATCTTTCCAAGAGTGTTTCTTTCTTACACACTTGCCTCACAACTAACAAACACACCAGCAAATACATCCATGTAATAACAATACAGATAACGGCATTAAAATCTTAATAGATATATGCATATTTTAACAACTATAAAAGACTAAATCAATCTCTGTGGGTTGTTTCTAATTTAACAAGATTCTGACAGTCTAATTAATAAAAGATTCGAGGATAGCATATTTGGAAGAATGGATCAATAACAAACTTTTCAAGTAGCTCCTTTCCAGGACTGAGGTCAGTTAAAAGCACTTTGGCATCATTTGCAGTCAGGTAATTGTTCTCTTCTCAGCAGAGGTTAGGCTTGGGCTGACCATGTACTTCAAGAATGCTCAGGAATTCAGAGACTGGGTTGCCCAGAAACAAGTGATTCACCAAACCTTTAAAATATATTGCTGAAACCAATTTCATGTTACATTTCAAAAGTAGCACCATAACTAAAGTCAATCTGAGGTTATGTGATCAAGTTGCATCAGCTGGTTTCAATTTAAGGCTGACAGGTCACATTTTAAGCAACAAAAAAGTCTCATTAATAAGTGATATTTGCAAAGGAATCTATCCATGGGTCTGATCAATACCCCCAAATATTTCTCTTAATGAAATTCACTGAGTAAGAGCAATAGATATAACACACACACACACACACACACACACGTGTGTGTTTGTGTGTGTGTATATATATCCCCACATACAGTCAGCAATGTTGAAGAATTGAGTGAACTTTATCCCCACCCTCCTGGACACAAAATAATAGGATATTGTGATAGGCTTCAAATGGCCAATTAGAGTCAGAAATGAACACTTAAATAAGTGGTCTGGTAATCAGACTCCAGGATGAATGCAGTGAGAACTCTGCTCTAAATATCAGAAAGTTTAATTTCTCTCTCAGCTTCAACCACAATTAACTTGACCAATTTCAGCTGCCTCATTCCTTTTTTGATCTCACTTTTCTCATCAGGTAGAATTATAATACAATACCAGTGTTTCTCACAATATTGTCTTGATAGTCAACAAGATGATATAAATGAAATGGTTTTAAAATGGTGTAACGGTCTGTGCATATTTAGAGTAATAGAAGAGCTGTATGAAAATGTCTGTATAAAAAAGTTCAAATTCTGAGCAAAAGTGAGAGTTTATTGGCTCATGTAATTGGGGTACAGATGCCCCAGGGAGCACTAGTTACTTCAGAATTATCCAGAATCTTTTTTTTTTCTTTATTCCTATTACCTGCATCACCCTATTTTTCGACTTCTTTTTCTTACACCACAAGGAGGTTTTCTATGCAGTGGGTAGAGTGGAGGCAGCAAACAACATATATCTCTTGGCTTATTTTAAGCGAGTTTAGTCATGTAAAGAGAGATCTTCTATCAGCATTTGCTTATAAATTTCCAAGGAAGGACTCTAATTGGACCACCTTGGATCACATACCCCTATTTGAGTCAAGGACTATGGCCAAGGAAACGGTTTTAGCCAGACCTGGTCACATGAATGCCATGAACTACACAGAGTGATAGATATTCAGCTCTTCAAAGTAAGGGGGTGCTATTACTAGAGGAAGGTGCAAAGAAATACTGGAGGAAAAATATCAGATGTCTACCACGTCTGTGTTCCCAAAGTTCCTGTGTATCCCTCTATCACATTCCACAGAATGGAATTGTTTCTTGACTCTTCCAGACTGCATATATATGTCCGATTCACTTTTGTATTCTAGCATATCTCACAGGACCTAACATAGATTAGTTGCTCAATAAATATAGATTGAAAGAATGAATAAATAAAATTTGTTAAAACTGAAGAGGACTCTGCTATTCCAGTTCTTCTATGTATATGGAGAATCAACTCCTATGTGCCTCCACTCCCAAACTCTCGCAGGCTCAAGGGTGCTACTTCTCTAAATCTCTGTGAATTGATTTAGAATTAGAACTCCTTCTCTAATTTATCAAATATTTACTTGGCACCGATTATGAGAAAATCCCTGTGCAGAGTTCTTCATATGATTCAGAAGTGTGGATTGAGAATTACTTCTTGGTTTCCTAAGTGGTAAATGGGAAGCTCTATTTTAAGAATCTTATAGCCAGATTGCCAAATCATGACATCTGGTCTAAAATGAACAATCCTTGGAATCATATGTGTGGCAAATGCTCATATAATACACTCACATGATCTATAACATTGAAGTTCAGAGATAAGATAAACTAAGACCACTGAAATCAGTGCAAAAGCTAGATGAGCAGGAGGGAAAGCAAGGTTCTGATGACAGTGAGCAGGAAGGAACAAGTATATTTGTGGGCCTACTATGAGCCAGGCACTATACTCAGCATCTTATAACCACTGTCTTATTATTATATATCTCTCCCAGCCCTGGGAGGCGGGCATTTCTATCTTTTCTACCTCTACTTGGCAAAGTACAAAACTGAGGCTCTGGGAGATTAATCAGTGAGACAATGAAAAGAATACAAGGTTTATAACCATGCATTGATGTTTTCAGTGCTGGTGAACTTTTCACATCAGTCAGTGTATCCATGCAAAGATGACTAATCAGAAGATATAATAGATAAATTATAGATACATTGATACAGATAATTATAAAAATGTTAATAGGTAATATAAATTGATCATAGGTGATAGATTATAAAGATGAATGGGAAATGAAGATGCATGAATATATAATTGAGTTAGATTGATAGGTATGTTCATATATATATTCATACAGGGATACTACCAACGCTGTTTTGTGAAAAATCACCTTGGCCAGATATAATGTGCTTTGGTGAGAAGATAATCGGGTAATTATGGGGAAGCCATGATCTGCTCCTACCTCTTCCATTGCTTCTCTGGCTGTGTGTCCTTGTCTTTTCTCATCTTCAGTTTCATTGTGTGTAAAATAAGGATCATAAATGAAGCCCAGCCCGCTCTCACAGGGTAGCTTTGAGGATCCTACAAGGAAATTGTTGGGGGAAGCACCTTGGAAGTTGTAACATGTTCTGTTGCCCCCCCTGGGTTCGACCTGGGTAGTTTTGCACCTTCTTCTGAAAAGAAAGCCAGCCTCATCTCAGATCAGGAAATAGCTTATTTTTTTACAGGATGCCTGAGCTTGCTTGCTGCCTGCCCATCACTGGATGTGTCTTTTATCAGCTTTCACATCACCTCTACCTTGCAGCTCAGCTCATATCATCAAAAACCACTCTGGTGCCCTCCATGTCAGCAAATGTTTGTCAGCTGTTGTATCTCTTGCACCATCTCCAAAGCTGAGCTCAGTAACACACCTTTTTTGATGCCAGATGATCTGAAAGCAGGATGGAAAGTGAAGAGAATGTTTTCCCAGTCAAGATCAATATGCCTTTAACCTTCCTTTCCTTTATCCTTGAGGGAACGTCTCTTCTCACCTCCCTGGCAGTTTCTTCCCTTCCACACTCCTGCCTTTTCATTCTCCTCTTCCCCCAACTCCCTCCACCTCCATCACGGCCTGGTTAGAATTCAGCATGTCTTCCTTTTGGAGCTCCTATGTTAATATCCATCATAATGGGTTCTGCTGGATTGCTTTTCCCACACAGAGTCCCCTATTTCTTTGGACCAGAGAAAACAAGGAGTTCTCTCTTTGAGCCAAAAGACAGATGTTTGAATCTTGCTCTGTTATGATGAGCAACATGACCTTAGATAACTGATTTCATCTATCTGAGTCTTGCTTTCCTTTCCTGCAAATTGGGGGCAACAATATCTGCCCTCTCATCCCCTGCAAGCATGGAGCATTTATGATGGAAAGGCCCTAGATCTTAAATCCTGTAGCTGAACATTTTAGTGGCAAGCAGTTTAATTTTTTACTTAAAAACACATATGGTGTACTTTTTAAATGTGAAAAACTACTTTAATTTTTTAAAATACTGTTCCAATCAGATAATCTTAATGAAAGCCTTATAAGGTATGCATTAGCAATATCCCTGTTTTACAGATGAAGAATCAGAGGCAAAGAAAGTAAGGAAACTTACCCCAAATTACATATTTAGTATGTTATAGGACCAGAATTTGAATCCAGTCACTTGGGTTCCAGAAACTGTGATTTTAATCACTGTGCTATGTTACCTAAGCAATTCAGTGTTCCATTACTAGGAGAGTAGATGGATGTCATGTTTTGCATGTATATAATGGTATACTTAGAGCAACATACTAGGATAGCTAGGTAATGTCATGGTAATAAATGAGCACTAAAAAATTTATTTTTTACTCCTGCAGAGTGCAGTGGTGTCTAGACAGACTCTTCAGTTCATCACTTGATGACTCAGAAAACAAGAACCACATAATGGTGAACACCCCCAACCATGGAGTGCTATTCATCAGTTAAAAGTAGTGAACTAGATGGACACATTATAATAAGAAAGACTATTAAAGACACAGTATTATATGAAGAAAGAAACAGAGCATGATATAAAATTTAATTTCAGTTAAAGTATGTGCAATAAAACAATACACATTTTGCAAGAATGTGCACAAAGGAAAGTATACATTGAATATATTAAAATGAATTTACATATATCCATTTTATATCTACCCATGTATTTATCTGTTTACCTATCAATCTATCAGCATAAAGAGAAAAGTAGAAGTGAAGAATAGATACATAAGAACTGTATACATTAAAAAGAAATCAAGCAAATAGCCTCACATCGATGAAGACCATAAGGCATGAGCTGAGACTTATGATTAATTCAAATATCTAAAGAAGAGTTTTGTGAAGGGTAGCCCATGGGCCAAATCCCACCTGCCACCTGGTTTTGTAAATAAAGCTTTACCTCTTAGAATGCTTTATTGTAAATAAAACATTCATTTGTTTACATATTATCTATGGCTGCTTGTGCAATACAATGGCAAATTGAATAGCTGCAGTAGACAGGACTCCCCCACAAAAATGTTTGCACCCTAGAGAAGAGAGAAGAGAGACCATACATTACTCCGTATGTCAGTCAGGGTTCTGTTAAGAAGACAGAAGCCATCAGGAAGCTTGCACAAACCTCTTGGACAGCCTCATCCACCAGAAGGCAGACAGCAGAAGCAATTCTGCAGCCTGTGGAATGAAAACCACATTCACAGATAGACAAAATGAAAAGGCAGAGGACTATGTACCAGATGAAGGAACAAGATAACCCCCCAGAAAAAACATTAAATGAAGTGGAGATAGGCAACCTTCCAGAAAAAGAATTCAAAATAATGATAGTGAAGATGATCCAGGACCTTGGAAAAAGAATGGAGGAAAAGGTCAAGAAGACGCAAGAAATGTTTAACAAACACTTAGAAGAATTAAAGAACAAACAAACAGAGATGAACAATACAATAACTGAAATGAAAAATACACTGGAAGGAATCAAAAGCAGAATAACTGAGGCAGAAGAACGGATAAGTGACCTGGAAGATAGATGGTGGAATTCACTGTCATGGAACAAAATAAAGAAAAAAGAATGAAAAGAAATGAAGATAGCCTAAGAGACCTCTGCGACAACATTAAACGCAACAACATTCACATTGGGTTCCCTGAAGGAGAAGAGACAAAGAACCTGAGAAAATATTTGAAAAGATTATAGTCAGAAACTTCCCTAACATGGGAAAGGAAATAGCCACCCAAGTCCAGGTAGTGCAGAAAGTCCCAGGCAGGATAAACCCAACGAGAAACACGTTGAGACACATAGGAATCAAATGGACAAAAATTAAAGACAAAGGAAAATTATTAAAAGCAACAAGGGAAAAATGACAAATAACATACAAGGAACTCCCATAAGGTTAACAGCTGATTTCCCAGCAGAAACTCTACAAGCCAGAAGGGAGTAGCGCAATATATTTAAAGTGAAGAAAGGGAAGAACCTACAACCAAGATTACTCTACCTGACAAGGATCTCATTCAGATTTGATGAAGAATTCAAAAGCTTTACAGACAAGCAAAAGTTAACAGAACTTTCAGCAACACCAACCAGCTCTACAACAAATGCTAAAGGAACTTCTCTAAGTGGGAAACACAACAGAGGAAAAGGACCTACAAAAACAAACCCAAAACAATTAAGAAAATGGTCATAGGAACATACATATTGATAATTACCTTAAACGTGAATGGATTAAACACTCCAACCAAAAGACACAGGCTTGCTGAATGGTTACAAAAACAAGACCCATATATCTGCTGTCTACAAGAGACCCACTTCAGACCTGGGGACACATACAGACTGAAAATGAGGGGATGGAAAAAGATATTCCATGCAAATGGAAATCAAAAGAAAGCTGGAGTAGCAATACTCATATCACATAAAATAGACTTTAAAATAAAGAATGTTACAAGAGACAAGGAAGGACACTACATAATGATCAAGGGATCCATCCAAGAAGAAGATATAACAATTATAAATATATATGCACCCAACATAGGAGCACCTCAATATATAAGGCAACTGCTAACAGCTAAAAAAGAGGAAATTGACAGTAACACAATAATAGTGGAGGATTTTAACACCTCACTTACACCAGTGGACAGATCATCCAGACAGAAAATTAACAAGGAAATACAAGCTTTAAATGACACAAAAGACCAGATAGATTTAATTGATATTTATAGGACATTCCATCCAAAAACGGCAGATTACACTTTCTTCTCAAGTGTGCATAGAACATTCTCCAGGATGGATCACATCTTGGGTCACAAATCAAGCTTCAGTAAATTTAAGAAAATTGAAATCATATCAAGCAACTTTTCTGACCACAACGCTATGAGATTAGAAATAAATTACAGGGAATAAAAGGTAAAAAATAGAAACACATGGAGACTACACAATTTGTTACTAAATAACCAAGAGATCACTGAAAAAATCAAAGAGGAAATCAAAAAATACTTAGAGACAAATGACAATGAAAACACATGATCAAAATCTATGGGATGCAGCAAAAGCAGTTCTAAGAGGGAAGTTTATAGCAATACAATCCTACCTCAAGAAACAAGAAAAATCTCAAATAAACAATCTAACCTTACACCTAAAGAAAGAACTAGAGAAAGAAGAACAAAAGAACCCCAAAGTTAGGAGAAGGAAGGAAATCATAAAGATCAGAGCAGAAATAAGTGAAACAGAAACAAAGAAAACAATAGCAAAGATCAATAAAACTAAAAGCTGGTTCTTTGAGAAGATAACCAAAATTGATAAACCTTTAGCCAGACTCATCAAGAAAAAGAGGGAGAGAACTCAAATCAATAAAATTAGAAATAAAAAAGAAGTCACAATGGATACCGCAGAAATACAAAGCATCACAAGAGACTACTACAAGCAACTCTATGCCAATAAAATGGACAACCTGGAAGAAATGGACAAATTCTCAGAAAGTTATATAACCTTCTAAGACTGAATCAGTAAGAAACAGAAAATAGGAACAGACAAATCACAAGTAATGAAACTGAAACTGTGATTAAAAAGCTTGCAACAAGTGAAAGTCCAGGACCAGATGGCTTCAGAGGTGAATTCTATCAAACATCTAGAGAAGAGTTAACACCCATCCTTCTCAAACTCTTCCAAAAAATTGCAGAGGAAGGAACATACCCAAGCTCATTCTACAAGGCCACCATCACCCTGATACCAAAACCAGACAAAGATACAAAAAAAAAAAAAAAAGAAAATTACAGACCACTATCACTGATGAATATAGATGCAGAAATCCTCAACAAAATACTAGCAAACAGAATCTAACACCACATTAAAAGGATCATACAGCATGATCAAGTGGGATTTATCCCAGGGATGCAAGAATTCTTCAGTATATGCAAATCAATCAATGAGATACACCATATTAACAAACTGAAGAATAAAAACCATATGATCATCTCAATAGATGCAGAAAAAGCTTTTGACAAAATTCAACATCGATTTATGATCAAAACTCTCCAGAAAGTGGGCATAGAGGGAACCTACCTCAACATAATAAAGGCCTTATACAACAAAACCACAGCAAACATCATTCTCAATGGTGAAAAACTGAAAACATTTCCTCGAAGATCAGGAACAAGACAAGGATGTCCACTCTTGCCACTATTATACAGCATAGCTTTGGAAGTCCCAGCCACAGCAATCAGAGAAGAAAAAGAAATAAAAGGAATACAAATTGAAAAAAAAAGAAGAAGTAAAACTGTCACTGTTTGCAGCAGATGCCATGATCCTATACATAGAGAATCCTAAAGATGCCACCAGAAAACTGCTAGAGGTAATCAATGAATTCGGTATAGTTGCAGGATACAAAAGTAATGTACAGAAATCTCTTGCATTCCTATACACTAACAAAAGATCAAAAAGGAAATTAAGGAAACAATCCTGTTCACCTTTGCAACAAAAAGAATAAAATACCTAGGAATAAACCTACCTAAGGAGGTAAAAGACCTGTACTCAGAAAACTGTAAGACACTGATGAAAGAAATCAAAGATGACACAAATGGACAGAGAGATATACCATGTTCATGGACTGGAACAATCAATACTGTGAAAATGACTGTACTACCCAAAGCAGTCTACAGATTTAATGCAATCCCTAACAAATTACCAATGGCAATTTTTTCAGAACTAGAACAAAAAAGTCTTAAAATTTGTATGGAGACCAAAAGACCCCAAATAGCCAAAGAAAACTTGAGGGAAAAAAAACAGAGGTGGAGGAATCTGACTCCCTGATTTCAGACTATACTACAAAGCCACAGTAATCAAGACAATATGGTACTAGCACAAAAACAGAAATATAGATCAATGGAACGGGATAGAAAGCCCAGAGGTAAACCCACATACATATGGTCAACTAGTCTATGACAAAGGAGGCAAGGATATACAATGGAGAAAAGACAGCTCTTCAATAAGTGGGGCTGGGAAAACCGGACAGCTACATGTAAAATAATGAAATTAGGACACTCCCTAACACCATACACAAAAATAAACTCAAAATGGATTAGAGACCTAAGTGTAAGACCGGACACTATAAAACTCTTAGAGGAAAACATAGGAAGAACACTCTTTGATATAAATCACAGCAAGATCTTTTTTGATCCACCTCCTAGAGTAATGGAAATAAAAACAAAAATAAACAAATGGGACCTATGATACTCAAAAGCTTTTGCACAGCAAAGGAAACTATAAACAAGATGAAAATACAACCCTCAGAATGGGAGAAAATATTTGCAAACGAATCAACTGACAAAGGATTAACCTCCAAAATATATAAACAGCTCATGCAGCTCAATATTAGAAAAACAAATAACCCAATCAAAAAATGAGTGGAAGACATAAGTAGACATTTCTCCAAAGAAGACATACAGATGGTCAAGATGCACATGAGAAGCTGCTCAACATAACTAATTATTAGAGAAATGCAAATCAAAACTACAATGAGGTATCACCTCACACGGGTTAGAATGGGTATCATCAGAAAATCTACTATGGATAACAGTATGGACACTCCTTATAAAACTAAAAATAGAATTACTATATGACCCAGCAATCCCACTACTGGGCATATACCCAGAGAAAACCGTAATTCAAAAAGACACATGTACCCCAATGTTCACTGCAGCACTCTTTACAATAGCCAGATCATGGAAGCAACCTAAATGCCCATCGACAGACAAATGGATAAAGAAAAGTGGTACATATATAAAACGGAATGTTGCTCAGCCATCAAAAGGAATGAAACTGGGTCATTTATAGAGACGTGGATGGACCTGTCATACAGAGTGAAGTCAGAAAGAGAAAAACAAATATTGTATATTAAGGCATATATGTGGAATCTAGAAAAATGGTACAGATGAACCAAGAGAGACACAGATGTAGAGAACAAATGTATGGGCACCAAGGGGGAAAGTGGAGGGTAGTAGTGAGATGAATTGGGAGATTGGGATTACACTAATATGTATAAAGTAGATAAGTAATTAAGAAAAACCTGCTGTATAAATAATAAATCAAAAAAAAAAAAAAAAGACAAGCCATTCTATCTACTCCATGTACGAGTGACTGAATGTGGAAATTAAGGGGTTACCCAACCACTGGTAGCTAAGGGAGCAAAGCTCTGGAAGTTGTCACAGAAGAACTCATCCTGACACAGGGAAATGGGCTGTTCTCAAACCTTATCCATGACCCTACTGCAATTCACAGGAATCTCTGAGAAGCGCCTGCCATCTGTCTCATTCTGCAGCAGTGAGTATGAGGTTTGTGCAAGCTTTCTGGGAAGCCATTGTAAATCTCATGACATCTTAACATATCTAGCTGTAACTATCCCAGATGGTGAGAGCTTCTCCTTCCCTTCTCCTTTCCATTGTCAAATTCTAAGCTAGAACCATACTGGGCATGGATTTCTAGGAAATGAAGTTTGTTTTTTTCCCCCACAATGCAAAGGACACTTAGAAGGGGGCAGTAGTGATGTGAGCTGACAACAATCATTGGAATATTACTCTTTTATTTCCACTTCCCTGAATAATGTAGAAGTGCAGTGAATATTTATGCATTCCAATGATACTCTGTTCCAGAATACTTTAACCTGAGGTTTACGGACTTCTAGGAGGACAGTACTTGGTCTTTAGAGGGTTTGAATGGATGCTAATATTCCCCCTCCCATCAGTGGGAGAAGACATGAAGATATCACTACTGTTACTGAAGAATTCCAGGATCCCTCAGAGAGACCCATCTTACCACTATGTCTGCTAGACTCTGTGCTCCTTCAGTGCTGATGGCTTTACCTTTTTTATATACCTCAGAGCTTGGCACGGTATCTGACACAGAGTAAGCTTTCAATAAATGTGTGTGAAATCAGTAATTAAGGTAATGAACACATATAACACTCTACACAGTTAAAATGCAGAATAGGCATCATCATTGTTTTTTAAATCCAGCTACCCATAGTTAATAACATACTCAAGTTTTACATCAAAACATTTCCAATGTGTTCCTGTCAAATCTATCTCAGCACCAGGTGCTGAAAGAGATTAGACCATTGTGCAGATAACCAGGTAATGCCATCATTCCTGATAAAAGAATGCAAGGTTCAAGAGTCAGAAGGAAAAAGAGAGGAAGCCAGGGTCATAGACTGTGGCCCCTGCACTCTGCCCATAAGGTCATGTCTGCAGAGCTTCAGTCCAACTTGCCAATGAGAACTGCATTCCCCCCATGACTAGCCCTCCCTGCTCTCTGTCTCATGTATTGTTCTGCTCCCTCAATACCTGGGAAGTCCTAAAGACTGAGACACAGCGGCTGACTCATGATCACCTTAAGTCAAACCACGCTCAAGGGCCCTCTTAGCATCACTAGAATTTAGAACATATGGGTTCAAGTCCTAACACTGCCCTTCCTGTCAACTTCAGAGAACCACTTGACATGTCTGCATTTTAGTTTTCCACTCTCTAAAATGGGTATAATGAAGGCTATTCTAGTAAATAAGCAGACAGATGCAAAATAGGTCAATTTATTGTTATTATATGTCTAGAAAATGTAAACTGTTAATGACAGCATTTATCAAGCATACCCCAGGATCCTTATAGTTTTTCAGAGCCTGGAAAATTTAACTCTTGGCTTAAGTGAGTTAGTCAACATCTAATTTGGAGACCTAAAACATCAATAGTTACTGAATAGTGAGCTGCAACTAATATCTCCCCCACAAACTATAACTCGGCCAACACTTTTTTATGGGCTTAATAGCTTCTGATTAGCTGGCTTTCTATTTTTCCCTTCCCAACTTCTTTTGCCAGCTAAAACCTACATCCCTGAAAATCTGAACTGAGCATACCAGGCACAATTCTGATGGACATAAACAATCTTGGGATTTAGTTAAGGCCTCTTGTGTCTGAGCTAAGCATTCATCATCCTTGGGATTCCAGGAAGTCCCTAGACACCCACTTCCTTCACCCCCTCAATTCTCTAATCTCTGATCTCCTTGAAGCAATTATTACATGGTTAGCAAAGACCATAGTGTATGCAGAGAGCCCACAACTATGCAAACAGGTAAATTCGCTTATTTTCCCTGTTCAGTCCATCATTTTGGCAAATCTCTCTTTAGACCTCAGTTTCCTTACCTAGAAAATGAGGATAATGGTTACTAGCTTGCCAACCTTAGCGACTGTTAAGAAAGAATGAGTAGTTTTTCCTGGGACATTAGAAAATGTTTCATAGGTATGCCATTTTAGTTAGAATTTGAAGGATAAAGAAGAAGTGACCATTGGAGAAGGTGGGCAAGATTTTGCAAGATTTAGATATTTGCTGCTGGAGGTAAATCAAATATCACCACTAGAGAAGATCAACAAAAGAAATACCAGAAATCAAGCCATGAAAAGATGAAAATCTACAGCATGTTCAGATAAGAGAGAGAACTTTGATATGCTTGGATTTTCTGGTGATTCAGGAGAGCAACTGAAGGCTGGAAAATTGTAATTAAGACAACTATGAAGGTCTCTAATGCCACGGTAGGGATACAGAATTTATATTGTACTGGAGAACTCTTTTTTTAACATTTTTTATAGTTTAAAAGTGTGTATATATATATATATATATATATATATATATAATTATATGTTGTCTTTAGAAAATTAATTCATCATCTGTGTGAAAGATTCAATATAAAAGTATCCCCCAAAGTGTATTCTTAAGGCACAAGTTCAACTGGTTATTAAAAGGTGTCTCACCTACAAACCTACAAACACAACCACATGGTTATCACAGATAGTAGTTATACAAAGAAATATTTGTTGGAAGAATGAATGAGTTTAGGTTAGTAAATTTTAGGTTCAGCCAAGCTAATTAAGCTTTTTGTTATTGACTTTTCTTGTTTTGATGATTTAGCTATTGGACTTCCTACAACATCTAATACACTGATATGCTTGATGAATCTCGAAGAGGAGAGAGAATAGGTGAGCTTTCATAATTTTACTTGTCATGGAACTTCTTTCATCATGTATCCCATGGGCACCAGTGTTTGATGGAAAACACCATGGGAAATGTTAGATTAAAAAGAGAAACTGTAGGCAATAAGCCCTTACAAGAAGCAATTTAGATGACTCAGGAGACCAAGCAGTACACCTGTACTACAACAGTGCCAGAAGGGTTGGAGAAGAAGAAAGGCTCAGGGGCCACACTACAAAAGTAATCTGGACAAGACTTAATGATTCACTGATGTGAGATGGAAGAATCAAAATAATTCCTGAGTTTTGAATTTCAGGAAAATTGTGGTCTTATTCTATTTATATAATTTGACACTGAAGTAATTTATTTATGAAAATCTATTAGAGTTGAAGTGTTCCTTTTTTTTTTCATTGCTTTCAAGAAGTATCCAAAAGTGAGAGAAGTAAAAACGCCTTGAAATTGGCACTCACCTGCATGGTGTAGATATAGATAGATGACAGACAGGTAGATAGATAGATCGATAGGGTATAGATTTGTGTTTGTGTGTGTGTGTGTGTCCCAATAGTTCCTAAAATATGCATATATATGTGTAAGGTTATTGTAGCACATTTATTTATAATCTACAGAAATTTAAAAAAACCTAAATGTCAAAGAATGGAAAATTAAAATTGATTACACCAACAAAATAGAATACTGTGAAGCCATTAAAAATCATGTCTTACGAGAAAACTTCAAAACATATTAAAGAAAAACCTCCCATGGTATAACTTAAGTGTGAAAAAAAAGAGGTGTTATAAATCAGAATATACTAACAAGAATTTTGTTAAGGAAAATATGTTTGCCTTATATGCAGAGAAAAACAACCATATGAAAATGCAACAATATTTTAACAGTAGTTTTATTCAGACAGCAAATTAGTTGTAACTTTTAGTTTTGTCTGCAGTGAATTTTCCAAATGCCCATGTGGTATTTATTAAGCAGGCAAGATTTTTAATGGGACAATTTTTTTAGCATAATTTTGATTATTATTATTTCCAGAAAATACATATTAATTTTGTCATTGACTTTTCTATCCTTCCTTCCATCCTTTCTGCTACCCACACATCTATCCATCCATACATATCTTAAATAAAGAAACACTGAGTCCACATTGTGTGCCAAGTTCTTTTCTAGGCTGCTAGGATAAATAGATGAGTCCTCCATCTAGGCATTCCAAGACACAAAGTTACTGGTGGGGAGCCAGCATCAACCAGCTTAGTGTATTTCTGGCCCCAGGGTTTGCTAAAGGCAGGAAGCACATCAGGCTCAGGAGAAGGGACATTTGGCTCTCAAGAGCTAGCTGTGCAGAGATTGAAAACACCCACAGATAAATCCTTCATATGTACAAACTTGGGAAGGGTGAGAGCTAATATCTTTGATGTAGTGAGGAAGCAACATGTTGACAATTATAAGAAATTGGGATGGGTGCCCAAAGGCGAGGGCTATGGGAACCTAAGAGAAGTTGCTATTACCTTGAAAAGTCAATGGAATCTTCAATAGTGTAAACTCTCCAGGGAATAGGGAGATATGATTATTTGAAATTATGGGTCTGATGGAAATGGCAACCAGATAATGCAACTCTTCTTCTGTGCTCAGGTGAGCCTGTGTATAGGTAGACAGCTCCAAATTAATGGGTTAAAAACTACTGACTTGGGCATGAAGAGGTCACCATGGAAATGTCATATATAATAAAGGCACTGAGTAAAACCTGTTACTCAGTAGAACTGAGTAAAAAACAAGAGGGTCTTTTTGTGATGACTATGGCTTCCAACCTGGTTTGTGGACACATGTTAATCTCTCTGAGAAGTCCCCAAAAAGCTAAGACGGGGGGAGGGTGAGCTGGGGTGGGGGCGGTGAGTCACTGTGAGAAGGTAACTGAGCCACTGTAATTTGAACATAAATGTCAACAAGATCGCTATTGTCCTCCCAGGCTGGGAAAGACTCTGATTTATGAGCCGTGCATATGGAGAAGGACTGAAGCCAAAGCTGGAACTCCTGTTCATTACGTGCCCCCACAGAAACCTGCCTTCCCATGTCCCAAATATGACTCTGTTTCCACCATCTGCTCTTTTGCACTTGACAATCAGACCAAGTTAAGGGAGATCATGGGCTATTATTTTTTCTTCCCACCACTAGCCCTTTTTACTACACTGGGAGGTAAGACTAGTTCTTTTACTTTTTCAAATTTTTCTCTCGTTCAGTTTTGGATAGGGTTTGGAGGTTGCGAGATGAAAGGAAAGAAATGGGATTACAATGTAGGTCAACTGGGGAGTTATTTACAAATGTCTGGGACAACAGAACAAAGGGATACTCAGCCAATTGCTTGGAGGGGGCCCAAAAGGTAGATGTAAGGAAGGACAATTGCTTTCTGTGCAAGAGTCATCTCTTTTGGGGTCAAAGGCACTTTCCCGAGTTGCTGAAGTAAATCTTTATTTTTTCCTAAAACTCAACAGACAGCGTCTTCAGAACCTAATTTGATTTTGATTGATTTTTGAAACTTGAAACACTTCTAAACTAATTTTCAGTATATTACTCTTGTCAATGCTTAAAGATTTTGTCAGGAGGAATTTGCTGAACAGACACAGTAATTTTGTTTCTCATTCTGGCATATCACCCCTAAAGAGGAAACCCGGGGAGGGGGTGGCTCTGTTACTACAGCTGCTGCTATTAGAATATACATTGCAATTACTGTGCTGCTATTTTGGGGGCCTTCTGAAACAGTTCATGCTACAACTCTGGGGAGTTGCAAGTCTTGAAATAAGAATCACGGAATCATCGACTCCTCTTGGGTCAGACCTGGGATCTCTTGGGTCAGAGGAGGGACTCGAGGGCAGTAAAGGAGAAGGGATTCAGCCAAGGTCATAGAGCAATTTCGTGGCAGACCTGGGGCTGGAAAACACCTTCACACTTTTAGCCTATTTCTCTCCCCAGTCCATCAAGAAGCACAGAAGCTAAATCAGCCCTGCAGTGGTCATTGCCCACGTTGGGATTTATTAAATAAATACACCAGTGACAACTTCCCCATGGGAGAAGGAGCATCAAATTGCAGTCGATACACCAATCGATAGGCAGTAAAAGCCACTCAAAGCTCAGCACAGTGTTGCCCCTTACAAAGCTCAGGAACTGTGTTAACCCTGTCTCCCCTTTGTTTCGCCAGTCAGCAGATCCATCGGCGGCCCATTGGAAATAGCAGTGACATTACGAGATAACAACCTCTGCTCACGCCGGCATTATGCTGCTGGAAGGGCCATCAAAGAGCGGTTTCCTTTTATTGCTTTTCACCCGCCATCCAGGGTCTGTGGCACATGGACAGATGGACGGGTTCATCTTAACAAATCAGCAATGGGAACAAACAAAGCAATCTTTGCTCAAGGCAGAGCCTTCCAAGTGAGCACCTGCGGTTGCCTGGGTAAAAATATTGGCAGATGCAAAGCAGAGAATTATTCAGGAGGGGGGCAGAATAGATAAAGGGTTGGCCTACCGTGTGGACAAATAGGCTCAAGGACATTTGTCTGCTGCAAAAGCACGTTGATGCAGTGGGGTGGGGGGGTTAAGTGTAAAGAGAAATGGCATTAGGAGCAGAGGAGAAACTGGAGATTCTAGAGCTCTGTTTTAGCTGTTTAAACGTGTTTCTCAAGTCACAGTGGCCTTTAGATAGATACAAAGAGGTCAAACTAATATGCATTTACTTATTAACACATTCCCAATACATTTCTACTTACGTAACAAGATGACTGTGGGTGAAATTGTACCCCCAAATTTTTGGAATTCTGGGTAAACAGAGAATGAAAAAGGAATGGGGTCACTGATATTTTAAGAAAAAAAGTGGTTTTTAAGACTAAATATTAGACACTTGGGAATGTACTGATATCCAGCTACCCTATGACTATATCACTGGGGCCATGGAGCCAGATCATTCCTTTTGGGTAAAAGCAAGGCTTTCCCTGAAGGAATTGGCTGTTTCTACTCTCAAAGAGTGATGAAGAGAGGTGGAGACAGGAATGCAAGAACTTAGGAGGTGGGATGGAGAATGCAGTGAGGGGGAATGGTCTTTCTTTCTCTGGACCTAGGAGTCCAAGCTGCAAAGAAAACAGGATTACTTCCAGTGGCAGGACCTAGCCATGTGAAGATTCAGTAGGAACAAGGCAGAAGGCCAGGACTGTAGTATGGGTCTGGGCCTGTGCTGTAATTGTAAATTAATCTCTGCAGTTACTTTTTCTCTATATGTATTATCCTTTAGATAAACTTCTAAATACATTATAGCCTAATCTCTACCACTGTAGAAAATTAAGGAAATGGCTGGGCCTAATTATGGGGCTCTCCAAACAAAGAAGCCTGGAATTTGGGGGCAAGTCTCCTCCTGAGGCAAGAGTGATGAAGTACTGTGGTCACCCTCAAAGGGAAGGGTAGCTGTGTCCAGTGGAAGGTTAATCTCCCTAGGACAGCAGCTGTGTGGTGACAGGTGTGCTGTCTACAGGAAAAGGATGCCTGAGAGCTGTTCCTTGGCACCCTTTAGGCAGACTTAGGGAGTCCTCAAGAACCACCCAGGAGATGTTTTGAGGGGGTTACTTAGACCAGTGTCAGTAATGGTAGAAAAAGATCTAAACATTCATCAGTCCAAAGCCTCAGGAACTTCCCAGTTTCTCTGGGAAGGCAAGGCATGTATAAATGAAAAGATTCCTAAAAATATTTACATAAACACACTAAGGCTCATAGGAATGGTAGAAAACTCTCAGTGGTGTAGCGGTTCTGGGAATTGAGAGATCTCTGGGGTTGCGTTTGTTGTAGATGCATCCTAGAATATATGGGAAATGGGCTAAACATGATAATGTAGAATTTAGGTGGGGTAGAGCTCCCTTAAGTAGTGTCCTGGGACCTGCAACATCAAAATCACTGGGGAACTTGTTAGAACTGAAAATTCATGGGCCCCAACCCCTCGGTTCTACTGGATCAGGAACCCTGGTCAGGGAGCCCAGTAATCTGTATTTTAAGAAGCACCCCCTCCAATTCTGATGGCCATACACATTTGAGGACAACTGAAGCATGGAATGTGGTATAAAGTGGGGTAAAGAAGTTTGGGCAAAAGTGCTTTTGCCAGCAACTGTGCTGCAGCTATAAAAGAGTCAAACAATGGAGTTAGTAATTACCAGAGTTTAATACCAATAACAGAATTTGTTTTTATACCTTGCTGTGGCTCAAAACATATTCTACTATTTGTATTACTGGTACACATTACTCCAGTTTTATAGATGAAGCAACTGAGGGTCAAAGAGTATCGTTACTTGTTCAAAATCACAAGAGTGATAAGCAGGAGAGGAAACAGAAGCCCTGGACTTCTGACGGTTAATTCAGTCATCTTTCCTACACCTCGCTATCTATATCCTCCTTTCCTGTAGATGAGATGTATTCAGGAATCTCCTAAATTTTTAGAATTTCCCTAGCATGAGGCTAGCATCTTGCATGACACCTCTGAAGACTGACAGTGACTTTTGGAATGCTCTGTTGAGAAGGATTCTAAGCATGCTCTGGAGTCAGTGGGAAAGAGCGCTGTAATGGATTAATGATGTCTGTTGTGACCATCATATGGGAGGTGGCAGCCTATGTGCAATATGCATGAATATCCTCTGCTTACAAAGTCATCTTGGTCTGGGTTTCACTCCATTTTTTGGTTAGGACCTGGGAAGTACAACTGCAGAGGAGGAAAATCTGGTTATGAGGGTTGAATAGGGTGATGAACGGAATGATCATTCTCACCTGTCTTTCTATTATCTCATTAGCCATTATGGTTCATATTAATTCCAACCAGCTTTCTCCACTTTGGAGAGAAACTATCAAAAAACCTCACAATGTGACTTCATCTCAGAAATCTATGCCTCGAAAATGCAAGACATGTTCTAAATGACACATTTTTTATGCCAATTTTAGGGAAAGATTCGTATGTGCAATGCCTGCCAGTCCTCTTGAAAAGCCCCAATATTGTCCTCTTAGGAATGAGTGGAAACCTTCCATTTTGCTGGCTTTGTTCTACTAACCCACCCCTAAAAAAATTAAAAAGCAAACAAATAATCACACAAAGACAATACAATCAACCAACCAAAAAAAAGCATCAAGTGCTTGGGAACATCTGATCGTTATTGTTGGGTGTGAGTTGCAAGCTCAGGCTCAGTTTTAAATTGCTCCCAGTTGCCACTTTGCACTGAACAAACAGACCAAACCTTTGTCCAAATCATGTGTGATAGAGCAATATTTTCATTCTCTATAAAGCCAGCAATGAACATTAGCTTTCCCTCTAGCTCTTGCTAATTTCCAGGGATTTTGCTGCAATTTGGACAAAGGCTTCTCTCCACGGAGGCCATGGTTTCCAGCCCCTGTTGGCTTCCTGGCACTGCTCTCCGATCCTCCTCCTACCCTTTGCTAATATCATATCTGCAATCATTGCTCCATTTTGCTGTGATTTTAATTAGAGGACATGTGGTATCTTTTAATATTCTTCTGCACATTGAGGCTCCTGAGCACTTGTAACCAACCACTGCCTCAATATAATTTAGAAGTTGTGGCTTCGTAAGCAAGTCCTCCAATCTTTTGATATTAAATTTTCAAGTTAATCTCTGCTGTATGCATCACTGGTGATTATCTTGGCCTAAATTATACATCCTTCTTAAAGCTGGAAAACAACAGTCCTTCCCATCTGACAGTGGATCTATTCAGATACCTTTATCTCTAAGGAGAAGTTTGTTTTTAACCGTCTATGGTTATAGACAGGGATCTCTGGGTGTTCAGGCTTGTTTGCTCTCACCCCACATGTGGCTACCACAAGAAAAACAACTGATCCTGTGAGTCCCCTCCTGGTCCCTCTTGTGGCTTCGCATTGTCTCCAGGAAAAACCCAAGCCCCCATTTATCCTTCAAAAGTGAGAATGATATGACTATAACTGTATTATTAGGAAAAATGTATGTAGTTAACTCATAATTGCATTTCATGTTATTCCTCAAAGGGAGATTATATGGTACAGTGGGGTGCACACAATCTCTGGACTCACAGGGACTCAGATTCATATCCAGTATTCGACATATTCTATTTGCCCCACTTCTAGCAAATTGCTTCTCTTTTCTACACCTCAACTTTTTATTGTCAGAACTCACAGGGTTGCTATGCCAGCATGTACTAGTTCTCAGAGGCAACCTTTCTTTCCCTCTAAATTCAACCCTCAAGGCTTAAATGATTGAATTTAAATATGGACAATCAGGCAAAGCAAAAGAAAAATTCTTGGAGTTTCTGTAGTTTTATTTCTGGAAGCAGGGTTGAGAAGAGCAAATAACCTTCATGGACCAAGCATAAAGAAAGAAGGTGACATTAGATAATTTATCCAATACCATGTATGTGGTTCTGTGGGATCTTCCAAACTGGGGACAGGATCTGTTCTCTTGGTTTCATGTGGGCCCTTTGACTCCTGGCTTAGAAATGTACTGTACAATCTGATTATAATTCTTCTCTTAGCTTTGAAGTACCCCAGTGAAGCCACTGTCCCATTAAATGATCCAACAATCTTCCAGCAAAAAAGAACAAGACAATCTGCAACCTTTCAATGTCTAAAAAGTGTGATAACATAGCAATCAAATATAAGTGGAAATCTGGATCCATCAAGTCTCCAGACAATTATGGTTTATCATTAAGCTCAGGCCAAAGTATGACCAAAAAAGGGGGGGACTGAGAATTCAAACCAAAATCATTCCCTGTCCCTGTATTTGACAATATTAGAGATAGTTATACTTTCCTCTCTCTGGGCTAAACAACTCTGGGATGTTGTATGCTTACCTGCTTCTTTGCTAAACAATGCTGAGAATAAAATAATAATAATTTAATTGCTTGCTCCAGGAAATACATGCTCATGGAAGATAAGACTGTGAACCAACAGCTTACTTATCAAGATTGATACCCTACTCTCAAGAATTACTTCAAGACCCTCACTTCACTGTGCCTATCAATCCAAATCTATGATGTCACAATCTCTGCCCTAACCCAGCAGATTTCCATCTTGCAAGACCTGCCTTACAGTCACCCACCCCAGGCCCTAAAATCTTACATACTTCTATCTTGAAAACAGTCCTAAGGCTCTGTCTTCTTTCCTGCACTAAATCTAATAAACTTAGCTTTTCTTGATCAATTGACTTTTTTTGTGGTCTTGTGGGGAATGTAGAGTTGACTCCGTAAAGTACTTTATTATAAGACTAATTGTTTTTAACTTGTAAAAAATGTGTCTTCTACTTTCTAAACTTTTCATTTATTTCCCCGAGATATATTTTTTTGAGTGCCAGGGATGATCCTAGATATGGAAAACAGACGGTCCCTGCTTTTATTCTGCTTAATAGCATATACTTTCTGATAAGGAAAGAAATATATTTTTAAAAAGATGATAAAAATAATTATATCATTACAATTGAATTAAGTATGTTAAAGGGGAGTTGCAGAGTGCTAAGAAAGCATGTCAAAGGGGAACCTTCTTTAGTTTTGTATGGATGTGTGTGCTGAAGAGGAGGGAGAGCATCCCTGAGCAGGCAGCATTTGAAGTAAGACAAGAAGTCCAAGTGGAGAAGTACCACTGACAGAAGTGATAGGATGTCCAATGGCTCAATGTCAGAACAAGCTTGGCTTGGTGTAAAGACAGAGTGAAGGCCAATCGAGTGTACCCATAGGCAGTGGGAGGGAACTTCACTAGAGGTCATATTAATCAGAGTTGTCAGACATGGAAAATGTTTCTACTTGTATGTTAGTTGGTGAAGTCTGCTCTGCCGATTCTAGCAAGTCTGTGACTCTAAGACATGCAACATTTCACATCCAACATCTGGAGATTTTGTCCTTGTTAGCACATTTTTGTTTTCTCTTCTGTAACTGTCTGGTCCCTCTCTCTACCTTTACCTTCTTCTCATGCTTTACCAAACTTCTTCAACCCCCTGTACTTGTTCTGTTCCTTTTGCTATACTTTATCTAGGACAGGATCCCAACAGCCAATATTCCACCTTATTTGGAGCCTCTTGGGGACTAGAGGAGTTCTTGCCTCCATGATGTAATGAACTCTTTCTACAGCTGAAGAAACCTAATGCATTACTGACTCCTTCCAGACGTGAGGTCCCCACTTCTGCCAGCATTAATGAAGGAACTTTTCCTAGTTCATAAAACTTAATGGGCCTCTGACTTTGCTCAGCTTCTTCCTGGAGTGGTTTCCTCCCTGGGGAAGTGTGGTTGCCTCAACTGCATCTTAAGTTCGAGGTGACTTCTGCTGCAGGAACATAAAAAGAGTGTATGTTTGTTTGTAGAATGATTGTAACTGTTTGGAATTTGTTAGGTGCTCACGCCATGGGACAATGAGATTCATGTTCTTCATGAATCAACGTTTTCTATTACAAAATTTAATGCAGGATTTAAAAAACTTTATTTTAAAAAGGCTGAAACCTATTCTTATTCAGAAGCCCAGCATAAAAAACAGACAAAAGCAAAGCAGTTCTGCTGAAAGCAAGGGAAGGACTGAGAGCCACCATACTACATACCCCTTTAGTGCTGCCAGCTGCCCAGAGCCACAGAAGAACCCAAGGTTGAAACAACACTGCTTGACTCTGGGTTGGGGCAAAATAGTTGACTGCAGAAACCAAAACCCATCAATAATAAACACTTAGACATTCTCAACCAAATGATGCAAACTTTCTTCTAAATGCATAGCCCAGCTTGTCGGAACAAAAGGGAAATCTCCCAGTGCCATGAATAAAAATGGAACTACAAATGAGAGTAGACATGCAGGTGCTAACACCACAGCTGGGAGTGAGTGTGGCCCCTAAACTAGAGGCTAGGGAGTTTAACACATATTCAGAGACAGCAGATATGACCTTGGGCTCACCAGGGGTAAAGATGAGAATTGATTCTAAGTTTCATTAAACTGGGACTCCCTCATGAAAAGAAGAGTGCATTCAAAACCATCCTTCAGCATAGTAAAAATTTAAGAAAACATGTCCGTCTGTCACTAGTCTCTGGATGGAAAAAAGCATCTTTCAAGAATCTGTGAAATTAAAATCATAACCCTGTTTCACTTTTGGGTGTAGGGCTTGAATTTAAACATCTTTATGATTTGTGAAGCCACAAGCTTAGCTATCAACGTACTAATGATCCCTGGTCTTTGGTCTTATTTGGGTACCTGGAAAATTCCTATACAGTTCCTTGCTAGAGAGATATGCCCTCAACTCAGACTGCAAAGGAAGAGGAGTTTAGAACTTCAAATTACAAAACACAAGAGGAAATAATCCAGCACGAATAGGAGGCAACAGATATAAGAGCGAGCTGATATAGATCTGCTACCATTTCAACTAATAGAAACATATGATATAAAGTATAAGTATGTTTTTTAAATAAGGGTATACAAAGGGAATTCAAACCATAAGAATTTACCAAAATACATGAAAAATAGCAGGAAGATGAAAAATAAATGTTAATATAGTCGTTTGATAGCAAATACTTATCACACTAGTGGAATAGCAGCTTAGACAGAGCCAAAGAGACAACTGATGAACAGGACCTTGGCTCCTTATCTGTCAACTATGACCCAATCCCTAGAATGCTGTGTCAGTTTCTCCCATGGGCTTGAAAATAACCTGGGCCAAGGAGACAGAGATTAAAGCAGATGCTACTTCCTGTGTACATTATTGTAGGACTGTCCTCAATCATCCATTTAGCAAAATAGCCTTGAAATTCTTTGATGTTAGAAGGCTTCTACAACTTTTCCTCAGAAACAAATGCCCATTTGCTAATAGACTCTGAAATTTTAAGGTCTGCTCTGGATCGGATAAGATTTGGTCTTTGTTCTGACATTGCTGACTTCGGAACATAACATTTCCTTGTTTATGACCTGGTCTGCAACCTTTTTAATGGACACAAGATGCATTAATATATTTATGGACAAAGAATTGTTAGCAAAATTCCCATTCTGGGATAGTAATCTAACTCATGCAAAAACTGATAAACTCTGTCAACTTTCACTCTTTCCTGAAAACTAACAGTCTCCTAAGCCAACGGAATAGCAGATATTCTTCATTATTTCTTTTAATCTTAACTATAATTTTCATAAATAGGTACCTTTGCTTTTCATTTTACAGATAAGGAAAGTGAGGCCTGCAGAGGCCAAGTGGGTTATTCTAATATAAGCAGATCCCGGTCTTTAACAGCAAAGCTCATGTACTCAATCATTATACTTTTCTTGAATTCTGAATCATGATTAACGTGTAAACAGGTTTAACATTGAAATTCTGAGCACCCGTGAGGGAGTGATAAGAACAGCTGCCAAATGAATTCGAATGTTTTGTTTGTTTTGTTTTGTTTTATTTTTTACCAAATCCAGTAGTAAAGAATAGAAACTAACAGGAAAATTTAAACCTACCACCTCCTACTAGGGTCTGCTGTTCTACTGAAACACAGCTGCTGGAAACCCTCAATTCAAATTTGATCCGAGGTTCAACTTAGGGAAAAATTATGTCTCTCCCCAGGCTCCTGCAAGACCTCCTTAGCTACACAGAACAGTGGTTGTGTTTAAGGACATTGAGTTCATCACTGAGGAAGAGACAGTCAGGCAGGAAGGACATAGGGATTATAGAAAGCAACTTCCTTGTCAGGGTAAATACAAAATAAGTGTCAGAAAGGAAATAGAAAGCATCGCAGGACATGAGTGCAGAGAGGGCTCCACCAGAGGAACAATAACAAAAATTGACTTTAAGGGGTATGTCTATTTCTTTTATTTTTCTCCATAGCAAACCTTTTTCTGGGTCTTTAATCTCACTCTACTACATCTCTAGGATCAAATAAAGGAAAAGTGAAATATCCATGTGATTACAGCTTTATGGCCTTCTAGGTCTCCTTTTTGTTGAGTTTCTGTTATTAATACTAATTTCATTAGGATAATCACTGCTTATGCGGCTACTATTTTCTGATCCCTCTGCACATTGCTGGTACTGAGCTAGTTTCTTTAGTTGTATTAGTGCATGTGAATATAACAGTTCTGCAAGATAACCATTAACGTTTCCCTTTTACAGATAAGGAAGTGAAACTGAAAGAGGTTAACCTGTAAATGGAAGCACTGGAAATGGTCCCTCTTTCTGTGGTCCATGCTCTTAATTAACAGGATATATTATACCTGTCCACATCAACAGGTGTCAAGTAACCTTACCAAAGAGGGTGCTATGGTAAACAGCTTTGGGAAATGCCAGGTTAATAATAATTAAACTGCTTAAATATGAAAATATGCATGAGAGATCTCCCAAAGGAGGAGTGGATGTAGAATTACTTGCCAAATTTATTTGACTACTGGGTCTTTTTTCACAGCACATCCCATAAGACAACTGTTCTGCAAAACACACGTTGGGAAATGCTTTTACAGACTGATCGTTCAATGGAGTAAACTCTACTTAATAATTATTTCCAAAACATAGGTTCTCACAGTAGGCAAAATCAGGCAATCAGCCCTCTTATAGAACATTATCTTTGCCAGACTTCATTCTGCCTGCATGTGCTGTTAGTTTCACTGAACATCTGGAAGAGACCTGTCTTCATATAACTCCATGCTGTGTGGGGAATGTTAATGGCACTCACACTTTCCCCTGCAAGAAATTTCACGATTCTCTTTCTCACTTTTTTTTCTCAAACATTAAGGGACATTTTTATTCAGCCAGGGACATTTAACAGAGCCACTCAACTGGTATCTTTCAGAGTCTTTTCCGTGAACTCAACTTTCAAAACTAAAATGTGTGAAGAAATTACCAAAAAAAAAAGCAAACCAAGATGTGACATAATGAATTTTATCAAACAGTGAAAAAAAAAACTTACCAAGCTTCTCACAAGTGGTCAGCCATTTCTAAAATGGTTTCCCTGACCTGGACTAAGCATATAATTGATATTCACAACTTGCTTCTGCGCATATTTCCCTCAAGCTATCGGTCATTACTCTCGTGGATATAATCAATAATGAAATGGGAGAAAGATTGATTGAATGTGGAAAATGGAGAGTTGTTCTCTGACAGATGTGGAGAAAGAGGCCTAAAATGTTAAAGGGAAGTGAGGATCCTGTCTTTATTCAATATTGGACCTAGGAAACAGCCTATGGGATTTTCCAGCTCTTCAACAGTCTATGTTTGTGGAATAAGAAAAAAAGAGGGAGAATTCTATTCACTCTGCCCTTTGAGACTTTGGAGTTCTTACAAATAACACAGTGATTCCTGCGCCCTGGAATCATAAAATGCATGAGTAATGTGACCCTGAAGATCGTTAATACAATGATTTTAAGCACTGTGTTCCATGGAGCCATAGGTGAGATGCAAAGGGACCTCTGGAGAGAAAGGCTTCAGACCTCCCCATCATTCACTTCAATGAACACGAATCCATGTTCTTATTGGGGAAAAAATTGAAATTTCATTAAAGTGGGACTTCTAGTCAACATGGTGTTTGGGGTTCATGCCACTTTCTCCATGATCTGTTTCAAATATCTGAAATGTCAGAAAACAGGTTTTTAATTGAATTATTACAGAGGCATATTCAAAATAGAGGCTGGGAAGAATATGAGAGGCTGAGAAGAGGTAGGATTTGACCAAAGGAAGCAGAAGCTCCAGAGACTTGTAGGTAAATACCGATAGCACTAGTAGGCAAAGGGGCAGCAGTAGGGGTGTTTCATACCCCTGGATGTGAATGCCAAGCACGCATGGGAAGGAGGAAATTGATAGGGGCTGAAGGGTGGCCAGGCTCTGTGAACCATCCCCACTACTCCAGGCCTTCAGAACAATCAGCTGTGGTCAGAGAAACCATTTCTAGATGGGAGACAAGGCAGAAACAGAATAGTCTGCAATTCCAGAGAGACAGTGGGAGAAGCTCTTCTCCTGCTGCTACCTATCACCCAATTCTTAATCTTACTGGAAACAGCAAAGGAAAGACCTCAGTAGAAGCTTCCAGCCCTAGAAGAGTCAGCTGATGGTCTTGAGGTTGAACTCAACTGTGAACATAAGCTTGTAGGCAAGGATTACAAAATATGTGAGCACTTGCACTATAAAAGGGAAACAACAGAGAAACAGAGCTGACAGGAAAAGCAGAAAAGCAATTTATAATAAGCATAATTACCATTCTCAGTGAAAAAAGAAAGTGGAGCTCACATGAAGCAAAACTGAGAGACTGTATTAAAGAGGAAGCAGGGGATCTTCGTAATGAAATGAAAACGGTTATATAATGGAAATATTAGTAGGAACGACAAGAGAGAGAGACTGAACAGTAGAATATACAGAGTCAAGAAGAAATTGGTGATCTGGAAGCTGTAAAAATCTCCCAGAATATTTCTCTGCTATGTGAGATGCACACCCAGATCCCCTTCAAAAAGGATTAAAAGTCCAGCTGCAGGGGGAGTGCTTAGCTGTCTTCAGTGGTTGGCTTCATAAGTGGCTACCTCGGCATTTGAGTCAAGGTCATGCTATTCTCAGACCAGCCCCCAGCCAATGCTTTAGCAAGGCAGTGGTAATGTGGGGCTCCTTTTGAGGAGCAGTTTGCTCTGGAGTACCGTTTGGGCTGACAGGGACTGTCTGGCAAGTACAGTATTCTGACAGCTCCCCCCTTTCCCCTGATCCTACCATGCCCTTTTGATATCACAGGTGTAGTGTAACTCCTCATTAAATTTTGTGCAGTCTTAATTTCACCACATCTGATTCCTGGAAAACCAAAGCTGCCACAGCATCAGGAAGGTGTAAGGAAATGGAAAGTATAAAAGAGAAGCTAAGAAACATGGAGCATGAATATACAGGTGTGGTAGGCAGAACATGTGAATATATTACAAAATAAATTTAAATAGGAATGATACATCCAACTAAATTATAATTTAAATATGAGAGAAAATAATGATATTTACAGACAAACCAGGACTTAGGAAATTACCAGCAAAAATATTTCTAAAGAATGATTAGAGTATATACTTAAAGAATAATGAATACAGAAGGACATAATGATAGGTAATAAGTACTTATGAGAAAAGAAACTAATGACACATTAGGGCCTCCACTGGACATGAAAAATACACATATATGCATATTTACTATAACAATCTGGAATTAAAATTCCAATGATTCCAACTACGTAATGAGAGTTGGAGATGAAAGCATAACTCAATTTTGTGTCTTGGATACATGGAAGCTGTAGACACTGATTAACATTAGATGTTGTTAGAAAAAATAAATAAAATGCTTAGTAACAATTTAGGGAAGGAAGAAAAATAATAGAAACAGAATATGTAACTTTCAAACTAGAAAAGGGAAAAATAGAAACAAAACATTATCAATTTAACAGAAGCAGGAAAGAATTTTTTTTTAAAATAGAAGAAAATGGTAAAGAAAAAAATTAATAAAAAAGAGATCCAGTAATATGGTACTTATAAGAAATATTTCTTTCAAAATAAAAAGGAAACACATATACACCATGATATATAAATTTTAAAAATGCCTTGGATAGCAATATTAATATCAGATAGACTGAAATTTAGGGCTAAAAAAGTGAGAAAAGAGAATATTTCATATTAATAAACCTAACAATACAGCCAGAAGACAAAACATGTATGACCTTTGTCTCCAGCTAACAAGCTTGACAGATAAAGGCCAAATGAAGTTTCTGCAAATTCCAAAAAAATTGTACGTTATACTGACATTCTCTGATAAAGAAAAAATAAAATTGGAAATGAGATAAGATGGTCAGTAAAATCTTGATATCATGGACAAAAATTCTTATTATAAAAAGTGTTTCTGTTGTCTAGAACTTTGAAAACAATGCTTTGATCTCATATTAGTGGTAAGGGTCATTGAGAACTGCAGACATTCAAGTGGTTTGGACAAGGTCCAACAATATCGATATAGTCAAGCAACCAGGTGTTCAGGCCCAAACAAAACAGCAAAACCCAGCTGCTGAAATGTTATATCAACAATATCTAACTGGAGAAAATATTTTTTTTCTTTAAATATAAATTGTATAAGGGTGAAACATAAAATGAAATTAAACAAGCAAATGGAACACAAACTGAAGATCCAGATTCTGCTCTCAGTGCTGTGTCTCTAATGTGGAATAAGGGCCTCTGATTTCAAAGTGAGTGTCAAGAAGGCTGGGAGAAAATGAAACACTAAAAAAATCACCAGATTTCTGAGATAATCCTGAATAATGGAAACTGACTAGGAAGATGTAGTGTTCACGCTCAACTTAAAGAATCATTTTACCAGTGTGCAATGCTACAAAAGCAGGCATTTTTCCTTGTTAGGCTTCTTGGTAGTTTACACCAGTAAATTTGTATGCTTATTTTTTTCCTTTAGGTGCAACTTTTCCCATGTAAGTTTCAAATTTAGAGAATGGTGGGGTTAGGGTGATCAACAGTGTGACATGTTCTAAAGGGCAAAATAAACAAAGAATAGAAAAACAATTGCCTTTAGCAACGTTTTTGCTAATGGGGAACCATTGCTATCTTGGTGAGACATCAACATCAGAAAAGACCAGGCATAAACCTTGCCTTGGGGAATTAGAGGAATTAAGTGGGAAGGATGTGGAAGCAAATTGCCATATATATATATATATATATATATATATATATATATATATATACACACACATACACACACATACATACACACACACACACACACACACACACACACACATTTTTTTTTTTTTTTTTTGGAAAAGTTAGGCCAAATAAGGGATAAGAGAACAGAATAATAACTCAGGGTTATAATGAGGTCAGATGAAGTCTTTTGAAAATAATTAAATGACTTGTATATTTTTGAAGGATGAGGGAGAAGACATGATGGATAGATTGGTTTAATGTGGAAGCCTCTGGAGATGGGAGGTACCAGTTAAAGTTGTAGATTCACCTGAGGAAGGTCTGAAGGATGTAGCAGGCATGTGACTCAGTAACAGTGTGGCCATGATGATTGCTGACTGAGACCAAAAGAACCTGATTTTCTGTGGGGTCAAGAGAGTTATGTAACTATGAATATCCAATATTTATAGGATCATTACCATCACCATGGTCATCACTGATACTGATATCTTTGAGGAAAGCAGAAGGGCTTGGCAACCTGTAAGTTGCTGCTGATGTCCTAAACTTGGTATACTTGGGAGGGGACATCACACATGTGCTTGTGTGTGCATATGTGAACACACACATACATACACACACACAATAAGGCTGCAAAGAGAATGGTATTTTGGCTTTCTGGAAGTGAAAGACGTAAAAAACAATCTCTAACGCCCCACGCCCTTCTTTCTGTCTTGGGAAAAATTAGGTAAGACATGGTTCAGGATAATATACAGGGTTGCATTTCTAAAATAGCAGCCTGATATATGTATGGAGTGAGGATAAGCTGAAGGCAGGCAGATGGAAAAAAGAGTTGTGTGGGAACTCTGAGAGAAGTGCTGTTTTAATAAGGTGCTACTGAATTAGAATTTAAGAGCAGTAGTCTAGTCTTGTTACTTCCACCAACTATGGCAAGTCATGTATCCTCTCTACTTTAGTTTCCTCGCTTCAAATAGAGGAGCCTGGCCTGACTCATCTCCAAGGTCCCTTGAAACTCATTCTACTCCCAGTACCACTGCTTCATTAACTGTATAGCTTTAGATTCATTTGGACTTATTATGTAACCATTTTGGATTTCAGGTTACACACACATACACGCACACACACATTTTACTTTGGTTCTATTCAGCATCAAAATTCTATGAGGTGCATGTATCTTTTCAAATTAACATTTTTGTTTTCTTCATACATATACTCAAGAGTAGAATTCCTGGATCATATGGTAGTTGTATTTTTAATTTTTTGAGGAACCTCCATACTGTTTTCCACAGCGGCTGCACCAGCATACATTCCCACCAGCAGCGCACCAAGGGTTCATTTTCTCCACGTCCTCGACAACATTGGTTATTTGTGGTCTTTTTGATGACAGCCATTCTGACAGGTGTGACGTGAGACCTCACTGTGGTTTTGATTTGCATTCCCTGATGATTAGTGATGTTGAGCATCTTTTCATGTGCCTGTTGACCATCTGCATGTATTCTTTGGAAAAATGCCTATTCAGGTCTTCTGACCATTTTTAATCAGGTTGTTTGCTTTGCTGATGTTGCACTGTGTGAGCTGTTTATATATATTATGGATATTAACCCTTATTGGTCATATCACTGACAAATCTTTTCTCCCATTCAGTAGGTTGCCTTTTCATTTTGTCAATGGTTTCCTTTGCTGTGCAAAAGCTTTTAAGTTTAACTAGGTCCCATTTGCTTATTTTTGCTTTCGTTTCCTTTGCTTTAGGAGACAGATCCAAATAATACTGCTTAGATTTATGTCAAAGAGTGTTCAGCAGCATTATTTAGAGTAGTTAAGATATGGCAGCAACCTAAGTGTCCACTGATAGATGAATGAATAAAGAAGATGCTTTTTATATATATATATATATATATATATATATATATATATATATATATATAAAAGGAATACTATGCAGCCATAAAAAGAATGAAATTTTGCCATTTGCAACAACATGGATGGACTTGGAGGCTATTATGCTTAGTGAGATAAATGAGAGAGACAAATACTGTATGATATCACTTATATGTGGAATATAAAAAACAAAACAAACTAGTGAATATAACAAAAAAGAAACAGATTCACTCAGAGATAGAACAAACTAGTGGTTACCAGTAAGGAGAGGGAAGGGGGAGGTGCAAGATTGGGGTAGGGGATTAAGAGGTACAAACTACTATGTATAAAATAAATAAGCAAGGATATATTGTACAGTACAGGGAATATAACCAATATTTTATAATAACTATAAATGGAGTATAACCTTTAAAAATTGTGAATCACTATATTGTACACCTGAAAATTATGTAATATTGTAAACTAACTACACCTTGATTAAAAAATTGAATACCATGAGGATGTCATGTACATCGATTATTTAATGAGTGCATTATATGCTAGTCAGTGAACTAAGCCATTACTACATTTTTAGTTGTTTTTTTTTTGAATTCAGAAAACAACTCTGGGAGAACTTTGGAGACTGATATTACTACACCCCTTTTTAAGCATGAAAACGTAAAGTTCAGTGCAATCTGCTGTGTAGACAAGCTCTAGAATTCAAAACTGTATCTGCCTGGTTCCAAAATCCATCCTTTAAACCACTCACAATGTTAGTCTGTTGGGTTACAAAATAGGATGAAATGTAATTCCTTTTCTTGATGTATGTTTCAATCCTAACTGAAGACAACTCAGTGACCCAGACCTTTTCCTTACTCAATTGTAAAAGGCCTGTGGTGGTATATCAGTGAAGGTGAATAGAAAAAAACAGGGAAATCTTCATAGAAACATTTATCTGACAATCCAGCTTGCAGTATATTTTCTAGACACGTGTAATAGATAAATGTATCCTCTCCTCTTAAATGAGAATATCTATTGAAAAATATCATTAGTGCAATCATTGGACTAAATGAAAATTATACCAAACGGGCTCAGATTTATATGGATGCATACATTCAGCAATTTCATGGAAAATTGCTTCCAAAATTACATCCCTAAAAGGGACCCCCCATTAATAATGTTCCTTGAGGCCACATAAATTCCTCCAGGATCTTTTGCTTTGTGCGATTAGATGCACTAGAAAGCAACTGGCTGCTTAGAGGTAGACTTCGTTAATAAAAACATAGTGGGATTTTTTAATAATGACGCCAAGTTTGCCATGACACAGTAGATGCTCCCACAACCAAAGGAAGATGTGTCTCCACTGACAAAATTTGACCCAAATCTATAAAGACATGATAGGGATAATGATAATAAATATTTAAACAGCACTTTACTGTTTACTAAATGTATCCAACTCCGTAAACTCTTGTAATCTTCAGAGCAACTCTGAGAGGTGGGTGAAATGTCTTTATCATTCTCTTTGTAGCAATGAAATAAAGTCTCAGAGATGGTGGTTGATCTGGTCAAGGGTAGTACTAGTACGTAGTATAGCTGGGTTGAACTTTCCCCTAATCATGAAAGGAAAGGAAATGAGATTTTTAATATTTATTATGGATCAGGAGCTGGGTCAGAATTTTACATATTATTTCATCCAATGCTTCACATTATTTTAATAATGGGCTCTGTCATAAGGAGAGAGAGAGAGAGAGAGAAAACGCACAAGAAGAGCAAGGATGAGTGCGAAAAGGAGAGTGAGAGATAAAGAGAGTTGTCCAAGGTCACACATTCATTTTCTAATAAATATTTATTGAAATGCCATGAGGTGTTCTTGGTTCATGGGGTACAGTGATAAACAAGTTGAACACATGACACATGTTAGTAAAGGTAGGGGTCAGAATTTAAACCCAGTTCATATGAACAGAGAGCCTTCTTTTTCCTTCACTGACCAACAGAGATCGACTATGTTCCTTTGCATTTCTTAACTACAAGTATAGCATATCCTGCAGAAGACCACAGATGGGTATTTGCATTTCTGCAGCCTGTCTGGAGGGCCCAGAAGTGTCAAAATTCCAAGTCATGGCAAAATAGTGGTGGCATTTAAAGCAGGACTTGGGGAATAGAATTTGGGCTGTGTGCCTTGTTTGCTGTTCCCAGGTTGATGACTTCCTTCTCACTGGTTGGGTTGGCAGGGGAGCAGACTTCTCTTTCTTCCCTTTGGATTAGGTACCTGAATATAATGGCTGATTCCTTTTCAGTTCAAGTGATAGACACATGACAGCGATACAGCAAGATTGTGGTGACAGTCCAGAAAGAACTAGGCAGAAAGAGACTGTGGTTGGACTTTGTGTCAGTCTCCTTGAACCTCCCTGAACGCAATGTGTCTTTTTCCGGTCAGAGGCCTCAGAATCTGAAGGTATCATTAGTAACAGAATTCAAGAAACTTCAGGGAAAAAAAAATGTCTTGTACATTTCTGCCTCATTGACTTTCCATCTCATTTCCAATCTCATCTGAAAACATATCTTTTTCTCTCCTGACCTTATCTGCTACTTGCCCTCGCCTACGGCTATTATTTAACTGGAATATATGTGATCACTTTAACAAAGGTATTTTACTTCACAGGGTTTTTGAGATGTTGTTTTTAATAGTTTTATGTTGAAAATGTAGGTGGCTGAGGTTCTTAACTGGGAAGGGTCTTTATGAAAGCCCCATCAAGCTTTTATCTAGGAGAGAGTTCCCTAGTCTTTTAAACCCATGCCCCCAAGGAGATTGGCTGAGCTTTAAATTTATACCTTGTTATGAAAATAAAAGGATTTCATTTTGGTTTCCAAATATGCATTTGTAATATTTATTATGCCCTTCCAAATTATACGTTTTCCACCCACCTTCCTGAAAAATTACATCATGACCCACCGCCCAACCCGGTTGCAAATCTTGGCTTTACCACTTTATAGTATTGTGAACCTTGACAGGTTACTTGAATACATGAAGTCTCAGTTTTCTCACCATCAAAATGGGAATTATATATTTATTTTGAGGGTTCTCCCATAATTAAATAAAATTCTGTCTAGAAATCTCCTTGTATAATGAAAGAGTTGAATTCACGTTGGTTCTTACTGAGTGGAGGAGCATGTAGGATTCTTGCCCAACCTAAAATCAGACTAGTTCTTATTGTAATAGAATGTAAACTCCTTGAATAATGAATCACTGTCTGTTTAAGGCTGTATCCCCAGCACTTAAAATTATGAGGGGCACATAACAGGCAATCAGACTCCTGTGAATGAATGAATCTCTCTCACCATTACACAGTTGCTTTACAACTTACAAAGCACTCACAAATCTATGATCTCATTTGATCCCCTCAGCAGTGTTACACACAAATATGGCAAATCATTCTAAGTGCACCAGCAAAAAGGGATAATTCACTATAAATCCTGTTGCCTTGGGATTCTGCCCAGAGATCCATGCTAGAGTCTGGATCAACCTTGATGCTGTCCTTCTCATCATCCATAGTCAGTAACCAAGTTCTAACAGTTCTGCCTCCTAGTTTTTTCTTAAAATACTACTGTTGCCACTGACATAGATCAAGTGGTTGGTAGCCCCCTGAACCGCTGCAGCTAGTTTTGTTGCCTGACTGCCTTCTGGATACCACTGCCACTCACTCAGTTGCTCATTCTGCAAGTATTTGTGAAGCATGTACACTGAGAAAGGCACTCTGTTAGGTCCGCAGAGGAAGTGGTAAACCAGATATGGCCCTCACTCTTACGCATCTTCTTATATCCTAGTGGGTCTTGGACATTAGGTTGGCCCCTCTCTATTGTCTAGTGACCACCCTCCCCCAAGTGCATACAGGATTCCTGGACATGGAATTCACAGTCCTTCACTCTCAGTTATCTCTTCACCTCTCCAACATCATCTCCTTAACAATCTATTGGGCTTTCTGCCATGCATCTTGACATGTAACGCTCAATTCCCTAATTAACTTTTTTTTCTATTCCAAGAATATGCCATGCTTTTCCATGCGCCTGAATTTAGCGTTTTCTACATGTGGAAACACTTCTGTTCAAGCCACTCTTGCTTCTTCTCTATCAGAAGTAACTGTAACAGTAATAGCTACACTTAGATTTCTCTCTGAGAAGCACAAGGCTAGTATTATATGTGAGTGTATGTAGATACACCCACACACATAATTTAATCTCATTTAATTCTTAAAAGACCATTTTATTTATGAGAAAACTGAAATGGAAAAGGAGAAATTAATTAACTTACCCAAGGTCACACAGAGAGCCAGTGGCAGGGTATTGTTCCAAACCTGGTCTGACTCTAAAACCCATACTCTTTTTTTTTTTTTTATTACATCTTTATTGGAGTATAATTGCTTTACAATGGTGTGTAAAACCCATATTCTTAACTGTTCTGCTTTATGACAAGTGAGCTTCTAGTCATCCTTCAAGGCCTAATCCAAGGGCACCTCATCTCTGAAATCTTCCCTGACTTGTCTAGGCAAAGAGAACCATTCTGTCCTTTACATTTACTTTATATGTACCTCTATGGTGGCACATTTTCCATTTATTGTATATAAACATTTGCACTCATTACCTGCTTAAAAGTCTATTTCTGTTTGAAATCATTGAGTTAGATGTATTTACCCCCAAAGTCCATGAGTTTAGTACAGTATACAGTCAGTAGTAGGTGCTCAATAAGTGGATGAAGAATGAACGACTGGCTGAAGCAGCACTTCCTGTTGGGAACGGAGAGTCAATAATAGAGAAATAAGTGGGAGAGGTAAGTGGCTGCAGTGAATGAAGGCTCTGACTACCAGGTCATCATGCATGAGTTTGACCTGATTTGAGAGAAATACCCAATCAAAAATTGCTTGCAACAGTGGAGACAAAGTAAAATCAAAAACAAAACTTCTGCTCGTTGCATTTTACATTTTTCATCCAGTTGTTTCGACATTGCACTGACACTCAGAGCTACAGGTCAGGGCTAAGTTCACCTGGGCTTAATTGGAAACTGCACAAGCTTGTTTTGGAAATGCTCTAGGGAGCGGCTGACCAAGAGACCTTTGCTATCAACTTGAAACATAGCTGCCTGAGGGAGGATTTAAAAAATAAACAAAAACTCACTGTGTTTTTTAGCAACGTGCCTTCCATTTCCCTTGGCTGTGTTTGGTAGTTTATTTTTTAGTTAAAGACATAGAATGGAGACAACATGCACTGATTTGGTCTAAAGGCTGTTTTAGGAGTAATGCAAAAACACATAGCCCATCAGCAGAAGACTCATTACACTAATGGCTCCAACCCTTTGCCCCTCAAATCCATACCCTTTGCCCCATAGCTTTGCTGCGCCTCCCACTCTGTCTCTGGACCTTGTCGTATGGCCGGGCAGGTGATCAACCATCCTGTCTTGCCGTGGACTGCTGTTAGCTTTGAGGATCTCACATTCTGGAAATTTCTTTCATCTCAGGGAAATCCCTCACTCAGAAAAATCAGGATGGTTGATCACCCTACTGGCCAAAGGGATATGCCACAAGCAGAGACTAGGAAAGAACTAGCTAAGTAGGCTTGTATTCTCCTTGTGCCTCCTCCATCACCATGTAAACATACTCAAGGTATCCTGCAGGAGAATTAGACACACAAGGGAGAGCCAAGTTATTCCAATGACCCCTGACCAGGAGAGCCTAGGTTTGCTGCCAACCTAAGGAATCATAGGCCCTGTGAATAACACAGAGATATATTAGATATGGATCCAGGCCACAGAGACAGTTAAATATGCAAATATAAGCAAAATAATATGTAGCATATAATTTCTGCCTTCCCATACCTGAAGGACATCATTAGAAGAGAGAGCACATTTATTTTTTTCTATGCTAGCTGGGTGACATTATGACCAGTGTGTAGAATGTATACAAAGACAAATGCAGATAAAATTATATTTCTTCATGAGGAAGAAATTTCTAGCAATTACAGCTATTCAACCCTGTCCAAAATTGGCTCCTTAGTGATGTAATGAATTGGCCATCAGTGGGGACAAGGATGTAGAGGCTGGAAAGTGAGATGACAAAGCTGCTGTAAAGTATTCAGCTCAACTGATATTTACTGAAGGTATCAAATGCATTCAGCATTAAACCAAACTCTGGGCTCTTTTCAGCACAGGACCTGTGCACAGGTCTCATGCCCATAAAGCCAGTCCTGGCTGAGAGTAAGATATTCCAGATAGAGCAATTAGTTCATACAAACGCATGGAGACATGCAGAGGCCTGATGTGTTTGGAATCTCATTAGATTATGCTGTGTGTACATCGATACAGTGTTTATATGGGTTTGCAGGTGCTACTATGGAGATGGGCAACAAAACGGAAGAGATGCTGAGTTTGTATTGTGTCAATTTAGCTAAGCTCGTACTGACTTTCCAAGGATTCCCTTCCCTGAAAAATTCAGGGTTACTATAGGCCACAGGAGACATTTTATACAACGTTTGAAAGGAGGAAGTGAAGTAGTCACCATATTCTGTTTAGACCTAGAAGGTCTGTGCAGGACACCAGGGGCTGTGGCCAACCATCCACATTGTTGCTTATCTCCTAGTTTATCTTGAGGCAGCAGCAGCCCTGCAGCTCCTTCCGCTCCCATCAGATCTCCTTCTCCAGCTTCTCCAGCTTCTCATAAGGAAGGGCACTGGCTTCTGCTGCAGGTTACGCACACATCCCATCAAATTTGGAGAGCTGGAGGCACTGAGAGCCCAACGTAGGTTCCACGTCATCCTTGTGGGTCCAGGTTGCCTTGCAGGTTCCAGTGTGTCCGTGCTCTTCCCCGCTTCAGGTCCATTTTTTCCTTCTTGACTGCCAGCCATGCAAACCTCAGGCCACTGTACCATGTTCCAAAGAAACTGCCTTTCACAGACTGTATAACGAGCATCCAGACCTATATAAGGTCAGCTTCTTATAATAACTCCTTGATTCCAGATCACTTCTAGTGGTTATGCTTCTCTGATCAAACCTTGATTGGTACTAAGAGGCCCCAGAAGGTGGACTGCATGAGAAAACCTTTTATTTAAAAAAAAATTATTTTAACTTATTTATTTTTTATTTTACTTATCTTGGGCCTCATTGGGTCTTTGTTGCTGTGCGTGGGCTTTCTCTAGTTGCAGCAAACAAGGGCTACTCTTCGTGGCAGTGTGCGGGCTTCTCATAGCAGTGACTTCTCTTGTTGCGGAGCACTGGCTCTAGGTGCGGTCTTCAGTAGTTGTGGCACATGGGCTTAGTTGCTCTGCGGCATGTGGGATCTTCCCAGACCAGGGTTCGAACCTGTGTCCCCTGCATTGGCAGGCAGATTCTTAACCACTGCACCACCAGGGATGTCCAAGAAAACCTTTTGAAAAGGCAGCCAACACATGGTTAAAAGCACAGGCTATGGAGTCAGATCTAACTTGAGTTTGTAAATCCAATTCCTAACAGCCTCTTCACTAGTTGTGTCACCTTAGTTTGTGTGACAGGCAGCCTTCAAGATGGCCCCCAATGTCCTCTACCTTCTGGTAAATGCCCCGTAGAGTCCTCTCTCCTACTGTTTCAGGGTTGGTGTGTGTCACTGATAGAGAATACTGCACAAGTGGTGGTATGTCACTTCTGAGTCGAGGTCATAAAAGACACTGCTCTCGATTTACTTGCCCTCTTTTGGTTTACTTACTCTGGGGAAAGCCAGCCACCATGTTGTGAGGAGAGGCCCATAGGGTGAAGTTAGCCTCTTGCTAACAACCATGTGACTGGATTTCAAAGTCAATCCTCAACTCCAGTTGAGCCTTGAGATGACTTCAGTGCTGAGCAACCTTCACTGAAAACTCATGAGAGAATCAGAGCCTGAACCACCTACCTAACCTGCTCCCAGATTCCTGATCCCCAGGAACTGTGTGAAGTAATAATTATTATTTTAAGCTTCTAAATATTGGGGTCATTTGTTATGCAGCAATAAATAACCAATAACCAATTCAGTAAATAACCAATTAATTTCCTCAAAGGTAAAGTGGGGAAAACTGTAATATCCACTTCATTGGGTTGTTATCAAGATGAACAGCAAAAAGATATATACAGCATTTAGTGTTGCATTTGGCATGTGGTAAATGTATAAATGAATGTTGTTCCTACTGTTACTGCTGTTAAAGTTATAATTATTGGTATCTCTTCCAAACTTGGCATTCTAGGATTCCTTCACTGCAGCCTACATTGATGGGTGAAGCCTTCATGGAGGAGATGATAGTTGTATTGGATCTGAAAACATACCCTCTCATAAATTTATGGTGCCTGCCACCTGAAAATCACTGTGGGTATGGTAGGGGATAGACATGGAGAAGAACAGTTCTATACCTGGGTTCTGCTAAGTTTTTTTTTCTCAGTGCAGGAAGGACTCACATAGCCTTTATCCCAAAGAGTCCTAACTTGGATTCAGATGGCAGCCGATAAACATCAGCTCATGTAAGTCCACCAATGGCCCAAGGGCTGGAGAATATTAAAGGTTGGGAATTAAAATCTGAGCCTGCTTGCCTGGGAAATTAACTCAGTTGGTGATGGAGAGTTATTGGAAAGTCACAAGAAATGCGGACACCTTTCCAGGACTTGATGGTGCAAACAAATTGAATGGCATTTAACGTATCTAATTGTTAATGAAATGGAGTATTAATTTTGGAGTGTTAATTCCTTCCCTTCAGCAGTAGCTGCTTGTTTTGATTGGAAGTATTTGCATCCAAATAATAAAACACTGGGACTCAAAGAGGTTTTCTAGATGAGTTCAGCCCTCTACTTTTACAAATGAGGAAGCGAGATTGGAAAAATTATAGGTATAGACATAAATAATAGTGCTGAATCCCCTACCTTATTCTTTCCTGAAGGGGCCCTTGGTGGGGGGGTTAAGTGGTGGAAGGAATGTGGAGTTTCTTTGACTTCTTAGTATCACTCAAGAGTTATGAGCACAGATAGATGTTGAAATCACGCAGGACTGGATCAGGTTTCACCTTCACTGCTGGCTGACCACTTCACTGCCTGCTTACTGATTTTGGACGAGCAAACTTGCCTTAATAAATTTTAATAAAACTTAATAAACGTATTTTCTCTAAGTTTCAGTTTTCTCATCTATAAAATAGGAATAACAACATGTATTTTGTCATAGAACATTATGAGGATTCAAGAAATGCTGGGCCCATAGGATGTGCCCCATATTTATAGATTTAACATGCTTTATTTAATATGTGGATTCTCAATATTATAGCCTGTATACTAGGCAGAAATAGAATATGTGATTATTGTTGAGGATGTCCTTCTGAATTAGAAGCTTTGCTTAAAATTTTTCGGTGAATCAAGTCAAATTGCAAAATATCAAAAGTGATAACATTTCCTACAACAATCATCACTTTTTAGTTTTGTAATCCTTGAGGGCCAAGGATTCCCCGTGGCCAAGGCCACCTTTCCCCGTGTTGAATTTTTTTTAAATATTTACTTATTTAGTTGGTTGCAACGGGTCTTAGTTGCAGCAGGCAGACTCCTTAGTTGTGGCATGCGAACTCCTAGCTGTGGCATGTATGTGGGATCTAGTTCCCTGACCAGGGACCAAACCCAGGCCCCCTGCATTGGGAGCATGGAGTCTTACCAACTGAGCCACCAGGGAAGTCCCCCATGTTGATTTAATACAATAAAAGAAGGTAAGTTCAGGGGCTCCTTAGGAGGAGAGGGATATCCATCAACAGAGACTGAAGACCACCTTCCCCATAATTAATAACATGTACCCAGAGTATTATTTTGAGCACTTGATCCTCAACAATTTGAGAATTAACTCTCCCTTGGTTTTCTGAATCCTACCATCTTTACTTTGCTCTTTTTCCTTTGGTGACAAGTCATCTCTCTAAAGAGCTTGGGATCTTTATCCTATCAATATTCCCCCATTCATGTTCTTATTCTTTAGGAAGTAACCAAAACTCAGGCCTAGATCTCTAGTGTGAAGGTGTAGGATGATTCACAGAAGGCAGGAAGGACATGAAATAAGGCAGGTCCAGAAGGATAATAGAGAAATACGAGCGGGGGGGTGGGGGGGTGGGTGGGGGGGTGGGGGTGGGGGGGGGGGTGGGGCTGGATTTAAGCCACTGAAAGGATTAGTGAGAAGAAGGCTGGATCCAATGCAGAGAAATTAAGTCCTAAATAATTTGCTAAAGCAGGGGCTCTAAAACTAGGAAGCAAACAAGGTGGAATTGAAAGATAGGGCTTGGGAATATGGACAATCCATGTAATGGCCCAAAACAGGACAAGACATGACTGCTTTGTAACCATTGTTTTTAGCTACTCCTCTTGCAGGGAGGGGAGATTCAAATGGACCTTGTTGAGTGAGGGCTCAACATATATAAGGAATATTATTTGTGTTACTTGAATTTATTCATCAGAAAACTTGAAGTAGGCATTACTCTTTCCATTATCCAGTTGAGAAAATTAAAGCTCAAAGTACTCAATTCCCTACTGTTCTATAATTAGTGAATATTGGAGCCAAGACTTGAATGCTGGACCTATATCTGTATAAGTACTAAGCCTGGATTCAATCTGCTATGTAAGGATATAAGTGGAGTTCAATTAGAATTGCAGATAGGAATTAAGTAGCTCTAATTTGATACGCATGTGCAGTGGTATTGGGGGTGAGTAGAATGAGAACCAAGGTGGTCATCTTGTAGCAGGTTAACAAGCCTATCTTTGGTACCCTTCTAACACTGTGATGGGAAGACTGTCCATCATTATTCTGAGTCTTGAGAATTTGGAATGAAGGCTCACAGTTCATGGCAAGACTTTTATCTTTGGGGGAAGAACAGACTTGAGTTGAGTTGAACCCAGTACATATTTGTTCAGAAACTTTCCCCTAGAAGGTGGAGAAGTGATGAAGGGTGTTTAGAACGATTTTAAACAAAGATTAGATCAAGACATTTAACTTCACTCTCACTGGGCAAGTGATGAGAAGGATAACTGGGAAATTCCCTGGCAGTCCAGTGGTAAGGACTTGCACTTCCACTGCAGGGGGCAAAAAAGAAGGATACTTGAATAGTTTCAAAAGTCCTGAGTTTGAATCCTTGTTCTGCCATTAACCAATGGTGTCACTTGCAGCCCAGTTTCATTTCTCTGTACTTACCCTCTTCTTTAAAAGGTGGAACATATCTGCCCCACTTAATATCACAGAGTTCTTATGAAGAAATAGAATGGAGTGTTTGTGAAATAATTTTGTAAATTCACTGTGCACATGTAGAGGTGACAACTTTCCTTTAATAATAACACCCAAGGTCACCATTCAACTAGAACTAGAGGATGCCTAGGAAAAAGGAAATCAGTACTTATACTCTATATCTAGAGTCAAGAGGACAGAAGCATTGCCTGTGAGAACTGTGAACTGAAGGTCAAGGTGTCTGAGCTGCCTCTCATCTTGTCTACTCATTAGCAAGGTGAGCCTGGGCAATCATCCCTTCACCTCTCTGATGCTCACTTTCTTAAATACGGGAGATCATCTAAAACCTAGAAGACTGGCTCTCAACTGTTGATGAAAAATGTCACCTGCCATATCAGGAGACAAAGGATGTTGCAGCCATCAAGCTTTCAACCACTGCAGCCACCTCAACTGTGCACCCTGAGGGGATTCAGGATGGAGAAAAACAGGATACTTATCCGCCCTAGATAGCTAAGGTGCATATCAAAGGAATGATTTCAATGAGTATAGATTCTTGCATCTTCCCATACAAAGTGCTAAATTCATTAACTTGAGATGTCTGTTTCTTTTCTCTTTTTTTTTTTTTTTAGGCTGTGCTGTAAGGCATGTGGGATCTTAGTTCCCCAACTAGGGATTGAACCTGGGCCCCCTGCAGAGGAAGATCAGAGTCTTAACCACTGGACACCCAGTGAAGTCCCAGGTTTTCTTTAATTAACAGTAATCTTTTTTTTTTTTTTTTTTTTGTGGTAAGCGGGCCTCTCACTGTTGTGGCCTCTCCCGTTGCGGAGCACAGGCTCCGGACGCGCAGGCTCAGTGGCCATGGCTCACGGGCCCAGCCGCTCTGCGGCATGTGGGATCTTCCCGGACCGGGGCACGAATCCGCGTCCCCTGCATCGGCAGGCGGACTCTCAACCACTGCACCACCAGGGAAGCCCAACAGTAATCTTTTGACTATCTGGGGTTTTTGTTGCAAAAACTCCTATATATCTTGGCTCCTCCCTTACTTCTTCAAACCAGTCCCTCAGAGCTATCTCAGAGGCCGTCTCCCAGCCATAAGTCCTCAGTATATCTGGCTAATAAAACATAATTCTCAACTTTTAGGTTGTGCAATTTTTTCAGTCGACACAACCTTGGCTGCAAATTAGACCCCCAGGGTGCTTCCAAAAGCCTGATGCCCAGGAGGAACCCCAGACTAACTAAGCCAGAATCTCTGAGGATAGGATAAGGCATCGGTGTTTTTGAAGCTCCCCAGGTTCCAAACATAACCCTGTTTAAGAACCACTGATCATCTGATGATTTTAAATTCAGAGGACTTTCATGGCTAATATTCTAGTATTTTAAGAGAACTTCTAGATATCTCCAGGTTGGTCTATCTCCAGTTCTTTAGGAGAGTTCAGTTATGTCATTGAGAATCACACACAACAGTTGTAGTAGTTTCCTAGACCTGCCATGACAAAGCACCACAAACCAGGTGGCTTAGACAACAGAAATATATTGTCTTACAGATCTGGATGTTAACAGTCCTAGATAAGGTGTCAGCAAGGGTGGTTCCTTCAGAGGGCTGTGAGGAAGAATCTGTTACAGGCCTCTCCCTTTGTTTCTGGTGGTTCCCTGGCAATCTTTGTCATTCCTTGTCTTGTAGAAGCATTGCCCAAATCTCTGCCTTCCTCTTCACATGGCATTCTCCCTGTGTGTGTGTCTGTGTCCAAATTTCCACTTTTTATAAGGACACCAGTCATCAGATTAAGGGCTCAACTTACTGCAGTATGACCATATCTTAACAACATCAACAGAGACTCTATTTCCAAATAAGGTCACAAGCTGTGAGGTACTGGAGGTTAGGACTTCAGCTTGTGAATTTTAGTTGGCGGGAGCACAACTGAATCCATTACACCAGTACCTGGTTTGCAGCAATGGGGAAGGACCTGGATGGTGGCAGGTGACCTCTTGAAACTTCCATGGTTGGTTCCTAAGGAGGACTTATTCTCATGCACAACACAGCACATTCTTACCCTCTCCCAGAGCTCAAGCCCCCACCCTTGCTAGGTCCTTAGAATACTATGCCCCCTGTCTGTCCCCTTGTGTCTTGTCCAGTGATCCCTTGCCAACCAGGGAGACCCTGGCCCCTTCATTTGCCAATTTAGGGATTTTCCTTTAAACATCTCAGCCCCCCTGCCAACCACCTCTAGTTATTAAAATGTAGCTCAGGATGTCTCACTCTGGCTGTTACATTATCATTCCTCGTTAGAGACTCCTCCAGGGCCTGAGACATTCCTGCACTGACTTTATAATTACAAAGCCAATTTCTAAACAGACATTTGCAAATAAGTCAATTTAAATACAGAGATTTATAAACAATAATTAAGCAGTAGCTTCCTTTTTTTTAGTATCTCTCTATATAATTAATGCCTGTGGGCTTTTCATTGTACCTTGCAACTGGGTAGTTTGCAATTGTTTGTTGAGCTAAAGTGTTCTCTGAAAGCGAATCAAAGCACTGGGGAGATTCTGGAAGCAATTGAGGAAAGGGTTTTTCCTCTTCCTTCATCCCTGCTTCGCCTGATTGGCTGTACTTCCCATCAGTCGGGAATATGATGGGGTAGGAAGGGTGGAAAAGAAGCATTTTCTGCAGTAACAACAGCAACAACAACACAGGGTTCTGGTCCAGCAATAGACTGACTAACACGGCTTATTAAGATATACAGTCAGGGAGTCTCTTCACGCTGGAAATCTCAGCTCTCTCCAATTTTGGCATTATCTACACTAAGAGAGCTCTCTGTAGCTTGATAGTGCTTCTTCTGGCTTTAAAAAATCTACAATGAATCCCTGGCACCTGTAGGATAATGTCCTGACCCCGCCACTCATGGTCCTTCACAATCTGGTCCTACTCTTTCTTTTAACAAGATTTTTGAAAACCTACTAGGTGCTAGGGAAAATACCAAGTAACAAGGACATACTGGTAAACAAGGCACAGTCTATTTTAAGGTCTAGTGGGGACAGAAATCCTGAAAAAAATAATTTTATGATGAATGTTACAAAAAGGGAAGTAAGAGGAGATCTAGGCTCATCTGGAGACTTCTTTTAAGAAAGTGATATTTAAGCTGAAGTCTCAAGGATGAGTTGACATTAACAAGGTAAAGACTGAGGGCAAAGGGTTATTCCAGGTAGAGAGAAAAGCCTGTTAGAACTCATAAAGATGAGAGAACAAAAAGATTGCTTGTGAAACGAAAAGTGGGCTTGAGAGGTAGCTAAAGTAAAGAGAAGATAGGAAATGAGGTGTAAGATGAATCTAGACAGAGAAGCATGGACTAGAACCTTGAAGCCTTGTTGGCCAGGAAGGAATCTGAACTTTGTCCCAAGGACAAGAGGGAGCCATGGAAGGGTTTCAGGAAGTGATGTGACCAGTTCAGCTTATGCTGCCCAGCTGTGTGCTCAAGCCATACTAAACAAGCCTTCCAAGACAGTAGGAGAATCCAGAAACTCTTGAGTTGTCTGTCTCCCCAAGCTTTCTTCCAATGAAGATGTTCTTCCTAGTATTTCCAACCCAGCTAAATACCTCAACATTCTTAATTCTCATTCAGAAGTCACAGGCTCTTTGAAACGTCTTTAGTACCACTACCACTGCCCTACAAGAATGGATTGCCTAATCAGTGCTTCCAAAACATTTTGTTCAACTCACTAATTTAACTTATACTATGCATATTTACATATGCACATAATAATGCAACTCTATGAATACATATATATGCAACTCTCTCATTCAACTTCTAATATGCATGTTAGCGGCAAAAACATCCATTATTTTCAAGTTAGTATAGGTATACAATACTCAGCAAGGTATTAACAAATAGTAAACACTTATACATGGTTTATTATTATCATCATCAAATGTGACCAACAGATAAAACCACAAGAATTTTCCAGTGAGAGTTCCCATAGGTGCTGGGACAGGAGCTGGGATGTTTTGCCTTCAGAATATCCTCAAGCACAGCCATAATTTCTCTTACTCTGTTGGCAATCCCATTCGGTTCATGGAAAAAGAACTTCTGTAAAGCTCCCCCTCAGACAGAATGAGGCTGATGGAGGTCAGCATTCCCCAGAAGAGAGGCTGAGATTCAAGACTCCAGAGTCCATGACAAGTCAGAGTCACTGATGGCTCTTATCAAGGTGCTGACATTCACAGCTTAAAATACAGGCAGGGGAATCCCACTGACCAATAGGACCCTGTTTCACCTCTGTCTCAAAGATAAATGTCTTTCTCTTTTCCCGGGTCCATTCTTATTAGAAATTCAGGTCCAATTCAGGTTTGGGATATGGGTCCTAGAAAAGTCAGCTCTGCTCTACTAAGTACAAGGCCACCCTGGGGAAACTAAGGGTATGACCCACAGAGGGATTTCCACTACCTCACTGAGTCTGTCCCTTCTTTCCTTCCTTCCTCTCTCCCTCCCATCCTTTCTTCCTTCCTTCCTCCCTCCCTCCCATCCTTCCTTCCTTCTTTCCTCCCTCCCTTCCTTTCTTCCTTGATGCAACTGTCTGGGACAATCAGATATTTGTTCTGATTAAGATCGCTCTGAAGTTTGTGCTTTAATCTAGGTAAACAGAAACATATTAATCTTGATTCCTACCCCAGACTAGTTGAATCAGAACCTTTGAGGGTAGGCACAGGCCTGGGCATTTTTTACATCTCCTGAGGTGATTCAATGATCAGGAGGAGACCCACTAGTCTAGGTCACCCATTCACTGAAAATTAGCTTTACTCTGATTCAAGCTCCTGTGCCACCTACAGTAATCCAAGCTGGGAATCTAATTCAGACGGAAGCAGACAGACACACTGAAGACCTAATTTTGGTGACCTCTTGTCTTTGTCAGCCACTGAAAGACTCAAGGAAGTGCTCAAGACAAGGAGGGGAGAACAGGAGCAGCATTCCAGTTTCACATCACTTTTGGCAGTTTTGAACCAGTCTTGCCACATCTGAGCGAGCACATTCTTCTTCAAGAATCCTACTGGCATACTTTTCAGTCCTTCTCCCTTCCCCACTCTCCTCCCTCTTAGTCATTCTTTTCTATCTTCCTTTCTGGTTTCCTTCCACTGCTCCCAAGAGTCTAAAGGCACCAGAATCGGGACAGAGAGTGTGGACAGATCATTATGGTTGGGGTCATTGCATGCCATTGGAAGACTCACTTCATTTTTCTGCATCTTTCCCCCCATATTTAGTTGATTGGGTTAGATAGGATTATACCTCCCTTCCAACACTAACATTTTATATCATGCTGATTTATATTTTGTTATTTTCTATTCTTCTTCTTCCCTCTCCTTCACCTCCTCTCTCTGGTTAAACTTTTGAAAATTGAATTTTGAATAAATGGAGGATAGTCATTTCAGCCCCTTTTGTACCTACTTTTGGTCCAACTTCAAAGGTTCACAACAAAGCAGAAAACTATGGTACAGAGAGTCAACACTCATAGCTAAATGGAAATGTCCCATTTCACTCCATTTACTGGGATTTCATTTGTATCATCTTCCCTGTTGGGTATGGACTTCCATTTTCCTATCCCTTCACATTCTTCTCACCTTCATCAACCAGCTCAGATTTCTCTTATACCATGAACATTTCTTTGATCATTCAAGCCCTCTTTGAACTTTCTTTCCTTTGGCCAACTGCATCTCTTACAACTGAACCCTAAAACATAACATTTAAATACAGTTTCCTATCCCTTTGTTTGGTGTTGTGTGTTTGTGACACTATCTAAGCCTTGTGAAGGTTAATTATGTTATAAGATGCTGGAAGATAGAAACTTCCTTCTCTTCTGTTTTCACTCCTCAGATTCAAGCACAAGGTTAAGCATGCAATGTGCACTTAAGGTAGAATTCATGAATATTACACGTTTCTCAACTTGGAAATAATCTATTTCAATCCTCACAATTTACACACAAAATAAGTCTCAGAGAGGAAAAATGACCCCAAGTGAGTTAATAACTGAGTCTGACTAAAAGCAAGGTCTCCTCTATCCATTTCATTTTCTATATTATTTACTGTTTGTTTTATTTCTGTAATACCTGGGGGGCATGACCCAGGTCCTCAAAAGTACAGGTCACTTAACCCACTGTACTTCCACTTTTTTTGTGTGTGTGGTACACGGGCCTCTCACCGTCGTGGCCTCTCTTGCTGTGGAGCACAAGCTCCGGATGCGCAGGCTCAGCGGCCATGGCTCACGGGCCCAGCCGCTCCGCCGGGTGCGGGATCCTCCCGGACAGGGGCACGAATCCGTGTCCCCTGCATTGGCAGGCGGACTCTCAACCACTGCGCCACCAGGGAAGCCCTGTACTTCCACTTTTGTATACCTTAAAAGAGGTATATCTCACTAAGATATATTTCTGATGCCCTTCAGTAAGTCCATTTTACATTAATGTGTTAGTTTATTGGTCCACATAGATATCTCCTTTGTTAAACAGGCAATAATGGTATAACAGGAACTTTCAGCTTAGAATCTAAAGATCTGCTTTCAGTTCTCTGCTTATTCATGACAAACTTTAGAAGCTTAGGCACATTACTTCACTTCTCTGAACTTACATATCCTCACCCATAAAACAGAGCATAAGTATCCTATTTAACAAAATACTGTAAAGTTTGCATGAGGTAATATTTGTCCTTTGTTAATGGTGGTGAGCCACAGAAATATCAAATATGGTTCTTTTCACTATTGTTAATAAATAATAATAAAGTATAAAAATATGTACACCAGTTAGGGAAGCAGCACCCTAATTTTGCTTCTTGAGACTTTACTAAGCAGGCAAGAAGCCTTCATCAATATTGGAGACAATTACATACACCTCTTTTCTTCTCCTTGTGTGTGTGTGAGACCCATAACTTAAAATACTTGCTGCTATTCAGCACAAAAACAAATAGCAAAGCAACTCTGGCTGTGATGTATTTCAACAGCATAACTTAGACTTCCCACCATTCTGTTAAATTATGAATACCTATCACTTGATGGAGTCAGTGCTTTTATCTGGAATGAGGAAGGAGGGAGGCAAAGAAGTTGGGGTTGGAGAAGAAAAAAACATAAGAAGATGCAGTTGCTATAGCGATTAACAATGGGTATCCTTCCAACAGAGTTTAGGGATGCTGATGCAGCTAAAACAAATGTTTGTGTTTGGCCACAGTGGAGACGGTGACGGATTATGGCGCCTTGGCCTTGAGACTTGATGTAATCCAATTCTAAATACATCATAAATCTAAGTGTAGACTGGTAAGGCAAGAAGAATACCAATTCAGGCCAAGCAGCAGCAAGCGGGTAGTGGTGGCCAGGATTGATTATGTGGTGTGAAGCAGGGAGTGGTGTCAGGAGGAGGACCGTGACCAGCCTGCAGGGATGTACTTCTCTTCCAGCCTTAGCCAACCCCTGACTGAGCTGCCAGGCCTCAGTAGTATGAATGAGAGATCACTGCTGAATTAGCCACAAGGCCAGGCATTCTGCTGCCTCTTAAATTTTCCTGGATTAAAGGATTTTTCATCATTAAAGGGTGCTGAATTGCTAATGTTTGGGCGAGTTTCATGAGTCCCTCACTTGGAAGGACCCAAAAGTCAGCCTGATAATTTCTCACTGGCCTAAAGGCTGCTTGGACTTAAGATGCTGCAGTTAAGACCCTTTTATATGGAATAACCATTTACTTGTATGAAGGGGTTACAGGAACAAAGACAGTTGTTAATGTAATGTTGACATCCTTTCTCATTTTCTGTTTCCTAAGATAAAAAGGCAATGAGTGAAGGGTGAAATGGAGAACCCACACGCTAGCTTTACAGACACTGGAAAGACAGAGCTACTCTTGGGAGAAAAGGAAGGATCTAGAAGGGTGAGTGCAGAGACAGAACACGATGAGCCATCATGGGCTGGGTGAGTTTGAAAGAAGAATTTTAGCATGTTTGGAGAGTGGAGGGAATAGTTAACAGTTGATGGAAAAGCTAAAGATTTGAGATTTATGGAGTAGCCAAACATTATTCGGTTTCATTCTAGAAGACACATCTGGGATTTGGCATAAAAAGTGCAATATTCAGATTCAACTCAGATTAAGTCATCACCCTGCAACTGAGCCAAGAGTGCATTTTCTTTCTGGCTGTCAAGTTAATGGACCTATGGTACATGGGGTAGATGTGACGCAATATGAGCAGCGGTGGTCCTGAGGATGCCTCCTCATGGACAGAGGGATACTGCAGATGCCTCTGTGAGGTCAGAATTATGGTATATGGGCAACAGAGTTTAAAAGTGGAGGTTCACTAAATTGAGGAAGTCTAAAGGACAGGATTGTGGAGCAGCAGATGCAAAGACAGGGTAAGATGTGGGTAAGGCAGGGTAAGAGATTTACTGGGGAAGAAATGCCTATGAAGGATAAAGGGGAGGGGGCAAGAGAGGGCAGGGAGAGCCTTCAGATTGGGATGCAGGTATAATACCAGGGCAGGAGAAGAAGCAGGAAGGAGGGCTGGGTAAGAACTGTCTCAGATTGCAGTTGTTTAAGGAGGTTTCCAGAAGGGCCCAAATCACCCATTACAGGAGTCCTGCATCTCATAAGAATGGGGTAGCATCAGTACCTTCATTGTGTGCAGTCACTGGCTGGTAGCACCCCATGGAATGTGTGACCTCTGAGGTGATGGAGCCAGTGTGACAATGGCCGGGGCCATCTGTCAATTAGGTTCCCCACAGAAGGAGATTTGAGCCATATATTTGCATGGCTACCACAGTGAATTTTAGGTTACATATATTTATTGTTTTAACCTGGCTCCTATGAATGTTTAATATCTTAAAGAATTATAGACCTTTTTTCAAAAGGGAGAAGTGGTCAGTAGTAGACATAATGGACTAACCCAAGGCTTTTCACGGGCCAAATTTTGAAGACAAAATCCCTGAGAATTAAGCTCCATCTCTGAGGTATTCCATCAAGCACACTTTGGAACCAATATTACAAGCTACAGTATAGTAGCATTTTATGTGAATTTGAATTCTGCAAATTAGAAATACCATCACATAAAATATCAATGTCTCACTTTATGCACAATATTTAACACTACATGACTTGCTCAAATTAAAAACAATTAATCAAGAATTTCATAATTTCAAAGTTGGCTTAGTGAGTTATAAACTGTCTTTGATAGGGCCACCAAGCAGCATGACTTTTGCTGTTAAACAGGAAGGCCTAACACCCTTTAATCATGACCTAGCATCTTTAATTATGTAATGTTTTTAAAGTTACAGTGTTTGTACAAAAAAAAAAAATCCATGCATCTTCTTTTACTCCAAGAAATTTAACAATGTACAGGGATAACTAGAATGCATGTGAGAAGAAAAAGCAAACAAATGAAACACTGAGTTGTACATAAAACTTGCAGTGAACCAAGAGGTGGAGGAAGGAGGAGAAATCTTGGCAATTAAGTGAGTCTATAGGGTTTGGGATTAGGATTTTTTTTTTTTAAAGGGAATAGTTTTTTGTTTGTTTGTTTTTAATTTTATTTATTTATTTTTGGCTGTGTTGGGTCTTCGTTTCTGTGCGAGGGCTTTCTCTAGTTGCGGCACGTGGGGGCCACTCTTCATCGTGGTGCACGGGCCTCTCACTATTGCGGCCTCTCTTGTTGAGAAGCATAGGCTCCAGACGCGCAGGCTTAGTAATTGTGGCTCACGGGCCTAGTTGCTCCGTGGCATGTGGGATCTTCCCAAACCAGGGCTCAAACCCGTGTCCTCTGCATTGGCAGGCAGATTCTCAACCACTGCGCCACCAGGGAAGCCCCGGGATTAGAATTTATTTATGCACTCTGTGCAATATATTTTGGCAGTAGACTGCCTGACTGAACCTCCTAAAATGAATGAAGAAGGGCTGGGATGTTTGTGTCTGGTTGATAGCTGCACATTGTCAGGAAAGAGACTTAACGAGCTGCATACTCTTCGGAACTGGAGGGACTTCTGCGGCTGGTAAATGGGCAGCAGGTGGTGGAAGATGGCTTGGAGGAGGATCAGAAACTCCTAGATCAGGTCAGTACAGTAACAATTTACAGCCAAGAGTTACAAAACTATTTCAGACTTCACCACCTATATGAGATGCCTGAATTCATGCTGTTAATAAAGCTAATTAGAGAAAGGGGAAAAGGGGGGAAAAAGGGTGATCATAATGTCTCCCTGGGAACAAGTCAAGTAAGAGAACTCAGACTGAAACTCCAGATAATATGTAAGAATCTGGAGGTGCTATAGCCTCCTGAGTTTGTATTCCCTAAAATGTGAGCCAGGTAGACGCGGATATGTGGTTTCAACTCCATCAACTGATGCCACAAAGACTGCCAGAAGCACCATCTCCTGAATCATTTCCACTATGGAAAACTGGCCCCAGTGGAGAATGTTCCCTGGCATACTGTAGACACAAGCATGGATGGGAGAATGTCAGGGATAAACTGGAGACGCAAAGGAACACCAAGTCAGGCATGGTAACTGGGGCACAACAAAGTTGACAGACATTCTGTCTTCCTTTTCTAAGGAGGAATAGAACCAAGATTGGGAGGGGACTGAATCTGAAAGCCAACATGGTTGCTACTCTGGACTTGTCTAAGTTATTCATACCTCAGTTGGTTAGACATGACTTTAATGGATACAGTCAATGTTTATCCCTTAGAAGACCTCACTGGACCCTGTAGGAGAATGAGAAGGCCAGGAAGGAGGGGATTCAAGCTATGAATGAGAAAGTGGATCTACAGGTGGCACAAGTAGACATGTTTCTCTTTTTGAGGAGGTTTTTGAATATTTCACTGAAGGTTTGTAACAAAATGTGAGTATTCAGATGCTATCGTCTTTCCTGCCTTCTATGAGAGGGATACTCAGGGTTAATGGGTGAAATGAAGAACTGGAGGAAGTGGAAAGATCAACCTTGTTTAAACAGGAAGGGCAGAGAAGTATTCTTAGGATAAAATGATAGATCCATATAAGAGGTGTAAAGTTCAGCATGGGCTAAATGTTAAAGATTTTGGGGCTTTGGAAAAGGGAAAATATTTAGGGACTATCTGTTACTCATTTTAAGTATAAGAAAAATGCATTGAGAAAAATTACTTTAAGGAGTTTCTTTTCCTCTATGTATTTCTTTTAATTTAATTTAATTTATTTATTTTTTATACAGCAGGTTCTTAATAGTTATCAATTTTATACATATTAGTGTATACATGTCAATCCCAATCTCCCAGTTCATCTCACCACAACCCCCTACACCCACTTTCCCCCCTTCGTGTCCATACATTTGTTCTCTACATCTGTGTCTCTATTTCTGCCTTGCAAATTGGTTCATCTGTACCATTTTTATAGATTCCACATATATGCGTTAATACACAATATTTGTTTTTCTCTTTCTGACTTACTTCACTCTGTATGGCAGTCTCTAGGTCCATCCGTGTCTCTACAAATGACCTAATTTCATTCATTTTTATGGCTGAGTAATATTCCATTGTATATACATACCACATCTTCATTATCCATTTGTATGTCGATGGGCAGTTAAGTTGCTTCCATGACCTGGCTATTGTAAATAGTGCTGCAATGAATATTGGGGTGCATGTGTCTTTTTGAACTATGGTTTTCTCTGGGTATATGCCCAGAAGTAGAAATGCGGAGTCAAATGTTAATTCTATTTTTAGTTTCCCACAGTAGCTGTATCAATTTACTGTTCTCCATAGTGGCTGTATCAATTTACATTCCCACCAACAGTGCAAGAGGGTTCCCTTTTCTCCACACCCTCTCCAGCATTTATTGTTTGTAGATTTTTTGATGATGGCCATTCTGACTGGTGTGAGGTGATACCTCACTGTAGTTTTGATTTGCATTTGTCTAACAATTAGTGATGTTGAGCAGCTTTTCATGTGCTTCTTGGCCATCTGTATGTCTTCTTTGGAGAAACATCTATTTAGATCTTCTGCCCGCTTTTCGATTGGGTTCTTTGTTTTTTTTTAATATTGAGCTGCATGAGTTTATATATTTTGGAGATTAATCCTTTGTCCATTGATTCATTTACAAATATTTTCTCCCATTCTGAGGGTTGTCTTTTCGTCTTGTTTATCGTTTCCTTTGCTGTGCAAAAGCTTTTACATTTCATTAGGTACCATTTTTTTAATTTTTGTTTTTATGTCCATTACTCTAGGAGATGGGTCAAAAAAGATCTTGCTGTTAAAGAGTGATCTTTATGTCAAAGGATGCTCTTCCTATATTTTCCTCTAAGAGTTTTATAGTGTCCAGTCTTACATGTAGGTCTTTACTCCATTTTGAGTTTATCGTTGTGTATGGTGTTAGGGTGTGTTCTAATTTCACTCTTTTATATGTACCTGTCCAGTTTTCCCAGCACCACTTATTGAAGAGGCTGTCTTTTCTCCATTGTATATCCTTGCCTCCTTTTTCATAGATTAGTTAACCATAGGTGCATGGGTTTATCTCTGGGCCTTCTATCCTGTTCTAGTGATGTATATTTCTGGTTTTGTGCCAGTACCATATTGTCTTGATTACTGTGGCTCTGTAGTATAGTCTGAAGTCAGGGAGTCTGATTCCTCCAGCTCTGCTTTTTTCCCTCAAGTTTGCTTTGGCTATTAGGGGTCTTTTGTGTCTCCATACAAATTTTAAGATTTTTTTTGTTCTAGTTCTGAAAAAATTGTCACTGGTAATTTGATAGGGATTGTACTGAATCTGTAGACTGCTTTGCGTAGTATAGTCATTTTCACAATATTGACTCTTCCAATACAAGAACATGGTATATCTCTCTGTCCGTTTCTGTCATCTTTGATTTCTTTCATCACTGTATTACAGTTTTCTGAGTACAGGTCTTTTACCTCCTTAGGTAGGTTTATTCCTAGGCATATTATTATTCTTTTTGTTGCAAAGGTGAACAGGATTGTTTCCTTAATTTCTCTTTCTGATCTTTTGTTGTTAGTGTATAGGAATGCAAGAGATTTCTCTGCATTAATTTTGTATCCTGCAACTTTACCAAATTCACTGATTAGCTCTAGTAGTTTTCTGGTGGCATCTTCAGGATACTCTAGGTATAGGATCATGTCATCTGCAAACTGTGACAGTTTTACTTCTTCTTTTCCAATTTGTATTCCTTTTATTTCTTTTTCTTCTCTGATTGCCATGGCTAGGACATCCAAAACTATGTTGAATAACAGTGAGAGTGGACATCCTCGTCTTGTTCCTGATCTTAGAGGAAATGCTTTCAGTTTTTCACCATTGAAAATGATGTTTGCAGTGGGTTTGTTGTACATGGACTTTATTATGTTGAGGTAGGTTCCCTCTATGCCCAGTTTCTGGGGTTTTTATCATAAACTGGTGTTGAATTTTGTCAAAAACTTTTCCTGCATCTATTGAGGTGATCATATGTTTTTTATTCTTCATTTTGTTAATATGGTGTATCACATTGGTTTATTTGCATATATGGAAGAATCCTTGCGTCCCTGGGATAAATGCCACTTGATCATGGTGTATGATCCTTTTAATGTGGTGTTGGATTCTGTTTGCTAGTATTTTGTTGAGGATTTTTGCATGTATATTCATCAGTGATAGTGGCCTGTAATTTTCTTTTTTTTTGTAGTATCTTTGTCTGGTTTTGGTATCAGAGTGATGGTGGCCTTGTAGAATGAGCTTGGGAGTGTTCCCTCCTCCACAATTTTTTGGAAGAGTTTGAGAAGGATGGGTGTTAACTCTTCTCTAAATGTGTGATAGAATTCACCTCTGAAGCCATCTGGTCCTGGACTTTTGCTTGTTGCAAGGTCTTTAATCACAGTTTCAGTTTCATTACTTGTGATTGGTCTTTTCATATTTTCTATTTCTTCCTGGTTCAGTCTTGGAAGGTTATACCTTTCTAAGAATTTGTCTATTTCTTCCAGGTTGTCCATTTTATTGGCATAGAGTTGCTTGTAGTAGTCTCTTAGGATGCTTTGTATTTCTGCGGTGTCCATTGTAACTTCTTTTTCATTTCGAATTTTATTGATTTGAGTCCTCTCCCTCTTTTTCTTGATGAGTCTGGTAACGGTTTTTCAATTTTGTTTATCTTCTCAAAGAACCACCTTTTATTTTTATTGATCTTTGCTATTGTTTTCTTTGCTTCTATTTCATTTATTTCTGGTCTGATCTTTATGATTTCTTTCCTTCTCCTAACTTTGTTTTTGCTCTTCTTTCTCTAGTTTTTCTTTAGGTGTAAGGTTAAACTGTTTATTTTAGACTTTTCTTGTTTCTTGAGGTAGGATTGCATTGCTATAAACCTCCCTCTTAGAACTGCTTTTGCTGCATCCCATAGGTTTTGGATCGTTGTGTTTTCATTGTCATTTGTCTCTAGGTATATTTTGATTTCCTCTTTGATTTCTTCAGTGATCTCTTGGTTATTCAGTAACATATTGTTTAGCCTCCATGTGTTTGTGTTTTTTACATTTCTTTCCCTGTAATTTATCTCTAATCTCATAATGTTATGGTCAGAAAAGATGCTTGATATAATTTCAATTTTCTTAAATTTACTGAGGCTTAATTTGTGACCGAAGATGTGATCTATCCTGGAGAATGTTCCATGTGCACTTGACAAGAAAGTGTAATCTGCTGTTTTCAGATGGAATGTCCTATAAATATCAATTAAATCTACCTGGTCTATTGTGTCATATAAAGCTTGTGTTTCCTTATTAATTTTCTGTCTGGATGATCTGTCCATTGGTGTAAGTGAGGTGTTATAGTCCGCCAGTATTACTGTGTTACTGTCGATTTCCTCTTTTATAGCTTTTAGCATTTGCCTTATGTATTAAGGTGCTCCAATGTTTGGTGCATATATATTTATAATTGTTATATCTTCTTCCTGGATTGATCCCTTGATCATTATGTAGTGTCCTTCCTTGCCCCTTGTAACATCTTTTATTTTAAAGTCTACTTTATCTGATATGAGTATTGCTACTCCAGCTTTCTTTTGATTTCCATTTGCATGGAGTATCTTTTTCTATCCCCTCCCTTTCAGTCTGTATGTGTCCCCAGGTCTGAAGTCTGTCTCTGGTAGACAGCATATACACAGGTCTTGCTTTTGCATCCACTCAGTGAGCCTGTGTCTTTTGGTTGGGGCATTCAATCCATTCACATTTAAGGTAATTATCAATATGTATGTCCCTATGACCATTTTCTTAATTGTTTTGGGTTTGTTTTTGTAGGTCCTTTTCTTCCCTTGTGTTTCCCACTTGGAGAAGTTCCTTTACCATTTGTTGTAGAGCTGGTTAGTGTTGCTGAATCCTCTTAGCTTTTGCTTGTCTGTAAAGCTTTTGATTTCTCCATCGAATCTGAATGAGATCCTTGATGGGTAGAGTCATCTTGGTTGTAATTTCCTCCCTTTCATCACTTTAAATATATTGTGCCACTACCTTCTGGCTTGTAGAGTTTCTGCTGGGAAATCAGCTGTTTACCTTATGGGAGTTCCCTTGTATGCTATTTGTCATTTTTCCTTTGTTGCTTTTAATAATTGGTCTTTGTCTTTAATTTTTGCCAGTTTGATTACTATGTGTCTCGGCATGTTTCTCCTTGGGTTTATCCTGCCTGGGACTTTCTGCGCTACCTGGACTTGGGTGGCTATTTCTTTTCCCATGTTAGGGAATTTTCTGACTATAATCTCTTCAAATATTTTCTCGGGTCCTTTTTCTGTCTCTTCTCCTTCTGGGACCCGTATTATGTGAATGTTGGTGCATTTAATGTTGTCCTAGAGGTCTCTTAGGCTGTCTTCATTTGCTTTCATTCTTTTTTCTTTATTCTGTTCTGCGTTAGTGATTTCTACCGTTCTATCTTTTTAGTCACGTATCCATTCCTCTGCCTCAGTTATTCTGTTATTGATTCCTTCTAGTGTATTTTTCATTTCATTTATTGTATTGTTCATCTCTGTTTGTTTGTTCCTTAATTCTTCCAGGTGTTTGTTCTTTAATTCTTCTAGGTCTTTGTTTAACATTTCTTGCATCTTCTCGATCTTTGCCTCCATTCTTTTTCCGAGGTCCTGGATCATCTTCACTCTCATTATTCTGAATTATTTTTCTGGAAGGTTGCCTATCTCCACTTCATTCAGCTGTTTTTCTGGGGTTTTATGTTGTTCCTTCTTCTTGTACATAGTCCTCTGCCTTTTCATTTTGTCTATCATTCTGTGAATGTGGTTTTTGTTCTACAGGCTCTTTGGTGGGGCTAATGGTGGACTCCAGGAGGGCTCATGACAAGGAGTACTTCCCAGAACTTCTGCTGCCAGTGTCCTTGTCCCTTGCCATGAGCCACAGCCACCCCCTCCCCCCAACCTCTGCAGGAGACCTTTCATCACTAGCAGGTAGGTCTGGTTCAGTCCCCTTCTCCCATTGCCGGACCTCTAGGTTGGGGAACCTGACGTGGGGCTCAGTACCTTTACTCCAGTGGGTGGACTTCTGTGGTGTAATTATTCTCCAGTTTGTGAGTCGCCCACCCAGCGGTTATGGGATTTGATTTTATTGTGACTGCGCCCCTCCTACCATCTCATTGCAGCTTCTCCTTTGTCTTTGAATGTGGGGTATCTCTTTTGGTGAGTTCCAGTGTCTTCCTGTCGATGACTGTTCAGCAGTTAGTTGTGATTTTGGTGCTGTTGCAAGAGGGAGTGAGCACACATCCTTCTACTCTGCCATCTTGAACCGATCTCCTCCTCTTAGTTTTATGCTTGACATCTTTTTTTAAACATTAAAGATGGCTTTTAAAAGTTTTAAATATTTGTTTATATGAAATTACAGTTTCTTCTGAATGTGACACTGTGCTGAGGCAGGCTTTGGAGTGTTCTAGCTTTATCTTGGTTATGCTGGCAGAGTGTATAGTTAGGCATCTATCTTTTTTCCAATGAGAATTATATTAAAGTGTAAATTATCCCAATTCCATTCTTAACTGGAAATGTTCACTCTAAATTAAGGGGAAGTCAAAATATTGGAGAAGCAAGTCAGCTGTATAAAGGCTTATAAACAGGATTGAAATGGAAATCATAGGGGTTACCAGGGATTTTACATCAGAGCCTCAGGATTGGAAACGGCATCATAAAATCATTAAATTCAACCACCCAACCAATCAGAATTTGCTTCTGCAATGAACATGACAGATGGCCACCTAGCCTTTGCTGGAACCCTTCTTCCATTGGTGGAGCCATGTCCACTAGGGCAGCCAATTCTTGTTTGGACAATTCTTATCATTATAATGTTTCTTGTATTTAACCCAAATTTAGTCTCTGTGACTCACTGTTATTGGTTTTTGTTCTACTCACTGGATGCAATAGAATGTGGCTGAGAAGAGAGGCCTGACCATTTACTGGCTGCTGACTTAGGGCAAATTTTAAACACAAATAAGAATAAATTTCTGTACTTCTACAGTAGACAAGATAAGTCCTAAATCATGGTTTTATTTTGAGGATTAATGTGATAACATGTAGAATGCATTCAACATAGTACCTTATACATGATATGTTTCTTAAAAATGTTAAAAAAAAAAACCTGTATCAATGTTACTAAGAAAAATGTTACCAGAAAGCCAAGGTTTATGTCGCAGGAGTCCAGGTTATCTCTTTGCTATCAAAATGTATCTTTCTGGTCTTATGTTGCTTCAGATAATGAGTCTGTATGTTGGAATGAGTCTCTGACCCTCTTAATTCTGATTGTAGGTGTTAATGTCCTTGATTTAGAAATCTGGCTCTGACCACTTGAGTTCCCACGTTTTCTCTCTGTTCTGTATAATCTAACACTCCAGTTCTGATTACTGTGCATCTAACTCAGGTCTGGTAAATGGACAACTCCTTTCTGGTTTCACTCTGTGTCTAGGTGGGGCATGAACAATCACAATTCCAGGGCAATCAGTGAGAACGATTGAGACCTTTCATACATATCAAGAATGCTGTATAGTCCTTTTTTTTTTTAAGGTTTTTTTTTTGGATGTGGACCATTTTTAAAGTCTTTATTGAATTTGTTACAATATTGCTTCGGTTTTATGTTTTGTTTTTTTGGCCACGAGGTATGTGGGATCTTATCTCCCTGACCAGGGATCAAACCCACACCCCCTGCTTTGGAAGGTGAAATCTTAACCACTGGACCGCCAGGGAAGTCCAAAGAATGCTGTATACTCTTTATGTTCTTCACAGATATGCTCTCAAACTTGTGCACACATAAATCCAATATGAAAGCAATGGTGTGTTTTCCTTGTGGGAATAGGGCTCAGGTGCTTCTGGAAGAAGAGCTAGATGTCACCCAAATACCCATGTATTTATTTCCATCCAAAGAGCTGCATGAGGCCATTTTGTTGGGGGTCATGATAAAAAAAGCCCAGATCGCTCTGCAAGAAAGGAGTGGCTGCCAGGTTTCAGGAAGCATTGTCTGCAAACATCCTCCAGCTGTCATCTTCTTCAGAGTCAGCCTCGACTGCAGAGAGTCACCTCATTGAAATCATGGCCTTCCTAGGGAAGCTCACATGTAGTGACTGGCTTAGACAGGTGTAAATGCCTGACCATTTCATCCCACTGTTGGATCTCTGATGGGTGATGCTCATTCTAGAGCTCTCTGCCATGTAGATAGAGACTTTGTTGGGTCTGCATTGCAGTTCACCTTCTCCCTCTACCCAATTCTGCTTCCACTCTCTTTCTTTCACAGATGTTAATTTCTAAGAAAGACCATGCTCCCCAAAACTCTGTCTTAGCACTTGCTTCTGAAGAAGCCAAGCAGTGATGAGGGCTAAGTGAATAAGGAGGGATTTGTTGTTTTGGGTTTTGTATATTCTCCCCCTAAAACCTTCTAGGAGAAAAGGACAATAGAGATGGCTTGTGTTCTTTCCACCCTGTGAAGGAACTGGATTTGAACTCCTGAGGAAAGAGTATAAAGTAGAGGGAATGGTTTAAGCAAAACTTTTAAGACTCTGAGCTAAAGCAACTCTACTTTGAAAGCCACCTGATGAATTTTGAAATGTGGACAGATCCCTTTTCCCCTAACAGATCACAGTCGACAGAACTGCAGTCTGATCACTCTCTGTGCTTGGATAATTACCAAGTAAGAGTAACTATACCCAATGAAGCAGGTACACCTTGAAGAGGAGGGAGAGTTTGTAGACTTTCTCCTAAACCCATATGAGACATCACTACTCAGGTGATGGAGGGGCTGGAGTAATACAGCAGAATAGGCTTGGAGTAATGGGGATCTGGGCACTGATATCAGTGTTGCCACATGTGTACAGGTTAATTGATGGACTGTGAGATAATCGGGTTACAACCATAGAAATTAACGTGCTCTGTAAATATGCTGCATAGTTGAAAGCAAGTAAACGTAAAAGTAACAATAACAAGAAACCAACAGGCAGATTAAGTATATAAATGCCCAGGATCTATTGTTTAAATCAATTCCAGGGATCAGTAGCTTTCCACAACTCCCTGACAATTTTCTGAGATCAGTCTACCTTCCAGAAAATCATTTACAACTCTGCATCTACTGCCCCATATGGATTTGACTGAGGTTTAGAACAAGGCAAAAACAAGTTCAAAAGAAGACATCTATGAGACTCAGAAGAATGAAATGAAAGATCTATGGATTTCCAGTCATTAAATACAAATTCTCTGATGTGATATACTTTTTCAAGTGTTAAAATGTCATGGTGTTGTCTTATTGCAAACACTAGAAAACAATCTCTTCTCTAGAATTAGGAATCATTACTAACCACTATAATAATTGTTGAGATGCCAAAGAAGACAGTGTGTATGTTCTGCATAGCCTGATTAAATTATCCTCAAGGACACAGAAATAAATGCATTGTGATCTGTCCTCTGCAAAGGGCCTGATATATTTAGATTTTCATTAAGATGGGCTCGAACACAAAATGTCTTCAGTTATCCAGGAATGTAATTAACCACTTCCTAAGATTCCTACTTAATCAATGCTATTTTCCCTCATATTTGGTTAATTGAACTGTCAGCCTCTACTGTGGTCTGGGGTATGTGGATAATTTGGGCCAGCAGCATCAGGGACATTCAAACTCAAGGTCATTTCCCCATTGAAACAGCCTTCTTACATTGAATGTGAACTCTCATGCCCTGTGTGAAACACATCTTTAGTCAACAGCCACACTCTAAAAATATATTTTAAAATTTAAGACAAAGAATGCTGAAATAGTGATATATTTACTGAAAAAATATATGAAAAAGTTTTAGAGTCCAAAATACTTAAACGTGAATCCCTGCTCTTTTGGGTAACAGCTAATTTTGGGAAAGTTATTTCTCAGTTTCTTTCTCTGTCAAATAGAACTAATATTAATTGATACTTTATAGTACTGCTGTGAGAGACTAGAGGTAATGTTTGGATAACACCGAACACATAACAGATATGTAATAATTAGTTGCTATTATTACTTTTATTTTTATTACTGCCACTATGTTTATTCTCAGTTTTCCAGATTACAGTCAAGTATCTCATGGGCTTCCCTGGTGGCGCAGTGGTTGAGAGTCCGCCTGCCGATTCAGGGGACACAGGTTCGTGCCCCAGTCCGGGAAGATCCCACATGCCACGGAGTGGCTGGTCCCATGAGCCATGGCCGCTGAGCCTGTGCATCCGGAGCCTGTGCTCCACAACGGGAGAGGCCACAACAGTGAGAGGCCCGCATACCGCAAAAAAAAAAAAAAAAAAATCTCATAATTCCAGGCATATGAGATGATCTCATGACTCCCATGGAATACTGATATGTCTATGTTTCAAAAGTGTATTATCAAGTTTGAGAGCCTCTGACTTGTAGGGCCAACATAAGCAGGATGGTCTGCAAAGCTCATTCCATCTGCTCAGCCTCTCCTCAAACACAACTATGCTGGCCCTACCCAAGCATCTCTGGGGACTTCACTATAAGGTCCATGGACCTTTGAGTCACTTCAGGGGATGCTGTCATTTGCTTCACTACCTGAGCAATGACAATGGTATAACCAATTTTTCCTTTCTAGATACCACTATTCCTATCACTGAGTAGGGGAAGAAAAGTGCATTTGTCCATTCCTTCCTCCATCAGATTTCCTGAGGGTCTTCTAACTGCCCAGCACCCTGTTGTTTTAGGGGAACACACCAATTAACAAGACGTAGTATTCACCCTCAAAAACACACAAACAAAGGTGAAAGACAACAGGATTCAATAAACTAAAATCTGTGTTTAAAGGACAGATTTTGAAGTCAGACAGACCTGCAGTCTAATCCAGGTTTTGCTTTTATTTAGCTACTTGTTCTGGACAAGTAATTGGACAAGTAATGGGGAGAGTACCTACCACAGGTCATCAGGAGGACCTCATGCACTAAAGGAAATGAACGCTCAGAGCAGTGTTTTGTGCATAGTGAGAGTGCAGTAAATATTAGTAGCAGTGGTAATGGTGAAAAATGATTATGATAACATTAATTACTATTTGTATTATCATCAGTTCAAAATGTCAGAAGCAGACACCACAGCGATGGGGGAGCATATTGAAAATGGAGGCAGAGAAGCAGGCAAAGGCCAGATTATGAAGGGCTTTGCAGGGACCGAGGGGGCAGTGAGGATTGTTTCAGAGTTTTATAAAGAGGAATTTTGAGCAGGAGAAAACAACCTGGCCTTTCAATTCCAAAAGATTGCTTGCCCCTGGGGTGGAATTGTAAGTGTCTGCAAGCCCAGGATTGGTCCACTCCCATGAACCACAGGTGTCCCCCTCCTTGATGTGTCTTGAAAAATTAAAATGAGGACAGTTCAGTCAACAGAGTGTCTGTGAAATTAATGAACCCCTTCACCTTCAACACCTGGTAATTATATCTTTCAATTAAACCAACTCTCTTGCTGTCTACGATCTTATAAATTAACTCACAGCTTTACATCTTTCCAGCCAGATCTTTCCAGGACTCCAGCCTATGACGCCAGAGATGGAGAGTGAGCTCAGAGAAGGCAAATGTAGGACCTCATTTAATACCCGTCTGCTTGTGCCCTGAGTCTCTTCCCACTCAGATTGGCCACCAGAACCAAAAGTGTACTTTTTTGTGTAACTCAATCACTTTGGACTGTATTTGAGCATATCTCATGACTCACTGAAAAGGAAGAATCGAACTAATGAAGTCTGCTGTTGAATCTAGTTCATATGAATTCACTGAATTTTTGAGAGCCAGGACATTTTCTAGAGATAGAAGAAATGATCCTTTGTGGGGCATGGGTCATCTCTGTCATGAAAAAAATAAACCCACATGGCTTAAAAAAAGTTCAGTTCACATGTATATTTATTGATTCTTCATTTAGAAGACAATTTTCCAGTTTTAAATATGTGCGAATTACTGAACATTTTTTGATAAAGAAAGCATAGGAAGATTTAAGAGGATATAGCAGAGGTTCTTCAACTGATCAGGCCTCAGCAAGTCAGGTCAAGAGGCAACCTTTCCACTGAGACCTGTAGGGTTGACAGAATAAAGGTAAATGTATTAGGAGAATTACATTGTAGGCGAGGGGGACATGGAAAGTACATGGAACAGAGTTCTGTAGAGCTGGAGTGTAGAGCAAGATGGAGAGATGACGTGATGAAAGAAGAAAGGGTCACAACATGTAGGGTCTTGTAATGATGTTCAGGAGTTTTGGATTTTGTCTTAAAAGCTAACAGAAGCTGTGTACGGATATTAAGCTAAGGGTTTTCATGACCCTCACAGACATGGTATTTTTCATGTTATCGTTAAATGATCACTCTACTTGCAATGTAAGGAAGTGTCTGGAAGGTAGTAAGGCTGGAAATAGAATGACTAGGTTCAAGATGCTTGTGAAAATCCTAGAGGACTAGGAAAGGAACAGTGGAGACAGAGATGTAGATATAGAAAAGGAACAGTGGAGACAGAGATGCAGATTTTCATAGAGTGGGTGATTGATAGGATGTGTGTGGTGAGAGAAGGGGAATTTTAAAATGAGGACTGACTAAAATAAGTCAGAGAAAGGCAAATACTGTATAATCTCACTTATATGTGGAATCTAAAAAACAAACAAACAATAACAAAAACAAAACTCATAGAAACAGAGAATAGATTGGTAGTTGCCGGAGGTGAGGGGTGGAGAGGCTGGGGAAAATGAGTGAAGGCGGTCAAAAGGTACAAACTTCCAGGGACTTCCGTGGTGGTCCAGTGGTAAAGAATCCACCTTCCAATGCAGGGGACGCGGGTTTGATCCCTGGTCGGGAAACTAAGATCCCACACGCCACAGGGCAACTAAGCCCACGTGCCGCAACTACTGAGCTCATGTGCCTCAACTAGAGAGCTCCTGTGTTGCAAACTACAGAGCCCATGCGCTCTGGAACCCATGTGCCACAACTACAGAGCTCATGCACCCTGGAGCCTGTGTGCCACAACTAGAAAAGAGAAAACCTGCACGCCACAACTAGAGAGAAGCCCCATGCGCACCACAACAAAGAGCCCACGCATCACAGCGAAAGATCCCACATGCCTCAGCTAAGACCCAACACAGCCAAAATAATAATAATAAATAAATATAAATATAAAAAAGGTCCAAATTTCCAGTTATAAGATAAATAAGTTCTGGAGATGTAATAACAGCATGGTGACTATTGCTAACAACACTGCATTTCATGTTTGAATGTTGCTGAGAGTAGATCTTAAAAGTTCTCATCACAAGAAAAAAAAATTAGTAACTATGTGAGGTAATGAATGTTAACTAAAGTTATTTTGGTAATTATTTCTCAATATATGCATACATCAAACCATCATTATGTACACCTTAAACTTCTACAATGTTATAAGTCAGTTATATCTCAATAAAAATGGACAAAAATTTTAAAATGTTCAATTAAAAATGCATACTAGCTTCCTGGTTTGAGTTACTGAGTAGTTGCAAAGCATTTTAGCTTCTACTGAAAAAGGGTCCCAAAAGTAAAGGTAACAGAGCTCCTTAGAAGGCAGGTGGCCGTTACTTATTGCATGTCTATCAAATGGATCATGGTGGCAAGGTCTTCTTTGATAATCTGAAAACTGAACCCAAGCATTGGACCTATTGGGTGCAGACTCTGGTCTTCTGTCCAGTAGTATATAACATGTATGAATAGCCTGAGGGATTTATATAGAAAATAGAAATAGTATTTTCATAATCCTTACCTCCTTTTCTCACCCTAACAATGTTCTAACCCCTGATTCAGAGGTGAGAAAACAGAAGTTAAAGAGTTAATGAATTGGTACACATGAGGTGTTAACTACGTCTTTGTTTGAGTTCCTTCATCTTTCCAAATGAACATGGAATTGTCTCATTGGCCACAGGTGTTTAGGGAGCACTTACTATGTCTGTAGACCTTCTACAATCTATGAAGTTTAGCTTTGTGAAAGCAATGATTTTATCAGCTGATCGGTTTTCAGAGCTCAGAGACAAAAATGCCCTTGAAAGGAAACACATTGGAACGATCAGTTGTTTCTTTCATGCTTCCTACAGTGATGTGAAAAAGATAAGTCTCCCTGGAGAAAAATTCTGAAAACAGCATTTATGGCCCTGCAATCCCATCCTCAGAACACTGTGACATAATTTGCTCTTATTGCTGGGACATTCCAGTGGCCATATCTTTTCCTATCACTCAGGGACTGGCACAGAGAAATCTGATCTTTAGTCCACTGACCCCAACATCATTCTCTATGTCTCTGGGCCCTCCCTGACATTTTTCATTCTACTTAACTCTCCAGCATTGTCTAAGCTCTAGTGTCCGTATCAGGCTTCTGTTTCAGGAAAAGACTGCATCAGCCCAAGTTTTATGACCCCTTGAACTTCACTGTCAATTTAGACAGAAAACACAACAAATGTTTTTATTGAATTTTATATAACCCAAGACTTCCTGGCACAATGTGTGGCCATCCAGATCCAGGACTCATATTCTGACTACTAATCTAGATTAAATATGACAACAGCAGAAAGGGATCTGGGTGAATAAAAACACTTGATAAAGCTCCAATCTTCATTAAAATCAAAGACTTTGAAGTCAGCCATATCTGGGTTCAAGCCCCACTTCTTAACTCTAAGACAATAGGCAATTTATATAACTTCTCTAAGTCTCAGTTTTCCTATTTGTAACACAGAATTAATAAAGAGGACTCAGTAAAATAATGTGTGAAGCCCCGATATAATATCTAGCACATACCTAGCAATGATAACGGAAAGCTAGTTTTTCCTGTTTACTCACAATTTGACTTGATCTCTGCTATCCAATATTCACCCCTATTTACGCTTAACTAATACCCTTAATTAATTTGTGAATCATAGCAGTCATAGTGGTTTACTTATAAACTTGTACTAAATTTTGCTGTGAGTTTAATAATATAACAATATAATCTGGCTAGCATTTGTTGAGTATTGAGGATATACTGAGTATTTACCCCGTGTCAGGCAGTACACTAAAGGTTTCATATGCATCATCACTAGTAATGATTACAATAAAGAGGATGCGTAACTGCAATTATCTCTCACCCCCTTGTTTTTAAAGGTGAAGAAACTGGGTCTCAGAGGTGTCAAATGAATTATCTAAGATCACAAAAGTAAAAAATCCAGAAAATAAGATTGAAAAACCATAGCTGTTTGACTCAGCAAATTTACACTATACAGACTATTATTAATTTTTAATGTCCTTCAAAATAATATCACATTTTTCTTTAAAAATTTCCCATAAGTAGGACTTGTCCCTAATTCAACTTTATTTTTTTAGATTGGAGATTTCACATCCTTCAGTGCAAATCAATAAGCATTTTGGAGAATACACTGATGAGGTTTTGAGGAAGGTGCATCTTGTGTGTTTTCCATAAGATGGAGGGGATGGCTGTATGATTACTTATTTTTCTTAAAGAAAGGTAACATCTGCATTTATTCTAGGACAATATCAGAAACTAGTTACCTTACAGGACATGTGTCACGTGCAGCCACAGGTTCCAGAAGCAGATGGCATGTGCTAACCAGTGTATGTATGAATTAGCTCTGGGAATAACTTCTACTCAGGGTATAAAAGAAATTAGGCGCGCACATGTATGCATGTACTGAATGTACACATCACACACACATACACATTCCTACCCATATGTCTTGTAAATCCACTCTATAATCCTGAGAGGTCAAAACGTTTTTTCCTTGACATTCAAGGCCCTGGACTAACAGACATAGTGGTAGGTTTTCAGTTCCATTTGAAGGCACCTGATGGACGTAAGACCTAGAAAAATTCATTTAACACTTATGGGTCAAATATCTGTCTTGTAAAACAAGACCATGAGGAAGATTATCTTTTCTTCCTGTTGTATCTAATATTGGGAGCACACGATTCTATAAACCTAATACTACCTAATACTGCAGAATCAGACTATATTCACATAACTAATCTCCAACATTTCCTGATCCTCCAAGCTACAAACAACATTCCTGTCTACAAAGCTTTAAACTACTGGCTGAATTAATTAGCAGACTGTAGTAGTGTGCAATAAAAAATAAAACTGTCATGATTATTCAGGCTTTCTGTATCTAGACCCTAAGAAATTTTACTGTTTCACTACTCCTTGAATCTGAACTCACCTTGTGACCTGTTTTAATCAATAGATTGTCATGGAATTGACATGGTGTATCTCCCATAGCCTAGGCATCAAAAAGCTTTGTGTATTTCTACTCTCTCTCTCTCTCTCTCTCTCTCTCTCTGACAAGCTTCCAGGAAAACAAGCTCAGTATAACATGCTGGAGAACAAGAAGCCACATGGAGCAGAGTTGAGACATTATAGCTGAAGTCATCTAGACAAACCAACCCTCAGGCCATTGCGGGCAGCTGACCACACTGCATAAATGAGTGAGCTCAGAGGAGACCCAACTAAATTGCTGACCCACGGAATTGTGAGCTAAATTAACATTTAGCTGGAATGGTTTGTTATACAGCAAAAGCAAACTGATACACGGAGCTGTCTACCTGACTTATGAAAATCTTCACACATTCACAACTTGCTTGGATTCCATTTCTTCATAAAGTCTACTCATCATTTCAAGCTACATTGAACATATTCATTCGTTGAACAAACACTTAGTGACTGTTCATTAGTATTTTTACTGCTAGTAAACTCTGGTTCTTCATTTATCACATTAACACTGCCTGTATCAGGCTATCTGTTAGCATCCTACCACATGATAGGCTATTTCCTCTATCATAGCAACTGGAAGGCTAAAATCCATATTTCCTAGACATTTTTGTCAGCCTATTCCAATTTAGGTTTTTACCAGTGAGAGGTACTGGCAAGATATTTGGAAAGTTAGAAAGAAAGAGAAGGCATTCACTCTCTGACAGCAGTTGATTCTAGGCTTAAACACAAGGCAGATGTGACGTTTTGTCAGTGACTTGCATACATTCTCCTGTAAATTACTTACTTCAATGCTCCCAGCAGCTGATATAATTGGCAGAAAATTATCTGAGATTTTTGTACTTCTTGGATTCCCAAGTGGTATCAGCATCTTCCCTGACCATTTCTATCCCTGTCCTTCAAAACGCTTTGTCAGAATTTAATTTCCTGCATTAAATTCTCTCCTGTTTGAAATATTTAGTTTCCCTTTCCCACACTGAACCTTGAGAAGTTTTTAATATGTACTTTTTTCATTTATATAATTATATTATTTAGCGCTACTACTGGGCAAGTAAGTAACCATAAGAAATGTGGTTCATCACCCCAATTTTTTAAAAAATGAGTAGATTGAGATCCAGAGAAATGAAATGACTTATCCAAAGCCATCATAATTTACTGTCAAAGCTAAGATTGCTATGATCATTGATTGGCATAATCAGACCTGTAAATTTAAACTTAGAAAAAACATGGAGTCAGACGTTTATTTAGTAACAGTCCAGGTTCTGTGGGGGGCAATGAAGTAGCGTTAGGGCTGGGGTGGAAAGCAGGGGGCAGTAAGAGTACAAGGCTTCCAGGACACCTAACCTCACTTAAAGCAGAGCAGCTTCATTTTAATCTACTCTATGTATATGGCTTCCTTTTAATATTTCATTTAGAGATAGATAACACAGATTAAAATATTTTTCCAACTATTGTGTTAATAAGGGAATCTGTTGATTGTGACATTAGAAATGAATGACAATAAAGTAGGGAATAAGTTTTTCAAAACATTTCCTGTTTTTTAAACAAATTGTGAGGAATATTGACATACAATAAGCTGCATATACAATTATGCAGTTATATACAGTTGCATATGCACATGTACCTGTGAAACAATCACAAGAAGATAACAAATATTTCCATCACTTTTCAAAATTTTCTTGAGCCCTTTGTAATCAATCACCCCTCTACTCCCACTCTCACAAAACCTGTAATCTCACTTCTGTCACTACAGATTAGTTTGCATTTTCTAGAATGTTATATAAATGAAATTATGCACAATGTACACTTTTTCTGGTTCCTTTTATTCAGCATAAAGTTTTTCAGATTCACTGATGTGTTTGCACATATCAGTTTGCTTTTTTTTAAAATCACAGATAAAGTATTCTGCTATATGAATATACAAAAATCTGTTCATTCATTCACCTGCAAAGGGACATTTGGGATGTTTTCAGTTTTTCAGCCATTACAAATAAAGCTGCTATATACATTTGTGTACAAATATTAGTGAGGCTGTATGATTTCATTTATTTGAGGTAAATATGTAGAAGTTGAGTTTCTGGGTCTCATAGTAGGGTGTGTGTTTAACTTTGTAAGAAACTATAAAACTGTTTTCAAGGTGGTTGTACCATTTTACATCCCATCAATAGCTTGCAAGAGCACAGTTGCTCCACGTAACTCGCCAATACTTAGAATTATCACTCTTTTTAGTTTTAGCCATACTAATGTGTAGTTAATGGTATCTCACTTAAAAATAAATAAATAAAGACCATACTTTATTCAGAGTTCCTTAGTTTTCACCCAATATCCTGTTTGTGCATGTGTTCCAGGATCCATTTCAGGATAGCACATTATATTTAGTCATCCTATCTCCTTAGGCTCATCTGGGCAGTAACAGCTCATCAGACTTTGTTTTTGACCTTGACAGTTTTGAGTACCAATCAGGAATTTTGTAGAAAGTTCTCCAATTGGGATTCGTCTTATGTTTTCAAAAGTTAAAAATGGCATTTCATAATTAGAGTGGAATTATAGGTTTTGAGGTGGAAGACCATAGGGGTAAAGCATCATTCTCATCACATCACATCAAGAGTACATACCATAGGGTTTCCCTGGTGGCACAGTGGTTAAGAATCCGCCTGCCAATGCAAGGGGCATGGGTTCGAGCCCTGGTCTGGGAAGATCCCACTTGCAGCGGAGCAACTAAGTCTGTGCGCCACAACTACTGAGCCTGCATTCTAGAGCCCGCAAGCCACAACTACTGAAGCCTGCGTGCCTAGAGCCTGTGCTCTACAACAAGAGAAGCCACTGCAATGAGAAGCCCGCTCGCCGCAATGAAGAGTAGCTCCTGCTTGTCGCAACTACAGAAAGCCCGCGCAGCAACGAAGACCCAACACAGCCAAAACTAAATAAATAAATAAAATTAATTAATTAAAAAAGAAGAGTACATACCATCAACAAGATTTATCACTACCGATATTAACTTTGATCACTGGGCAGGGGTAGCTTTCTTCTTGATGAGGTTATATTTTCCCCCCTTAATATTGTACTCTCTGGAAAGAAAGCACTGTGTGCAGCCCATACTTAAGGGGTTGGGAGTTATGCTCTACCACCTTGAAAGTGGAGTATCTACATATTTTACAGTTGACCATTGAACAACATGCGAGTGAGCGGCACCAACACCTGTGTAGTTGAAAATCCACTTATAACTTTACAGTAGGCCCTCCCCATCCATGGTTCCACATCCACGGATTCAGCCACTGAGGATCATGTATTTTTTGAAAAAAATCTGCATATAAGTGGACCTATGCAGTTCAAACCCATGGTGTTCAACTTTAATGTGAATTCTTCTGCCAGAGCCATGAGGAGATCTTTCTCGTATTTTCACCCTGAGAACCTGGTGGGGTTCTCAAAGTAAAGGCCACAAATGTGTGGAGATGCCCCTAAGACTGTAGTAATCAGAAGTTTCTCACTCTCGTGCTCATCCATACTATCTCTAGCTACTTATCAAAATTACCATTTACGTGTTCCTACCAGTTTATGGCTCTCAGCAGCTTCTGCTCTAGGTAAGCAGAACTTGGTTATCTCTCTCTGTAAGAGCCTGTCTCTCCATATTTCAGGGTGCAGGTTTACCCTGCAAATTCTATTCTCTGCTAATTCCAAGAAAAGTCTTTGATCTTCAGTTTGATATTCAGTTTGTTTATCTTGTAAGAATGAGTGTTGACTTCCAAGTTCTTTACATAGTGGAGTTGAAATCCAAAGTTTCCTCTCATGATGGTTTTGAATTGCATTTCACAGAAAGGAGTTTTGTATTTTTAAGGAACTGCTGTGTTGGGTCTGTGATATTTTTTGTTATTTTTCCCTGTCTCTTTTTGTTGCTAAATGCTACCAAGGGTATGTAATTTCAATGAAGTTTCATGGTGGAAGCATACTTTAATTATATATCTATCCCTGATATCTAACATTGTGCATGTCCTTGATAAATTTATATTAAATGAATGAACTAAATCCAGAGAAAGAAAAGTGTCTATTATTAAACTCAAAGTCCTACTGAGAGAGCAAATCTTTAGTATCGAAAAGCTTTCAATGAGATACTGACTTGAATACTAGTAACAATGATGCAAATAGTTGCACTTTTTGAGCATTTACTATGTGAAAGTCACATAGTAAATGTGATATATTTGTGATATATTAACTCAGTTAGTACTAGCAACCCCCATCATACACCTGAGGAAACTCAAGTCTAGAGAAGTTAATGTTACAGCAGGTTAATAGCAGAGTCAAATTTCAATCCCAATTCTGACTTTCTTACAAACTCTGCCCTTAACTATTGCCCGTTACAACAGTGTTTCTGCTACTAGCTGGTAGTAGCAAATGCATGATAATAAACCATGGAAATAATATTAACTGAACCAGCTGAAGTCTTTAAAACCAAAGAACTAGATTAGAACCAGGGTGTACTATGTAATGGCTCTGTGAAATTATATAATAGCCTTCAACTTGTCAACTCTTGAGGTTTCATCTGGAAAAATAAGGAAAATAACTTTTTATGTCCCTATTAGGACTAAATGTGGTTTACTGCATTTAATTAGTAGTAGTTTTCTTTCCTTTTATTTCTTATAGTGGCTTAGAGAAAATGGAAATCAGTAAAGGCTTTCTGCCCTCCCTTTAAACATTTCATTTTCTTATTTTTTTCTGTGATCTTTTTTGTTTGGTCTCCTGGGAATGATGGTCCATGAGACGCCAAATTCTGTCTGGTTGGCTAAAGAGAATGAAATGGAATTTATTAATGTTAAGCTTATATTGATCCCATAACTTCCCTGGATGATCTGGAAGTAACTATTGGCCCTTGAGGTCCATCATTATGAGCCACAAAATTTGTTCTTAAGTAGAGAGAACATCTTGATAATAGAAAGTTGCAGTTGATAACACATGATCATCATCTTTAACTGCGGTTTGGTGTGGTCAAATGAGGCAGTTCCCTAGAGTGTTTGAGAGTGTGTAAGTTAGCAATACTATTTCCTCACCTGTAAAACTGGGATTAAAAGCAACCATCTACATCAAAAGAATTTAATACATTTACAGATTTATTCAACAAATACTGATTGAGTCCTCTTCTAGAAAATTAAGATAAAGCAATGAACAAAGCGGACAAAAATCCTTATGGCTAGGAAAGGAGGAAAATGAAGTTCATAAGCCCAGTTGCTTGTAGGTTGATAGATACAGTGGTGGGATCTTATGGACATTCTTTCCTGATTGTGGCAAAAAGTAAATGTTTTAAGGAACTCTCATAATCAGGATAATTAATGCTAGGTTCTATAATAAACAGTTCCAAAACTTTAGTAGCTTAACACAACAAAAGTTTATTTCTTGCTCACAACCCATTCCCACATGTCAGGTGAGCATGGGGGCTTTGGAGGGGAGACTCTGATCCATAACATCATTCAAGAACCAAGAGCTGACAGAGGAACTGTAATCTTTAGTGATTCTCAGTGCATGACACCAGAGATCCATTTGAGCCTTTCTATCCTTCCAGCTAGTAGGCAACAAGACAGAACATCATGCAGAGCATTTCATGGGCATTCCTGGATAGGACAGTATTCAATTACATGACCCCAATTTACTACAAGTAAAGTGGGAAATGTACCTTTGTTTGTGTTCAAAAAGAAAATGAAACAGGCTGGGTAAACTCATAGCATTGTCTGTATCTCAGGAACCAAATGGGATAATGTTTGTAAAGTACCTGGCCCTGCCTGGCACATAGTAAAACTTCAATAAATGGTAGCTATTACCACCACTGGGATTTTAATTTGTTAGACTATAACACACGTTTACTGAATTCAGGTAATTAAAGAATGGAACTTTTTGTTCTGTGTCAACCCATTTGATCATAAGAATAGTGATGTCATATTACATTTGCATTACATTTTATTGTTTATGACGCACTTACACAGATATGGCTTCATTTTGTTTTCATTTTTTCTTCTCAGTACCATGTGAAATGTGTAGATAGTATTCCTATTTTAAATATGATCAAATATGCTCAGAGAATGGTGTATTATGGCTAAGTTATTACAGCTAATAAATGACAGAGACAATTCAAATCCAGATTTTTTTTTAACTCTAAGGTCAAGGTTTGTCTCATTATATCATGCTGCCCAAATTACTAAAATCTACAACTGTTTTCTATTGTTGAGGGTTTGACTATGATGCCAGCAAAAGCTGGGCTATCTGTGAGTCCCGAAGTTGGTTCTTCCATATGATCATGGAGTATCCTTCATAAATTTCTAATAGTACGTTTCTTATTTCAGGAGGATGCAAAGCCCTAAAAAATTAACTGCTCATTTACCTTTAACATTTTGAATACCATATATTAATAAAAACTTTCAAAACCTGGCTCAGGTTCAGAAAAGAAAAAAAAGTAAGAGCATGAGGAGATCTGGAAATGATATTAAATAAGTGATTGGTGGTAAACTGTGCATTTATGTAGTAGAACAAAAGATCAAGAAAAGACTCAGATATTGCGTTCAGGTATTTGAAGGACTCCAGAGGAGGTGTGTCCTGCTTTCCCAATAGTTACAATCATTTTTGCATTCCACATCTATGAATCATTTAAGGATATGTTTTCCATTTTTAAATCCTCACTGCTTCGTCTAGTGCCTGGCACAGAGAAAGGACTCAGAAAATGTTGGGAGATGGGCAGAGTATATTTTTGATATAAAGAATAAAGCCATCTGTTAGACATGGCACAGCAGCAAATGCCAGCTCCAGGTTGGACAGAAGGTGTCGTATGATAATGGGAGAGAGTAGTTTAGGAGGTAGTGAGCTTCCCTTCTCTGAAAGTACAGTAAATGCATATTTATATTCCTGCATGAAGTAGGGAATTGCTAATCAACCTCTGAGACCCTTTCAAGTCTTAGACTCAACATTTGGACACAAACTATAACTTTGGGAAAGATACACGGGTGGCCATACGGAATGTGATCCTTCCTTCATGCATCCACACACTCATTAACAACATCCAACAAACTTCTCTTGAGCAAAGCAAGAAATCTTCCATCAGATCTTCCTAGATTGTCTTATTATTCGCTTCTCATGTTCTATCTTTGTGCTCCCTTATATCTTTCTCGCAAAATACAGTTTATTTCCCCCAGGGAGCCATCTAATTATTTCTTGAATGTCCCTAGTGTTTCTCTATATATTTTCTTGGCTTTAAAGACATCTCCTGTTAGATCTTCTCACATTGTTATGATTTTCTGTGTGACAAAATATATTTCCATTCCATTTTGAATGACTATTTCCTGAATTTCTCATGTTCACACCTTCACTTCCCCTATTACTGCACTCCCACATAGATGAGAATAAAATTTTCTCTTGATATATTTAAGCCATTGTCAATTAAAATACACCTTCTCTGGCCACATATCGCCATTAATAATTATTGGGTTCTAATTGCAGTTATATAACATTTTCCAAATAGCCTCCATACATATTATCTTATTTCCCCTCAACAGTCATGCAAAATAAGTCTAATTATTCCCACTTGACAGATAAGAAAACTGAGTGATCATTCACCAAGTGAAGCAGAGTGAAGTTGAATGAGTAATCCAAAGTCATTCAGCTCATTACTGGAAACTTCAGAAATATAATCCGCATCTTATTTCTGCCCCTGTACTCTCTCCAGCTGCATGCTACTTTCTGGGGTTGCTTTCTCTTTATCTCCATGCTACCTGATGACATGACTTGCCTCTGCTTACTCCTTCATAAAGATTTTTCTTTCTTTCCTTTCCCTGTCATCCTTTAAGTTGGGAAACACTGCATATTGACAGGTGAATGGAAACACAGAGACACACTCCACACCCTGGCTTGAGAATCTGAGCATTTCTGTTACAAGTCCCCGGAGTAACGATGTATTGATGTAGATGAACCTCAGATACTCTCTACAATCAGCTCCTACCTATTTCATGAAACTCCTCAAGCTAAAATGTATACCTACCCCTAGAGTGTAGCCATAAAACAGGCTGTGAATTCTTAGGAGAAAGAAAATGCAAACTCTTAAACTGAAGAACAGGACCTGACTCTAGAAACATGGGCCCCTTACTGCCCAGGGGATGGCATCATGGATTAGGCTGGCAGAAAATTTAGTATGTGGTAGACAAAGGGCAATGGTCTCAGTAAGACCTGTTGTGTTGACCATGGTTCTGACTGAATATCAACCCTGGCATTTGACCTGTTGTCTTAAATTCTATTCATTGATGGAACCACAACTAATTTTTCCACTGATTCTGTCTTGGCACTTGCTTATAATGGCTCATCACATGTCCAAATATATTAAACCCTTTGTTATTTCATCATCTGTGACAAAATCTTTAGTTTGAGTCCAATCTTTTTTTGTCTAGACATGTCTATTGTTTACAACTTGAGCTTCTTTATACTCCACTTCAGCCCCAACTTAAGCATATCTCTTGATTGAGCCATTGTATCATTTGGAGAACGATCACCTGGTATCTACCATGTGTGAGACATAATGCTAGAGGTTGGAGGTCTCATCCCCATTCACTGCCTCCTTATGCAAAATGGAGCACAGCATATTCAAGATTAGATTTATTGTGCTACCTAAGATTCTCCAAGGTGATTAGTATTTGGAAATTCAAAACTAAAATGATACTCTAGGCTGAAATAAGCTTTTACTTTATTTTTGTCTTCTGTGCACATTCACATAGGAGTCTGTCTTAAAACAATCATGAGCTAAGACAATGGGGATGAGAAAACAGGGTTTGGACTCAGACAAATAATGTCCTAGGTATCAATTCTGGATCAACCTCTTATCATCCTTGTAAACTTTGGCAATTTTGCTTTCTGTTGCCCCAAATTCCTCCTTCATAAAAGAGCTATGCAATATTCACTTGGTTATGTTTAGTGACAGTTAAATATGATAATTAATGGAAAGTGCATAGTGCAGAGTTAGGCATATAGCAAGTGCTCAAAAATGGTAAAGTATTATTAATATATGACTCCTTCACTATTTTTCTTCTTACTTCGGATAGTCACAGCCACTCCAATATTCATAGTACACAGTCATCATGCGTTTCATTATTTCCCCTGCATTTTACATTTATAACCTTATTTCCCTCTCCTGATGGGGACCAATAAATTTTCTATTCAAGTATTTATTTCCTTCTAATATACTTTAATATATTTATTTACATATATAAAAGTCTGGAATATATATGCCTCGCTGAGTGGTTGTATGACATTTAAATTATGATAAATTTTATTACATTGTAAGTATTGTTTCTATAATTTTTCCCTTCACATCATATTTTGGGGAACAAACCACATCATCACACGCAGATACAATTCACTCCTTCTGATCACTGCACAGTATAAATCTTATGCAATGAATAGAATGTTTCATTTTATTAAGAATGTTTCATTTTATTAATCTGCTTTCTTACTGATAGAGCATAGATTGCTCTCAACTCTTTACTACCATGTGAAAAAAGGGCAGATGTACATAGTGTATATGGCTCATTGTGCAACAGTAAAAGCTTCTCTGAGACCTATCACAAGAGCAGAATTGCTATATTTAGAGTATGGGCAAAACTAATGGGATAAATGTAACATGATATTTTTCCAAAGTGGCTTGTTAGTTTATGTCCTATCCAGAGTTCATGAGGGTTTCCATTTTGACCTATCATCACAAGCATGTGGGATTCGTGTTTCTAATTGTTGCCATTCTAATTGTGTAAAATTATGTTTTGTGCTTGTTGTAACCTGTATCACTCTGATCAGTGTTGAAGCTGAGCGTCTCTTCCAAGTGGGTATTCTTTCATGTTTTTCCTCATGTGCTATTCAAATAATTAGTCCATTCTTTTCAGGTTTCATAGAGTTTTCTTGCTGTTTTGCAGGAATTCTAATTAATTCTTTGTCAGTTATTAATTTAGAAATTATCTTTCCTTAGTCTGGCACCTGTCTGTTAACTTTGTCTATGCTATCTTTTTTGTTAAACCGTTATTTTAATTTTGATCTATTAAAATCCATTGATGCTTTCCTTTGTGGTTTGTGATTTTTGAGTATTGATTTTAGAAATCCTTCCTAATCTTAAGGTCATAAAGCGATTCCCTGTTAAACTTTTATTAATTTATCCTTCCCACTTAGGAACTGAATCATCCCTGGATAGGGCGGGATGTAAAGTCATGGTACATTTTTGCATCGTTAAGGTCCTTGCCTTTGTGCCTCCTGGTTGTGAGAAGAGGTGCATGGCAGATAGTGTGGATGGATAGGCTATCCGTCAGGTAAGGGTAAACATTTTTTTTTTTTTTTGTAACTTAACCTAAACCTAATTCAGTTCCGATATCCAGCTAGCTTTTACAATCTCAGAGTTTTCTTTATAATTTTTAGTACTTTTGTATCCCTTACCATTCATGTGGATAAAAAGGGCATTGAACTGAAAGTAAAAAATTGTGCCCCCTGCATCATCTTGGCCACTAGTTGTCTTTTTTTTTTTTTTTTAAGTTAGGACACACATGCACAAACACACATTTATAATACAAGATAAAGAAGCAGGTGAGAACACAGATTTTTAGAATCAGAAAAATTAGGACTTAGATTTAAATTCTGATTCAGCCCCTCATTCCTGTAACCTTTGGCAAGTATGCCTCTTAGGCCTCAGTTTCCTCATCTGCATAATAGCTATAAAATACTTCTAACATTTTGTAAAAGTTGGACAGGCTTCGTTTATTTATTATTGAAACTGAACTTCTGTTATCAGGCACCATATCAGACTTTTTCATCATTATTTTCCTGGCAGGTATACAATGCCTAGCTCATAGTAGGTTTTCAGTGTTTATTTTTTGAATCATAAGGAATACATCCATATTCTAGACTGTATTTCACTTAAAATATTTTTCTCTGATTTTCCTTTTAATAGTAATACTAGCTATCACGTATGAAGGCTAAACTACATGAAAGACACTGCTCTACCTCCTTTGCATGATTAATTTGTTCTCACAGAAACCATCTAACATAGGTGCCAAAAATAACATTTTTACAGATGAGGAAACTAAGGCAAGGTGATTGGATAACTTGCCCAAGGTTTCACAGCTAGTAAATGGCAAAGCCCATATTGAACCCAGACACTTTGGCCACCATGGTTTATGTTTATGACCATTTTGCTTGACTACTTCTCTTTAGAGTCTGAATACATCCACAGGATTATGGAGGGCCTATAAGTTGAGCTTGAACACCAGCTCTGCCTCCCACTAACTGTGTGATCATAAGTCTTTTAACCTTACTAAGTTTTGGTCTTATTTTTTGCAAAATAGGAAGATAAATCACCCAGTCTTGTGGTGTTCTTGTGAGGGTAAATGAGAACATCCACATGAGGCACTTAGCACAATGCCTGGTATATAAGTATCTAATACACATTTTTAATACTAGCATTATTATAACTATATGTATATTTTATTTTGCCTGTAATTGAAATAGCTAAATAAAATATCTCACGTTTTTTAGCATTTAAAAATGACAAGGTATATTCAAAATGTAGCATGATGAATTACTTTGCAGGAATTTCAGATCTGCCTCATGATGTAATATTTCAAGAATTATCCATATCCCATGATCTCCCCTCTGAATATGTCACTGAATATATTGGTATCTAAGAAAAGACCACTCATTCTCCCTAGAACTTTGTAAAGGAGTGGAGTTAACTAGGTTCTCTTTTTGTCTCGTACTGACTCTGACCATCTAAAAGCCTGTAATGTGGAAACACAGAATATCAGGCTAACTTGGTGAGAGGTTTCTGTGTTTAAGTGGCAATGGTCTTGGACTATTTTAATTCTATTTTTACTGTTACAAGAGTAGATCTCAATGTCTCTCCATGCTGTTTCTTTCTCTTCTTCCCTGCTAACCCTGACCAAGGTCATCTTGCTCTCTTTGGAGCCGCAAGCCTCCTGCCACTGGGTCAATGGCTGTTGCAAGCAGAGAGTAAGATATGAATGTGAAGTGTCTCTCAGCTACTAAAAGCTTGTGAATTAGTGTTTCTTGCCCCTGTCTGTCAGGCAGCATACTTCTATCGAGAAATAGCTTATCCTTGTGAAAGGGCTGACCTGCCACTAATCTGCTCTGCTAATGCCAGGCCCAGCAACCCTCCCTCATGACCCCCAGAGAGAAGATGTCCTATGTGTTCCAGGCAAGATGCTCTCAGGGTCCTGAGTCACATTCAGGTTTCTCTCAAGTCAGAAGAGGTTTTGAAAGGGAAGGTTATTCTCTACTTCAAAACATCTAAATTTTGTACCAAAGAGCATCTCTAACTTGCCTGCACTCAGGAATCTTGTACATTTGCACATTCCTCACCCTTATTCTTTTGCCTCCTTTATCAGCTTTACTTTGGGGCTCTGTGAGTCTGTACGCTGTCCATGGAAGTGCTGAGAAACACATCTGCTCTTAGTGCTTTATGCCATTACTACCGCATGATAGCAGATATGCTACAAGTCATTTGCACTCCGAACTATGACTTCAATTTATGGTAGGATGGGATTTGCCTCTTTTAAAAAAAAAAATTCAGTAATCATTGAGCACTTGCAAAGGGTACAATTTTGAGATGAGAACATTGATTATTTGAAGGATGACTAGCTATCACATCTTTGTTTGCAGTCATGTAAAATCCTATAAAACTTTTTATAATAGTTAGTAGTTTTCCAAACATTATCCTTTCATTTTCTCAATCTAATCTCGCACGATCTCTTGTTTCTTGAGAAATGCGTGAAAAAAGTTTTGCTGTCCCCATTTTCTAGGTTTATAAACTGAGGCTCAGAGAAGTGAAGTGACTTAGCTCATAAGTGACAGGTACAAGGACATGATCCCAAGTCTTGAGTTACCCAGCCTAGGATACTTTATTTCCACAAAAGGCATATTTGACAGACTCTGCCAGAATGTGTTACCTTGCGCCCCGCGAGCTATCTCTTAGGCAATTATTACAAGTAGTAAAAAAAAAAGTAAGAATTCATAGGAGAAGCAAATATCTTAAGCTCCTTCTCTGTTCTAGGGGATTTTGGGTGCCACTGGAGGCAGGATACAACATTTACGAATTAAGCATTTCCTGTGGAAGATCTCAGAGTGCTTTCAATCCAAGTTCAGATGTCTTTCTCAGTAGAACAGCAGTAAGACCAGCCATGAAAAAGCACTGTGCTGGACAAGGTGCTGAATTAGTCCATGGAGTGAGAGAGCTCCAAAAGCAGAGTGAGCAGAGTCGCCCACTCACAAGGGCCTGAAGGGTGTACTCTTAGTGTAATTGGGAGTGGTGTAAAGACAACCAACCCCATGCATTTAAGTCATGTGAGACTTCACCAGTGGCAAGCCACTCTTTTGTCTTAGGCCAAACAGTGATGAGACCAGTCCTTTTTTTACAAGACACAGCACAGGATGTCAGAAGGGCACTAGGAGAATCCACCCTGACATGGATAGGGCTGAGGGTGAATTTGTATCTTCTGATCTGCTTTTGCTGTTAATATTAACCAAATGCTTCTAGGGCTACTGCCTTTGAACTGCTGCCAGTCTTTGCCCTATATCAGAGCTACCACAGTCAGCTGCATCCCCTTGCAAGAATTTAGCACTGGTTCTCAATCTTATTTCACAGGAGCACACAGGATTGCCTGTTTAAAAGGCAGATCTTGGAACCTATTTCCAGGCATTCTTTTTCATGTTTACTCTGCATTTTTAACAAGTGGCCCAGGTGATTTTGATGCAGACAGTTCATATTACACACATTGAGAAATAATGCTGATCTTGAATTATGTGACATATTTGGGCAGGGAGAACAGAAGCTTGTGAAACTTACAAAATAATATTTACTTAGCACTTTACAAAGTACTTTAATATACATTCTCTTATGTAATCCTCACATCAACCACATGAGTTTGGTAAAGTATTTTTATCCTCATTTTGTTTTTCAAGTGATAGCTCAGAGAGATTAAATATTATGCCCAAGGCCACCCAACCGGTTAAGTATTAGAGATAAGACAAGAATGTAGGAGTTCTTTCTCTAAGGCCAGTGTTGGCTGTATGTTTATGTTGGCTATATGTTTAGAATCACCTAATGAGCTTTTAAAATATGCTCATAGCCAGACTTAAACCAGACTAATTGAACCACGGACGCGTTTTACTCATGCTTTGGTGTTTTCTAAAAATCTTCCTGCAAATGACTTTAAAACCAGAGGCGAGAATCACTAGAGTTTAGCAGATGGCCCCATCCATTTAGATCCATGTACCTAATACTCAAGAGCAGGGATCTTCACCATGCACCCAAATCCATTGTTTTTGGCAAAGACCAAAGACTCTGCCTAAGACTGAGCATAATGAAGTGACATTAGCTCTAGGGACAACTGCTGACACAACCCTCGTCCGGCCTCTTTTTGCAAACTTCATTAGCTGTAATTAAAGCAGCTGCTTCTCTAACTCAGGGAACTCCAGGCACCCGATGCCCTACTGTCTCACCAGTGAGTAAAACATTTCCTGGACCCCCTCTCTGTGCCTAAAAGATGACCCCTCGAGAGCAGGACTGGAAGGGGGGTTATTTTTTCACTTCTTGGGAAACTAGAGCACTAGTGGAATTCCTATTCCTGCCTTCTTCTCCATTCTTATTGGAGCAGAACTATCACGGCAAAAAGTCCATCCACCAGTGGGCTCTTCTTTCACCTTTTTCTCTAAATGAATTTATTTGACTTTTCTAATTATAAAAATAATACATGCAAACTCTTTTTGAAATGCAAACAATTTGGACAAGAAAATAGAATAAATGTAAAATTTGTCTCCCAAATCCCATACTTTTATCATTATATGAGAAACCCTTTAGATATATCTCCCACTGTGTGTGTGCACACAAGATACTTGTGATACAGATTTGATTGCATCAGAACAGTAAACATTCATTGCATTTATAAATACATGTGCGTACTTACCTGTAACCTATTTCTCCACTTATCAAAAATTCTTAAACATCCATTTTCTTGCATTTACATATAGGTGTACATCATTCTTTTTTAAAAAACCTTTGAAATCCATTGAATTGATTTGTCATGGTTTACTGAACTAGTTTTCTAACTGAATAATATTTAGGTTGCTTCCAGTTTGTCAATATTTCAATCTCTCTCTCTTACTCTTACACAAACTCCTTCTTATAATTTATTTCTACAGTAGGATCGTTGGGTTAAAGGATTCGCACATTTTCAATTTGATCTCTGTTGCCAGACTGTCCTCCAGAAATTCTCCCCCCCATTTACACTTCCACCAAGATGTGCTGTCATTTTAAACACTTTCTGCTCCATCATGCATCACAGCAAGGATACCCAGTGGGTTAGAGGATAAGTGGATGTTAAAATCAGTGTCTTTCCTCTCAGTTTGCCCCTTTAAAGCAACAACTCAGAGAGGTTCCACAGGAAGTTGTTATATCTTTCAGGTTCAGCTAGTGGCCACTTAGAACCTAGAGGGTAAGAAAACTAAAACTCTAGGATTTGGGACCCCGTGCTTTTTAAAAAAAATGATGTCCACCACTCTGAACCAACTTTAATCAAGCCAGTGTGTAGATGAAGGAAAGAGTGCAGTGACAGGAGATTGGGTACATTGCATTTTTTCATGAAAATTAAATTCAATTATTATGTGCATTAGGTGATGGCTTGAATCAGAATAGAAAGGAGGAGGAATCTACCAAATAACAGTTTGAACTTGCACAACCTACTTAAGCTTGAAAACAATTTGTGCATGAAAGTAGCAATGGTTTTCAGCAAGGCCTTATGAAAATCTTCCATGGTGAAGCTCTCTTATCTCTTAGTCTTCAGGCATTGTGGTAGAGTAATAGAGCAATAACTTCTACAGTACAATGATCTGAGTTCATGTACCTGCTTCTAAACATCTTTTCTATTAGATCTTGATTCATTTACTTAAATTCTCCAGGCTCTTTTTTCCTTTTTCCTTATCAGGGAAATGAAGGAGTGTTAATACACACCTCAAAAAGTTTATTTCAAAGCTTCAATTAGTTGAGGCACATAAAACCTTAGAAGAGTGTGGAGCAAATATTGAAGCTGTCAATAAATGAGAGGTATTATAACTCACATGTTAAGTAATGTGTATACAAGGGCATTGCACTTGAATTAGAAGGGCTTAGTTGGAATAAGAGCTTTATCACTTACCAGATGTGTGGCCTTTAGCAAGTCATTCTGTTGAGAGCCAAGCAGAGTCAAAGAAAACTCTGAGTCCTTATTTCTCCTCTTCCGTAAATTGGCATTAATAGACCATTCTCTATCCACCTCAAGATATATTTGGGAAGTTGAGAACTGAAATACATAAAACATGCAAAAGTCTGTTAAACATATAAATCTCCAAGGGACTATGAAAAATTTAGAATTACATTTCCAATATTACTACTGATGGTTCCTTCCAGCTCTACAGTTCCAGGATTCCCTGATCCTAAGATGTCACAAGAGGATGGAAGGTCTAGCCTCACCTGTGATTGTGTGTGTGCAGGCACACTTGTGCACCAGAGAGATGGAGAGAGTTAGCAGAATGTCATGGCTAGGAGTGGGGCTGAGTCTGGGATTCTGTCACTTAGTAGCTGCACAAAAGTGGATACGCATCTAAATTTTCTAAGTTTAAGTTGTTTCATCTAGAAAAAGAAAGTGATCATGGTTAGTGAATTCACACTACCATATAAAGTTATAATGATCACAAGCATACAGCAAGCCCTAGAAAGATACCATTTATTGAGCATAAACTATGTGCCAGACAGTAGTTAAGCACTTGTGTATCCCCTCATTTAATTAACTCATAACGCAATGTGGCAGGTTATAATTTTTTTTTTTTAGTAGGATTTATTGGGCTTCGATCACTTGGCAGATAAAAAGGTGTTCTCAGGTGTGAATAAGCTAATTTTAAATAAAGACGTCCCTTGCTCATGGACTTACTCAAGGATTTGCAACATCAAATCACTGTTGAGACGCAAGAGGGAAGACATATGGGAACATATGTATATGTATAACTGATTCACTTTGTTATAAAGCAGAAACTAACACACCATTGTAAAGCAATTATACCCCAATAAAGATGTTTAAAAAAAATAAAAAAAAAAAGAATTGCTCTCTAAAAAAAAAAAAAAAAAAAAAAAAATCACTGTTTAAAACAACAAAGAGAAATGGAAGAACACAGGACAAGGGACCCACGATAAAACAAACATGTGTTTGTGGGTGCCAAGCATGTCTCTGGAAGAATAGAGAGAGGCCAGGAGCAGTTTTTGGTTTTTATAAAATGGGAATGGGTACCTGGGGAAAAGAAATGTGAATGAGAATTACTCTGATTATTTTAGGATTTTGTACAACTGCATGAGAATTAGCTATAAAAAATATATAAGACCTTTAAGGAAGGAGAAGGCAAACTATTGCCTACTTCTTTATTTATTTAAAATTTAATTTCATTAATTTTTTTATACTGCAGGTTCTTATTAGTCATCCATTTTATAAACATCAGTGTATACATGTCGATGCCACTCTCCCAATTCATCACACCACCACCCCCACCCTCTGCCGCTTTCCCCTCTTGGTGTCCATACATTTGTTCTCTACATCTGTGTCTCAATTTCTGCCCTGAAAACCGGTTCATCTGTACCATTTTCTAGGCTCCACATATATGCGTTAATATACAATACTTGTTTTTCTCTTTCTGACTTACTTCACTCTGTATGACAGTCTCTAGATGCATCCACATCTCTACAAATGACCCAATTTCATTGCTTTTTATGGATGAGTAATATTCAATTGTATATATGTACCACATCTTCTTTATCCATTTGTCTGTCGATGGGCATTTTGGTTGCTTCCATGACATGGCTATTGTAAATAGTGCTGCAATGAACATTGGGGTGCATGTGTCTTTTTGAATTATGGTTTTCTCTGGGTATATGCCCAGTAGTGGGATTGCTGAGTCATATGGTAATTCTATTTTTATTTTTTTAAGGAACCTCCATACTGTTCTCCAGAGTGGCTGTATCAATTTACATTCCCACCAACAGTGCAAGAGGGTTCCCTTTTCTCCAAACCCTCTCCAGCATTTGTTGTTTGTAGATTTTCTGATGATGCCCATTCTAACTGGTGTGACGTGATACCTCATGGTAGTTTTGATTTGCATTTCTCTAATAATTAGTGATGTTGAGCAGCTTTTCATGTGCTTCATGGCCATCTGTATGTCTTCTTTGGAGAAATGTCTATTTAGGTCTTCTGCCCATTTTTGGATTGGGTTGTTTGTTTTTTTAATATTGAGCTGCATGAGCTGTTTATATATTTTGGAGCTTAAACCTTGGTCTGATGATTCGTTTGCAAATATTTTCTCCCATTCTGAGGGTTGCCTTTTTGTCTTGTTTATAGTTTCCTTTGCTGTGCAAAAACTTTTAAGTTTCATTAGGTCCCATTTGTTTATTTTTGTTTTTATTTGCATTACTCTAGGAGGTGGATCAAAAAAAATCTTGCTGTGATTTATGTCAAAGAGTGTTCTTCCTATGTTTTCCTCTAAGAGTTTTATAGTGTCTGGTCTTACATTTAGATCTCTAATCCTTTTTTTTTTTTTTTTTTTTTTTTTTTGCGGTATGCGGGCCTCTCACTGCTGTGGCCCTTCCCGTTGCGGAGCACAGGCTCCGGACGCGCAGCCTCAGCAGCCATGGCTCACGGACCTAGCCGCTCCGCGGCATGTGGGATCTTCCCGGACCGGGGCACGAACCCATGTCCCCTGCATTGGCAGGCGGACTCTCAACCACTGTGCCACCAGGGAAGCCTCTAATCCATTTTGAGTTTACTTTTGTGTATGGTGCTAGGGAGAGCTCTAATTTCATTCTTTTACATGTAACTGTCCAGTTTTCCCAGCATCATTTACTGAAGAGACTGTCTTTTCTCCATTGTATATCCTTGCCTCCTTTGTCATAGATTACTTGACCATAGGTGTGTAGGTTTACCTCTGGGCTTTCTATCTTGTTCCATTGATCTATATTTCTGTTTTTATGTCAGTACCATATTGACTGGATTACTGTAGCTTTGTAGTATAGTCTGAAGTCAGGGAGTCTGATTCCTCCACCTCTGGTTTTTTCCCTCAAGACTGCTTTTGCTATTCAGGGTCTTTTGTGTCTCCATACAAGTTTTAAGATTTTTTTGCTCTAGTTCTGTAAAAAATGCCATTGGTAATATGATAGGGATTGCATTGAATCTGTAGATTGCTTTGGGTAGTATAGTCATTTTCACAATATTGATTCTTCCAATCCAAGAACATGGTATATCTCTCCATCTGTTGATATCATCTTTAATTTCTTTCATCAGTGTCTTACAGTTTTCTGCATACAGGTCTTTTTTCTCCCTAGGTAGGTTTATTCCTAGGTATTTTATTCTTTTTATTGCAATGGTAAATGGGAGTGCTTCCTTAATTTCTCTTTCACATTTTTCATCATTAGTGTATAGGAATGCAAGAGATTTCTGTGCATTAACTTTGTAACCTAAAGCATTACCAAATTCCTTGATTAGCTCTAGTAGTTTTCTGGTGGTATCTTTAGAATTCTCTATGCATACTATCATGTCATCTGCAAACAGTGACAGTTTTACTTCTTCTTTTCCAATTTGTATTCCTTTTATTTCTTCTTCTTCTTTGATTGTCATGGCTAGGAGTTCCAAAACTATGTTGAATAATAGTGGTGAGAGTGGACATCCTTGTCTCGTTCCTGATCTTAGAGGAAATGCTTTCAGTTTTTCACCATTGAGAATGATGTTTGCTGTGGGTTTGTTGTATATGGCCTTTATTATGTTGAAGTAGGTTCCCTCTATGACAACTTTCTGGAGAGTTTTTATCATAAATCGGTGTTGAATTTTGTCAAAAGTTTTTTCTGAATCTATTGAGATGATTAAATGTTTTTTATTCTTCAACTTGTTAATATGGTGTATCACATTGATTTCTTTGCGTATACTGAAGAATCCTTGCATGTCTGGGATGAATTCCACTTGATCATGGTGTATGATCCTTCTAATGTGTTGTTGGATTCTGTTTGCTAGTATTTTGTTGAGGATTTTTGCATCTATATTCATCAGTGATACTGGTCTGTAATTTTCTTTTTTTGTAGAATCTTGGTCTGGTTTTGGTATCAGGGTGATGGTGGCCTCAGAGAATGAGTTTGGGAGTTTTCCTTCCTCTGCAATTTTTTGGAAGACTTTGAGAAGGATGAGTGTTAGCTCTTCTCTAAATGTCAGAAAGAATTCACCTGTGAAGCCATCTGGTCCTGGACTTCTGTTTGTTGGAAGATTTTTAATCATAGTTTCAATTTCATTATTTGTGATTGGTCTGTTCATATTTTCTGTTTCTTCCTGGTTCAGTCTTGGAAGGTTATAGCTTTCAAAGAATTTGTCCATTTCTTCCAGGTTGTCCATTTTATTGGCATAGAGTTGCTTGTAGTAGTCTCTTAGGATGCTTTGTAGTTCTGTGGTGTCTGTTGTAACTTCTCTCTTTTCATTTCGAATTTTATTGATTTGAGTCCTCTCCCTCTTTTTCTTGATGAGTCTGGTGAATGGTTTATCAATTTTGTTTATCTTCTGAAAGAACCAGCTTTTAGTTTTATTGATTCTTGCTATAGTTTTCTTTGTTTCTATTTTATTTATTTCTGCTCTGATCTTTATGATTTCTTTCCTTTTGCTAACTTTGGGTTTTTTTTTTTTGTTCTTCTTTCTCTAGTTCCTTTAGGTGTAACGTTGGATTGTTTTTTTCAGGTTTTTGTTGTTTCTTGAGGTAGGCTTGTATAGCTATAAACTTCCCCCTTAGAACTGCTTTTGCTGCATCTCATAGGTTTTGGATCATCATGTTTTTTTTTCTTTTTTTTTTTTTTTGCGGTACAACTGCCTCTCACTGTTGTGGCCTCTCCCATTGGGGAGCACAGGCTCCAGACGTGTAGGCTCAGTAGCCATGGCTCACGGGCCTAGCTGCTCCGCGGCATGCGGGATCCTCCTGGACTGGGGCACGAACCCGTGTCCTCTACATCGGCAGGCGGACTCTCAACCACTGCGCCACCAGGGAAGCCTCTGGATCGTCAAAATTTTTGATTTCCTCTTTGATTTCTCCAGTGATCTCTTGGTTATTTAGTAACGTATTGTTTAGCCTCGATGTGTTTGTGTTTTTTACATTTTTTTTCCCTGTAACTGGTTTCTAATCTCAGAGCGTTGTGGTCAGAAAAGATTCTTGATATGATTTCAATTTTCTTAAATTTACTGAGGCTTGATTTCTGACACAAGATGTGATCTATCCTGGAGAATGTTCCATGTGCACTTGAGAAGAAAGTGTAGTCTGCTGTTTTTGGATGCAATGTCCTATAAATATCAATTAAATCTATCTGGTTTATTGTGTCATTTAAAACTTGTGTTTCCTTATTAATTATGTTTGGATGATCTGTCCATTGGTGTAAGTGAGGTATTAAAGTTCCCCACTATTATCGTGTTACTGTCGATTTCCTCTTTTATAGGTGTTAGCAGTTGCCTTATGTATTGAGGTGCTCCTATGTTGGGTGCGTATATATTTATAATTGTTATATCTTCTTCTTGGATTGATCCGTTGATCATTATGTAGTGTCCTTCCTTGTCTCTTGTAACCTTCTCTATTTTAAAGTCTATTTTATCTGATATGAGTATTGCTACTCCAGCTTTCTTTTGATTTCCATTTGCATGGAACACCTTTTTCCATCCCCTTTCAGTCTGGATGTGTCCCTAGGTCTGAAGTGGGTCTCTTGTAGACAGCATATATATGGGTCTTGTTTTTGTATCCATTCAGCAAGCCTGTGTCTTTTGGTTGGAGCGTTTAATCCATTCACATTTAAGGTAATTTTTGATATGTATGTTCCTATGACCATTTTCTTAATTTGTTTTTGTAGGTTCTTTTCTTCTCTTGTGTTTCCCACTTAGAGAAGTTCCTTTAGCATTTGTTGTAGATCTGGTTTGGTGGTGCTGAATTCTCTTAGCTTTTGCTTGTCTGTAAAGCTTTTGATTTCTCCATCGAATCTGAATGAGATCCTTGCCGGGTAGAGTAATCTTGGTTGTAGGTTCTTCCCTTTCATCACTTCAAGTATATCATGCCACTCCCTTCTGGCTTGTAGAGTTTCTGCTGAGAAATCAGCTGTTGACCTTATGGGAGTTCCCTTGTATGTTATTTGTCGTGTTTCCTTTGCTGCTTTCAATAATTTTTCTTTGTCTTTAATTTTTGCCAGTTTGATTCCTATGTGTCTCAGCATGTTTCTCCTTGGATTTATTCTGTATGGGACTTTCTGTGCTTCCTGGACTTGGGTGGCTATTTCCTTTCCCATGTTAGGGAAGTTTTTGACTATAATCTCTTCAAATATTTTCTCGAGTCATTTCTCTCTCTCTTCTCCTTCTGGGACCCCTATAATGCAAACGTTTTTGCATTTAATGTTGTCCCAGAGATCTCTTAGGCTGTCTTCATTTCTTTTCATTCTTTTTTCTTTATTCTGTTCTGTGGCAGTGAATTCCACCATTCTGTCTTCCAGGTCACCTATCTGTTCTTCTGTCTCAGTTATTCTGCTATTGAATCCTTCTAGTGTAGTTTTCATTTCAGTTATTGCATTGTTCATCTCTGTTTGCTTGTTCTTTAATTCTTCTAGATCTTTGTTAAACATTTCTTGCATCTTCTCGATCTTTGCCTCCATTCTTTTTCCAAGGTCCTGGATCATCTTCACTATCATTATTCTGAAATCTTTTTCTGGAAGGTTGCCTATTTTCACTTCATTTAGTTGTTTTTCTGGGGTTTTATCTTGTTCCTTTTCTGGTACATAGCCCTCTGCCTTTTCATCTTGTCTATCTTTCTGTGAATGTCTATAATTCTATTAGTCCTATTTTTCAGATGAGAATAGTGAAGCTAACAAAAGATAAATGACTTGGGTCAGGTCATAAAGCTGATGAATAAACATAGATAAGACTAATCTTAGGTCAGTTTGATATACAAGTTAGGGATCTTAGCCATTGTACTTCTAAATAATGTTTATAAATGCAAAGTCTCCTTCAACCATCCACTTGTAAAGTAAAGCCTATTTCAGAATACCCTTACCTTTCCCATGTGTTCCTTTCCCATGCTATAGCTAGTACAATCCATATGTGTGTATATGAATGTATGTGTATGAGTACACAGACACACATATCTGACAAGCCTACACATATCTGACAAGGCTATATACACAGGCAGTACACAGCAATGCCCTGTGAATCCAGGATTGGAGCATAATATATAGAACCTAGAAATGGATTAATCACAAGAGTTGTCAGATTGGGCTTCCCTGGTGGTGCAGTGGTTAAGAATCCTCCTGCCAATGCAGGGGACACGGGTTCAATCTCTGGTCCAAGAAGATCCCACATGCCATGGAGCAACTAAGCCCATGCACCAAAACTACTGAGCCTGTGCTCTGGAGCCCATGAGCCACAACTACTCAGCTTGTGTGCCACAACTACTGAAGCCCATGTGCCTAGAGCCCGTGCTCCACCACAAGAGAAGCCACTGCAGTGAGAAGCCCGTGCACCTCAACGAAGAGTAGCCCCCGCTTGCCGCAACCAGAGAAAGCCCACGTGCAGCAACGAAGACCCAATGCAGCCAAAAGTAAATAAATAAATAAGAGGGTTAACATAAATTATATTAAAAAAAAAGACACAACTTAAAAAAAAGAGTTGTCAGACTATGAAAGGAATGTTACAAGGTTTATGGAGTTGCTTTAGATGATGATGATGATGACAATGATAATTTCAATTGAAAAGGTTCTCTACTGAGTCCCAAGCTCAGGACTTTGCACAAAACAGTTTTCCCACAAATATTTACTTATTCAATGACTAGATCTTATATCTTGAAGCACATTTAAGACTACCAATTTAAAGGCAGAAGAACTACTGAAATCATCCCTCTAAAGGATTTATGATTTCTAGAATCTTTAACTCATTTGCCCTTGCTCCTAATAATAATTGTATTTCCATGGAATAAAAGGTAACTTGATGATTGGGGAGGCAAGTGGAGGGGAGTATACACTCATGAAATAGCCTTGGCCATTAGAGGGAAAGTAAATTTGAGTAGAACAATAATCAATCCTAGAAACTTTAAAAGTATTTAGGTGGTTTTTCAGGTGAGGAAAGCTAAATAAGTTAACGAAAATATCCCAAGATATCTGATGTATATACAATTAGCCCTCAAAGTTCGAGAAGCATTTCCTTACTCAACCTCTCTCCTTGCAGGGCACTGAGGCCCCTGAGTAACAGCTTTTAGGATTGCAGAATGTTACAGCTGGATGCTGGATTTAGAGTTAAGCTAACTTGCCCACCCATGCATCAGATGAAAAACAGAAAGAAAAGAAAAGAATAAATAAGTTTCTTAGGGTTTTTTTCCACCATAGAAAAATATGAGCTGTTCAATATCTACCACTGTTTCAATATCATATTTGATAAAAACGAGCCATTTTGACAGGAGCTGACCCAAGAAAATAAGCAAAAGACAACTTTATTTTTCCTCCATGGCCTATTCAAGCACAAAACATGGACATATTTTTTTCCTCTACTTCTTGTATTGAATTTGGGGCAGGTACCATATTTTTTCTTCCATTTTTTAGAAAATAAAGTAGTCTTTTGGTAATTTGTAGAAAGAGTCTTGTTTCTGTGATTAAAATCTGCAGCCCAGTGCATGTATCCTAAACCTGCCAACTCTTAGCTAATTTAGAGATTCTCCCCCTGCAGGTTGATACAGTTTTTATCCCAGACACCTATAGTGGGCAAGGGGATTGTGGTCAACTAATTCTCCTTTTCCTTGCTCCATCTCTGTCCCCTTTGAAGGGCTTGGTTTTTGACTCCTCTAAGGTGGGCCTTGGGGAAGGAAGAGAAAAGTGAAAGCACAGTATGTGGTGGTCAGGACCATTGTAATCTGTACCTGGCTGATACTGATAGCTGTTTTTTTTCTTTCATGGGGAGTTTCAGGACCTCTAACTGGAACCTTTTACAAAATTGACTCATCGTTGGGGGTTGAAGATTGGGAGGGTAAGTGCACATACACATTAAAATTTTTCTTCAATAAATTCATTCTCCTGGTCTTTTTAATCTAGGTCTTTGTAGAAGTTGGAGTTAGAAACACTAACTGGAAAAACTAGCTTCTCAATCCTATAGCATTCCCTTTAAATGGCCTACTATCTGTCTTTGAAATGTGGGGATTCTGAGCACCTATCAGAATTTTTCTGATCCTTGGTATCTCAGACAAAACTGAGATAAAGAACACAAAATTTTTAACAGCTCCTACTAACAGTGGTTGTATTGTGAGTGTTTTGAAGATCTATTATAGTCTATCACGAGGCTTGTAAATGGATTTTAAGGAGGACACTTAGGTCATTGCTCTACTTTCCAACTAAATAGTTATAAACTCGGTGCTTTTTAACTTATTAGAGCTCAGGCATCTCTCTTGAGAAAGTGATGAAAACTATATGGATCTATTGTGACCACTTAGAGGGGTGGGACAGGAAGGGTGGGAGGGAGATGCAAGAGGGAGGGGATATGGGGTATATGTATACATATAGATGATTCACTTTGTTGTACAGCAGAAACTAACACAACAGTATAAAGCAATTATACTCCAGTAAAGATGTTAAAAAAAAAAAAAAAAACAAGACTATATGGATCTATACCCTGGGGAAGTAAACATAAGCTCTGATTTTTCAGAATATTTGCGGGGTGGGGTATGTAATACAATGGCTCCATGAGGTCCATCCATAGACTCTACGCATAGACTTTGGATCAAAAAAAAAAAAAAGAAGAAAAATCCCTGTCTTGGCTGCTCTTCTTTTCTCTCAACCTCCTCTCTCCCTTCCATACCCTTTCCTCCCATCCTCCTTCCCTCATTTCCTTCCTTCCATACTTCCTTCCTTTCTTAAAAAAAAAAATTAAGTCCTTTCTTAATAATTAAGCCCCCATTAGTTAGGGGCCATGCAAGGAAGACAACTGCATGAGATAGCAGTGGTGGCTGGGCAGAGACAGAGAGCCCAGATGAGAAAGGTGGCCCAGTGGGCTTGGGATTGATCCAACAAGTACATATATTGAGCATAATGGGAGCCAAGTTTCTCAATGATGGAAAAGGGAGCTACAAATATGGAAAGAGGCAAAACTGTAATAAACCCTGTGCTGTTAGACTGGAATTAGTGGAATCAGCATAAATTCATTATATTAGTTTTCTATTGCTGCTGTAACAAATTACCGCAATCTTACATTTTGTAAGTCAGAAGTTCAATATGGGTCTCACTGGGCAAAATTAAGGTATCAACAGGACTAGATTCCTTTCTGGAGCCTTTAAGGGACCATTTTTTCCCCTTCCTTTTCCAACTGCTAGAGGCCACCCACATCCCTTGGTTCGTAGCCCCTTTCCTCTATCTTCAAAGCCAGCATCTGTGGGTCAAGTCTTTACATTGCATTACTCTGACCTTCTGTAGTCACATCTCCTCAGCCTCCCTTCTTCTTCTGCCTCCCTATTCCATTTTTAAGGATCCTTGTTACTACATTGGGCCCACCCAGATAATCCGGGATAACTTCTGTATCTTAACGTCAGCAATTAGCCATCTTAATTCCACCTGCAAATATAATTCCCCTTTGCCATGTAACGTAACATATTCATAGCCTCCAGGGATGTGGATATCTTTGGTGGGGGTGGTGTGTGTTTTCTCTCTACCACATTCATGATGTTCAATATACAGAGAAATAGATATAGATAGAGGTAGAGGTAGAGGTAAATACATACATATATTCCCTAGCTCTGTTCATTGAGAGGGTCTGGGCACAGCAATACCCAACATCTCCTAGGGTTGTATTCCCCAGAAAGCAGACTTTGAACATTTAGTAGGGAGTGCTCTGGAAAATTATACTTGTGGAAGGAAGAGAAAAGAAGCAGGACTGGGCAAAGGAAGAAATTAAGCTGGTATGCAGACCCCATGAAGGCCTCAGCTGACCCCACAGGAAATGGGATAGTAATTTAGAATATTCCTAATTTGGAGCAAGGAGCCCAAGCCTTTAATAACAAGTCATTCATTGCAGGGACATTTCTAATAGCAAACATGACCTTGGGCAAGATAGCTTTCTTCAGTTGAGGTGACAGCTAAAAGGGTTTGACAGACAAAGGCTGTTTGGGGACAGCACTCCCAGAGCAGCTAGGATCTGTGCAGTACATTACATCATCCAGCACAGTGAGTACATCTTATATTCATATCTTAGTTTCAAAATACCATCCTCCACTAAAATGAACAAAGAATCTTGGAAAAAATGGCTGATGCCAAAGCTCTGGGGAAAGAGAAGTACAAGATGAGCCTAGAACATCTTAGTGTGCCAAGAGTAAAGCAGAGCTCAGAGAACCATGGAAACATGTTTAAAAAAAAGGAGAATCCATCTTCAATGGGATCCTTCCTACTGGCCAAATCTAAGATAATTTAAGTAAATAAAAATAATAACAGATTATACTACTTTACATTAAATAGAAATCCATGACTTCATACTGGTACAACTTAAGGGAATAAACAAATGGGAAGAAGAGAAAGCTTCTCATTACAGCAAAATGCCAAGCAATACATTTCAAACAAATGATGGAATTTTTTAAAACACTATTTCAACCATCAGAGTAATAATTAAATCAGGCAAATACAAAATAAATTGACGCTAAGACTAGTGGATGAAAGTCTGAAGATGAATGGGGATGTTTATATATATCTTAAAATATCTCCCCACAGAACACTTATTCATTTCAAAGAGAAAAAGAATAGCTCTGCAAAAGAGAAATTTGGCAAAAATCGTGTTGATCGAGTAATTAACATCACCAGTAATGGTTCACATTGAAATTGTGTACCAATCGATAGAATGCAATAAAAAGAACACATCATTCTGTCATATTTCTGCCCCCCGAAAGGCTTAACTAGAATCTAATTATCAGAAAAGATCAGACAAATCCAAATTGAGGGACATTCTATAAAACCATTGGCTTTAATCTTCAAAAGTATCAAAGTTATGAAAGTCAAGGAGAAACTGATGAACTGTTCCAAATTGAAGGAGACTAAAGGGACATGTGGACTAAATGATCTTAGATTTAATCCTTTTGCTACAAAGAGTATCACTGGGGCAACTGATAGAAATTGAATGTGTCCAGTGGATTTGGTAGCAGGGAGTAGATAGTATCAATGCTAAATACCTAACTTGTATCGTCATACCATAACTATACAGGATAAAATCATGGTTGTAGGAAAACATGCTTAAGTATTTAGGGGTAATGGGGCAACATGCCTACAGCTTATTCTGAAATGATTCAGTGAGGGGAGAATAGCTCTTTGTTCCACAACTTTCTAAAGTATTTCAGAATAAAAAGTCAAAAAGAAAAATTTGTCTTAAACATTTCTAAACAGATAAAACTCAGTCATTTCTGATACCCTTTTGAAGAGGTCATTACAAATGTTAACATTTCTGTTTACAGAATGGGGAAACCAAATGGAAAATATTGATAACTTTACCCAAAGTCAAAGAGTAGTACTTGTCAGACCTGGAATTATAGCCCTAGTTGCTAATATCAGGTTGGCCAAAAAGTCTGTTTGGTTAGTGAATACGTTGTTCAATAAAATTCTTGGTGAAAATGAAAAATGTGCCTTTTTTACTTAAAACCGAACGAACTTCTGGCCAACCCAATACTTTAAGAAAGACTTCTCTTCAGACATTACCATGTTAAAAATAAGAAAAGAAGAAAAAAAAAAAAAAGGAAAAGGAAAAAAGTGAGAATAAACTATTCTCTTCCCTGTTTAACCTGATATTAAAAATGACATGTTCAGGGCTTCCCTGGTGGCGCAGTGGTTGAGAATCTGCCTGCTAATGCAGGGGACATGGGTTCGAGCCCTGGTCTGGGAGGATCCCACATGCCATGGAGCAACTAGGCCCGTGAGCCACAACTACTGAGCCTGCGTGTCTGGAGCCTGTGCTCCGCAACAAGAGAGGCCACAACAGTGAGAGGCCCGCACACCGTGATGAAGGGTGGCCCCCGCTTGCCACAACTAGAGATAGCCCTTGCACAGAAACGAAGACCCAACACAGCAAAAATAAATAATTAATAAACTCCTACCCCCAACATCTTAAAAAAAAAAAAAAATGACATGTTCATTTTGTGGTGGCTTTTCAGGTATGTTCAAGTACAATGATAAAGAGAAGACACTGAGGGAATGTGAAAGTATTTAGTAACAGTGTTGGATTCATGCATCACCCTCATCCCCCATGCTACAGTTGGAAGGGTCATTACAGCCCATTACCAAATTACTTGCAGTTATCCCTTGTTCTTATAGTTAATACAGTGAACCTTCATTTGTATAAATGCTATTAGCATATTTCAAACCACATTCTGATCTTTTTTAGGAGTGACTGTTGCCTAGTTAAAGTATATCAACTTGGAATATTTTTTTTCCTTCCTTCCAGTTATTCCTGGGCAAAGTTTAGCTTTCAGACCTGGTAGCAGATTCAGAATGAGGAAAGTGCTATAGCAAATTTATACTCATATAAGAATATGAGCTGCTAAACTGTGAGTTTTTAATTTTTTTAAAAAAATTGATTTACTTATTTTTATTTTTGGCTGCATTGGGTCTTTGTTGCTTTGTGCGGGTTTTCTCTAGTTCTGCGAGTAGGGGCTACTCTTTGTTGTGGTGTGCGGGCTTCTTGTTGCAGTGGCTTCTCTTGTTGTGGAGCAAGAGCTCTAGGTGTCGGGCTTCAGCAGTTGTGGCACGAGTGCTCAGTAGTTGTTCCTTGCGGGCTATAGAGTGCAGGCTCAGTAACTGTGGCACACGGGCTTAGGTGCTCTGAGGCATGTGGGATCTTCCCGGACCAGGGCTCGAACCTGTGTCCCCTGCATTGGCAGGCGAACTCTTAACCACTGCACCACCAGGGAAGCCGTAAACTGTGAGTTTTTTTGAGGCTAGAAAGTTACTTTTATTTATCTCTGTATTCACAGAACCCAGCATAGCACTTGGCAGAATTTGGTCCATTGCCTGCCATCTTCACCTGAAAATCTCACTGACATCACAAATTGTATATGTCTAATATTAACTCATTACTTTTACGATTCCAAAACCTTCTCTTCTTTGTAAGGGCACCAAATCAACCCACATATTCAAGCCCAAATCCTGGAAGTCATCCTCAAAGTATCTGTCTCTCTCTCTCACCAATCACCTGCTGTCATATCCTATCAATCCAAACTCCTGGATATCTCTCAAATCCATCCATATACCCATATACCAGCTTAGTCTGTGCTACCATCATTTTACATGTGAACAACTTTAATAATATCCCAACCAGTTTCCCTACATATGTATTTGTTTTCTTCAATCCCTTCTTCATAAAACAGTTATCCTTTTGTAACACAAATCTGCTCTAGCTGATCCATAGCTTAAAGTCCCTTCAATTTCTTTTCAATATCTATCAAAAAAAAAAATGAACTTTTAACCGTGTCCTGTGTAATATGGTCCCAGCCTATTCCTCCAACTTATATTATACTTCTCACTTCCTTATTCTTAACACTTTGGCCGCACTTTGTTACCCTGTTGAGGTCTTCTTGTACGGTGTTCCTGCTTCCTGCAATGTTCTTACCCATACTTCCTATACTTTAATTCACTAACATGAGTCCTACTTATCCATCAAATCTCAGATTATCAATTACTTACCTTTCCCCAGCTACCTCAGGTCAGTTCCCCTATTTTATTCTTATTGCAAATTTTATTCACAAATAACACACTGTAATTATTCTTGTCAGGTTTTCCAATAGCCTCCATATTGCCAAATGCAATGGTAATTTCTCAGTCTTTGTCTTGCTCTATTCCCTGGACATAGTTGATTACTCTTTCTTCTTGATATATTTTCTCCCTTTGGAGTCTTTCTCTTGGTTTTCCACCTGTCTCACTGGTCATTTTTAAAGTCTCCTCTTTGTCCTGATCAATAAATATTGGAATTCCTCAGGACTCAGTCCTTAAGACTTTTCCTCTGATCTATTTACCTAACTCTGTAGCATGTGTTTCTATGATCCTATAGTTTTAAAAGCTTTCTTTAATAAATCTTTCCCTATCTAAATTATAATGTATATAAAGTGACAGAGATGTTCAATTTTATCCTTTTCTATATGAATAACCATTTTATTCTGCTTAGTTGGAAGTAGTCTCTCCTTTCTCCACTTGTCTGACACACTATTCATAAGCTGAAGTTCTGTATATTTGTATGCTGTACATTTGCAAGCCTTGAGAAGAGACAAGAGATGCACACAATGTTAACTTTTGGGGCAGAGTAAACTCATGCACTAGTAAAATATGACCCAGTGAAAGCCCTGAATTCTGATCAATCATATTGACATTTTTTTTTTCTCGTTGGAGAGGTGCTGACTATTAGAGAGTTGGAGGCAATAAACATGAGAAGAGGGGCAATGAGGCACCCTCTTCACGGCAGTAATAGTTCATAACCTATAACCTTAGTACATCTATACACACTTCATTCCCAACCTCTTCTTTCTGTTAAGCTGAGACCATCTTATCTAACACTTTTTGTATTGGTAATGGGTCTAAGCTATTACCAGCGAAGAAGGAAAAAAAAGGAAATGTGTGATGGAGATGGGAAAGAAAAGAAAAAAAGAAATATAAAAAGTCTTGACCATTTACGGGACTATTTGAAAGGACGTTTTCCTTCCTTGGTTCCCAGATTGCAGGGGCTTTGCAAGGGCTTTCCCATGATACGAACTTTTCTTGCTCATATGGTTCTCTTTCTGATTCAAATGTATTACCCTGGTTTCCCCATCCCCTATAGTGCAACCTAATAAATTAGTTCATGTTTATATGTTAGTAGCTACAGTTGCCAACCTCAAAGTGAACAGTGGGCAGGCCCTGGACTAGGAGTCGGAAGACCTGAGTTTATGTTCCAACTTAAGCCCACAGTTGGGAGTGTGCTACACAAGTCATCCGATCTCTCTGAGACTTAGTTTTCTCCTTCCTAAAATGGGAATACTACTCTTAGCTAATTCTGTGAACACTAAATGAAATAACAACCGATGTTAAATGGCTCTGCACTCCACAAGAGACTTTTAAAAGTTCTAAACCCTAGTTACAAATAAAAAACATATAGGGAGATTTAAAAATATACAATTTTGAGCTTTACCCCAGATATTCTGCACAGATGGTATGTGGGAATCTGTATTTTTATAACAAGTCTCCCAGGTAAGCGAGGTGTGTCTGGCCTGTAAAATTTGTTGTTTTAAAAAGTGTGCTATAAAGGCTTGAGAAATGAGGGTATTTGAGGGTAACGGCATGAAAGTTTGTTTCTCCGTCAGCTGGCAACTTTAGAAGAGATTTTTGAGTTTGGGACAGCCTGTTTTGTATCTCAGAAGAGGTGACACTCCAAGGCCTGCTGTCATTTCACGGGATCATTCTGGAGGTGCTGGAGGCTGATCTTGGGACCAAGGCTGAAAGCATCAGCTTGTCCTGAGCATAGAGCAGAGCCACAGAATTGATGTTATCTTTTATAGTGTTCCCAGGTTTGAGACAAGCTGTAAGACTTTTAATGGGCTTAAAAGCTTGGCTCTGATAAAGTACCACTTAACACAAATTAACAGGATAGACAAATGATCTCAGAGAAACAGCCTCTTCACTTGGCTTTTGATAGACTCAGAAGTTGAGAAACATGAACAGGGAACAAGGGGGAGAGGTCAGCTGAGATAAAACTCTAATCCAGTTGTTCCTGTTTTAGCTTGTCTCTCTGATAATAGTTCACAGTCATTCACTCAACAAACACTCACTGTGACTCTAATCTAATCAAGGCATGCTTTTAGCCATGGAGGGCTTATTCTTTGTCCTCAAATTGCTTATAAGCTAGTCAGAGAGGGGAAGCACGGGCATATATGTTTTTAACCTACCTTAAGAAGTGATAAGTATTCTGAAATAGCTATTTTAAGGGGAAGATCACACCGGTTTGGATGGGTGGAAATCAGGGAAGTTCAGCCAGAAAGTAGGAATTTGAGCTCTTTGAAGTAAGTTTTATAGTAAGTTTTATAATACTCCCAAATCTGTCTCAAGTAAAAAGTAAGGATTTTAAAATGCAGAGTTACAGAAATATGCTCCCCAAGGCAGGCAGGGAGAAAAGAAAAGTTACTGAAGCTTCTCTTGGGTAAGAGGAGATAGGGGTGGTGCTGGTGGCTGGGGGATGGAAGAATCTGAAGAAGACTCACGAAGAGTTTTAAAGGAAGAAAGGAATGGAATTTAGTCTGGACTCAGAGATGGGAGTAAGATAAAAGCCAAAGGAATTTATTTATTTTTGGTAGAGCAGACAAGGGGAGGAGAATTAGAGATGGAGTAGATATGTTGATATCACTATAATTTTTCATAGGATAGAGGTCATGGTTTCCAAAAAAAAAGTCTTTTATTCAGTAATATATCTAGATAAGTAATTCTGCCATGCCTTGGCTTATCTTCCTGATACAGAAATATTTTTTTAGAAAACAGGAAATATATGATTTTAACAAATGTGTCCCTTGGTGGAAAGCTTCCTGCTACTTCCCTTACTATCATGGTAGGCTAAATAGGAACAATTTTTCTCTCTTCAACAAGCTTAAAATAACTTCTTCTAAATGGCCCAGGGTAGGAACCTGAGTCAATGAGAAGATGTGGCAACATCAGTGGTGGCCTGGTCACTGAGGTGGGAGGAGTATTTCTCCAGCATGGTGATGAGGCTGGGGAGGATGAAAACAGTGGTAGATTGTGGTGCCCGTGTTAGGGAAGCCGATTAGTTTCAGAGCTGCACTGGCAGAAAGGGAAATTGAAAAAGATAACACAGAAGTTACACAGAGTGAGGGAGGCCACTGGATGATTTAAGAGTTGTAGACTGGGACAGTTTGGATGGACTTTAGCGGTTACCTAGTCCAACTCCCATAGTTTCTGAGGACTCTCAGCACCAGAGGTTAAACTACAAAATTAAAGTCAAAGAGCCAGTTAACCATACCTAAACTAGGACCCAGAGCTACACTCTGTCAGTCCAGCATTCTTCCTACTCTGGGTTCCATGAGAAGAATAAGGTAGAGGAAAATAGGACCTTTTCTGGAGACTTAGACTGACATGGCCAGCTTCACAAGCATGTCACCTGTGCAGGTGCACAGGATCCAACACTTGGAAGGTCCCATGCTTGGTTTAATGCTCCATTGCTGCTGTCTTGAAATTCTTAGTAATTTTGAAACAAGGTGCCTCACATTTTTGTACCCTGCAAATTAAGTCAATTGTTTGACCTACCAATTTGACTCGATGGGATCCAGAATGTTGAGCTCAGATAAGACAGTCCCAGTATGTTGCTGGCCATGAATGCATGTACTTGCCCCTGCAGGTTGGGAATGTGGGGAGGCAGCAAGGCTGAGGCTCAATCATAACTTAGAAAAGACTTGTCCACATCTTCTTTATCCATTCATCTGTTTATGGACTATACAATGGATATGACTCAGCCATAAAAAAATGAAATATTGCCATTTGCAGCAACACAGATAGACCTACAGATTATCATACTAAGTGAAGTAAGTCAGACAGAGAAAGACAAATACTATGTGATATCACTTATATGTGGAATCTAAAAATAATACAAATGCATTTATTTACAAAACAGAAACAGATTTATAGACATAGAAAACAAACTATGGTTTTCAAAGGGGAAAGGGAGGGGAGGAAGGATAAATTAGGAGTATGGGATTAACATATACACATTACTATATATAAAATAGATAGCAACAAGGATTTACTGTATAGCACAGGGAACTATATTCAATATCTTCTAATAATGTATAATGGGAAATAATCTGATATATATATATATATATATATATATATATAAAACTGAATCACTTTGCTGTACACCTGAAATGAAAACAATAGTGTAAATCAACTATATTTCCATTAAAAAAAAAAAAAGAAAGAAAAGCCTTGTGTAATTTACCAAGGTCTGGAACAAATATTCATGGCTAACCATTGCTCAGAAAAAGCTTTGGGCTAGGACACCAAAATACCTGTGCTAATTGAGATTCTGCTAAGTGGTTTTATACAAAGTAATTTAACCTTCTGAGCCTGAGTTTGCTTTTATTTGTTTTTGTTGGTTTATAAAAGGGAAAATTAAGAAAAAATAGTCACTGGTTGCAATGAGAATAAAAAGAAGTCAGTAATATTGTAAGCTACAGCATTTGACATAATATTGTCACTGAAGGCAGCTGACTGCTAACATCTCTGTGGCATTATGAAGCTTGTCAGGTAATATAGTCATTAAGGGTCCAAAATTTGGTGTCAAAGAAACACAAATTTAAATCCAGTCTCTGTCATCTGATAGCTGTGACCTTGGGTTAATGACGCAAGCAGTACAGTTTCATTTAGTTGATTCATCTGTAAAATGGGAACACAACCTACTACTCACCAAGGTTATTTTAGGAATTAAAGTGAGATAGTTTATGTCAAGTGCTTGGCATGGTTCTAATGCATAACAGGACCCTAACAAATGACAGTCATATTACTACTAATAAATCAATGTGTTTGATCTTGATTCATCTCCTAAGTTTTGGAATTCATAATCCTTTCTTCCAGGAGTCTTATTCCTGGGCTCTGAAATAATTCTCAGACATTCTAGAAAATTTGGTAACTATTTAGAGTGGAGGGTGGGGAGAGGAAGGAAGCATTTGTTTCTACCAAGTGGGAGCCATTCTCTTTTCAGATCCAGAATTTTGCCCAGCAAGACCTGCTCTGCCTATTCACAGCATCCAACAGCTTGTTCTGTCATGCCCAAAAGATGAATGATTACACAGGCCCTCGGCACTCCACTCACAAGCTGTCCATTCCTATAGCAAAACCTGCTTGGGACTGTGGCAGGAGGTACAGGGGCATGTTTAGGATTGGGGGGAGGCTGGGATGGAAACAGATGGTGGTTTGGCAGAGTGATTAAAACACTAGATATCTGTTTTAATGAATTGGCCACCCAGCAGATAAAATGCTGCAGTAGTGAGTCCCAGTCTTCTTAGGCCGTAATTACAGTCTTATTTACAGAGTGTGTTTGCTGCTGGTCAAACCATGCATTTTCCACTGTCCCCTTGAATGTCATGGGGTGTAGAATTATAATGGAGAGAGAGAGACATTTAGAAAAGCAAGAAGAAACAGATCAATTGGTTCCTTCCAAAGGTTGTACCAATCTGGAAGATCCACCGAGCAGTCAAATTTTCTGTATGACCTTTGTTGAGTCACTTGACCTTTCTGGGCTTCCTTTCCTCTGTTAGGAAAATGCAGCTGGCAATCCCATCTCCTAGCTACCTCATGGTTAAGTAAAGATGAAGAGGGACTTCCCTGGTGGTGCAGTCGTTAAGAATCTGCCTGCCAAAGCAGGGGACACGGGTTCGATCCCTGGTCCGGGAAGACCCCACATGCCGCAGAGCAACTAAGCCCGTGTGCCACAACTACGAAGCCTGTGCTCTAGAGCCCAGGAGCCACAACTACTGAGGCCCACATGCCACAACTACTGAAGACTGCGCGCCTAGAGCCCGTGCTCCGCAACAAGAGAAGCCACCGCAATGAGAAGCACACATACCGCAACAAAGAGCAGCCCCCACTCTCAGCAACTAGAGAAAGCCTGCGTGCAGCAACAAAGACCCAATACAGCCATAAATAAACAAATAAATATTAAAAAAAAAAAGATGAAGAGATGAGGTTCAGGTCATAAGTCACTTTGGAAGAAACATAATATGGTAACCATTAAACTGTGTTGTAAAGTGACCAGCAGGGAACCAAAACAATCTGATACGCAACTGTTGACCTTCAGGCTGAGAATGATTTTTATGCATCTGGAAGCTAATATTTCCACCTGCAAATTAGGACTATTATGTGTAATAATGACTTAATGTCCTCCACTTAGCAGGAGGACAAGAAAAAACCAGCTGACATTTCCCTGCCTGCAAAAGCTAATTTGGAGTTGTATATTAATTAACTGTATTGATGCAGAACAAACCAATTGGAATTAAGAATCCCAGGTTAATGACAGTCTTTCCAATTTCGTGGCTGAGGTAATTCTCCCTGGATTTGTATATTTCTATCTTTTTTCTTTCTTTTTTAGGCACACTAGCCTTAGAATGATAAAATTGTCATTAAACACAATTTCTCATATCTCCAACATTTCCTTTATGAATCTCAACTTCTTTATCTGTAAAATGGGAATTACTGAACACATTAAAAGATTACTGGGGATCAAGTATAATAGGTGTGAAAATACTTGGTAAATTATAAAACATTATAACCATACTAGTCAGTCATTTTATTATTACAATTATTATCAGGTTTCCTTTTTGTGAATTTTAAATGAGATTGAGTGAAAGCAAAGTATTAAATAACTATGTTAATATTTGAAGGTACTTTTTTTTTAACATCTTTATTGGAGTATAATTGCTTTACAATGGTGTGTTAGTTTCTGCTTTATAACAAAGTGAATCAGCTATACATATACATATGTCCCCATATCTCCTCTCTCTTGCGTCTCCCTTCCTCCCACCCTCCCTATCCCACCCCTCTAGGTGGTCACAAAGCATGGAGCTAATCTCCCTGTGCTATGTGGCTGCTTCTCACTAGCTATCTATTTTACATTTGGTAGTGTATATATGTCCATGCCACTCTCTCACTTTGTCACAGCTTACCCTTCCCCCTCCCCGTGCCCTCAAGTCCATTCTCTACATCTGCATCTTTATTCCTGTCTTGCCCCTAGGTTCTTCAGAAACATTTTTATTTTATTTTTTTTAGATTCCATATATATGTGTTAACATATGGCATTTGTTTTTCTCTTTCTGACTTATTTCACTCTGTATGACAGACTCTAGGTCCATCAACCTCACTGCAAATGACACAATTTTGTTTCTTTTTATGGCTGAGTAATATCTGAAGGTACTTTTAAAACATTACTTGATAAAAAGCCAAAGAAAATGCCACAAATATTACGTGATAAATGTATAAATTAATCTTCTAAACTGTGGTACACTGGTAAGTCTTGATCTATCTTGAGGGTATTACAATCAGTGTCTTAATAATAATAACTAAGGTACAAGAGTTTGCAATGACTTGCTTTTTATGATCACTTAGATTGAAGTTTACACATTATACTGCCACTCACTTGAATTCCAAGTATGCTCTCTTGAGTGGGTGTGGGAAAGAAGTGGATTTATAGCTAACTGGGTGGCAATTTCACACAACCTTGAGTAAGGTCCCAAGGATGCGTTTCATGTTAACATTGAGAACTCATGATCTAGTCAGTTAAGTGACTTACATAACTTTGAAGATTATTATTTTCAATTAAAACACTATAAAAATTCTAATGGGTCTATTAGGCTGATAGGCAGGCTTTTTCTGAGAATAATTTTGATGTCGTCTTCTGCATAACAATCGCTTGAGAACAAAGGTAACTTCTAGCTCATAAATCATAATGGCCCTAAGTCACAACTGATATTTAGGATGCTTTCTTAGCAGCTCAATATTTAGACATATCAGCTTCACAAAATTTAAGTAAAAAACAACAGTAACAACCACTAAACTTAAGTCAAATGACTGAAAATTGCTCCTCAGGTTCATTGCTTTGTAGTTGCATGACCTGAAGTTACTTACTCAATATTTCTGAGCCTTTGTATTCTCAGTTATAAAAGGTAATTATATAAAACAATGAGCAGGATTTTGGCACACATTAAATATTAGAATATGGGACATTACAAACTGTAACAAAGTACTGCTGTCATTACCGATAACATCATTATGTTTTCCAGTGATATGTTTTCAGTGAATTGGGTGTAACTAGGGGAGGCATTGTTAGGGGATATTGTGGGGAAAATGGCTTTGATATTTACCAGAGAGGGTGGTGATTTCGAGTGAGGATATACTATCTAGTGCTGGCTCTTCGGAGGTGGAATTCAAAGTGTGTTTGTAGAAATTTCTTATTTTAGGTGACCCTCGTTTTTCCTCAAGGTACAATTGTTCTCATAGGTTCAATTAAGCAATAAATCTTCTAGTCACTCCTGGAAGAGAAGTGAGATGGATAAGAGAAATTCAAGTCTCCTGACCTGTAGCTGTTGTTGTTGTTGTTTAGGATGTTCTCTTGTTTCTTTCTAAGCTCCAAGAAGAGGGGATTTGGTTTAACTAGTGGTGGCTCAGTGGTTGTAAATAATCCGCCTGGGTCCTAAGAATTTTTTTCAGATAATCACTCCCTCCTCTGTGATATATTTCTAATACATTCTTATTTATAATATATATTATAATTGCCTATTAACATGACTGTCTTCTCTATTAGACTGACTATAAGCTCCCAGAGGCATGAGCCATAATTTAATTATCTCTTTTTTTTCAGTGCTTACAATAACATTTGTAGTATAGTGGATACCCAAATCTTATTTGCTGAATGTGAATTTATAAGATTGAGCATTTGCTAGCTGTCACTCAAAGATCACTGGTATTTTGAGACAGAGACAAATAAGAGAAATGAATGGGATAATTCAAACATTTAATATCGGCTGCAATATCTCCTGATATACTTAAATTGAAAACAGAATTAGCTTGCTCTAGCTACAGATTTCAAAATTAATTAAAATTATTTTACACTTTTTCAGGAAGAGGAACATAATCTTGTAAGCTGCGTGTTTGAAGCACTGTTCACTAAATATGTCAGAGAAAGCCATGAGATGAGAGTAGTAGGTATATTAGAATTTACCAGCATCTGTTATCAAGTCAGATGTAATGGGGAAAATACTTTTTAAGAGGGCTCCCCAGGTTAAGTTTATCTGTGAAATACTAAATATAGTGTATCAACTTCTTAGAGAATCACAGTCCATGTTAAAGACCCAGTGAAGTCTTGCATTTCCTAAGCATTTTTTACTGTTAAATCAATTTTTTCAAATAATAAAACAAGGAGATTTACAAACCAAATTTAATAATGAGAAAAATCAAGGCAACCATGAGTAAGTAACATGTCCATTGTTACTCACGCTATTGAGACACAGGGGTAACGTAATGTGTGTGTGCGCACGCACACACACACGCCCTATGTTACGGAAGCTGCGACTCCTGGATTTAAAAAAAACTCAGAGGATTTATGGTCTCTTCGTATAACAGTAAGACTGAAGAAGAGAAACATGTCAATAGGTCTAGGGTGATGTTCCTGAAAGTTGTAAAAATAAGTTTTGAAAATGCAGCATGAGGTCACTACATCTTCTTAGAGATATAAGGCAAAATCCTCTAGAGTGCCAGTTCTAAGACCATCTTCACTCTATCTGCAGGACCTATTACAGTGTTTGATGTGTAACAGCAACTCAAGAAATATGTGTGGAATGAATGAAAACATACATTTAGGGCCATTGCATTCTGTGGTCATAAAGCTGCCCACTTATCCACCAGACCAAAACTTAATTATCTTCCAAGGTCCAGATCCAAAATCTTATTTCCTCTTCTAGTACCAGGGGAGGAAACAATAAGTATCTTCTGTATGATGAAAAGAATAATAAAAATGGTTATGGAGACTATGTATTGCGCCACCAACATGTGCCAGCCTTTCTAAATAAAGTCCCTCTAATTCTTACAACATATAGAAAACAGACCGTGTTCTTCCTGTTCCCCATTTGGGGAAATAGGATCCCACAAAGGTAAATAATATGCCCAAGTTTACAGAGCTAAACACTGATAGATCCAGGATGGGAAAATGGTTTCTCTGCTTCCAGACTCTGCTTCTCTAACTATGCCATGCTGTTTCCCACACTTTAAAAAAGCAATGTAATACACTATTTAAAATAGGCATTATTTGCATTATTGAGCAGCTGTATGTCTCTCTAAACTGACTCATCTTCCATACTGCATGGAAACAGTATCTAGTCCATATTAATTATAAGTAACAACCCTGTGTTTTAAATACTGGCTAGCTGATAAGTAGTGCTAAGCTAATTTTTTAGTAAGTGATGACGGTTAAAACTTTTGACAGGCAATCATATCTGAGCAAAAAGCCCAATATTAAAACTCTGGTATTTAAAGTTTTGAAGGGACCTTAAAAATATTTGGTCCAGTGTTTTTTAATGAGAGTGCTGTTTGAGTTTTGGGAAGAGTGGTCTTTGCTGTGCAGGCCTGAAAAGGGCTCAATATTTAGCATCCTTGCCTTTTCCCCTGCTCAAGGCTAGTAGCACTTCTGTCATTATGACAACCAAAAATGATACTTCATATGAAAATAAGTCTCCCATGCATTTAAAAATGCCCCTTTCTGATTGTCCAAGTCCATCCTGTGTGGAGCCTGTGAGTACAGAGATTATTGGTGATCTATGCAAGATCACACAGTAGTTAAGGAACATAGTCAGGACTGTTCCATGTAATAAAAACATCTACTATTTACTGAGGACCTGTGTGCCAGGCCCTGTGCTAAGGAGTTTATGTTATCATCTTCTTTGTTCCTCGTAACAACACAATAAGCACGTATTGTGCTTACAAGTAAAACAAGCACAGAAGTACCACATCATTATTTAAAGCTTGGGCTCTGGAGTTAGGTGGTCCAGTACTGTCTCTACCACTTACTAGCTGTGTAAACTTCAGTTAGTTGATTTCTCGGTGTAGCATTTTCTCTGCAAAATGAGGATAACCTCCTAGAGTTGTTAGGAGGATTAAATTAGTCAAGCATGGAAAACACTTAGACTAAAATCTAGTTCAAAGTCCTGGGCAGTTCATCTGGCCTCTGATAACCACAGTATTGTTTTCCCAGCACTGTACTGGAAGACACCGGAAATAGAAAAGCAGAAGAAAAATCTCTAATGTTGAGTTTACATTCTGTTGGAAAAACAGTAAGAAAATAGTTTTTAACTAAAACTATGTAAGAGCTCACCTGATGAGACAGGTGATTTGAATCAGCTGTGCTGAGATGACAGCTGTCAATAGTGGCTAGGGAGATCAGAAAAGGCTCTTTTAAAAAAGAGCCAGAATCTTACCTAAGCCTGGAAATATGGGCAAGAGGTATATTAATGAAAAAAGGGAAGAAGATATTGGGTAAATAACAAGAGCAAAGGTATTTAAAATCAGTGCCTGGCTAGACAGGTGTGTGTGTGATGGAGTGGCAGGTGGGAAACAGGTAATATTCATAGCAAAGGGCAACATGTAATTGGATAATGGAACACTAGCTACTATTAGAATGTAGCTACAAATGTAGCTACAAATTACAAAATTGCAGCTGACTCCAGGGAATTTCATTTGCCTCCTTGGAGGAAAGAACTTATCCGTTCACGGCCCTTTAACCATAATCCCAAGAATAGTAAGTGAAGAGTGAAACTAATCCTGCAATACTGAAGAGGCACTAATTGTTTTAGTCATTGTGGCTGGTAATTTGGGGGTTAGTTAAAAGGGTTAGATTCCTTTGCCTAAGAAAAAAGGGAAATAAGAGAGCAATGTTGGGCAGAGATGTGATGTTAAGACCTGAAAAATTTAAGCGATGACAAAAAAAACCCCAAAAGAACTTGGGTGAATTGACCCAGAAGAAAATATAGCTTGGGGTAAAGAAGGTAGAGAGTGGGAAGAGGAGGGGGGTGATGAAAACTAGTGTTCAGCATATATTTCTTTGTGCACGATGCATATCACTGTCTATGGAGGGTGTAGAATGATGTGGATGTGGTCTCTATTCTTAGGAAGTTTACGTTTTTATAGAGCCTATATAAAGGATGGAAGTAAGTCACTTGACTAAGAGGGAAGAAGTGGTAAGTGCTCTGGTAGCTTGGTAGAGGGAGAAACTGCACCCAGCTGGAGGGAACAGAACGGCTCATCTGTGCACTGAGGACACAGAACAGCACTGGACAGGAATATACAGAATATGCATTCACATGCTGGTTCTGCCCTTCTGCAGCTCCTCTAGCAGATATTAGGCAGTGTTTCCCTTCTCTACAGTTTTTGGTTTTATGTATTTTGCGTGTGTGCGTGTGTGTGTGTGTGTGTGTGTGGTGTTTTGTTTGTTTTTTGCGGTACGCGGGCCTCTCACTGTTGTGGCCTCTCCCGTTACGGAGCACAGGCTCCGGACGCGCAGGCTCAGCGGCCATGGCCCACGGGCCCAGCCGCTCCGCGGCATGTGGGATCCTCCCGGACCGGGGCACGAACCCGCGTCCCCAGCATCGGCAGGCGGACTCTCAACCACTGCGCCACCAGGGAAGCCCCTGTTTTGTTTTAATCTCTGGTTACACACTACATTGCTCAGCGAGTCTTTAAAAAGTACACTGAGGGCTTCCCTGGTGGTGCAGTGGTTGAGAGTCCGCCTGCCGATGCTGGGGACGCGGGTTCGTGCCCCGGTCCGGGAGGATCCCACATGCCGCGGAGCGGCTGGGCCCGTGGGCCATGGCCGCTGAGCCTGCGCATCCGGAGCCTGCTCCGCAACGGGAGAGGCCACAACAGTGAGAGGCCCATGTACCGCAAAAAAAAAAAAGGTACACTGAAACTTCTCCCAGAACATTTAAATGAAAATTGATGTAAGATGGACTTGGGCACAGGGCACGTGTATAAAAATCTCCCAAGTGGGCTTCTTTAGTTTGCAAAGGGGCCGCAAACCTTCTGTTCCACTTCTCATTTCTCACTTGCACCATTCTGTTCATTCCATCTTCTCATTTCCAGATTACCTTCTCCTGTTGCAGGTGAAGAGACTGACATTTAGATAGTGAACAGAGCTTTCCAAAGGCAGGTAAATCACATAACCAGAGGAACAGAGTCTGAATGGGGACCTTGCTTCTGCTCATTAATTCTGTGCCTTCCTTCTCTGTCACTTGGCCAGTCTTCCTCCCAGATAGATTCTGAGATTGTTACCAAGGGGAAGAGCTTGGTTAAAGGTCTAGAGAGTTTATGAAAATAAAATATGTAATTGTCAGCTCTCTAGAATTGGAGTTTGCATCAGCGATAGCCACATAGGGTTAGCAAATTGAAATCCAGGTAGCAGTGTGATCTTCTCATTCACCCCCTCTCAGATGTTTCACCCGTGTTTGAAGAGGCACTCTAAATCAGGCAGGCAGAAATGTTTTGCTGATCCCTTGGTTGAACAGTAGAGGGAGACAAACCTCAGAGATTGCCCTAATTGGCTTTTTGACCACCAAGTTCTGCTTTTTGTGTTCTCTGAAATATTGTTTTTATGAAAAATATCTATAAATGACCCTCACTTTGGAGTTACAAGAATGTTAGATTAAAAGTGCTGCAGCAGGATTTGGGTGAGTGATCTCAGAGTAACAAACTCAGGAAGGGAGGAGGAAAAAGGAGACTTGGACCCAGCAGGGATCAGTCACGAAAAGTGAGTGTGTGAAGGTGTATGTGTACCTATGCAGAGGGGAGAGGAGGATGTGAATAACGGAAATGAACTGGGACTTGGCAAATATGTTGTAACATCTGACCTCGTGTTTTGGGGCTAAGAGAACAATCCTTAATGGCCACTCAGAGTCATTCTGTTTTTTCTTTCCCTTCTAGCTTTTCTCAATGAAACTTCTTATAAAGTATGCACTAAATACAGGGTTATGAGTTTCAAGAGGGCAGGGCTGTGTCCGATAGGTCCACTCCTGTGTGATAAGGATCTAGCACAGTGATTGATTCACAATAAATACTCACCATATATTTGATTCTGTTGAACCCATGTGTAAACACTTACTTACTGAACAGCCCAGGCAGCCTCTCCCTAACAGTCTTCTCTTAAACCACCTTAATATTTATATATCGCATCCTCATAGATAAGCAAATTACGTATTTGCCTGTGTGGTAGCAGAACTTAGAACAGTCTGCTTAACAGCACATGGTGCTAGGTTCTCCTATGGTGCTTTTTTTTTTTTTTTACATCTTTATTGGAGTATAATTGCTTTACAATGGTGTGTTAGTTTCTGCTTTATAACAAAGTGAATCAGTTATACATACACATGTTCCCATATCTCTTCCCTCTTGCGTCTCCCTCCCTCCCACTCTCCCTATCCCACCCCTCTAGGTATGGTGCTTTTTTTGTTCTTAGTACTTGTTTGATGCTGATCTCTGCTCAGTGTGCCTCTCATCCTCTATGATCCTGCAGACTGTGTTTTGTCTAAAGAAATCACCTTTATTCTAGGCAAAAATGACTCCTAGATATATTGCCAGTGTTTCAGCCATCTCATGTTAATTTTCACAGCCTCTAAACAACTGGCAAAACAACTGCTGATGTAGCAGCTGCTGTAATGCTTCCAGGCAATTCAGGCATTTTTGCATGTTATTTGTGCATTGATGTTGTTGTTTCGAGCTATAAACAGCATGCAATCCACTCATTCATTCATTCATTCATTCACCAATCATTGATTGCAGGGTACACCTTGATATTTAAATTTACTTTTCTGTTACTAAAAATATTGCATTTAGAAACATTAATTATAAAATATAAAATAGTCACTAATAAAAAAACCTTCACTGAATAACCAGAGGAAGGCTTTGTAGCAGACCAGCCATATATAGGTATTGCTTGTTTATTGATTTGTTTCTGTTTTATTTTGCTTTGCTTTACCCAGGAGAGAGCTGTGACAGAAAGTCAACATGCTCACGTTTAGGACAATAAATTCATTTTGAGTTCATGAAAGCAGTGTTCTCCTATCCTCCCCACAAATAAAACCTTAGAAAGGTGTGTACAGCCCCTGGAAGGATGTGTGTGGATCTGCATTATCTGAGAAAGGGGATGAAATAGTACTGTTTAGACTGCAAAGGTTGGAAAGGTGATATAGCTCAAGTCTTGGTGGATACCCTAGAAAAAGGAAACAATAATTCTTATTCTGCAAGGGACAAAAACTCATAGTTATTTAAAAGGCCAGCTTTCCAAGGCATGGCAGTATATGGTAATAAAAGAAGCAAATACCCAGAAGTACAAATTTAAGAACTCTAGTAAGGAGTACCTATGTCTGGTTTTAGCATTAAAAAAGTAGAATGAGCCTTCCTTGAAGAACCAGGGAATTGGATAAGCAGTTGACTGACGGCATTTGTGGGGCTGAATCTCTTATTCTCATAAGACTGTGTGTGGCAATGACAGTAAACGGTAGTAGCTGACTTCTGTTAAGGAAGTTGGACTCCCTTTTGAACTGCAAGGCCTCCAACTTTCTTCCACAATTCTGGGGAAGTGGGAAGCTCTGAATGGAAAATATTGGTGGGGTTTACTGCTAATCTGTCAGTGGGGGCCTGACTCTGTTTTATTTGAAAATTAAAAGACTGATTTGTACACACTGGAATCCTGAGTCTGTACAAGAACTCATATTGGATACAGGCAATTTTATAAGCAGTTTAGGTAAATTTAAACTTGTATTAATGAGGGTGAGATCGTATTTCTGTCTCTCAGTGTTCTTGGAGTTGTTATAATCTTATTGTTCCTCAAGTATTACTAATTGTGTCACCATTTTATCTGTAAGTCCTCATCTTACTTCACTTCTCACTCATTTTTTTTTTTTTTGTAAATTTATTTATGTATCTTTGGCTGCTTTCTCTAGTTGTGGAGAGCGGGGGTTACTCTTTGTTGCGGTGCACGGGCTTCTCATTGCGGTGGCTTCTCTTGGTGTGGAGCATGGGCTCTAGGCACTTGGGCTTCAGTAGTTGTGGCTCACGGGCTCTAGAGCGCAGGCTCAGCAGTTGTGGCACACAGGCTTAGTTGCTCTGCAGCATGTTGGATCTTCCCAGACCAGGGCTTGAACCCATGTCCCCTGCATTGGCAGGCAGATTCTTAACCACTGCGCCACCAGAGAAGTCCCCCATGTTTGTTTTTGACGATGGCATTCTCCTTTATGAGATATTTTCACCCTTTGGCTTTTGTGATATCAAACTCTCTTGGCTGTTATTCTCTCTTCCTTGCTTCTCCTCATTTTGCATTATGAGTCTTTCACTGCTACCCGACTTTGAAGTTGTCTATGGCCATCTGACTTCATTTGGCCAATGGAATTGTGTATCTTCTAGCCAGCAGCTTTTAGAACCATGCACAGTAATTGGCAGAATCCAGGTGGCAGTTCCTCTGTCATTCTGGATCCTAGATTGATGATGACATGAAGCTGAGCCCTCAACTGACCTGAGGTAGACATGGAACATGAGTGAAGATACATTTTTTGGCTTTAATTCGCTGAGAGTTTTATATAGATTGTTACTGTAGAATAGCCTCCCTTATCCTGAATGATGTAGTAGAAGATACCTAGAAATTCTCTACTGCTGCAACAGAAACTTTGAAATATGTGGCGTTGGCCTAGTAATTGTCTGACAGGTGGTAAGAAAACCGATCAGAAGTTGGAAAAATCATATTCTCTATTTTGCAGAGGCAAATCATTTAGTAAAACCATTATATGTGGTAACCTGGGAAGAAAATCATGTACCTTATGAACTTGTGGGTCTAGAAGAAACAGCCATGAAAGAGAACTTAGTACTTCTGGTTCCATTTGGCAATGTATTAATGAAGAGATAGTTTCAGAAAAGTGTTGCCTAGCTTGTAAGTAAAAATGGAAGGGAATAGAGAGAGTTCATTAATTCAGGGATTTTCAGAACTAGAAAAGGAAATTATTTCTCAGTACCCACCAGTAAAGAATAAAATTGAGAAGGCTTCTGAGTAGTAAAGGCTGATTAAAATTCAGACTTGTAGCAAGGATAAACTTAAAGATATGAACTTTGTACCCACTGATATAACCTCTGAAAAGATGAAATGTTTGAAAGTTATAGGACCAACTAAAGATGTTATACACAGTAAATCCATTCTACTGAATGCACAAAATGGCTCAGGAAATAGAGCGTGACTCTAAGAGGCCCAGAATACACATGATTAAGTTGAGAGAGAGGAAAGAGGAGAAGAGAGGGTAATATGGAAGTCAGAAAATAAAGTAGATTGTATTTAGCAAGTGAACCTGTCTATCTAGAAGGAAACTGTATATGTTGCTATTGGCACATAAAACTGATTGCAATCAAATAGATTTTTAAAAATAGTTTTTTAAAGGGTTGTACTAACAGTGAGGAACCTTGCTTAAAGCAAAGAAGATGGCTATGATATTATACATAATTTGAACATATTAAGAACTGGAATTTAAAGAAAGCATCATTTGTATAAATAGATCCTAGAGTCTATTTTCCATAGAACAAGGGGCACATTTGACTACTAGCACAATAAACTGAACAATAAGAAGACTATTTCTTTCTTTTTCTTTTTTTTTTAATAAGTATATTTATTTATTTATTTTTGGCTGCATTGGGTCTTCATTGCTGTGCTCAGGCTTTCTCTAGTTGCAGTGAGTGGGGGCTACTCTTCATTGTGGTGCTTGGGTTTCTCATTGCAGTGGCCTCTCTTGTTGCAGAGCATGGGCTCTAGGCACACAGGTTTCAGTAGTTGTGGCTCGTGGTCTCTAGAGCACAGGCTCAGTCGTTGCGGCGCATAAGCCTAGTTGCCCCGCGGCATGTGGGATCTTCCTGGACCAGGGCTCAAACCCGTGTCCCCTGCATTGGCAGGCGGATTCTTAACCACTGCACCACCAGGGAAGTCCCAAGAAGACCATTTCTCATGAGTGTTCTCCAGCAATTGAACGAGTTGCCCTGAAAGACCTGAATCATCTATCATTGGCTAAACCAATGCTGACTTTATGGTTTGGGGAAATGGAAGGGAGTAGTGTACAGTACAATTCATTGGATGAAACTTTAGCAGAGTTATTTGTATATTTCACATAGTAATACTACATTAATATACTTATTAGCTAGGCACAGAGCTAAATTACTTCACATATATAATTATCATGTTTTACTGTAAACATATGAGATTCCTATCTACTTCATGTAACTAGTAATATTCAGAGATAAAATTTGAAACTAGGCTTTTGAAATCTTCCAACCCATGGTATCCATGAGTCCATTATCTACGACTTCTGTTTGCTGATATTTTCTTCTCCACCTAATAGTTTGTTTCAATGAAATGGCATAAAGCATTCTTATCCCTCATTGGACAGTGCTTCTCAGTAAAAATGTGGATGGATCTAGTAGAAGGAATTTTGGGATCCGAAACAAAAGACTTATATGCTTGGGCTAACCAAACTTTACTAGATAGCCATGGGCTAAAATCTGAACCTGTTTTTTGGTTCTCTCTTTCTTAATTTGGAAGAAAGACTCTACCACCTACCCCTGCTTTCCTCACAGATTTCCACTGAGGATTTGGATCATATTTCATGAACAGATTCTTTATAAAGAGAATGTAATTTGCTGGCAGATGTTTTATTTAAAATTTTCATAGCTCACAATGGAAATATTTCACAAGATGTACTTGTGATATGATTTCTGTGTCTGTCATGCTTCAACAGACCACTTTTGCCCTCATTTCTTCTCTTCAGCAAAGCAAGGTACAATCCCCAAGACTCCTCAGCTTAGGGAGGGGGATTCCTCTTCTGTTTCTCAGTATAATTCCTTGTTCACTTGCTTCTTCAGCAACATCTGTCAAGATTCTCCCCTCTGCCAAGGCCTCATGTAAGTTCTCAACCCACCTGAGAGAAGCTGGCACTAAAATATTTCATTACCACTAATTGAGCAGTTTGGTAGTGGGCATTTTGCTAGATTTGAGCACACTGGTCCTGTAAATTAATCCTCACAACAAGTATATAAATTGGGCTTTATCTTGCAAAGGAAGAAATCAACACTCAGAGAGATTAAACAACTCTTCCAAAGTTCCACAACTGGTAACTATCAGTTTGACTTCAAAGCCTGAATTATTTCTACCATGGATGGACCCCTCTCTCTTCTCCTTCAGCTAACACACCCCTACAGCTCTATCTTCTGTGAGCACTCTCAGTGATCATATCAAACTCAGAGATCATATCACTGTAAGGAACGTTCTTCCCTATGTGGTTACTCTGGTAGGGAAGAAAACACCAATAACTAATCTTCATCTTTGTATACATTATATGATTCCTACTCAATATTCAAAATTTAGTTCAAAGTTTAATTCTTCCACTCTCAAATTCTCAGTCTGAAGCATTATAGAGTTGGTGTCTTACTTTATTTGGGGTGCTGTGACAAAAATACCATAAACTGAATGGCTAAATAACAAATATTTATTTTTCACGGTTCTGGAGATTCATGGATGGCTGTCTTGTCACTGTGCTCTTATATGGCAAACAGGGAGAGAGCTCTCTGGGACCTTTTTCATAAGGGCACTAACCCTATACGTGATGGTTCCCAAAGGGTTCCCTATACATGATTTAATCCCTTCCCAAAGGCTCCACTTCCTAATACCATCATACTGGGCGTTAGGATTTCATTATATGAATTTGGGGAGACAGAAACATTCAATCCAAAATGGTTAGTGAATATATAAAATTTCTAATAATAGATTGACTTCTATGGGCTTGGAGGTAAGAAGTAGCAACACACTTGCCAAATACTGGTCACCATTGAGTTCCTCTCTTTAACTTTATATTTGAAAAACTTAGAGGCAACAAGAAGTGATTGTCTCAAGATCATACAGACAGCAGCCAGTTACTGACAGGAACAGAAAGAAATCCAGTCTTAATATCCTCAATCCGAGTTCAGTATTCTTTCTACTTGTCTTAAGAGTAATGGATTATAAAACTTCAACCCTTTTGAGTGCTAAAGGCTAATTATTATTTTTAAATGCATATGAAGATATATCCATATTGTATATTTCCCCAGGCTACCATGTGAGAAAGTGCAAGTGGGAAGGAGTTTAGATAGTTCACTGGGAAGACAATCTTTCTGTATATGTGATGAGCATTGTAAGGATGCAGCTAATAGTAAATGCTTCCATTTTTTTCTGCCCTGCCTGAAAATCCATGACAGACATGGTAGCTGATAAGGCTGAGGAGCAGTGGGAATCTGATCCAGCACGTTTGAATGAAAGGATGAAACAAATGAAACAAACTTTTTTGAAGCTAGAACAGCAGGAATCCCTCTTGTGTATGCTTTAGTGAATTTGGCCTCTCAGATACAGATTTGTAAAGAACAAAGTAGCAGCCCATGGATGGCAAGGGAAAACTGGCTTTACAAGCAAAATCTCAGAAGGAAGGTGGGGTAAAGGAAGAGGAGGGATGCAGTGTGGAGGATGGTTTGGGGTGTCTACTGTTCACCGTTTTTGTTTCCTTACATACAATTCTATTGTCCCCATGGTATATTTTTAGAAGGATGATAGTATACTGCATATGAAAATAGTAGGTTACAAAGTGCTACTTTTAAGCTAATAATATCTTACATATGAAAACGTGCTATTTTCCAGCTACATCCATTATCTCATTTGATTGTCACAACAATACCATGAGGAAGGTATTACCCTATTTGGGTGGGGGGGCAGATTTTGTACTTATCCTGATGTTAAAAAGGAAGAAGCTGAGGCAAGAGCGTGGCCACTGGGGTAGGGCAAACACAACAACACAAATTCAACCCCAGTACTCTTTCAACTGTGTTGTAACACGGCACCAACCTAATGGTTTCCAGATCTGATCCTGTAAGAAAAAGGCATTACTTTAACTGGTTCCAAAAATGTAAAATTGGCTTTTGCCTCTCTCCCTTCTTCTATTCCTCACTTTCTGTCTACCCTTCTCTCTTTCCCTCATCTTCACTTACACATGGCCTCTGCCTCTGGTCCTCACATTCTTCTTTTCTCCCTCTGTCTCTCTCTCATGCTTGCTCTCAATCTGGCTTCCTCACTATTTTTTAGTTTCTCTTCTTCTTAGTCTTTCTACTTCCACTGGAAGAAATTAAAGAATATTTTTGCTTGATCCAACTTTAAATGATATGATTTGAAATTTTAAACGGTTAAAGGCTTCTTCTAGAAGTCCAGAAACAAAACAATATATAGAAAAGATTTCTAGATATGTTTATGTCCTGTAACATGTGATAATAATTGTGATATTGTATTCTTATGTCACAACTAATAAAATAAAGGGAACTAGGTATAATATATACAGAATCACACACAGGCAAACTCCACTCAGAATGGAATGGTTACAAAGGGAGGGACATAATGAGTCCCAATGAAATAAAGGGGAAAAGACTCTGGGAAACCAATGGTGCCTAAAATATAAACTGATGCTCATTTAAACACATTTCTAGTATTAAGTTCTTTTAGGTTATTGTTAATAAAGTTTGTGTTGTGTTTCTGCACCTGTAGGTTCCTGCTGATATTCTGATCATTTGGAATGGCTTCAAGAGCTAGATTTATTTCACAGTCCATAAGTTCCCTATCAAGAAGTTCAGATAACTCTGACCTGTACTTACAGAACTAAAAGGAAAATAGAGAAATAAAAATAAATGTACTGCATGGTAACACATATGTGAAATCTTAAAGAAAAAGTCAAACCCATAGAAACAGAGAGTAGAAAAGTGGTTGCCAGGAGCTAGGGAATGGGAGAAATAGGGAGAGGTTGGTAAAAGGGTACAGCTTTCAGCTTTAAGATGAATAAGGTCTGAGGCTGATGTATAGCTGATAACACTGTATTGTATAATTGAAACTTGCTAAGAGAACAGAACCTAAATGTTCTCAACAAAAAAAAACCCTTTTTTTAAAAAAATGTACCACTGATTTCTATTGGGTTGGCCAAAAAGTTCCTTTTGTTTTTAAGTAAAAACAAAAGGCACATTTTTCGTTTTCACCAAGAACTTTACTGAACAAGGTATTCACACTTTTGTTCCACTACCTTCTGCCATTTATCAGGCAATTTCATAATTCCACCTTCCCAAATTTTTTTTTTATCTTTTTGAGCAAAAGAACTCTTCCAGGTGCCTTTTACAGTCTTCCAGGGAATTGAAATTTTTTCCATTAAGAGAATTTTGTAAAGACCGAAATAAATGGAAATCCGAAGGTGCAATGTCTGATGAATATGGTGGATGAATCAGAACTTCCCAGCCAAGCTGTAACAGTTTTGCCTGGTCATCAAAGAAACATGTGGTCTTGCATTATCCTGATGGAAGATTATGCGTTTTCTGTTGACTAATTCTGGACACCTTTCATGGAGTGCTGCTTTAAGTTGGTCTAATTGGGAGCAGTCCTTGTTGGAATTAATCATTTGGTTTCCCAGAAGGAGCTCATAATAGAGGACTCCCTTCTAATCCCACCATATACACAACATCACCTTCTTTTGGATGAAGACCAGCCCTTGGTGTGGTTGGTGGTGGTTCATTTCACTTGCCCCACGATCTCTTCTCTTCCACATTATTGTATAGTATCCACTTTTCATCTCCTGTCACAATTTGTTTTAAAAATGGAACGTTTTTGTTACGTTTAAGTAGAGAATCATATGTAGAGATGCAGTCAAGAAGGTTTTTTTCTGCTTAACTTACGTGGAACCCAAACATCAAAGCGATGAACATAACCAAGTTGGTACAAATGATTTTCAGCGCTCGATTTGGATATTTCGAGTATGTTGGCTGTCTCCCGCATGGCATAATGTTGACTGTTCTCAATTAATGTCTTGATTTGACTGCTATCAACTTCAACTGGTATACCCAACCATGGAGCATCGTCCAGCGAGAAATCTTCAGAGCACAAAACTTCCCAAACCACTTTTGACGTATTCGATCAGTCACAGCACCTTCTCCATATACTGCACAAATCTGTTTTTGCATTTCAGTAGCACTTTTACCTTTCTTGAAATAATAAAGCATAATATGCCAAAAATGTTGTTTTCTTCCATCTTCAGTATTAAAATGGCTACACAAATATTCACCAGTTTTGATAAGTTTTTTTTTTTAATGCACGCTGATATGACAGCTATCACAATACAATCTAACAAAATTGTTTTGAATGAAGTTAAAGACAACTAAGCGCTACTAGAGCCATCTTATGAAAAAACTGAACGAATCTTTTGGCTAACCCAACACTTCTGATCCTTTGGCTTTACCTGGAAAGCTGGGTCATCACTGGAGGCAACTATCCAGGGCTTTAAAATCCAGTCATGCATTGTATAACATCACAAACCCTAAAGAGCCAAGAGATAAAGTTTGTAATTTGTGGCCCATGAACAAGGAAATGTACTTTCAACTTGTTAACGGTGATGCAGACAGTTTGGGGTTCTCTTCCTCAATCGCTGCAATATATGCAGCTTCATGGATCCTGCCTGAAGATTAAAAAAAAAAAAAAAGTAGCAGCTGGAAGAGACTTGTCCCTAGTTCTGAGCCTAACTTCTGCTCAATTGCCATTTGTAAAATGAACCCAGGTATATCCAAACTCATGGTCAAAAACTATGTCTGCAACATGTAGGGATTTTACACAGACTTACAGGATGTGACCAAAGTAGAGCAGATATGAATCTAGTGCTTCACGGTACAACAGAATTTCCAAAAGCAGAAATAGATACTTGCTTAGTGGAATCTGTGGGTCACCAGATGTGATAGCTTTCTAGTCAATTTTTATATCACATCTTCAGTTTCTACTCATTTTCTCCACCAGTGACATGCAAGATCTTTTGGGTGGTGGTTTCACTCATGCATTTTGAGTTGTCACTGCCAGCTTGTTTTTCCTCCCTATATCATCCATGACTTGGAACACACACTCTGGTAAGAACACACTATACCTAAGGAAAGAGCTGCAGCCAGTTAGAAGTATGTGGACAAGACTGCAGCCTGAACTTTGGGAGCTGTTTTTATTCCACAAGCTGCTGTTGTCTTAAGTACTTACATTGAGGCCTGAAAAAGACAAATCGTCTTCTGAAAATATCTCTACAGAAAGAGCCTTTTCCCCAGTACCTATAAAACATTCATAACACCTTCATTGTGCTGTAAATCCTTAGCAGGAGTTGATAACAGTGTATGAATTTTTAATGTAACATTTATAAATGGTTATTAAAACTATCCTTAAAGTAAAGTGTCAGTTTATTTTTAATTAACTGTTGGCTATTTAAGCTCCCAGATGGCCTGGGGAAAGACCAACAGGCCCACGCGTCAATTATCCTCCCTCCTGCCCCATCTTCAACCCCTTGTTGTCTGCTGTCATAAAGGCCAATGCATGTAAGCTCTAACAACTTTAATAAACTTGCAGATGTGGTCTCAGGAACAGTATATGTCTTATAAAATAGTCCTGGAGTCAGCTACCACGGCTGCCAAAAAACTGTGAGGTAAGCAACACCCATTCTGAATCCTCACAGCCCAAACCAAAGTCCACATACCTATGCCCAGTAAGAGAGAAAACTGGGGCAAAGATGGGTAGATCTAGAACACTAGACCTGAGACTTAGGATACCAACTCAGGCTCAGTGGCATTCTACTTGTGTGGTCCTGAGCAAATTTCAGCTTCTTGGAAAGTACTTTATGTGTAAAGGTAGGAATGATGCAAACTGCTCTCTCACAATGTTGTAAGCATCAAATTAAAAGCTGGGCATGAAAATATTTTATAACTATGAAAAACTATCTACACATAGGGTCTCCTCTTTCATCATCTTCCAATTATTGGTAATGTCCTCATGGTCTCCTGATATGAACTTCCTCCAATTCTGAGTATGTCATTTCTTTCCAGAAGCCAGGAAACAGGGGAACGCATTTTGTCTGTATGCTTTAGAGTCCCTTTTCTTCCTAGAGTTGTAAAGATTATTTCACCCAGGGAACAAAATGTTTCTACATTATCCCCTGAGAATGGCCATGTAGCTTCGAATGGCAGTCCCAGGAGCAAGGAGCTTACTTCACATTATAATTAGACAATCCAATTGTTAGCAAGATGGGGTTGGTTCCTGTGGGGCCTCAAATTCCCCAGATATGTGCATTCTGCTGATTCCCACCAAGGTGTGTGGAACAGACTCTCAACTGGCTATCCTGGCTGTGACTCTTTGCCTATGTTGTATCACACATCCTGACATCTCTGCCTTTCCTTCATTTGCTTCCAGATAACATTACCTAGCCCAACGTAAATCCAAAAGTGTGGCCATCACAGGATACATGTGAGTGTGTGTGTTTGTGGATACATGTGTTTAAGTGTGTGTTTGTATAAACATGCAAGTGTATAGTATTAGACTGGAAGACTTTCTTTTTTAATTTTTGGCTGCGTTGGGTCTTCGTTGCTGCATGCGGGCCTTCTCTAGTTGCTGAGAGCAGGGGCTACTCTTTGTTGCAGTGCACGAGCTTCTCATTGCGGTGGCTTCTCTAGTTGAGAGCACGGGCTCTAGGCACACGAGCTTCAGTAGTTGTGGTGCATGGGCTTCAGTAGTTGTGGCTCGCGGGCTCTAGAGCGCAGGCTCAGTAGTTGTGGCGCATGGGCTTAGTTGCTCACGGCATGTGGGATCTTCCTGGACCAGGGCTCAAAACCCATGTCCCCTGCCTTGGCAGGCGGATTCTTAACCACTGAACCACCAGGGAAGCCCCCTGGAAGACTTCTTAATGTTCTTTAACAAATGGAAAATTAAACCTTCTGGGCATGCACCCAAATTCCTTACAATAGCAGTAAAAGCCCTTCGTGGGCAGCCTAGGATGTGCACCTGGTTCATTCTCCCATCAATCCAACCCTCCCACTCTGGGCTTTAGAAAGACTGAATTACTCACCATTCCTCTGAATGAACCACACAGGCTTTATGCTTCCTATAACTTGCACATACTGTCTCTACAGCTAAAAGTGTTCTTTAATACCCGGAGAATGTCTAACCATTCTTCAATATTCCACTCAGGTGCTATTCTCTGGGAAGTCTCCCCTGCCCATATCACCCCTGTGCTCCCTTCCATTATGGCATTTATCACATTACATGGCAATTTCTTCCTTACATTTTTGTTTCCTTCATGAGAGTGTGAGCTCTGTAAGGGCAGAGTAAATGTCTTATTTGTCTATCAGCCAGTGTTCACACAGGAGGTACTCGGTAATCACTTGTTGACTAAGAAAGGACAGATAGGTTCCAATAGAGGCTTTGCAAGTTCTACTGATCATATTTAAAGGCAAAATGATTAATTCGTTTTTGTATTATGCTGTTAAATATTAACCAAGAGTTTATTTTGTGGTCAGGAAGGATGATGTGTTCATCTTAATTCAGATACAATAAACTTGAGCTGTTTGCAAAACATCTGAGTTCTAACTGGAAGAAAACTGTACATTTACTGGAACTGGTTTGGGCTGTGACTGTACATACAAGGTGTCTCTGAGCACAATGTGACAAAATGCCTGTGTAAAGAAACACAGAATATGGAAGAGAAAACTATGGACTTGGAGTTAAACACAGTAGATTGAACACAGACTTTCCCCCACTCTTTTTCAAAGCCTTCTAAAATGATAGTGATGGACCAAAAAAGAAAGAAATCTATGACGTAAAAGAGAATGAGAGAAGAGTTGATAGATAAAAAGAAATGTCAGTGGAATTATAATAGTAAAGGCCTATGGGTAAGTAGTGACTGACTGAGCCCATCAGAGAAGGCTGAGTGACTGGCATCATGGAAATCTGGAGTAGTCAGGTGACATGCACCTCTGAAGTCAGGAACAATGGGTAAAACTGGAAATAAGAGGGTTGGTTGAATGTGTGTGTATTGAGCAGTTAGACCCTTAGAAAAACTCCTTCAAAAGGCTGCCACTCTTTATAAAGTAAGACAGGAGACTTAGTACCTTAAATGTTGACTCAGAGGGACTCTAGTCTCAGGAACACTTGGCACAAATGAGGCTAGTCAAAAGGCAAGGCATGGAAGACAAGACGTATTAATGGAAGTCTGCCCCTACTTGGCTTCCAGAATGCTGGAAACAAAGCTTATGTTCTCCAGACATTCATTGCTGGGGAAAGTGACTGGTCCAATGCAAGAGACTTATGTTAGCAGGCATCTGACAATATAAAGGCCAGGTTCTGGCTCAACCACATTTCAGTAGAGCCCACCAGTTGACAAGTTGCACCCTTATACACTGCTCCTTCTTAGTGAGACAGATAGATACATTAGAGAGATAGTAGATAGAGATAAAATACAGATATAAAATTAAAGCTCATATGAAAGAGATCAAAACAAATACATATTATAAAAGGAATTCCGAGGAAATAGAAATAATGTAAATAGCAAAGGAAGAAATGTCTGGAAAATTATAATTAAAAAAAGATATTTTTCTTCAAGAAAAGAAAAAGATATCAATGAAACACACAAAAATTATGTTGTAAAAATGTTATAGAGAAAAGGAAAAAGATCTTGAAAATTGAAAACATGGTAGCAAAAATACGTATACATATATATGTACTCAAAAGAATGATGCAATGTTAAGGTCAAGAAAATCTCCCAGAAAGTAAGTAGAAAATAGATATAAAATAGGAAATAAAAGATATAGGAGAGAAGGAAATACAGAAGGAAATAGGAAAGGAGATTAATACAGAAAGTGTAATATCTGACTAAAGTAAGTTACAGATAACAGACAAAATGGAAAGAAGGTATTTACCAAAGAAATAATTCAACAAGGGCCCATGGAATGTCCAGCATATCAAAGCATATCATTATAAGGTTTCAGAACATGACAAATAAATCAAATATTCTTAAAGCTTCCAAGAGATATAAAACAGATCATATATAAAAGGACTGGGAATCAGAATGGCATTAGGCTTTCTAAAAACCATATTGGAACCTGACAGATAGCAGTGCAATACCTTAAAAATCCTGAAAGAAATTCATTTCAAACCTAGAATTCTATCCACAAACCATTATTTAATATTAATAACCATATTTCAGACATCCAGGGAGGAACACAAAAGCTTAACCCCTATGCACACTTTATAAGGAGGATGTATGCCACCTAAAAGAGAAGGTAATCCAGGAAGGAGGAAGACACAGGCAAGAAATAGGCAATCCAACATGAGAGAGGTGAGGGCAAGTGCCAGTATAATGGTTGAGGGGTGTCCTAAGTCGAAAGCTGTGAGCAGCTTTTGTACTAATAGTGCTGATTAGAGGGCTCCTGATTCAAGGCTCCAAGACAAAGGAAAGGAAAAAGAACCAATGCACTGGTGTTACCTAATGTGTTTCAGTCATTGAGAAAAATGTTTGAGATTGAATTAGTGATAAGAACATGGAAAAGTAAGCCAATGCAAAAAAAAAAGAGTCCATTTTAATTTCAGGAAAATTTATATATATATATATGTGTGTATATATATATATACACACACACACACACGTACACACAAACAAAACACAAAGCACATAATCATAGTATGCTATGTGCTTCAGCTGTGAACAATGTTTATAGTGTCATAATAATATAAAATATAAATATAAAATTGATATAAATATATTAGAAAAATGGACAAAATAATTTTAATCAGCACATCATGTCAGAAAACCAAATTATTTTCTTTCACAGTATGACTTCAAGACAGCTAAGCAGTTTTATAAACAAATAAAACAGCATAGCCTTGTGTCTTAGAAATATAAATACTTGAAGAAACCACTAAAAAATGGTGAAAGAAGTTAACTCTGGGGAGAAGTGGAGTGGAGGACAGTTTTTTTTTTAAGCTTGAATTATTGACTTTTTAAACTATAAATATTTTGTTTAAGTACATTAATAAAAGAAGGGGGGGGCTTGGGGAAAAAACATATCTAGAAAGGCCCAGAAGATAAAAATAGGATCATAATCAAACATTCTTGTGATAAGATGGGAGAGGATGGAATTCCGAAAAATGGGAGGCAGGGGGAGGGCGCAGTTCAACAGTGAGAAATGCTTCAGAGATTCAAGCCAGGGTGAAGACTGAGTAAATGTTATTGAATTTGACCACTAAAGGGCCATCGATAGCATCAAGAGGGCTGTTTCAGAAGGTCACCTGTGATTGCCCCAGATTCTGCCTGGGAAAGGTTTTTCAGATAAATCAAGGATGTAAACCCTCTCACCTCAGATCCTTCTACCCTGGGATCACTATTCATCTGATCAACTCAGTCTCTGATGGGAATTTTTTGATCTTGTAAGTAAACAAAAAGAGAAATAAGAATCCTTCCCTCTCAGGTCAGGGAGCTGCAGTTTCTCCCAGGGATCAACCCATCAACGAGTGTTTAATTCAGCTTTTCCTGTGCTTTGTGTACTGGATGCAGGAAAAACAAAAACAAAAGTATGCTTTTCACTCTCATGGGATATATGCTCTATTTAAAGCAGAAAGGTACCATCAGACAAAATAAAAGAACTACAGGTGGGCATGAAGAGTCAAGTGTTAAAATGTGTAATTCAGACTTGACCTATTATAAAGGCTCATGGGAGCTACAATAGTTGGGAAGCCTTGTAAAGGAAGTCTAGGCCTGAACTGAGGACTTGACGGTGTGATGGGGTGACAGAGGAAAAAGGGGATGAAGGAAGAGAAAGAATTGCTGTGGGAGGTAAGGTTAGATGTGTTTCTCCAGGTACATACTCCGGTATTCAGACCCCCTTTCTGGGTAAATGTGAGTCTCTCCTTCTTCTGTCTCAGCTCTGGCACCTAGCAGTAGAATGAGTTTGGACTAATCCAACTTCCCTAGGTCTAAATGACAATAATTATACCTGCCTTAGGTGATGGCACTGAGGACTACATCATAGAGGGACAGGGTATTTCTGAATTGTAAAATGGAGCAAAGAAAGCAAGTAGTGGTGGGACTTGGGGTATTAGACTTTGTAATTTTTGATTCGTCATTTGCTTGATTCAATGGATTCACTCAGTTGATGCATGTATAATACGTCAGGTTTTGAAGGGAAATAAGACAGGCATTATACCAAGTAAGACAGACATTCTACAACAAACTGTACAATGAATTGTTTAATTGGGACATTAACATGGCCCATTGGGGTTTGCATCATCTGCTGTCCATCTCCTTCAGCCTCTCAAGTTCCAGAGCTCTGGGGGAGTCATCACTCAGACATTCTCTCATTCCATGAACATGCTCTGCTTCTTCTCTGTGCTCTTCTCTCTCTGTTCCCATTTCTCTCCACTCTTTCTCCCTCTCCAGATCTTAGCTAACATGTCCATACCTCAGGGAAGCTTTTCTTGAAATCTCAGTTGGGGTCAGGTCACCCTGCTGTCACAGCATCTTATGACTCTCTACTGTAGCAGTAATCACAAGTGTAAATAGGAATTAAATATGTGATTTAAGTTCTGTGGTTCCTTGCTAGAATGTATGCTGCAAGAGCAGAAATCTTTTCTTTTTTACCATCGTAACCCTAGGACTTAGTATGATGCCTACCCATAACAGGCCTTCAATACACATTTTCTGAATGACTGGTCAGATGTACGTAAAAGCTACTTTCAGAATGTTGCTTATGGGCAGCAATTTATCCTGATGAATCTCTAACTTTCTTAACTTGTTACAGATCCATCTTCTCCAGGTTTATCTAGCCATTTCTGATTCTATTTTTATATACTCACAAGTTCTTTAAGTTATCTCACAAATGTCAGACCCGGAACCAAATTACATAATCTTTGTCCACTGTCACCAGGCATCAAGGCTTTTCTTTTTCTTTATTTTTCAATTTACTAGTAAAATCAGGGGGTGAGGAGGAAGGCTACTCTATAATGGGCATTTATTGCAGTATAGAAATAACTGGTAATTATGCTCTCTAAATGAACTTGACTTTATGGCTGGTGTCAGGTTTTGCTAAGTGCCCTGGGCCCAACTGAGACTAATTAGGCCTGCATTAAATATTAAAGCTTTCTGACACCCAGGTTTTGACAGTGACAGAAGAGAAAAAATCCTGTAACTTAATCTGCACCCAACAGGAGTAATTTATGTTCACTTCTTGTAACAAAAGAAAATCCAATTATGTAGCTGGCTGGAAGACATATTTAAAGGAGAAGTTAATGTAAAAAAATTGCATAAACACACACACAGAGTACATAAAATAACAAAAAAATGTCAACAGATAGTCCTGTTTGCCACTGACTACATCAAATGTCTGTTGATTGTTCCCCTATAAATGTGTGTTTGTATGGGAAATAGCTTTTTGCCTATAAATGTGTTTGATGTCATGTAAGGGCATGGAGTCAGCATGGACCTTCGGGTGGTAAAAATATGATAGTGACATTTTACTTAGGAAAGTTCTATTGTGTGGAGACCTCATTTACAATCCATTACAGGACAACACCTTTTTGTTCTTTCAATTATTGAACTTGTAAAGGGGCAACATGCTTTTTCTCACCGGTGAGGGACAGCTCAAGGTTAGGAAATATGGTATATGTGCCAGCTCTGTACCTAGTTGGATGCATGATCTTAGATAAGTCATAGAGTCCTCTGGGCCCTTCTGTTGTCCTTTCCATAAAATGCAGCTTGTCATGCTGGTGACCCCCAATTCTGAGAGTGTTGATGTAGCACAGTGGTTCTCACCACCCACAAGTAGCAAAACTGCAAACAAATCTTACTTAGTGTCTGGATGCAGAAACAAAACAAAGCAAAACCAAACCAAACCCAGTATTTTACTAGTACAAATATATTTTATAAACTCAAATTATGCTGTTTACTTGTTTTGAAGCCCCTCAGCAAGAAAAAAAATTGTTTTTAATATAATGTTTGTATAATGGAAAAGTTCAAAATAAACCCCCAGGAACTCATCACCCAGATTCAATAATTGTCAACTAATGGCCAATTCTGTTTCATCTCTCCTCTTCTGCAACCTCATTTTTTGGAAGCAGATCCCCCCTCACTATATCATTTCATTTGTAAACATGTCATATGTACATTGAAAATATGAGGACTCTTTAAAAAACTGGTGACATCAAATTAAAAATTAATGTTAGTTCCTAGATGAAAAATAGGTTATTCTGACAAACAAAAACGTATATATGAATAAGAGATTTTAAAAGATCATTATTTGGGGGTCAATTTCAGAATCCTTTTTGTTTTTAGTTACATTTTTATGGTAGGATATGAGGTCCTGAGGGCATAGAAAAGTACGTGCAAATAGTAAGTCTTTCAGCAATGCACCTGGCAATATCAAAAATATTTTTCAAGTGAGCAGGATTAAGAAAAGAACTTGATAAATATTTTACATTTATTTCTGAAATAATGTAGTAAAACATTATAGCAATTAAAAAGAAAAGAAAAGAAAAGAACTTGAATGCTACCTTTTACACTGAAACAAGTTAATTTAGCACTCGGGGTTAAGAATCATAGTTTTCTCATTTTGATAAAATGTGACTTACAACATTTGGGGTGCATGTTACTTATCATTCTTCTTGTTATTATAGTTTGCAATACATTATCTGATGTTTCCTAAAGGCCTAGTACAGGACTCTAGAAGGAGTATGCCCTCAATAAGGATTTATCTAGAGAAAAATGAACAAGTAAAAATGATGTTTTAATCAAATATTTGTGAAACAGTGAGACATCTGTTGAAAACTCAGAAATCAGTTCTTAAAACCACTGAAATCCTAGATGAGCACAACGTCTTAGAACAATGAAATAGTTCAATAAATGTAAGGTATCACATTATTATTATTTTATTACTTGCTATTAAAGCTAGATTACTGAATATATACCCATCCCCTTCAGTAAGCTATTACCCATTAAATTTACCAAAATTTGAAAATAAAGAGAAACTGTATGCAGGGGACAAAGACAGAGAAGAAGTAAACAAGATTGTCCAAAGGAAAAAGTGTAAGAATATTGTATTGCAAAGCAGGAGACCTGGGTTCCAGACCCTCCTTAGCCATCACTGAGCTTCCATGGAACTTCCATCACTTCTATCCATGGAACTCCAGTAATACAATTAAAGATTGAACAAGATAATTGTCCTTGCCTCTTTCAGTTCTTAATTCTGTGATTCTCAACATATGGGTGGTAAAACTAATTAAAAGGCATGAGGAAGGTACATCATTTGGGAAAATAACTTTTCAATAGCATTTTAAGGACCTGTCCAAATACTTGGGGGCAACTTAGAGTTGGTGTCAGCCCATCTCTCCAAATTGGGCTGCCACACTTGTGTTAAAAATAATTAGGATGTGGGTAGTCCTAGAGTTCTTTTGAACCACACAGTAAGGAGGGCCTTTTTGAGTTTATTGGAAGGGACAATGATTTCCCTATGAAAGGGTGGTGTAATCATATTTGGAGAATATTACAACCCCTCATTCCCTGGTGTGAGTACAACTGCCTTCAAAGCCAGACTTATTTATTTATTTTCCCATTTTCTTTTGCTGCCCTCTCCACTGAAGCACATTATGAAATTATGGAAAAGCCATTTTCTATCCAAAGGCAGCTGGTTGCCATGGGTTACGAGAGTCTTATCTGTCCCCAGGGTGATTTTGCTGACTGGAACCATTACAGGAGGGAGAGGCTGAAGAGAAGGAGATGGAGGCAGGCAGGACCAAATCCTCCAGAGATGGGGCTCTCCTGGATGTCTTAGGATGCTACCTCTGAGGCCCAAGTACCAACCACACACAGGCCTGGCATGGAATGTGAATTTGCCTGAGGCCAGGTAGCTGGGGGAAAATGGGGTAAAGAAGTGGTCTGTAAAGTGCCTGGAAATATATTTCAGATGACGAGATGACTAAAAGGTCACAGCATATTGAAAGATGGGGATTATCTCATTAGAGATTGTCTATCTCTCTCTTTCTCTCTCTCTATTTCTCTCTCTCTCTTTCCCCCTTTTCCACAACCCCCAATACCATTATTTTAAAATAATAGCAAATCAGATTTAGAATTCAGTATAGTTTTCTATTTGATATTGAATTTCTTCTACATCCTACTACCCCCAATAAGAGCTCATCCAATCTCTGTTTGAATTCCTAGATGGACAGGAAGCTCACTCCCTTTTAAGCCTAGTCATTCTATTGTTAAGGTTAGTTTCATTAACATTGATAATGAAGTCAAAAGATAATCGCCACATCTTGGGCTCTGGAGTAATTGCTCTCATTTTATTCTCACAACTAATTAACGAAGTTGATATACCTACTTCTTAGATGAGAAAACTAAGGCACAAGGTCGTATATCAAGAAACTAGAGAGGTTTAAATATAAATCAGTGTTTGAAGGATTCCAAAGCTTTGCTCTTTCAACTGTGCTGATATGTCTACTGAGTGCTTTATGTTCTCTTTCTTAGAATATGCATCTCTATTACTCCAGTTTCATGGTTTCATTTCCATCACCTTCCTGGTGACTTTCTATGTCTTCTGCCTTTGTAAACGTCATCCATGTATTATCATGCCCTGAACTGTTTACTTAGTCTAGATTGTCTGATCACGTAATAGAATAGCCTCTCTTCCATTCTCCAATTTCTACTTCTATTAATTCATTCCAAAGCAAATTTTTTTTTCTGGTCTCCACATGTAGTATATTCCTGAAACATTTGAGCCCGCTGAAAGCCCCAAGCCTATTTCATCCCTGCTGAGTTTAACTTATGTTCTTCCTATACTCTATATTTTTTATGTGAACAGTGGCAGGTGTTTACATTTCTTCATATGAAATTTCATCTGGTTAGTTTTCTCATTCCAGGTTATGGAAACCTCTTTACATACTAATCCTTTCATGCAACACATTTGATTTGACCAACAAACTATGACTCAATCCATGTCACAAATTAAAATATGATGATTAACAAGAATGTAGACAAGGACGTAATCTCATGTACAGAAATCAAGAATTTACATGAGTTATACATTTTTCCTTCCAGATTATCAAGTAAAAGGATATTGGAAGAGAACACTAAAGGAAGATCTACTTTAGGGAGAAGACTGGCTAAAAATACCATCAGTTTCCAGCTACATGGTTGCTGGTGGTAAGTAGGGTAGAGGAAGGCATTCGAGGCTCAGAATCTAAAGCTGAAAACATCAAAGCCTCTACTGACACTGGCTCTGTTTATATCTAATGCTAAGCATCTTTATTAATTACTTTAAAAATAAGATAAACATTAATTCAGCTAGCAAATAATTAATAGCCCCTACCAGGTAGGTATCAAAAGATGTTAAAAAAAAACACACACAGTAATTTATTCCACAAATTTGTATTGTCATAGTTGTTGCCCTGCCCTCATGGAGCTTACAGACTAGTGAGGGGATAAAAGAAAATCCACAAACTGATTGTAAGAACTATAAAGAAGCATAATTGAGTTTTAAGAGAGAAGAGACTAGGTGGAATAATTTAGATTAATAATTACAGAATGCTTCTCTGAAGGAATAACTTTTAAAGTGAGACCTGAAGGATAGATAGTCTTATTTGGGCAAAGAATAGAAATTTAAAAAAGAAGATTATTTCTGGTAGAATACTTTGAGGGAAAAAAATGGAAAATTTAAGGAACTAAAAAAGGACGAAAAAAATAGCTCAAGAGCAATGAGCAAGGAAGCTGGTGAGCTGTCAAGTGTGAAATGCAAACAGGACCAGGTCACATAGGGCTTTGCATAAGGAGTTTGCATATTATCCTAAATCTAATTAGAGCCTATAGAAGGGTTTAAGAAAAAGATAACTTAATTAGATTCATATTTAAAGAAGATAGTTTTGGATATGATGTAGAAATAAAGTGAAGGAAGTTAGGAATGAAAATAAGGAGATCAGTTAAGGAGTGCTGCAAGGTCAGAGATCAGGGGAGACATGATGACAGCTTATATTTGAGTAGTACAGTGGAAAAGCAAGCAGTGTTGAAGCTCTTTTGCAGGTAGGTTCTATGAACTTGGTTTTGGATTTTACGTAGATGGTAAGAAACATATCAAATATTATAAAATTCCAAGAGTCACAGGGACTTTCCTGGAAGAATTCATAGCCTTAGCAGGGAGATAATATGCACACAAATAAGAGAGATACATCTAAAGAGGTTTGGGGAGCACAGAAGGAGCCTAGTTTGTAATAGAGGATCTCAAGTAAGGCTTCACAGAGGTGGTGGCATTTGAAGCATGTCTTAACATATGGCTACATTTTAGGATGCAGAGATGGAAGACTGAACACAGTTATAACTATGCAGATATGTGAGTAATTCCACCTCTATAGATTTTTATATAGTCATGTATTTGGCACAATATACTAAATGTTGACAATATGTCGAGAATTTTATACATTGTAATGCAACATTTAATGTGCAAGTAGATATTCATTTTTACCCATTTTATAGAAAGAGAAAGTTATAGAGTTTAAGTAAGGTACTCAGTAGTGCACAACTGTATATATAACTGAGTCTGTTTTGAACCTAAATCTGCTGAACTTAAAAATTTTAAATTCATAATTGCAGCATCTGTCCCCCAGCACTCTATGCCTTATTTTTCTTCATAATACTTATACTATCTTTGTTTTGTTTTTTAATACAATTAAAAAAATTTTAATTACCATTTCAATAGTATTATTTTATTACTGTGCTTCTACTTGTACAAGAAACTATTGTATCAAGAAGAGCATATCAAATACCTGTATTGTCAAACCAGGTATGTCTCCCTCCACGCTTATATGTGCAGAGTAAAATTATTAAAAAAAAAAAAGAAACTATTGTAAACATTTTACATGTATTAACTCATTCAGCTCCTACAACAATCTCAGAGGTAGGTATTATCATGATCACTATTTTTCAGATGTGTAAACTAAGACAAAAAGTGATTGATTTTCCAAAGTCACATGCTAGTAATTACAGAACTAATCATTCTGACTCAACAAAAACCTGGTTACAATTTAACTCCCATATTTTACAGAGAAAGAATGAGTGGGTCGGACAGGATATCTATTCACCTTGGTTTTTTTTTTTTTGTTTTTTTTTAGTATTTTTAATACATATTTTAAAATTTGCTTTTATTTGCCTCTACCACTAGAATATTAATCCCTCTGAAGGTCAAAATTTTCCTGTTTTGGGGACTTCCCTGGTGGTCCAGTGGTTAAGACTCCATGCTTCCACTGAAGACGGCACAGGTTCAATCCCTGGTCTGGGAACTAAGATCCTGTGTGCCACAAGGTGTGGTCAACATAAATTTTTTTCCTGTTTTGTTCACCACTGGATCCTCAGCACCTGGGTAGAACCTATGCTCAAAATTACACAGTGGGAGGAACAAATTGGAAAAATGAATGATTCTATACCCATTTTCCACCCACTAACCAAGATCTTCTGTCAAATTCAAGTATATCAGTTTTTAATGTTATAGATCTAGTTTTACCAACGCAATCCATATTTGATATTATCCTGCTTTCTTTTTATTACCCACCAGTCAATCAAAAATAATTTACTGACCCAGGTGCTAGGCTCCAGGGTGACTATGAAGACATAAAAGACAGACTATGCCCTCAGGGAGCATGTGATATATTTGAAGACACATGACATGAACTTTTGAAAGGTTAAATAATACTAACACAGTGATACAATCAATATGACAAGACTGCATTAAGACAAAATTGAAGTGCTAAAGAGAACAATAAGGATAATTAATATTATGGCAGATAAGAAGACATTATTGAGGACTGAGTTGATCTCTTTTGGTTTCATAGAGGAAAAGAGCTTTGACCGTTATTAAGGATAGGTGGAGTTTTTCTTAGGTAAAGAGAAAATATGAGGATGAGCCAGACAAGAGCCAAGTAGAAGCAAAAACATATAGGTGAACTTAAATAAAACGGAGGGACAATGTATAGAAACGGCTGGCTGGATCAGAGAATGAGAGAACATGAGTTTCTGGGATACTATGCCCCAAATGTGAGAACTGGAATTAAATGAGGTTTCCAAACATATCTTAATGTTAAGTCATGACTTAAGATGACCTATAAGTTTTATTTTTGAATTCTTCATGATGGTAAGGTGGGTGAAGACAAATACCCCAATGTCATACATTAAGGGATAAGGGGCAGGTATTACCATGGAAACATGTAAGCCAAAGGTCAGAAATATCCCCTGTTCTGTGAGCATCATGCAGAGGAGGGTCTGAGGCTTGAATGATCTGCTGGAAACATAACTGGTTTGAGTCTTAAGTCAAAGGCCTTGCTCCATTGCTACTCTACATTGGAAGAGAAAGGACCATTTTGAAAGAGCGCTCCTTACCAGGCAGTTTTGGACACATGCCAGCTGTGCAGGAACCTGTTGAGAATGGCAGCCTCCAGCACCTACGACTTTGATAAAGTTTAGATTTGAGCTACAGGCCAAAAGTGATTCCCTGGCCCCTTGTGAAGCTGGAATCAGACACCTTTTTCTAAGCAATCTGAGTCTTTAGGGATAGCCTCCAAAGCAATCCTATTTATCTCTCTCACCAGCTCGTTGATGAATTGAGCATCTCAGACATGCTCTATTGATTTAAAAGAACAAGTACTGATTGATTCATTTATTTATATAAAAATGTGAATGTTGTACCTCAGGTTAAAAGCAGTGTAACTACTATGTGTTAGCGCTAACCTAGGCATTAGTTACACATCAGTGAACAAGACAGAGTCCCTGCTCAGGGATGATAATGTTGTGATGAGAGCTATGAGAGGAGCAGGCACTGGATGCTGTGGGAAGGTAGAGGAAGGACACCTGAAGTATAGTGACATCTAAACTGAAATATAAAGATGAGCCAGTGGTGTACTCTGGGAAGGAAGGGCTTTCCAGACAGAGAAACTGGCATGAGCAAAGGTGTACAGGTGTAGAGAAACCAGAGCCTGTTCATAGGGCTGTAAGAGATTCAGTGGGGCAGGAGCATAGGGAGAGATGGAGAAGGAAACAGGGCCCAGATCAGAAAAGTCCTCAGGTCATGTTAGGGAATGTGACGGCTGTCTAAGGAACCCTTGAAGGCTTTTAATCAGGGGAATAGAATGGTCAGATTATGTTTTTAGAGGGTCTGCCTAACAGCACTTTGCTAAAAATATAATGTGAAGCACAAATATGAGCCACATAAGTAATCTTAAATTTTCTTGCAGCCACATTTTTTAAAATAAAGGAAGAGTTGAAAATAATTTTAGAAATATATTTCATTTAATACAATGTATCTAAAATCTCATTGTTTCAACATGAATCAATACAAACATTGTTAAGGAAGTATTTTATATTCTTCTGTTTGTACCAAGGCTTTGATATCCACTGTGTATTTTATACTCACAGCACATCTCTGATCGAACTAACCACATTTCAAGTGCTCGATAGCCACATGTGGCTAGAGGCTATCCACCTCTAGAGACAGAGGCTATCTCTAGACAGTGCAGGCCTAGAGAGCGGTGGATGGAAGAGAGTTTGGTGTAGAGTATGGCTGAGGGTGGGGTGGGGGAAATTTGAAGGACTTTTGAAACATAATGCTTACTGTGAGACAGATTCGGGTATGGGTGGGTCCACATTGAGTTGATTCTGGGCCACAGACCCAGTTAGGATGAAGCTCAGCTGTTGGGTAGAACTAAGTAATGGACAGGGACAGAAACCAACAATGTTGATGCAAAACTTTTTTTTTTTTAATGTTTGAGTACTTAAGTGCCAAATAATGCAACCAAAATATAACCAGACAGATCACAACAACCTATGCAGATATGCATGTGAAACTACTGCAATCCCTCTCCTCAATTATCTCAGTACAATTATGGGTCCCCATTGTGGTCCAGCTTAATCATTCATAATAAAACTTGAAATCCACTGTGCTTGCTGCCCTCACATTGCTAAAGTGCAAATTCTGGGCTTCCCTGGTGGCACAGTGGTAAAGAGTCTGCCTGCCGATGCAGGGGACATGGGTTCGTGCCCCGGTCCCGGAAGATCCCACATGCCGCGGAGCGGCTGGGCCCGTGAGCCATGGCCACTGGGCCTGCGCGTCCGGAGCCTGTGCTCCGCAAGGGGAGAGGCCACAACAGTGAGAGGCCCGCGTACGGCAAAAAAAAAAAAAAAAAAAAAAAGTGCAAATTCTGATTTCATAGGCCTGGATGCTTTCAAACCCTTCCTTGCTGTGAATGGAGAAGGGAACCACCACCTTCCCTCTGTGTTGTTTTGAGTTACAGGGAAACACACAGCAAAGTTGTGCAGCTGCAGAGGAGTTCGAATTAATGCAACATCTCTTAGCTGACAGGTGTAGCCCTTTCTTTCTCAGTGGGCTCCCATGCTGACAGCATGCCTTGGCAAGGGCAGGGTTAATTAAGAGTCACGACCCTCTTGATAGAACCACTTCTCTCCACTCACCTTCAGACCCTATTACCCAATCTCTCTAGATTCTTTCTTCCCTGATGAATAAAAAGGAATTTTCTTTTGCAGGAGACACGTAGACCCTCCCGTGATTTGCCTGTTTCCAGTGTTCATCTTTCTCCATGCCCACTGGTAGTTTTGTAAATATCCCAGAGGACTCACAGCTCCCATGCAAACCCATGGATCCAAATCGATGCTGTGTGGATGGAAACTGAAATAGGACCCTCAGCTTCAAAATTCAGAGAAGTTTTAACCCCAGTCTTGCTCCAATCAGAACACCTGAATACACTTTTATTATTTCACTAATCTACCTTTCCATTTTACGGATGAGAAAACTGAGCCTTGAGATCATCAGGCAACCTGATACAAGAGTGTGGCAGAGCTGGGATTCAAACCTAAGTCTGCCTTATTCCATTGTCCATTATTTTTCTCTTCCAAGTCTGCCCTGGTATTTGAAACACATGGAACAAATCAAGGATCCAGTCAGCAGAAGTGGGGCACATACAGTAATAAGATCTAAGAAGCCAGTTAAGGTTCAGGGCCAGAACTGAGCTTCAAGGCCAAGGCAAAGAGAACAGGGAAGGAGGCACTGGATGCCAAGTCTTAGGGCATACAGTTCTACAACCATCCTTCTACCACCAGATGAAGTTTAGGAGGATCAGGATGGTTACAACCTCAGCTGCCTTCCAAGGCTGGACTGAGTTTGAATCCTAGCTCCAGCACTTGCTAGCTGTGTGTCTTGGAGAAAATTATTCAATCTCTTTGTGTCTCAGTTTCCTCATCTGTAAATACAGATAAAATAGCACCCACCTCATAGAGTTGTTTCAGGATATCGTTAAAAATTTGGGAAAAATACCTAATGCCTGTGCAATGTAATTCTGACATTAACTCCCTGGAGTTATTGTGGACTTCACAGGCTAAGCGCACAGGGTTCTAAGACTGCCCTCACTTCAGACACCAGCTCAGGTTCCTATGCCGCTCACCCTTCAGACCAACTGGCTACAAATTTGGGAGTTTCCACTACCCCCTCAGGTTTGATAATTCTCTAGAACAGCCCACAGAAATCAGGAAAGTGCTATAGTATGATTACAGTTTTATTATAAAGGATACAAATCAGGGCCAGTGAAATGAAGACCAACATAAGGTGAGGTCTGAGAAAGTCCCAAAGATAAAACTTCTGTGTCCTCAGCATGCATCTCCCTGCTGGCAATCTAGAAGCTCACTACAGCTTTAGGCAACACATGTTGGTCTTCCCAGCATGCCAGCCCCCATCCTGAAACCACACTGGAACCCACCATAAGCCACCTCATTAGTATAAAGTCAAATGTCACCGGAGAAGCCCACCATAAATAAATTCCAAGAAGGTAGAGGCTCCCTTCCAAGAACCAGAGACAAAGGCCCCCAAAATTCTTTATTATACAATAACCTGGCATCTAGCAAGTGCTACATGAATATTAATATATGCCAGGGGTATGCCAGGGGTTGGCAAACATTTTCTGTAAAGAGCCAAATAGTAAATACTTTAGGTTTTGTAAACCATATAGTCTCTATGGCATATTCTTGCCTTCTTTTTTCACAGCCTTATAAAATGTAAAAGTCATTCTTGGTTCATGGACCCTACAAAAACAGGTCATGGGCTGGATCTGGTCCACCGGCCTTAGTTTGCTGATCCCCAATATATACCACTGTTAAGTTAATGTATATTATTCATAGATACTATATAATAAGTAATTTTATTGTTATTGGACTGATGCTGTTGCTGCCATCATCATCACCATCATCACCATCATCATCGTCGTCACTGAAGCAGGGAAGAGTTTTTCAGACAACGTGGTAGACAGGCTTGGGGAATTTGGCCAATGAGCTCATTTCAGCCGTTGAACTCTCTGTCATTGTGTGAATGGTGTCATTCCCGCCACGTGAAATTCTGGGTCGTGTTCTAAGACTGCCTCGGCTATCGTTTGGAAATAAGATGGGTAAAGAGAAATAATTTGTTTCATGCATTGTCTGACATTTTATTTCTTGTTCTATAGTGTTGGTTCACTGGGTAACTCCCAACTAAAAGGGAATGGCATTCCACAAGTGCTGTCTGTATTGTCAAAAAATAATTTTTAAATTCTCTGATTACCACTTTGGTTGAGTGGTTCTTCTCTTCTGTCTTTATTTCCCATTTCCCGGAGTGCCTTCTCTGCACTCACTGTTTCCTGCCGAATAAAAGCTGCATTTCCCATGTTGCTCAGGTGAAAGGAGAAACAACCATGAATTAGACTCCTGCGTGTTTCCTTTTTATGATTTCTGTGGCTAGAATTGGTGCAATAGAAACATTAGCAATCGCTTCCCTCAAGGCTCATATAAATTAGCATTAATAATGAAGAGGGAGGAAAAGGAATGGTCTTTGAGATGCACAGACTGCTCAAAATTTTGGCACGTGACTCTACAATATTGACTAATGAGCAAGAACCAGGGAAATCATTTTAAAGATTTAAGCCACTTGTTTTTTAATTCATGTGAGTGTCAGTCTCCTTTCATTCTTAAATATTTGTCCTCCATCCCAGAAGCAAGATTTGCTTCAGGAGTAGACAAATTATGTGGCATTTGTCTAAAATGATAGGTCTAATTATTGCTCTAAAATCCTGAAATATTTTTGAGCTCTCACTAAAAAGTCAAACACAAAGAATTCATAATGATTTTAAAATTGATTCGAGGCCCCATTTCTCTGTGCTGAGCCTGAGAGTGGGAGGATCAAAAACTAAGCAAAAAAAGAAAAGACTTCTTCCATTATGTCACCTCCTGAGCTTTTTGGTGGTTGGATAAGAGAATTTGAGAGAATAGAGAATGTAGTATAGAAGATAGGTGACTTTCAGTAAAAGACAAACAAATACACACACACACACAGAAAAGAAATCAGACTGATTCTGATTAAGCAAGAAAGATACAGGTAGAACCTTAAAAAATATGTCTCTGGAATATTTATATTTTGCAAATGTAAATTAAAAATATGTAAAAGGCACGTGAGCCTCCCTTTAGTCATTTCTATAGAAATGAGAGTAGCCACCATTTTATAAGTTGCATCACGTGCTCACTCCATCATGAGTGCATCCTATGCTGAACCCCGTGGTGATACTTTTTGTAAAGCAAATGAATATTTTAAAACGAGCAGAACCAGCCTTATAGTTTATTGGTTGGTAAGAATTACCTTCTGTGAAGAAGAAGTTGCTTAACCTGAGAAATAGCTGGGCAGTTATCACTGAAGGCAAAGCAACTAATGCCAGCATGGGGACAGACCAGGGCTTAGAGGTATGGGTGTGGGTGGTGGATAAATCAGAGGCGACTGAGAGCAAGGAGGCTTTCTCAAATCTCTATGTCTTTACATAGGCTGTTTCCTCTACCTGAAATCTCTGCTTTCTCTCCACTTCCCCAATATGTAACGTTCAACATAAACATGTCCTTTAAGATTTATCTCAAGCAACACTTCCCTTGCAAGGCATTTTCTGCAGCCTCCAGCTTGATTTGTGTCCTCTTCTTCCTTTTACTTTCTATTAGCACCCAGTCCATGCCTCCACTGTGGTGCTTATCACTGTACTGTGTCTGCTGATTTCTTGTCTATTTCCTTCTCCAGCCTGCTTCCATGATTTTAACCAAATGTGCTATATAATACATTCAATGCTTCATGAATATTAGATGAATGTATGAAAGGATGGATGAAAGAAGCACTGAACAGATGAAGGTATTCTTCTACTCCCTCAGGTAGTACTCTGAATCCTGGTAAAATGAAAATAATACTTCTACAAATGAGTCCAGATATATATAAGGAAAAGTCTATGGTGTATCTATTTCCAGAGGAATTGATACCCATAGCTCTAAAGTTCTGTTCTGGACAAACTGAACCATGATATAAGTAGTTTATACACATTATTTCTCCATCTTTGTTATCCCCTTTTAGTCCCTCTATAAAACTTCTTACCACCCAGGCATTCTTTACTCTGTCAATATTCACTTCTCCTCCAGCTTTCCAGCAGAGTTTTGATTATATGAGGGAATATCATAATGCCATGTAGCCATTCCTTTTTTTTTATTTTTTATTTTTTGGCTGCATCGGGTCTTAGTTGAGGCATGCGGGATCTTTTGTTGCTGTGCGGGCTCTTCGTTGTGGCACACGGGCTTCTCTCTAGTTGTGGCGGCGGGTTTTCTCTTCTCTAGTTGTGGCGCACAGGCTCCAGGGTGCATGGGCTCTGTAGTTGTGGCACACCGGTTCCAGAGCGCGTGGCCTCTGTAGTTTGCGGCACGCGGGCTCTAGTTGAGGTGCGTGAGCTCAGAAGCTGTGGCGCGCAGGCTTAGTTGCCCTGCGGCATGTGGGATCTTAGTTCCCTGACCAGGGATCAAATTCGCGTTCCCTGCATTGGAAGGTGGATTCTTTACCACTGGACCACCAGGGAAGTCTCCATGTAGCCATTCTTAAAAGTTTGGGTCTCAGGAGTTTATTGACCTCCTGAAGCCTATTTGCAGATTCGTAGATTTCCAGATGTCAAATAAAAAACACTATAATTTTTAAAAAAATTATGAGATTCTCTTTCTACTGAGATTAATACATATGCAAGTATATATTTATATTTTATATATTTACATATATAAATAAGTGTATATTTATTTAAATGGAGTCAATCTTATTTACATGGAGTCAATCTTATTTACATGGAGTCAGTCATATTTTTATGGAGTCAGTCTTAGATAACTGAAATGTCAAAGCTTTGCTATTTATGTAATTGAATTAATCCTGGGGAAGAGAACTGTAGAGAGGATTCAAGTAGCAGGCCACCTGGAGACATTTTTGAATTCTTTTCTCACCAAAAACAAAGGCAAAAAAATAATAGCAGGTGTTTTTATAGGTCTAGCTTTATGGATATTGGATGGCAGGAGAGTTCTCTTAAAGAAACCAATTTAGTACTAACATTTATTTCTCTTCACTGAGCCTCAGTTCTGTTATCTATAAAATGGGAATGAAGTTTTCTTTTTTTTTTGCCTTGAATATCTAATACACCTATGGAGAGATCCAATAATGAATGCGAAGTTATTTTGTAAACTGCCAGATGCTGTATAGCATTTCATCAACTGCTAGATGCTACTGAGACTGGTAGAATTATTGACTTAAGTTCCTGTTGTCTGCCAAGGAAACAATAACCGAAATTATGTTCAAGTAATAATAGATATCTGTTGTGTTCCTGTAATAATAGATGCCAGGAGGCTCACAAACAATACTGTTCCCAACACCAGACAAGTTATACAGGGCATGTCCAGATAAAATTAAAGAATCACCAACATGGAGTGAACTGCTATCACAGAGGTAGTGACAGAGACATACTAAAGGTTCTGCTTTTCATTCTTTTAGTTATGTGAGGGAGAGCAGAGGTATTAAGCTCACTTCCAACCCTAAGAGACACTGAGTGGCTTTGAGTGTGCAGTTTCCACAGCAGGAGGAAATCTAACTGAAAAAGCTGGGGAAAATCCTCCAACTTTCCAATCTCTAAATTAGGAAAGTGGGAGGAGGTCAGAGGATGCCATTGAGATTCTGATTAAAAAGATGAATCACTTCCACCTCCTCTAAGAGTTCTGCACCTAACTCCACCATGGCAGGGTTGTGGTTCCTCACAGCAGCAAGCAATGCTCTGACACCAGCTAAGTGTCCTATAATTCAATTCAGTTCTTTTACTATCAACCTGCAGATAGCATCAGATCCCACAGGTGAAGGGCTCTGTCTTACAAGATTGTCTCCCTGCTCCCTACTTCAGATATCAATCACAAGTCCAGGTTGTCACCTAAGCCTCTGACCACTGGTTATAGATGAGAGGTTCCCATGACCCCCTCCCTGGATTTGATTAACTTGCTAGAGCAGCTCACAGACCTCAAGAGAAACATTTTATATACTAGATTACCAGTTTATTATAAAAGGATATAATTTGGAAACCAGATGGAGCCAGATGGAAAAGACGCATAGGGCAAGGTATGGAGAAAGGGCACAGAACTTCCATGTCTTTTCATAGTATGCTACTCTCCCCAAATCTCCATGTGTTCACCAACCTGGAAGCTCTTTGAATCCCATCCTTTTGGGATTTTATGGAGGCTTCATTATATAGGCATGATTAATGAAATAATTGCCTTTTGGTGATTATTTCAACCTCCAGCTCCTCTCCCTTCACTGGAGGTCAGGGAATGGGACTGAAAATTCCAACCCTCTAATCAGGTGGTTGGTTCCATTGGCAACCAGCCCCCATCCTTAGGGTCTTTCTAACCTCACCTCATTAACATAACAAAAGACACCTAGCTCGTTGCCAGCACTTTGAGCAGTCTGTGCATCACAAATCCAAGGGTTCTCTGTTCCAGAAATGGGAACAAAGACCTAACATATATTTCTTCTAATAAATCACATTACACTCTCAAGAAAAATCATCATATTTACAAAGTGTTTCATATATTTTCAGGGCATTTGTAGGTTCTTTAGAGTCTTTGGAAGCCAGATTAACAGTCCCTATGTTCTATTTTAACTAGAGTGTTCACTTTTGATGAATGGAAGCCACAAGATATTGAGTGCTTCCTATATACTATACTATATTTACCATGTATTATATCTCATATAATCCTTAAAACAGCCCTAATAGATAGGCCTATTATTTCTCACAAATTGCATATGAAGAAACTGAGGCTCACAGCAGTACAATTTATCTAATATCACACAGTTAGAAGGCTGGGAATTGAAGCAGAATGAGCTGTTTCCAAAGTGAATGAGGCAGAGAGGATTTCTAACATGATTTTATAAATCCATGTTGCTGCTGGACAGAGTGGGCGTAAGTGTCCCCGCCATGGGGAATGAATAGCATGAGGTAAAGTGCCCGTTGCCCTCGGCCCAGGAAAACAGACTTCAGAGTGACTGCAATGCACATCCATGCTGCTCACAATAACACTCCCAGGGACTGAGGCCTGGGCCCTGCCTTTGCTCTATTTTCCCTCAGCTATGGAAGGAGCTCAGAAATGTAACTGGCTTCATTAGTTGTCTCTCTCTGGGGATGCGTGACAGCCCAAGGGTTGTGACTGTGGCTTGGGAGCAACAAAATAGTCAACCTCTGAATGTGAAAGGGGCAACCCCTGTGTCTCTGTGGGGCCCACAGGTTGCAGGTGGCACTAATTTCACAGCAAAGCAAGGTGTTTGCCAAAGGAAGGACAGATGGTTCCAGTCACCAGTTATTTATTTCTATAATTAGCTGCATGCTGTGATCTCAGATCATGGAGAAATTACTACTTCCTATGGAATTCCTCCCATCATTAGGAAAGAAATGGGAATTAGAAGCCAAGGAGAGGATATGTGTTGAATGGTAAATTCCCAACTCTCTGGGCTTGCAGCTGTGCTGGGAAGGAGGGCATGGCCTAGAGAAATAATCTGAATCAGTCAAAAGGATTGAATTTGAAGTCCAACTCTACCACGATCATGTGTTGTCACATAGACCTTACCCTTTCTGTGTCTCATCGTCTTGATCTAATTGAGAGGAATATTTTGAGAAGGAATTTTGACCATGGATGTGATAAACTCCTATTTGTTACATATGATTGGCCCTATGAAACATATTTAGATTTAAAATATCCGTGAATTCAAAATATTAGACAAAGAGATGTGAATCTGAATCAAGGTACCTCTACTTATTAGCAAGCAAGCTCTGAACAAGTGACTTTAAATCTTGGACTCCCACCTTCTCTGTGCATGAAATGAAATTACTGTGTCTGTCTAGCAGAGGTATTGTGAGAATTAAATGAGTATACACTTGTAATATTCCTAGACAAGTAGTTGGCATAAAGTAGGCACTCGATAAACAGGCATTAATTTTATTATTTTAATTTAGCAGAGAAGACAGCTCTAAAAACAAAATATTTATCTAATATGACACAGACTAAGTCTAGTGCTAAATTGATCTAGGGGTAATTCATCTAAGATGTTGAGGATAAGGAAGGAATAATTAATATTGTTCATCTAAGATGCTGAGGATAAGGGAGGAATAATGAATACTGATAGCATTCTCTGGTCTACTTTTGAAGAATAGGTTCTTATCCTCTAAAAAAATCTCTTGTAATAATGCAGATTTCTGTGACAAGCCTTGTGGATTGCTACTTACACCCAAATTGTCATCCCTTTCAGTATCCTCTGGTCTTGCATTCTGCCTTAGAATTGGGGTTAGAATTTAGAACATCTTAGTGGCTACATTTATGATATCCTCCTCAAAATGAGCCCCTCACACATCTTGCATCAAACAACAGGGCTTGTACATGGGAGATAAACTGAACAAAAAAGAACCATCCTTTTTATGGAAGCCAAGAAAGGGAAACAGACTCACAACACAGCAACAGCATGTTTGTCCACTCATTTGTTTATCTCAATTAATATTTTCAAGGCAGTTCTCCTCTAAAGAGCCTCGGGCACTCTACATGCATTTGTTTCAAAACCTTCCAATGACTCTGGGTGGTGCATAAGAAAAAAAATTTGTCCTTGTAACAGCACCTATATTCATATGACATTTATATTGCATAGCTGTGTATATTTTCTTCCTTAAATCACAATGACCCAACTAAGAGGGTGTAGGTAGAGTGAGAAGAAAATTAAGATAATATAGAGTACAACAGAGATTGGTTCAAGATGGCGGAGTAGAAGAACGTGCACTCACTCTTTCTTGCGAGAGAACTGGAATCATGGCTGACTACTGAACGATCATTGACAAGAAGACACTGAAACTCACCAAAAAAGATACCCCACATCCAAAGACAAAGGAGAAGCTGCAGTGAAATGGTAGGAGTGGCGCAATCACAATAAAATCAAATTCCATAACTGCTGGGTACGTGACACAAAATGGAGAAAAATTATACCACAGAAGTCCACTCATTGGAGTGAAGGTTCTGAGCCCCATGTCAGGCTTCACAACCTGGGGATCCGGCAGCAGGAGGAGGAATTCCCAGAGAATCAGACTTTCAAGGCTAGCAGGATTTGAATGCAGGACTTCGACAGAACTAGGGGAAACAGAGACTCCACTCTTAGAGGGCACGCACAAAGTAGTGTGCACATCAGGACCCAGGGAAAGGAGCAGTGACCCCGTAAGAGACTGGGCCTGAACTACCTGCTGTTGTTGGAGGATCTCCTGCAGAGGTGGGGGGTGAATGTGGCTCATTGCGGGGACAAGGACACTGGCAGAAGTTATGGGAAGTACTCCTTGGCATGAGCCCTCCTGGAATCAGCCATTAGACCCACCAGAGAGCCTGTAGCCTCCAGTGATGGGTTGCCTCAGGCCAAACAACCAACAGGGAGGGAACTCAGCCCCAGCCATCAGCAGACAAATGGATTAAAGTTTTACTGAGCTCTGCCCACCAGAGCAACACCCAGCTCTACTCACCACCAGTCCCTCCCATCAGGAAGCTTGCACAAGCAACTTAGATAGCCTCATCCACCAGAGGGCAGAAAGCAGAAGCAAGAGGAACTACAGTCCTGCAGCCTGTGGAATGAAAACCACATTCACAGAAAGATAGACAAAATGAAAAGGCAGAGGGCTACATACCAGATGAAGGAACAAGATAAAACACCCCCAAAAAACTAAATGAAGTGGAGATAGGCAACCTTCCAGAAAAAGAATTCAGAATAATGATAGTGAAGATGACTCCAGGACCTCGGAAAAAAAATGGAGGCAAAGATCGAGAAGACACAAGAAAAGTTTAACAAAGACCTAGAAGAATTCAAGAGCAAACACCTGGAAAAATTAAAGAACAAACAAACAGAGATGAACAATACAATAACTGAAATGAAAAATACACCAGAAGGAATCAATAGCAGAATAACTGAGGCAGAAGAACGGATGAGTGACCTGGAAGACAAAATGGTGGAATTCACTGCCGTGGAACAGAATAAAGAATAAAGAGTGAAAAGAAATGAAAACACCCTGAGAGAACACTGGGACAACTTTAAACACACCAACATTCACATTACAGGAGTCCCAGAAGGAGAAGAGAGAGAGAAAGGATGCAAGAAAATATCTAAAGAGATTATAGTCGAAAACTTCCCTAACATGGGAAAGGAAATAGCCACCCAAGTTCAGGTAGCGCAGAGAGTCCCAGGCAGGATAAACCCAAGGAGAAACATGCTGAGACACACAGTAATCAAACTGACAAAAATTAAAGACAAAGAAAACTTATTAAAAGCATCAAGGGAAAAATGATAAATAGCATACAAGGGAACTTCCAAAAGGTTACTAGCTGATTCCTTAGCAGAAACTATACAAGCCAGAAGGAAGTGGCACAATATATTTAACATGATGAAACAGAAAAACTTACAACCAAGATTACCCTACCTGGCAAGAATCTCATTCAGATTTGACAGAGAAAACAAAAGCTGCACAAACAAGCAAAAATTAAGACAATTCAGCAACAACAACCAGCTCTACAACAAATGCTAAAGGAACTTCTCTAAGTGGGAAACACAAGAGAAGAAAAGGACCTACAAAACAAACCCAAAACAATTAAGAAAATGGTAATAGGAACACAGATATTGAAAATTACCTTAAATGTGAATAGATTAAATGATCCAAACAAAAGACACAGGCTCGTGGAACGGATACAAAAACAATACCCATAAATATGCTGTCTACAAGAGACCCACTTCAGATCTAGGGACACATACAGACTGAAAGTGAGGAGATGGAAAAAGATATTCCATACAATTGGAAATCAGAAGAAAGCTGGAGTAGCAATACTCATATCAGATAAAATAGACTTTAAAATAAAGAATGTTAGAAGAGACAAGGAAGAACACTACATAATGATCAAGGGATCAATCCAAGAAGAAGATATAACAATTATAAATATATATGCACCCAACACAGGAGCATTTCAATACATAAGGCAAATGCTAACAGCCATAAAAGAGGAAATCAACAGTAATACAATAATACTGGGGGACTTTAACACCACACTGACACCAATGGACAGATCATCCAGACAGAAAATTAATAAGGAAACACAAGCCATAAATGACACAATACACCAGATAGATTTAATTGATATTTATAGGACATTCCATCCAAAAACAGATTACACTTTTTTCTCAAGTGCACAAGGAACATTCTCCAGGATAGATGACATCTGGGTCACAAATCAAGCCTCAGTAAATTTAAGAAAATTGAAATCATATCAAGCATCTTTTCCAACCACAACGCTATGAGATTAGAAATAAATTACAGGGAATAAAACGTCAAAAACACAAACACATGGAGGCTAAACAATATATTACTAAATAACCAAGAGACCACTGAAGAAATCAAAGAGGAAATCAGAAAATACCTAGAGACAAATGACAATGAAAACACAACGATCCAAAACCTATGGGATGCAGCAAAAGTGGTTCTAAGAGGGAAGTTCATAGCAATACAATCCTACCTCAAGAAACAATAATAATCTCAAATAAACAATCTAACCTAAAGAAAGAACTAGAGAAAGAAGCACAAAAAAAACCCAAAGTTAGCAGAAGGAAAGAAATCATAAAGATCACAGCAGAAATAAATGAAATGGAAACAAAGAAAACAATAACAAAGATCAATAAAACTAAAACTGGTTCTTTGAGAAGATAACCAAAATTGATAAACCTTTAGTTTATCTAAATCTTTAGACTCATCAAGAAAAAGAGGGAGAGGACTCAAATCAATAAAATTAGAAATAAAAAAGGAGAAGTTACAACGGACACCACAGAAGTACAAAGTATCCTAAGAGACTACTACAAGCAACTCTATGCAAATAACATGGACAACCTGGAAGAAATGGAGAAATTCTTAGAAAGGTATAACCTTCCAAGACTGAACCAGGAAGAAATAGAAAATATGAAAAGACCAATCACAAGTAATGAAACTGAAACTGTGATTAAAGACCTTGCAACAAGCGAAAGTCCAGGACCAGATGGCTTCAGAGGTGAATTCTATCACACATTTAGAGAAGAGTTAACACCCATCCTTCTCAAACTCTTCCAAAAAATTGTGGAGGAGGGAACACTCCCAAGCTCATTCTACAAGGCCACCATCACTCTGATACCAAAACCAGACAAAGATACTACAAAAAAAAAGAAAATTACAGGCCACTATCACTGATGAATATACATGCAAAAATCCTCAACAAAATACTAGCAAACAGAATCCAACACCACATTAAAAGGATCATACACCATGATCAAGTGGCATTTATCCCAGGGACGCAAGGATTCTTCCATATATGCAAATAAACCAATGTGATACACCATATTAACAAAATGAAGAATAAAAAACATATGATCACCTCAATAGATGCAGGAAAAGTTTTTGACAAAATTCAACACCAGTTTATGATAAAAACCCCAGAAACTGGGCATAGAGGGAACCTACCTCAACAAAATAAAGGCCATATATGACAAACCCACAGCAAACATCATTCTCAATGGTGAAACGCTGAAAGCATTTCCTCTAAGATCAGGAACAAGACAAGGATGTCCACTCTCAGCACTACTAATCAACATAGTTTTGGAAGTCCTAGCCATGGCAGTCAGAGAAGAAAAAGAAATAAAAGGAATAAAAATTGGAAAAGAAGAAGTAAAGCTGTCACTATTTTCAGATGGCATGATCCTATACATAGAGAATCCTAAAGATGCCACCACAAAACTACTAGAGCTCATCAATGAATTTGGTAAAGTTGCAGGATACAGAATTAATGCACAGAAATCTCTTGCATTCCTATACACTAACAATGAAAGATTAAAAAGAGAAGTTAAGGAAACAATCCCATTCGCCATTGCAACAAAAAGAATAAAATACCTAGGAATAAACCTATGTAATGCAGTAAAAGACCTGTACTCAGAAGACTATAAGACACTGATGAAAGAAATCAAAGGTGACACAAACAGACGGAGAGATACACCATGTTCTTAGACTGGAAGAATCAATATTGTGAAAATGACTATATTAGCCAAAGCAATCTACAGATTCAATGCAATCCCTATCAAATCACCAGTGGCATTTTTTATAGAACTAGAACTAAAAATCTTAAAATTTGTATGGAGACACAAAAGACCCAGAGTAGCCACAGCGATCTTGAGGGAAAAAAATGGAGCTGAAGGAATCAGACTCCCTGACTTCAGACTATACTACAAAGGCACAGTAATCAAGACAATATGGTACTGGCACAAAAACAGAAATATAGATCAATGGAATAGTGTAGAAAGCCCAGAGGTAAACCCACACACACGGTCCACTAATCTATGACAAAGGAGGCAAGGATATACAATGGAGAAAAGACAGTCTCTTCAATAAGTGGTGCTGGGAAAACTGGATAGCTACATGCAACGGAATGAAATTAGAACATTCCCTGACACCATATACAAAAATAAACTCAACATGGATTAAAGACCTAAATGTAAGGATAGACACTATAAAACTCTTAGAGGAAAACATAGGAAGAACACTCCTTGCCATAAATCACAGCAAGATCTTTTTTGACCCACCTCCTAGAGTAATGCAAATAAAAGCAAAAATAAAGAAATGGGACCTAATGAAACTTATAAGCTTTTGCACAGCAAAGGAAACTATAAACAAGACAAAAAGGCAACCCTCAGAATGGGAGAAAATATTTGCAAACGAATCATCAGACCAAGGTTTAAGCTCCAAAATATATAAACAGCTCATGCAGCTCAATATTAAAAAAACAAACAACCCAATCCAAAAATGGGCAGAAGACCTAAATAGACATTTCTCCAAAGAAGACATACAGATGGCCATGAAGCACATGAAAAGCTGCTCAACATCACTAATTATTAGAGAAATGCAAATCAAAACTACCATGAGGTATCACGTCACACCAGTTAGAATGGGCATCATCAGAAAATCTACAAACAACAAATGCTGGAGAGGGTTTGGAGAAAAGGGAACCCTCTTGCACTGTTGGTGGGAATGTAAATTGATACAGCCACTCTGGAGAACAGTATGGAGGTTCCTTAAAAAAATAAAAATAGAATTACCATATGACTCAGCAATCCCACTACTGGGAATATACCCAAAGAAAATCATAATTCAAAAAGACACATGCACCCCAATGTTCACTGCAGCACTATTTACAATAGGCAGGTCATGGAAGCAACCCAAATGCCCACTGACAGAAAAATGGATAAAGAGGATGTGGTACATATATACAATGGAATATTACTCAGCTGTGAAAAGGAACGAAATTGGGTCATTTGTAGAGACATGGATGGACCTAGAGACTGTCTTACAGAGTGAAGTAAGTCAGAAAGAGAAAAACAAATACCTTATTTTACTGCATATATGTGGAATCTAGAAAAATGGTACAGATGAACCGGTTTGCAAGGCAGAAATAGAGACACAGATGTAGAGAACAAACATATGGACACCAACGGGGGAAAGGTGGGGGTGGTGGTGGGATGAATTGGGAGATTGGGGTTGACATGTATACACCAATATGTGTAAAATAGATATCTAATAAGAACCTGCTGTATAAAAAAATAAATAATAAAATTCAAAAAATATATATAAAAAAAGATAATATAGAGCACATCATACCTCAAACTCACCATGACTAAGATCTAGCTACCCTTCTCCCTCTAAAATCTGATTACCTCCCCATCTCAGTTAATGGCACTCCTTTCTAACCAGATTGGCAGGCAACACATTTTGAGTCATCTTTGCTACCTACCTTTCCATCTAAATCACTCTGGGGGCAGTTTTATATAATGCATTAGAAGGAAGACACAATAAATGGTGCTGGTGTGGAATGTTAAGGTAGATTTCAAAAGTCTAAACAAAATATAACAGTGGCTAGGCTTTAGCATGTCAGGTTGCAGATGGAGAGAAATGGATACAATTGGAAGATATTTAGGAAGTGTAAATAATGTTTCATGAAGTCCCACAGCTAAGGTAGGATAGAACTGGGAATCTAACTTTAGTCCTTAAACCTCATTCCAGTACAATTTCTTCTTGCTTTTTCCTTGTAAAGGCATACCTTTTAAATAGAGGCATACTTTGACGAGAGACTTTTTTTTTTGTTAATATTTTCTTTTCTATTTTATTTTATTTATTTATTTTTGGCTGCATTGGGTCTTCGTGCTGCGTGTGGGCTTTCTCCAGTTGTGGCGAGAGGGGGCTACTCTTCATTGTGGTGCATGGGCTTCTCATTGTGGTGGCTCCTCTTGTTGTGGAGCACGGGCTCTAGGTGCACGGGCTTCAGTAGTTGTAGCACGTGGGCTCAGTAGTTGTGGCTTGCAGGCTCTAGCACGCAGGCTCAGTAGTTGTAGCGCATGGGCTTAGTTGCTCCACGGCATTTGGGATCCTCCCGGACCAGGGCTTGGACCCATGTCCCCTGCACTGGCAGGCAGATTCTTAACCACTGTGCCACCAGGGAAGCCCCTTACGAGAGACTTTGATTTTCAGTTTTTTTACATGTGAAATTAGGCTAATGATGGTACCTGTCTCGTGTGGTTAATGTGAGGATTAAATTAGATAACATATAAAACTTTGTTTAGCACTTTTCTTGATGCATAATGAAAGGTCAGTAAATGTATGCATATAAATGTATCTTTATTCCCATATCTTATAATAATAATTACTAACATAGGTTTAAAAACAAAGCAACAGAGGGCAAATTAGAATTGCAAGATTCTATTGCCCTTCTGCCTCTGCTTCATGTGCTCTCTCATTTTACTGAAGTCAGACCCAGCCACTCTCAGTCTTTAGTTAGTGCCTCCCATCTAACGCAGATGATGGGAGGTTATAAAAGGATTTCCACTCTGTCCAGTCCTCTAGGGGTGTGTGTGTGTGTGTGTGTGTGTGTGTGTGTGTGTGTGTGAGATTAATTTTATGAGACAAGCAGAAGATGCTGCCTTGATTTGTCCTTGGAAAGAGCCCTGCTTTTCTTGATTGAAGATATATTTTTACAGCCTAAATGTGCAGGTCAAAGTAATTTTTTTGACAGGTAAAAGGTTTAGCTGTGGCTGTCCATGAATCTTCTTTTTCCCCCTCCATCTCCTCTCTCTTGTCCAGTTAATATCTGTCTCCTCATTCTACTGAGGCCTCATATTAGTCTATCACTGCTCTTACTGACCTGCCAGCACATTTTCTGCCTCTCCTCTCTGCACCTTCTTTGATTCTTGTCCTGCCGAATGTGGAGTCTGGCTCTGAATTTGCTCTCAGGCCTTGACTGCTTAAGTCCTTGCCTCTTAAATCAAGATATGAGTACCCACAGGGAGGATCGGAAAGGTGGTATAAACGGGGGGACGAAAGCCCAGAACACTTTACCAGTATCACATCACTAATGGAAGAGTATTTAACTTAAAACATATACATTTTTAAATGAATAAATTCAAGTAAAATGCCAGGTCTAATATTTACCAGTTTTGTGACCTTGATATATTTCTTACTCATGCAATTACAATATCTAATTCTGCAAAATACCTCCTAGAAATAAATAAAATAAATCTGTGAAGCACTGATCACACTGCCTGGCACAGAGACTTGTTTAATAAGCCCTGTGTTTTATTTTTACTTTAAAAATAATATAACCATCTCCAACTTACAGATGAATAAATTGAAGTTCAGAGAGGCTTAATTATTTGCCCCAAATCAGAACTCACAAGTGAGAGACAGGGGACTTGAGAATCACCTGGAACCTGGATGGTCTAACTCCCAAATCCACAATTCAGACCACTAAGCTATATATCAAATAAATGCTATGCTTGGGTGGTAGACACTTTGGGCCATGCCCAAGATCCCTCAAGATAATGAGTTCACTCCCTTTGCCTTTAAGGGAATGTGGTCTAGAAGCAATGTGACCTTTAATGCCTCATTACTTGTTTTACTGCATGGAAGATTCTGGGTTAGATATACCAACCCGTCAACCAAATAAACAAATAGCTCTGTCAATCGGGAACACTCCTAAAACTGGATTTTGTAAAGCAAGCCCTTCCAAGCTCTAGCCCCAGAGTCTTTCCTCTTGTCCTTCTTCCTGTTCACCACTCTTCCCTTTGTTAGCCACCCCAATCCCCTTGTATTGCTACCCCCAGTTTCCTTTCATGTTTCTGATAAACAACACATCTTGCTTTATCTACTGCTGGAAGCTTCCTTCCTATTTGTCCTGCCTGGAGCACTTGCCTTCCTTCTTGGTGCCACCATCCCTTGGCCTCTCTAGCTAACTCTTATCTATATCCACAATTTCCATTTCACCCGGGACAATACTTCCTCCAGGAAGCCTTCTGTGGTTTCACGCAGCATCCCCACTACAGCCAACATATAGGCAACATACAGGCTGAATTTGGTGCCTCTCTTTGCTCTTATATCCCACTGACTTCCTGACTCTAGCATTCCTCTTTTTGTATTATATCTGGTTACCAGTCTTTATCCCCAATGAGCTTCTTGAGCCTAGTGATCACACCTCAGTTGAGATGAACTGTCACAATCAAAATGCCTGACATAATGGCTGTTCCATACATAGTTTTTTAACAAATGATTCAAATATAATTACTTTGTTAACCAAGATGGATTAAATGTGCAAGGTTTTTTATGAGGGGAGGTGCCTGTGAAAGAACATGGAGTAGGAGTAGCAATGTACTCAGAGAGCCATCAGACCAAGATACAAATCTGCCACCCAGTGAAGGAGAGAGAGGAGGAAGCATCCTAGGTTGCCATGCAGGCAGTTAAGGGAGCTTCAGGAAAGGAAAGAAGTTTAGGAAAGGTAGAGTAATAAATGGAAACTCTGAGCTTCCTAGAGGTTAAACTATGATGTGACAATCATAGAGGTTAAAACTGAACATATGGTTAGGGGCCAAGTACAAAGGACACACAATGAGCCAAACCCTGAGTTAGGTCTGGGGACGAAGAGAAGTCTCATCATTGACCTTAACAGACAATAGCAACCCAGTATCAAAAAAGTACATGAAGCAATGATATTCCTGAGGAGACTACTGACCCTGGCCTGAGAGAAAGGGAGGAGAAATCAGGAAAAGTTTGCAGAAATACGCAGTGGAGCCTCAAATTTTATTTTGTTATATTTCTCTCCCTTGGAAAGTTTAAAGGCTGATATTGGGTCCTCATTTATAGAGGGGCAAACTGAGTAGTAGATGCATAAGCCAGACATCTTTCATGGGAACCCAACAGTGATTGGCACCATTTAAATCAGATCATGTCCTTCTGATGCTTGAACTCATTATGCACAGAGAAACATTCAAACCCCTAATTCTATTGTTCATGGTGCTTTGTGACATGCCACTCCATCCTCATCTCATACAATTCTCTGTTCCAGCCACACTGGTGCTCTCATACCTCAAACACACCAGAATCCTTCTGACTCTAGGAAGCTGGCTCTGGGTGTTCCCTCTGCTTGGAATACACATTCCCCCAGAACTTTGCAATGTTGACTTCTTGATACTAGGGCCTTGGCTTGAAGAGAATCTGTCTATGACTGCACAGTGAAGAGTGGCCACCCCTCTCTCTTTTCATCAGTATGATGTATTTCACTGAAGCACAGATTACCATCAGGTAGTATGTCTTAAAAAAAAAAAATTGGGCTTCCCTGGTGGCACAGTGGTAGAGACTCCGCCTGCCGATGCAGGGGACATGGGTTCGTGCCCCGGTCCGGGAAGATCCCACATGCCGCAGAGCGGCTGGGCCCGTGAGCCATGGCCGCTGGGCCTCCGCGTCCAGAGCCTGTGCTCTGCAACGGGAGAGGCCACAACAGTGAGAGGCCCGCATACTGCAAAAAAAAAAAAAATTGTACATATTTGATTATTGTCTACTCCCCCCACATGTAATCACCTTAAAAGTTCATCTGCCTTGTCCACAGGTATATCTGCAGCATCCCAAATAGCAGGTATCACCATGTATTTATTGAATGGATGAAGGAATAAATACAAGAAAGAATAAATGGAGAACCGTCCTCATTCTCCAGCCTCTCTGTTCTTCGTGCTGTTTCTATGGGCTGCAGGCAGGAGAAAAGCAATCATCAAAGAGCACACTTGCTCCTGAGAAAAAGCACACCTTGAAAAATGAAGTGTTCCCTGTCATTAGCTTTCAGTCAAGCATCACATCAGGAAACTCGCGCATCAGGTGCTGTGATTGGGCCTTGAGTGGGGTGCCTGTGATGGAGACCCAGCCTTCTTGTGAGCTGGAACAGACGGCTCCTTCACACTTTATCTAAATAAAGCTGTAATGGTTCTGGCCCTCACACACAGCACAGGTGACCCTTCCTTTACAAAAGAGAACACGTTTCTTGGATGTTCTGTGCAAATCAATACCTGGAATGCCAATAATTTTCATTTTAGACACAGCATATTTTCTTTTTGGACATCTCATCAATGGACTGCCATTCTTTCTAGTCTGGTCTAGTACCAGCATGCCCCAGAATTTTCCATTCCCCTATCCCCACTAAGATATCCTGCACACTCTGTCAGGGTTATTATTATAGAGCATCACTCCCATAATGCACCCCTCTTCTTCAATATCTGAGAAATGAGTTGTCTTTGATTATCTGATCAAATAGGGAATCACACAACACATCTGTAATTAGGCTGTGCTCTGATTAGGCAGTCGGTGGCATAACCATGGCTGATGCCTTATAGCATAAGAAACATCTTGGTGAGATAGTCTGTGCATTGTTTAGAAGGAAAGCCTAGCCAGATAACCACAAGGATTTTGCATAAAAAAGGAAAGGAAAAGATGGCAGTGCATGAGAGAAGAGATTATAATGTATGAAAATAAAGAGGAGAGGGCTGTTCTCGCTCCCATTCAGTCAAGTTGTGGGGATTCAGAAGAATAACTGGCGGTACTCCAAGGAATCAAGAACACAGGTGAGAGTGTGTCAGTATTCTTCAAGCTCGATTAGCTTTCTTCCTCACTAGATTTAAGTTTCAGGAACTTTGGGACCATGTCTGTATTCAACATCTTTATATTCCCATCACTAAGCACAGAGTGTAGGGTTTAATAAAGTTTTCTGAAATACTAAATAGATTAATAATGCAAGTGATACCAAGTGAGGATACAGGGGTGATAAGAGGTCAACAACACTACATCAAGGAGCACAACATGTAGGACAGTTGGGGAAAAAGCAGCTAGGAGATACCCACCTCCCCCAGCACTGAGAATGCCCTGAGGAACTTTCAAAGAGGAGACTCAGGGGGCGCAGATAATTTGGGGGTATTTATTATACTAGTTGGAATTTCCCTTTATGTATTTTTTTGTGTTGTTGTTTGTTGTAGTTAGAGTTTTATAAATACGTTGATGGTTCTCTATGCTTTTATCCCCCATGGGTGCTATAGGATGGCGTGTGGAGGTGAGTGGGCTTGGGGCATGATGATGAAGATGCTACTTCAAGGCAAATCCCATGTTTAGGGAACTTGTGGATAAATACAGAATTACACATGAGAAATAGGAAATACACTATTACGTACCCATTACATGCTTTGCCCTGTTGGATGGGTTATATCTATCAATCTCATGCACTTCTCATAGCAAATTTGAGTAGGCTTTTTTCTTTTGTTTTTGTTTTTCTATTTTACAAAAGAATAATTAGGAATTCAGACAACTAAATTAACTTTTCTATAAAACACACAGCAAGCATAGGTTGGACCTGAGACTAGAATTCAGGTTTCCTTATTCCAGAGAAGTACTATTTTCCTTCTCAATGTTATCCCTAAAATATGTTACCAGAAGATGGAATCTAATCTTCCCCTCATACGTTACTTAAATATATCTTTTATGAATTTTACTGGCCCCGATTTTCCTGTATCCCAAGGTACATCCACAGACACTTGAAAACAGGGATGGCAAATCCTTGGTATATGTGCCATTTCTCCTACGCACGTGACAGATCCCACCAATTAATTATGGAGGTATGGAGTCTTTCCCATCTACTTCAGATGCATACTCAGAGCTTAGCATACAGAGCTCCAATAACTAACAATAACTAACAATAACTAAGAATTTGCACACTCACATAAAATGTGTTTGCTGTTCTGGTGTGAATATTCCCAGGGGAGACTCTGAGTGCATTAGAAAAGGAATTAGTCTAGAATTTGGGAAACCTAAATTTTACCACAAGCTGCCACTCAAACTGACTCCGGACAAGTCATTCCATTTTTACTGAACCTTAGTTTCCCAATTTGTAAAAGGAGAGGTTTAGACTAAATCAACTTTAAGTTCTCTTTTTCCACTAACATCTTGGAAGTGACAGAGGTACTTAGAGCAATTTACTAGTCCTAAATCACATTCCCAGAACACTAGCTTACCTGATAAATTAATTACTGCTAAGGTTTTAATGAGTCCCTCTTATCATATGTGTTCACCCCATTAGTTAACATTTTTACATTTCAAAAAGGTTTTCAAGAATATAATGCTTGTACCCAAAAGATGGGCTCTGTAAGTGGAATTTCACCTTTCATGGAGAGCAGTACTCTGAGGTAAGGGCACATGGGTTCTTTTCTCTCTTCTTTAAAACATAAGTTCCTGAGAAGCGGGAAGGTTTCAAGGGCTAGAGAGATTCAGCTTCCTTATCAGGTTTCATCATGTGAGCAAGATGAAATGGATTCTGTTGGCATTAGTGGACTGAGAGTTTTGACTCCCATTAATCACCCATTAATCCAAGAGTAAAGTGACTTTTTATGCATAGATAAGGACAGATATCACTTAAGTGGTGCCTGTGTGAGCAGAGATAAAGAGAATCCCCAGAGCAGTGCCCACTTGTAAGCCCAGAATCAGCATTTATCTCCCCTCTTAGACTCTTCAGCTGCAGCCTGACCATTGGGAGACCCTGTTCAACTGAGCAGCCAGTGGACACATGCGGCTATTTAAATTTAAATTAATGAAAACTTAAAATTAAAAATTTGGCCCCTCAATCACTCTAGCTATATTTCAAGAGCTCAATAGCAAATGGCTAGTGTCCATCACATTGGTTGGCACAGATAGAGAAAAAATCCCATCCTTGCAGGCGGTTCTGCTGTCCAGGGTCATTCTACATAAAGATGTTTGTGATTCTCTGGAACATGAAAGTCCTGACAATGCTCTTTGTGTTGGCAATAGAAAATGCTTTCTTCTTCAGGCTCTTGCTTTTCAATGCTAGCTAAGCATTGTATGGGATGTGTAGCATGAAGGTAAGAACATTTTTGGTGCTACTTCACCCTTGCTTATTCTCAACACAACAGTATGCAGTGAGACTTAAGAAGCCCTAAGTAAATCTTTCACTTGTATATCTTAAAAATGATGCTCCTGTTCTGATCATTATACGGTTATGAACAAATGACACTGTTGATGAGAGTTTTGGTTCAAATACCATTAACTAATTATTTTTGTCAATTATCAATAAATGTCCTTAAGCTTACAAAGCACTGTAAATGAACTCAGTATCCAAAGTCTTTAGGGTGCCACCAAAGTCTCATCTCCTACTAAACTAGTTATAAGTTCACCTCATTTCTCTAGTAACATTTTGATCTAGAAAGACTTTTTTAGGTTTTCTACTGGTGAAATACTGTGGCCACATTACCTTCCCACCCAAGTCTTATTTGTATTTCACCCTGGCCCATTTATCACTCTATTGACCTCATTCAGAATGGTCTTCCATTTTTCACTAAAGGTTGCTAATAATGAAGCTGGAAATTAGTTTTGGCAAACATATTCTGGACACTGTACTTGATCAATAGAGTCAAAGATTCTTCATTTAGCATTTCTTTTCTTTTTCTCTGTGCACATCACAGCAGAAGAGAATAAAAATTACAGCATTCCATGCTACCCATAAAATGTTTTACTGACACACCAGCCTCCCAGTTTTCTCTATACCATCCTCACACCCAACTACCTACCTACCTACCTACCTGCCTACCTACCTGACGTTGCGGGAGTGGTATTTATAAGATCCTACAGAGGTTCCAAAAATGACCAAAAGTAACCCAAATTCAAAAGTAGCCCTGAATTTTCTGTGGTGTAAAGTCCTAGTGGGTACTATTCTCTCTGCCCATTAACTCTGATTGCTCAGATTATAAGAATTTCATAATATTTGCTGGTGAATTTCTATCCCTCATTAGCAATATCAGTACAGGAGATAGGCAGGGTGAACTGCAGCAATGATTTTTCAATTTACTTGAGGGGCAGGCTGGCCTAGTGATTAAGAGCATAGACCTCTGGCCTTCAAATTCCAGTTCTGCTTCAGACACAGTGTACGATCTTAAACAAGTTTCTTACTCTTTGTGCCACAGTTTCCTCCTCAGTAAATGGGGATGATATTAATAGTATCTACCACATGGGGTTATGAAGATTAAATAGATTAATATCTGTAAATTAGTTAGAAAAGTTCCTGGTACTTGGTAAATCATCAATATTATTAGCTATTATTAAAATTATTCCTTGGACACAGACCTACTAGAGAATGGACTTGAGGATATGGGGAGGGGGAAGGGTAAGCTGTGACAAAGCGAGAGAGTGGCATGGACATTTATACACTACCAAACGTAAAATAGATAGCTAGTGGGAAGCAGCCACATAGCACAGGGAGATCAGCTCTGGAGGGGTGGGATAGGGAGGGTGGGAGGGAGGGAGACGCAAGAGGGAAGAGATATGGGAACATATGTATATGTATAACTGATTCACTTTGTTATAAAGCAGAAACTAACACACCACTATAAAGCAATTATACTCCAATAAAGATGTTAAAAACAAAAATTATTCCTTGGAACCTGAGAATTCCAGGAAAGAAACTCAGGAAGCTAGGGAAAGATTAGTTGATTCCTACTTCCAATTTTTTAATTATTCTCCAATTGAAGAGAAAATAGAGAAATTCCGACAATAAAATGGAGTTACTATGTATCCTTCTTTTCATTGCAAAAGTGTACAAGTACTAGAAAGAAAAGCATAACAAAAATGTCTTTAAACATTTAACAGAACTTAAGGGGTAAAAAAAGAGAAATACTTAGGTGGTGGATCCAAAGAAGTAACTTAAAACCAACACAATAAACAAACAAGGCTCTTTTCCCTAGGGTGGGGTTCAGTGTGCTGATACAGGCTCTAAAGACTGGTTGAGAGTTTACTGTCCATATGGAAAAGGAAGAGTAACTCTGTGAAGCTCCAAAAAGGGATGAGAAGCGGGAACTGGGAGGTGACACAACAGTGAGGCTGGCATAGTTCTCTTTATTGTTGAAAGGATATCAGGAACACTTTGTTGTAGTCTATGAATCTAGAAGAAATTTTCTGGGGTTCTAAGTAAGAAGAGGAAATCTCCTATAATTATCAAAAACCCCAGAGCTGTGTCATATGTGCATGTAGAGTCTGAATTCCTATCATCCATATTGTATTGGAATCACAAGATCAGAAGCTAACATTAAAAAAAAAAAAAAACTGGTGAAGGATCAGTTTGATCCTTGAAAGAGTCAAATGTAACACCACTTTATAAAGATACTTCTTCAGCTTTCATGGAGAACAAAAATATTTTGCTAAAGATGAGCTCAAACAAAAAAGAAAATTACAAACCCATTCTCCTTAAGGGAGAGTAATAAGACAAGAAATAAGAGAAGTAGAATCCCATGAACTTGAGAAAATCTGGGAATTATTACAAAATTAGTATAATTAAAATTCATAGAGGTAGGGACTTCGCTGGTGGTCCAGTGGTAAAGAATCCACCTTACAATGCACGGGATATGGGTTCCATCCCTGGTCGGGGAACTAAGATCCCACATGCTGCAGGGCAACTAAGCCTGCACGCCACAACTAGAGAGAGAAAAAACCCATGCACCACAACTAGAGAGAGAAAACCTGCATGTCACAACTAGAGAGAAGCCCACGCACTGCAGCAAAGAACCCATGCTCTGCAACAAAAGATCCCACATGCCTCAGCGAAGATCCCGCATGATGCAACTAAGACCTGACACAGCCAAATAAATAAATTAATAAAAAAAAATTCATAGAGGTAACAGTAGAAACCATAACAAAATAATAGAATTTATAAAAGAAAAAATTGATCTGAAGGAGAAATTTATCTCTGAAATGAAAAATCTAGTCAAGACATTATGAAAGCAATACAGAGAAAATTACAAATTTGTTCAAAAATTTTAAAGTTACTTAAATAATCTGGAAATATAAAGAATAATAATTTTTGTCATGTGAACTGGTTAAGGCCTATATTCCTCTGCATAGGCAATGACATTCAATACACATATGGTATGTGTGTATATTACATATACATGTGCATGTATATGTGTATACAACATATACGTATGTGTGAAGAGAGCATTAGACATAATTTGTATCATATTAAGGTATTACCTATACTATAAAAAGTTTAACAACAATTGATATTGGATAGCCTCAATATTTATTGAGGATATTTAGCTGATATTGGCTCACTTGTCTTAAAAATTGCACAACAATTTATTTGGATTTTCTTCTACTGATAAGCTATTTCCCTTCTTGATATTACAAACAGTGCTGCAAAGACCATGTTTGTGCACACCATTTTGTGCAGGTCAGAGCTTTGCTGGAGGCTAGAATACTAGAAGTAGAATTGTTGTGTCAAAGAATATGCACAGGTACATTTTTGATAAATACTTACACATTGGCCTAAAAAAAAAACAACCACTCAGCTAAGTGTAACTAAAGAAATTTCAGGGACTTCCCTGGTGGCACAGTGGTTAAGAATCTGCCTGCCAATGCAGGGGACACAGGTTCGAGCCCTGGTCTGGGAAGATCCCACATGTCACAGAGCAACTATGCTTGTGTGCCACAACTACTGAGCCTGCACTCTAGAGCCCACGAGCCCAACTACTGAGCCTGCATACCACACCTGCTGAAGCCTGCGCACCTACAGCCCGTGCTCCACAACAAGAGAAGCCACCGCAATGAGAAGCCCACTCACTGCAATGAAGAGTAGCCCTCACTCACTGCAACTAGAGAAAGCCCGTGCACAGCAACGAAGACCCAACACAGCCGAAACTAAATAATTTTTAAAAAAAAGGAACTTTCAATCATCTCTGTCCTTTATAGGTGGATTTGGAATGAGCTTTTGTTTCTAAAAGAAAGTATTCTGGGGCCCAAAGTAACTTAAAAATGTACCAAATCAATTGAACTCAAGGTCTCTTCCAGCTTTGGCAGAGTGGACATAGTTGAAGAACGGGGCCAGAAATCCACCCCCTTCTCTTTGCAGCTCTGTGGAATATCTGTGGCTTAAAAACCACATAGGAAGCTCTCACAAAGGTGTCTTTTAGCATCCACCAATTATTCTATGAGCCTCCCATTTCTGAGCTTTGCTACCACCTCCTGTGCTCTGCTCAGCTCAGTAAGCTCCATAGGGCCTGCTTCCCCTGTCAGGAGCAGCAATATACTTTCAGTCTTGCACCTGCATCCCCTTTTCTGGACACTGGAGACCCCTGCTTGGCCATTGTGGGTGGCTTCGAACATGTTAAAGCCAGCCAACATCCCTCTAGGGAGTAGCTCATCTGAGGGTAATTCAGGAACCAATAAAGGATGGCAAATCACTTTATGGAAATTAGCTTTTAATTATTCATTGGCAATTTGACTGCAATCCGGCAGGTGTCCTTGATAGGATGAGGATGACTTGATAAGTAGATTTTTCTTTTCTCTGTAAAATATATTCAGTACGTCCCCAAATCTACTTGAAATATTCCAACTTGAAGAGGCCATGGGGAAGAACTAGTCCATTGCCTCCAGAGTGAGTGATCTCAGTAAAGATGTCATTGTTCATTTATTCATTTGTTGAATGATTCTTACCCTCTGCTGATGAATCATTTATGGAAGAGACAAGAAAGATGACTGATTAGAAAAAGAAAAAAAAATAAAATCATTTGATGTGAGGTCTTATCTTTACCTTTCCTCCTCCGCCCATTTCCTGAAAGGCAGGCAGTGTTGTGTTATGGGAAAATAAATGAAGTTTGAGCAGGTAGACCGGGGTTCGAACTAAAATGCCACCAGTTATTGGCTGTATGATCCTAACAAATCAATTAACCTCTCTGCATCTTTATTTCCTCATAGGCAAATATGGGTATATTCAAGCCTTGGATGAAGAATTAAATTATGATATGGGTGCCTGGGAAATTGTTGGTTTTTATAAATGACAGTGGACACTATCATTATGCAGCAAACTGTTCTTTGAAGTGTCTTGGAACACTAACATCCAGCTAGCTGGGGCCTGAGGGCATATGGTAGTTTACAAACTGTCCACAGGCCCATTTACATACGGTTTCCTCTGAGAGGTTTGCAGGGCTGAATTCAGACACTGCTCAATCATTTTATCAACCTCCCCCGAAGAGCAAAAAGCCTCTAAATGAACGGCCTGCAGATTCAAACTTTGGAGATAGGATAGAACCTTCCCCCTTTCCCTTTAACCTTATCATTAGAACCATGACCATGAATAAAATAAAATAAGGTATGTGAGAAACATTTCCTAAGCACTGAATTGCTCTTCGGATATAATTATGATAATGATGGCATCCTAGGATCTTACACTTGGAAAAGATCAGATTATTACTAATTACTGAGTGTCCATACATGAGAAGATTAAAAAAAAAAAAGATAGGCAATAATAATCCAACCCCTCGCTTGATACATGGGTTTCAGTTTATTCCCTAATTTAACTCTTCAAGGCTCACTAGCAAAAACTCAAGTGACTACTATAATTTCTTCCTCTTTCGTTTTCTTCTTCCTATCCTCTCAATGCTCCCATTTCTTTTTCAAAGAATTAAAATTATTTTGTTAAAATCCAAAAGGGGACAGAATAGAAAAAACAATTTAGTGATTTTGGTTTGTGAAACATTTCACACTCATTTTTGCTCATGATCTAACTCCTTCTTATCTCTCTAGCTTAACCTTTTTTTCCTTCTAGTTATTATTTTTATTCTCTTTAATTGAAATATAGTTGACACACAATATTGTTAGTTTCAAGTGTACTACATAATGATTTCTCATTTGCATACATTATAAAATGATTACCATGCTAAGTCTAGTAACCATCTGTCCCCATACAAAGTTATTCTAATACTACTGACCATATTTCTTATGCTGGATATTATATCCCCCCCATGCCTTATTTATTATATAACTGGAGTTTTGTACCTCTTAATCCCATTCACCTATTTTGCACACCCCCTGCCTCCCTCTTTAGCATAATCTTCCACCATTTTTTTATTCAGAGCACATTATATGCAAGGATGGAAAAGGTCCCAGGTCTACCAAAAGTCATGTTACAACAGATATCTCCCAAGCTCTTAAGACCGGACAGTCAATGAACTCTATTTCAGGTTCCTTGAATCTCATTTACGGTTAGTTCAGTACGAAGCACAAAGTCCAAAGGAAGGAGGCATCTAAGGACCAGAAATCTGACAGAGGAGAAAAGGCAACATTTATCCCCAAGTCAGGGAGAACCTGTGAGGAACATGCACCATTTTGTAGAGCAGATGGTCCTACACACCCGCCATGAGGAATGAGGACTGGAGCTGAGAATATGTGCTTTCCTACTGCTCTTGCCATACCTGGAATCTATCCCATATGTCTCTTGGAGAAAATAAAGGGATCTGAAATTTTCAAAGGGGGGGGGGGAGAGAGAGAGAGAGAGAGAGAGAGAGAGAGAGAGAGAGAGAGAATGAATGAGAGAATGCCAAGAGAAAGAGACAAGAGAAGTAAAGAAATGATGAAAAAGAGAAAAAACAGGCAGAGAGAAAGAAAAAAAGGAGAAGGAGCCAGACAGAAAAATGACAGAGAAAGTGGGAGAGAGAGTTCAGACTTAGAACTAGAGAGAGGGGAAGATGGGGGGAGAGCGAGAGCGAGAGAATGAAACAGAAAGAAACAGAAAGAATCATTTAAATCCTTGGGCCAGATGGTAAGTGCTATGGTGAAGCGTCAAGGAAAATAACACTGTGTCAAAGTCAACATAAGATTAAATTAGAAAATTTGGGAGGAAATCAGGGTAAAATTAAATCTAATGAAATAGAAAAAGGAGAAGAGAGGGGAGGCATCAGACAGCTGGGGACTAGGGCAGAAGGCAATGAGGGATTGAGTTTAAAAAAAAAAAAGTCAGCTAAGGAACAGATGTGAACTTAAGAACCAGATAAGAGAAGCACCTGAGATCCCTGGAAATGTGGAAATGTCTGGGTCTGAGACCTGGGAAGCAGCATGAAGAGGAAGTCAAGTCAAATGAAAGCCCTGGAGGGTCCTGGGGCTTAAATGTGTGTTTAGTTAAAAATAGCATAAAGTTAGGAGGAAGACTGGGCTCTGAGGTTGGTCCTCATTGATGGGAGTGTGACCTTGGCTTCTTTGTGAATGAGGAGGATGGTTTAGGTCAGCTCTGAGACCCCTCCTCATTCGGAGATGATTCTGAAATCTCAAAGTTGAGGCCAATGATCCAAAACTGGTGGAAACTTGGGCTGAGTTTGTGGATGGCATGACAAGCTGAGCTATGACAAGAGCCCTGAGGCATAGAAAGCTCTCATCACAAAGGGCCTCAACTACAAGTTGACACTGAGGTAGTGGAAAGAATGCTGGACTCTGCTTTGGTCTCTGCCAGAAACTTGTTGTGTGACCTTGGGAAGTCCTTGGACTTGTGTTGGCCTCTGTTTTCTAACACATGCAATGTGCACAATGTTTGTATGGGAAGGTGGGGAGATAGGATGCAGGGTGCAGATGGATTAGACCAAATCCTAAGTAGTCAATTCAAACACCTTCAGTAGACAGGTCAGTGGGGACAGTGGAGAACCAAAAATGTTGTACTCTGCCTGAAGGGGGATAGTTGGTACTTGGCTTCCACTAATTGTATGTGTGCACATGAAAGTCAAGTGTTAACTACATCTTCCAACGTTTCCAAGAGAACTGAATTCCCGATTTGTTTGCAAAATGCAACCGACAAACAAAACATGGGTGAGGACTTCAGCAAAAAAAACCAAAATATGAATGGAGCCACTAGGTTGCAGCATGCAATGCCTGGGACAAATGTTCTTTTATTTTTTTATTTAGTTATTTTTAAAGATTTCTTTTGTTGTGGACCATTTTTAAAGTCTTTATTGAATTTGTTACAATATTGTTTCTGTTTTATGTTTTGGTTCTTTGGCCCCAAAGCATGTGGGATCTAGCTCCCTAACCAGGGATCGAACCCGCACTGCCTGCACTGGAAGGTGAAATCTTAACCACTGGACCACCAGGGAAGTCCTCAAATACTCTTTTAAAAGGGCCATCCCATGCTCTTCAATTCTGGGATTCTGTAACATAAGGAATGGAGCATTCTTAGATATGAAAATGAAAATTAAGGGTAGAGGGATAGAGGGAGTAGATTAGGAAAAATGTATAAAACCGTTTTCTCTTCTATTCTTTGCTTTTGTTTCTGTGTTTGATTGGTTTAATCTTTCCAATTTCAGTTCAAAGCTACCAGAAGCAGTGCCTCTTCAATGCTACTCACATCTTCCTCCTATTTTCTCTTCTATCCTTGTCTTCCCCCTTTCCCCCTTACAGCCTCTCCCTGCCCCGTTTTAAAATCATTCCTGTTTCTCATTCCTGGTCTTTATCTCTTTCCTGCCTCTATCCCTCTGCTTTTTGTCCTTGTTCCCCATGACTCAGAGCCTTGGGGTAACACCAGCCCTGGGGTCTGAAGGCAAGCAAAATTCTACTACCTGGGAAGTTAAAAGTATTTCTGTGGTGGGATATTTAATCATTTGAATTCTTGATAGGAATAGTTCTTTTTATGTTTTCCAGCAATAAATCCAGACTGTATCTAATCTCTGATCTCAGAGAGAAGAGAATTAACCAGCTGAGAGTGTGACTAGAAATGAAACCCACAGAGAAGGGAGTGGGAAAAGAGACCACTGTATCTGTGTGTTCACATAGCATAGTAACAGAATCAGTAAGCAAGGGAAAAAAGAGCTATTCTTGGGTCCTCTGTCCTCACCAGTCTATAGTACATCTTAAAATGCTTGAGTTTTCTCTTCTAAAATCATCTTATTTTGCCCCTCTGTTATCCTTACTCTACCTCCAAGAAAGCACTTGATTATTACCCTCTACTTACACAGAGCTCCTTAATCATTCTTTTTCCTGTTTTCTCTCTCCTAGTTTCTGCTTCTCTCTCAAAAGATATTTTTGCTGTTCTTTGTTTTCTCACCAGATCATAAACAGTATCTGTCTCACTCACCACTGCATCCTCTCTGTTTATCGCATGGCTGGCATGAAGTGGGGACTTATTAGTCTACCCTATCTCACCAGCTCACACCACACACACACACACACACACACACACACACACACACACACACACGGTAGGCACACTGATGTTCTCACCTCATTCTCTCTGAATTGAATAAGACCATATCTAGGGTACCTGGCTCACCTGTCCTAAGCTCTTTGAGGGTAGAAGCCAGACCTGCATGTAGTCTCTATTGCACCAGAGTAGTCCTTAACTCAGAGCAGAGACTGAATTTTATACTAAGTTTCTTGGAAGTAAAATGACTTGAATTCTAACCCACACTGCGCCTCTCATATTTGAACTCTCTGAGACTCAGTTATTCTATTTCTAATATGAAGACTACATATATCTCTCGTCTATTTGCATCTTTTAAAAATATAATTCTATTTTGATTTTATAATTCTACTTGAATATTTTTCTCGTCTGAATTCCAGATAATTCCTCCCAATAAACAAAAGCAACAAAAACATGTGGCTCTGCTCCATTCTTCAAGAGTATTTCCCACATAGGACCAGGAGGAGAAGAGAAAACAAGGTTAAATACAATACAATGGAAAACTGATAAAGCATCAGCAATTCTTTATGTGTATATCCTACTGCGAAGAAATACTGCCCCAAACAGCAGTTTGGAATGATGGAGGAATGTGGGAGTGGAGAGCAGATCAGAGACCATGTCTGTGGCCTCTCTGAGCAAGTCATGTTCCTTTTGGGAGGGGCTCAGTCTTTCTCATATGTAAAGTGAAGTCTTAGAATAAATAATCTTCCCAATTTTCTCTGGGCTCTGATATTCTAGGATTGGATAAAAAGCAGCTTGAGACCAGATAGTAAGAGTCCAAATTGGAGAGAATTAAAAGTAAATTATTTTGATATATGCATCACAAAGTAAACCACACTGCAAAGGAGGCTTCGAGCTGGGGTTTCGGCCTCCACCATCTAACACAGGAGTGCACACCCTGCCTCTACCCTGATCTGTAACTCTGTAAACTCTTTACTTTCCTTTATATATACATATATTTCTCTCTGCCTTCCTTGTTCTCCTCTCCTCCTGTCTTACAGAAATTCTGACATCTTGTTTACTTCTAATACTTGAAATAAAGAATTATTTCAAATGCACATTCGCTTATGCTGCCAACACACTTGAAAGAACATGTTCAATACATCAAAGTCACCAACAAATTTAAGAAAAAAATACACACAAAAAGTAGACAAAGGTATCTTTCCAGAAAAATGTTTTCCTGCGTTGATTTTAAAAATTGCACACATAAGTATGCACTGATGCATTTCAAAACCTCTATCTCTCTACTGCTTCTCTTTCTCCGGTTAGCATGATCTCTCTCTTCATCTTTCTCCCTTCCTTTCTTCCTTCCTTTCTTCTTCCCTCCCTCCCTTTCTTGCTGTTTTTGCATTTCTCTTTTCTCTGGCCTCTACATGTTCTTTTTCTCTTCTATATTCTTTTCTCCACCTGAACTCCCCCTGTCTTTTTGTCTCCTCATAGATACATAAAAAGATAAATGAATATAGATATAGATATATGGTAATGAGGTCAGTTTTATAGTTGTAATTTATCTGTGCCTCAATGAGACTGAATAATCTACAGTAAAGTTAAAACAATTAAAACTTGGTCCCTCCTGTTACTTGGTGGCATGACTATATGCATCTCTCTATGACCCAGTGATTTCACACCCGGGTACATCCCCCGCATAAATGTGCCCACCAAAAGACACGCAATTGAAAGTTCATAGTGACACCATTGTGATGAACAAAGATCAGAACCGATCCAAACGCTCCTAGAAAGTAAGGTGAAAAATAAATTGCTTATTGTCACACAGTGGATTATAACCAGCAGTTAGGATGAATGAAAAACCCTAAGCGACAATATACACTACTTTGATTTACACACTGCAGCACAGTGCGGATTTCACTCTGGTTTTCAGAGGAACCACCCTGCTTCCCCTCCCCATCAGCACTCGGCAGATCCTGGGGGCTCCAGCCTAGTGTTTGGGGCACCTCCAGATTCTAATCCCACAGAACTGCCAAAATTTCCACTGGTTTTTCTTTCCCTCACAAAACTCTCTGCCTATTGCAAGCTTTATACCCTGCCTGTGCCTAGAGTCAAGAAATGCGCCGGGGGAAGAAAGCAGTGATTTTACTAGCCTAGGAAAAGCTCTTTGCACTCTGGAATTTAATCCTTCTACACTCTTCAGCTTCCCTAGATTTCTGATCATTTTTTAAAAATATGTTACTTTTGTAATTTGTGTGTGTGTGTGTGTGTGTTTTCCCTAGTAGTTCTAACAGAAAGCATAGTTTGCTGCTACTTTCCGCTTCCAAACCAGGAGTTTTTCAGGTTTGAGTTTCAGTTCTTCCACTTACTAGATCTGTACATTTAGGCAAAATCTATGATTCAGTTCCTCATCTTGAAAACTGAGATATAATAAGACCTTCTCTATAGGGGTAGTGGAAAGAGTCAATGTGATAATCCATGCAACATGCTCTAAATGATGCCTGGCATACGATAAGAATTTTTTTTTAATGGCATCTGTAGACTTAAGTAGATTTTGTAGATACTAAAAATTATAGAATGGGGGTGTTGCTTTAAAATACAAAATTTTGTACAAAATTACAAACACAAAATAAAGAAATAAAAATTATGTTTAGTTAGAAAAGAACTCATAATAAACTCAAATTTTAAGTCTCCTAATCCATAAAACAGTGTAATTTTAAAAAATAATTTTCTGACATATTTCTGTAATAATTTTTTCCTTAGATTTGTTTTTCTTTTGGCTTTATTTGATCATGTCTTTCTATAACAATGCTTTTGTAATATTCTCTAAAGAGAAAATAAAAGGTAATTTGATCTTTTCCCTAATAATGTTACTTAAAATTTGTTTTTCATTAAAGTTAATTTAGAGAAATTTCTTTGGGCTTCACTAATTATTCTAATGTCATGTAAATTTTTAAGAATGTGGTCAAATTTATGAAAATATTTAGAGAGTTTGTTTCATATATGAGTTGTAACATTTAAAAGCATTTAAGATTTTCTTACAAGCTTTTTGAGCTTACAGAGTTAGGAACATTACTGAAAGCCATTCCTACAACTGGCATAACTTGAGATAACATATATACAAAAAAGTGACTATGAATCATGTAAATATATTTCGCTTACACCCAAACTCCATATCACATCTCAACTTTCCATTACCCAGACTCCAAAAATGTTTAAAGCTACACAGTCACCAACCAACAAGAGAGAAAACATTACATAATGGAAGTTCCAGTAGCAAGAGCTGTTTTAATCAGTTATGGCTAACATATTTTACTGTAATATTGACCATGTGAAAACTCCCAAGACCTTAGATGGACCTATGAAAGGGAGCAGCACTGAAGCTTAAGCTTCATTAACTTTTTGGTAGACCCGCCTAGGTGAGCAGCTGTTATTCATGACTTTCCCATCCCTGAACAAAGCAAGCAGTTCTGCCCACTTCACCCTGCCTCTTCAGGCCCTGCCAGCTTCTGACAGTTTGCCCAGCTGTTAGTACTGCTGCAGCATTTCCCAAAGTGTGTTTCCTGAAAAACTGGTCTCTAGATCTGTGCTCTCCAATGTAGAAGCCACTAGACACATCTGGCTACTGGAATTTAAATTAGAAATGAATTAATGAATACAATTTAAATTCAGTTTCTCAGGCACACTGAAAAGGGCTCAACTGCCATCTGTGGCTAGTGGTCACCATATAGGTTAGAGCAGATGCAGACATGCCTATTATGACACAGAGAGTTCTACAGGACACTGCCACTCGAGAAACATCCAGCAGATATGAGATTCAAGGTCAAGTAGATTTGGGGGACACTGCACAAGACATCTTCCTTTGATATCAGTAATATTAAAGCATGAAAAATCCTGCTATGAAAAACCACACCTAACCCAGTTTTTCCCAAAGCTACTGGATGATGGAATCCCTCCACATCCCCCTTGTTTGGGGTGTTGATTTTTGTCTGTTTGTTTGCATCTTAGTCATATTAGTTAGCTTCTCGTCTCACAACTCCTACCAAAACAAATTAGTAAAAGCAACTGCAAAGACAATTTATGAAATCACTACTTGGTACCAAACTGTTTGGATTCATTATATCACATAGTCCTCATAATTTTATGCAGATGAGTTCATTTTATTTCACACATGAGAAAAGTGTTTGCTGGGTTAAGAAACTTACTTAAGATCACACAACATATAAATGATAGAACTGGAACCTGCCTCCTGGGTCATTGATCACCCCTCTACTCTGTCTTCTTTTGTGTTTGACTAAGTTTCTGAATTGATAGGGTGGGTCTAGTGGGTGGGCATGGCTACCTCAGAGTCCCAGAATAGGTCCTGATGGGCTTGTTTTGGGTAGTGGTGGTAGGATAAAGGAGGAAAAGAGGTTGTCTGGGAGCAGATTTAACAATACTAACACCTTAGCTTTCTGTAATGTTTTATAAAGTATGGTTTATCCAAGATGTTTTAGCACTGGATCCTTCATGCCAACTCTCTGATTTGGGGATTATTGCTATCTTCCTTTTCCTGCAGGGAAAGGAGGCCCAGGGGACTAAAATTATTTGCTCAAGAACAAAATTTTAGTAGAGAACTGAAGCTTAAATCTACTAGGTGGTTTTTAGCATTTTTGCTAAAAAATGGGAGGGGGTTAGATTTGGAACATTTTGTTCAAATACAATGTTATGTGGGCACATAAGAAGTTCAAGGAGCTGCCCCAATCAGCTCAGCCTTCCCCTCCCTCTTGCTCCCAGTTGCCGTGGAACCCTTCAAGGCCTCAGTGACTCACTAGGATTTTCTGGAGCAGAGTTTGGAAACCATTATAATAGATTATGTAGCCTCTTTGCTCCATTATCACAGGTTGAAACAGGTTGAAACATATGAAAGAGAAACCCAAGAATAGCAATTCAATTATGTGTTCTAAAAAGAAATTTTAAAATTCTTGATGAGTACTCTGAAAACTTGGAATTATTTTCGTCAAACCAGTAATTGTTTGGTGACGTGCTCAGAGACAGAATAAGGGTTGGAACGAAGAACTGGATCCACCCATGGGCTCATTAAAGTCATGACTATGACCTCTATGTCTTGATGCCTAGTTATCAGAACTTATAAGAACTCCTAGGCCCAAAGGAGATTTGTAAAAGATATATGGTTGGATGGCAATCTTTCTCAGGTTTAGATCATATGGCAAATAGTGAAATTAAAAGGGTACAAGATTAAAAGTTTGAAGAGCAGATGTATGCTCTGCAAGTAAAAGATGCTGGCTAATGTAATTAGTGCTACTTGCTCAGCCTTTCTGATACTAAATACATAATCTGTCTCTCTGTCTCTCTCTCTCTCTCTCCACACACACATATACACACTCTTGTCCTTCAGGCTTGAGAGTAAAAGGGGATGGCATGCCTTATAAACTATAAAGAATTGCGTAAGTGTGATGTATCTTTGCTATCTGTATTCTCCTTTCCCTCTTCTCTTTCTCTCTTTGGTTCTAGAACTCAAGTCAACACTGTCAGGAAGGTGGATTGCCTAAAGGCAAAAAGCCCTGTTTCCCTGGGGCTTCAGCATGACCTGTATTTTACACAATTTGCCTTGGGCAATAAGTCTGGGGATGACCAATGCAGTATGTCTCTGAAAGCCCAGAAGGAGGTTCTTTAAAAGACAGAGATTGCTGCTTCTGCATCACCTGCTTACACTTAAGCAGCTTTGCTGTTTGCAAGGTCATCCAGGGAAATACAAAATTGCCAAAAAGAACCTGACACTGACAGATTGAGAGTGGGCCATTTGTGTGCGTGTGAGTTATGTGATCATGTGTGCACGTGTGCTTAGACAAGAGGGGGTGTTGCAGTTCCTTTGCTCTAAAGGGCAGTTCTCCTTAGAAGTGGCCGATCAGTCACTGTCACTGCGCGAGGAGGCGGGGGAGGTGACAAGCCGAGTTTGCCCAGAACACCCATTGCACGGGACAATCCCCACAGCCATCGCACACCCAGGGTAAATACGGACAGCCCCATCCATCACAGGGCTCCCTTCCCCAGCGCACGTCCAAAGTACAGCAATGATTTAGGGCCTGCAGCTGGAACGGCACTACGTTTCTCCAAAACAGTGGCGTTTAAAAATGAGGAGGTAAAAATGAAGAGGAGGCAGGGTTACAGGGAGGGAAGAACTAATTTCAGGTTTCTTAGAAGAGGGGAGAAGGGTAACAAGAATGAGGTGCCCCAGTAGACCACCCTCTTGCTTTAACTTCACTTTTTTCCCAAAACTCATTGGCCTTGGTGAAACTCAAGCTAAAACTTGTCAACTAGTGTTGCATCTCCTCAACTGCCTGCCCCTGGCCCTGACCACACGTGCACTGTGGGATTCAGGGTCCGCTCTTTAAGGAGTATTATCCAGATCTCCTGGAAACCTGTGTGTGGACAAACAACATACAAACCCAGCAGGACAAGAAAACAGATAGCTTGATTTTTTATTAGACATATGTATTTATCATTCATTCATTCAACAAATAGCTTGCAGCATCTACTACATGCCAGGTTCTCTAGAGAGTACTGCAGGTACAAAAAAAATAAACATAGAACTCAATCTTGAGACATTTATGCTTTGGTAATGGCAGCAGATTCTCAAATGAGAATATGAATTTTTTGATATCTGGCATATAACAGATACTCAGTGAATGCTGAAAGCCAAAATAGAGAATGCTATCAAGGTTTGTGGGGAAAATTCTTTTTCTTTGTAGACTGGACAAATCTTTCTAGAAGAGTTCTCTGAGTGGAGATGGAGCAAAGTATGTTTCAGATTCCCCAGAGCGAAATGTATCAATACAGTGTAGAAACTGTAAGAGATTTTTGAAATATTTCCAAACAGGTTGTAACATGATCACCGTTGTTTGTGAGAAAGTAACTAGAGTGTAGGTGTGAAGGATGGATTTGAGAGAGGAATGAGATAGAGACACACGGTAGTAGCCTGTTTAGACAGTCTGGACAACAGGTGAGAGCCTGTACCAGGGGTGGGGCTGCAGGAAATGAGGAGGTGAAGCATTCTAGTACTGTGTCAAAGGGAAGATTTTTAGGACATGGTGGTCATTTGGATATGAAAGCTACTTCACTGAGTTCCAAATCCATGTTTTATTCCTGTTTTGGGTTCCTGGGACTGAACTTGTGAATTACACATTTTTTCTCGTACCCAGCTTCCTGGAAGTTCTGCAACTAAGGATTACAGAGAAGGCAGGAGACAAGTAGAAGGGACTTGATTCTTCTTATTTTGCTTCCTGTTCTTGCCAGCAATGACCTAGAAATGACACTTTACCTGGCAGCACAACTGGTTCCAAACTACAGCTTCTTTTAGCAGTCACAATGCATCTCCTCAGAGATACCAGTCAGAGCTTCCCAATGCCCCACCCCCCTTCTCAGTAGGAGTCCCAGCTCTGTGGAGCATCTTCTTACTGAGGGTCTAGATTATAGTCATCCCAACCTCTTCTCTTTGTTCTGCTAATCCTAGGGATAATAGCTAGCCCTTAATTCTGTCTTCTCTCTGTTTCTGTCTCTCTCACCAGCTCCCCAACACATATAATCAATTCCCTATGTTAAATCTCTCGTAAAAATACCTGATATAGGGGATTCCCTGGTGGTCCATTGGTTAGGACTCCAATGGTGCTTCCCCTGCCAGGGCCCGGGTTCAATCCCTGGTGGGGGAACTAAGATCCCGCAAGCTGTGCGTGGCAAGGCCAAAACAACAAAAAAAAACCTGGTGTGGTACATGCTTTTCTACCTAAATGTTCACTAATGCAGGAGTCAATGATGATTCCAAGGAATCTGGTTCAGGGATTTTATGAAATGTGAAGACTGTTACAAAGATGACCCAGGAGAGCAGTCTGTTCAAGGCAAAGCAATGAATTTGATTTCAGCAAAGCCCTTGTGATGGGCAAATAGAAATATGTGTCTGAAATGGAAGAAAGGTATCATAGTTGGAGAGGATGATATAGAAGTGATAAATGCATAAATAAAAACCAACAACTAAAACCTTATAATAAAGGAGGATGCTCTGAAGACACATGTTATTTTGACAGTATCACAGAAATGGGAGATAAATATTGAAACTGCTTCAATTAACGTAGTGTGTTGACTTCTTAGACCTGTGATTTAGACAGATGCAGCAATATTACAACGTGGAAACGTGAAGTTTGCCCTCATACACTAGAGGGTGTGCCTTAAAGGCTTCTAACTTTACATAAAGTTAATTAATCCCCCATATAATTGATTTATTGCCATGTTATTTAGTTCTCCCTGCATCCTAGTGAGGAAAGTTTTTTGGCTGTCACATTTTCTATTTTATACTTGAAAAACTCAAAGAGTCCTATCAAATGCAACAGGCAGAATTCCAAATCAGATTACCTCTATTTGAATCCAAATAATATATGTGTTCCTGATACAGCAAAGTAATCAATATTCCAGAGTGAATTCTTTGTATTAAAAAAGACTGGATCACATATGTAGATATGTAAGATGGGGATAGAGTATAGAGGGACTTAAAATCTAATCCAGAGGTATTGGATTTATAAAGCCCTATTGACTACTTATCAGGAGCAGCATTCTGGAAAGATTAATCTGGCCATGAGGATTTGTTTGTGTGAAGGAGTGAGAGTTTGAGAATGGCTGTACATAATGACTAGGGAAACTATGGCAGTAACCTCAGCATCCAATAAGATGCTTCTCTCAATTAGGATTATAAGAACAGAGATTGAAATCAAGAAACAGATATGTATAAAATTCCAAAAAAAAAAAAAAAAAGTGAAAGAAGTGTTAGGATGAGTAGGTAAATAAGTGCATGAAGCATTTAAAGTAGAGAGATAGGTCAAATATAACTTTAAGGTTTTAATGATGGCGAACCAGAAAGATAAAAAATAAAATCTGCCTTTTACTGAGCTTCAGCTGGTTTGTTGAGAAGCTGGTTTGTCAGAGAGAGAAACTGAGTTCAGTTTTGTGGGTGTTAATTTTGACTAGATAAGGTGAGGAATCACAGCGACAAAGTCAGTCAGGAATTGGGGATGTATGAATCCATCTGTTTTTCTGTTTTTTGCTTTGTTCCAAACCCTTAGTGGAGATGCACTGCTCAGGAAGAGTGCAATTCCCTTAGTTTTCCCCATTTAGGATTAAGATTGAGAGAAGGAGGTAGGAGGGAGGAAAAAAGAGAGAGGGAGGAAGAGAAAGAAGGAGAGAGACAGAGACAGAGAGATCACAATTTCAGAATTTTAAGAAAGAGTTGTTTGATAGCTTTCACTTTTACCCCTAAATAAATCCTGTTAGAGAATCCAGTGTACACGACACCAAAGCAAAGCTGTTCTGATTAAAGTAGGAGAGGAGGCTCTTTGAAGCCCTTTCTGTGCACCATTCTCACTACACTCTCTGTACACATTCTCTCTACACTGGCTACTGCAAAGTGCCTTCTGAGATCCTGCTAGAGAACCTAGATCTTCCCAGAACACAGCTGGAAAACCACTGAGCAAGTAATCAAAGTCCAGGGAAATGAAGTCATTTCCAGTTATCTGAGTGAATCTGTAACATGTGAGTCATCTCCAGGGAGAGTCAACATTTTATGATTCCAGTGCCATCGCTTTCTATCATCCAAGATCAAACATTCATACACTGAGTTCTGAAAAACTGTAATTTGCTGGTGTGTGCTACAGAAAGAGCAGGGTCCCCTTCAACTCACAGAAGACAGTTCTGACCACTTAACGCCAGTTTTGTTCCAAGCACCATCTCCTCCTTACCAGGATTTCCATCAATGCCATGCGTTGCCTAAAATACTAATGATAACTTAAGCCTCACTGGTAAGGACTGCTTCTCTGGGAAGAATTTTAACTGTGTTACATGACTAATGAGGGTGATCTGGAAAGACTGTCTGGGTGACTGTCAGACAGATGTTTCCACATGTAGCAGAGGAGCTGAAGCAGCAGCATGGGATGAAGGGAAGTACACTGAACTAGAAGCTGCAGGATCTGGATTCAATCCCAGCTCTGATGTTACCATATTAAAAACTTAAAAATAATCATCTCTCGCATTGTACATGGAGACCTGCACATATGGAGGTGAACATTAAGATAAATGAGGACCCAACACATTTTGTCACCCAAAAAGCTTTGCACTGATGTCAAGCCTTGTATCATTTTTTATAAATATGAGACAAGAGTCTGGAATTGGGCCTGGAAGCAAACTAAGATGTCATGTGATATAATCTCTTCATCTGAAATGCCCAGACAGGAATGGTCTCAGGAAGTGACCAGCCCAAGGTCAGGTTGTGGTTTGGTAAAAGAGCCATAACTAACTCAGTTCTTGTTTAACTTTCCACTCTTGTGCTTGAACCCTGAATAAAAAGCCAGTGTCTACGTCAATGTTTTTGAGTTGATGCATTTAACTTATATCTTGAACACTTGCTATTTGTAACTTTCTGAGATCTGTGTTATGGAAAAGACAATGAAAAACAGAATTAGATATGATTCTTGTGACTAAGGTCTCAGAAACTAATGCAGGCTAACTTTAAAAAGTGGGGATTTTGAAAGAATATTGGGTATCTCCTTAAATCCAGAGTTGAATGACTAAGACTCTGGAGAAGTGGGGAGCAGGGAAGTTCAGAGGACCTAGGGAAAAGGAGTCCAATTTCCTCTTTGATATTATCATCAGTTTGGCTCATCTGTCTCTCCTTTTGAGATTACACTGTTCCAGAGGAGAGAATCTGACTGTTCCAACTGAGTCAGCTCTTTACTTTAGGATAAAATTGCTATGGCCAGAGATGCACAGACAAGTATTGCAGACGAGGCAGTTGGGTCTCACACCTAGGAGTTCCCAGAGATTAAAGAATCATTATGAGCGAGGCAGCCCCTCTAAAATGGGATCCAGTTTAATAAAATACAGCACTGGCCTTTAATGGGTTTATTATCTAATTGAGGTGATAAGCATGTAAAAGGAACTGTTACAAAAAGCCAGGAATTCATATGACACAGTAGAAGCATAAAAAGGGGGAAGAGAAAACTTTCTGAAAAAGGAAATTAGGATTTTTCATTCACTGTTGTCCTCTCAAATTTTCCTAGGAATTTGAACACCTACAATCTAGGTAAAAGTTGTTTTCAACTGTTTTCCAACTTTGCTTTAAAAGAGTACATGGAAAATTATTCTACATGAATAACGTTTGAGAATGTTGGCATAATGAAACAATCCCAATTTGCAAAAGCCACATGTACAAAACTATTTTGAATAGAAAACTTCTTCTCTCTCCCTCTAGAGCAATGCAAGAGAAAAATAAAGACAAAAACTGGGCCATGAGTAAGACTATAAAGGAATAGGAAGAACGTATTCTATTTAGCAGAAAAGGGAGTTGCAGGATAAATACAGTAGGTGATACCCATAGCAGTCTTGAAGCACACTCTGAGAATCACCCTTGGTGAACTGGGAGGAGCCCTGAGTAGCTGGTATCTGAGAGGTGGCCTCAGACTCGGGATTAATATAAGATGAATGGTTTAAGAATAAGAGATATGCTGCTCATGTGATCAAAGAGCTAAAATTTTGAAAGAATGGGTATACACATCGAGTTCCCAGTTTGGACATAAAGCATGCCCTTCCATTCTAACACAGAAGTTAGAAATTCTGGAGGAATGAGCATCATTACAATACTTTACTCACCAACACACCTCCATTTCCTCCCATCTCTAATCCAACCCACACTTTGTGAAGAATCTTCCTCCTTTCCCCAAGCCTTCCACTGTGTTCTCAACGCTAATGAAATAGAGTCCAAATTCCTTCGACAACTTTAAGACTCCAGTAACAGTGTCCTTAAATATCTTTCTGGTCTCACTCCCACTGCCCTGCTTTGTGAATGCTAAATTTCTGCCACATTTTGCTTTTTCACTCCTTTTGCTCATGTCCATCTCATGACTGGAAATACCTTTTTATCATGTTTTTGAACTGATATTGTGATCTAGAAGAAAAATGTATCTGGTCTTTGTCCCCATTTTTGGCACAGAGCTCCTAAAACCCTTGGAATTTCATAAGTGATGAGAGCAATAAAGGTATTCTTTGTTTTGTTAATGAGGTGACTTTTGGAAAGACTGTTAAATGGGAACTAGTTGGCAGGGGACCTGACCTTGCAGTGAGGGGGTTGACCCTGAGGGGGTCAGGCCCACCTCACTGACCTCCAGGGAGAGGAGGGTCTAGAGGTTGAATCAATCACCAATGGCCAATGAGTTCATCAATCATGCCTACATAATGAAGTCTCCATAAAACCCCAAAGGACAGAGTTCAGAGAGCTTGCACGCGGGTGAACGCATTAAGATTAGGGAGAATAACGTGTGTCAAGAAGGCATGGGGTAAAAAAAAAAAAAGAAGGCATGGAAGCTCTGCGTCCCTTCACCATGACTTGCCCTGTGCATCTCTTTTGTCTGGTTGTTCTGAGTTATATTCTCTTATAATAAACCAGTAATCTGGTAAGTATAATGTTTCTCTAAGTTCTGTGAGCCTCTCTAGCACATTTATTCAAATTGAGGAGGGGGTTGTGGGAACCTCATTAGTTTACAGCTAGTCAGTCAAAAGTACATTAAGAGCCTGGGTTTCTGACTGGCATCTGAAGTCCTAGGTGGAGGTCATTGGAACCGCCAACCTACAGCCAGTCAGTCAGTCAGTCAGAAAATACAAGTAATAACTAGGCTTGAGATTCGCATCTGAAGTGGGGGTGAGGTTGGTGGGGAGCCGGCTTGTAGGACTGTGCCCTCAACCTGTGGAACCTGAGGTTATCGCTGGGTAGATACTGTCAGAATTGATTTGAATTACAGGGGAGCACCCAGTTGGTGTCTGGAGAATTATTTGGTGCTGTGTGGGGAAAACCTCACTACCCCATGTTAGAATTGGCCTCAGAAAAATAAGAAAGACTTAGCTAGAATGCTTCATCGATGAAATTATTTCTTTGATTCATAGCAGTTTATGTAAGCCATCTGCTTTATTTTTGTCTCTTTTATATTTAATTATTTATTTTTACTCATCTAATAAACTTTAAGCTCCCTGAGTAGGGACTGGGGACTGTACTGGGAAGAGAAAATCAGGTTTAGACTTACATCACAGGTTTCATATTCCCTGGCCATGTGACCTTGGAAATGCCATTTGATTTCTTTGAGATTTCTATTCCCTTTGTAAAATGAGTTAATGATATTCAACTCTCAGAAATGTATGTAAAGTTCACATATGATTGTATATGATCTTTTTGTTATTTATTTATCTATTATTATTTTTTAATCTTTATTTTATATTGCAGTATAGTTGATTAACAATATTGTGTTAGCTTCAAGCATACAGCAAAGTGATTCAGTTATTCATATACATGTATCTATTCTTTTTCAAACTCTTTTCCCATTTAGGTTATTAGAGAATATTGAGCAGAGTTCCCTGTGTTATACAGTAGGTGACTGTATATGATTTTTAATTTTGTATATAAATGGAACTATCAAAATTCTTTCTAAATTTTTATTTCTATCATAATCTGGTCTCTTTTGGTTGAAGGAAAGAGATCAACTAGTTTAAGGAAAACCAATGTCTCCCAGAATCCAAGAGAGTTTTAAGTAACTGCTGAAAGGGGAAGGATGCAGATGAGCCTCAGATACAATGGGGAGCAGAGATGCAAACTCCACCAGAACTTTGATTGGCCTGACTTGCATCAGGGGCTCACTGTTCACTGCCCATCACCTTAGGCCAGTGGAGGGGAAACACAACTGAACGTATTACCCTCTTCTCTTGTCCTACGGAATGGGCCACTTTCCAGTAGAGGGGGATTTCCAAGCAAACAGTACCATAGATGTCCATCATAATAGCCACAGACTCAGAGTTTCTAACATAGAAAGCCAATAAATACTATAAGTAAGCACAACAAAACAGGCAAAATATTTTTGTTTGTTTGGTTTTGGTTTTTCAGAGAAGAAATATCCACAAAAAATAAAAGTCCTCTGGACCTTTTATAACCCTGAAGATAACTGCTGTGAAGGTCTTCAGACTCATCAAGGAAAGCTCTCCCTTAAAAGAGACGTTGGTCAAGGGGTACAAAGTTTTACTTATACAAGATGAATAAGTTCTGGAGATTTAGTGCACAATAATGTGACTATGGTTAATAATTGCAAGGGAGGAAAAGTTTTCCTTCTCCCCTTCTAAGTTCTTTGGCTGGTCTAATAATTATGTTGACATAAGACAGATTAACAAGAGAAAAACAAAAAGTTTAATAACATGTATACATCGAGAGACCCAGGAAAACTGAGTAACTCTCCACAGTAGCAGAAACCCTCACCTTAAATCCCATCTTCAGCCAAAGACAAAAGATCCTGGGTTTGGGGAGTCAGTGGTGGGAAATTACCAGGAAAAGCAAAAGGTTGTTATGCAGATCGAAGTCCCTGTCTTCTACCTTAATAAGATTTTCTAGAGACTTAGTCATCCTTCCCTTCCTGATACAGACAGGGAGACACCTTTACAAATAGAGATCTCCCTTATAAATGTAAATGTCTTTTACAAAAGGGTAACTTCTACTCAGTTTTCAGACCTCCCATGTCTGCCATTTCTTGAAAATAACCAGCTTAAAATAATCCTTATGTCAAAGAGACATATGTTGGGGTTACAAATTCTGCTCCCCTACACAATACCGTAATGTATACTTGAAATTTGCCAAGAGGGTAAATTTTAAGTGTTCTCATCATTAAAAAAAAAGTATGTGAGGTGATGGGTATATTAAAATTTCACAAATTATACATGTATCAAATCATCAAGTTGCATATCTTAAATATATATACAATTTTTAACTTTGAATTATACATTGATAAATTTTGGGGAAAAGTGTTCCTTTAAGTGCTCAATTGCCTTCAGAAGTCCTTTGTCTACACCATGTCTCTACATGAGCCATTCCCCAGTCCCTTGGTTGCTCAGCATCTCTTGCCAGGCTAGCCTACAAATAGACTGAATTTGATGCAGCTTCTTCTACAATATGCAGTCTGATTCTGGTTAAATTGCCTATATCATTCTCGTATCCATATTTACAATCTCTACAGGTCCCAGCCATTGCTTCTTTCTTAACTGTACAATCAAAATGTATTTATGATGGGGGTGACTGAATCACTGTGTTGTAATAAGTAAATACAAATTTGGGTTCTAGATCTCGCTCTGTCATTGACCAGCTGTGTAGCTTTAGGCTAGATTTTTTTCTCTCTCCAAAATTCTGTGTCCAATTGATAAAATGATTCTGGATGATTCTATAGGGTCTTCCTGCTCTGGCATGCAAAGATTCTATGGCCTCTTGGTGTCCTCTTTGGTTTCTAGACTTTATACTCTTGCAGGGAGATGTCATGCATGTAACTCATTTAAATCATCTATTGAGCACCTTTTATATTTCAAAAACTATGAGGCTTTAGAAATACCGAGATGAGTAAGATCTGATTTCAAACAGGCTCTCCATTTTGCTTCCCTTTCTCTACATAACAGCTGGCTTACCTCAGGGGCTTGAGAAAAACACCTGGATTATAAGGTAAAAAAAAATCCCCACTTTCACTAAACACAATCCCTGGGTGTGAACCCCCTGCAGTTGAATAAGTACTCTATTTCTTTTCATCTGTATTTTCTCCATCTGTTCTAATTACATCCCTTTCTTGGGAGTAAGATAACCACTACTGTCTGTCACAGTGTAAGGGTGAGAAAGGTTAATTAACACTGAAGACAGATCCCAATTGCCCTATATCACACCCCTGTCCATATGCATTAAGACTCTGAGAGGGTGCCCTCCTTTCTGTGACCCAATGCTGCTCATGACTTCTCTGCCTGCTCCTCTCAGCCTCTTGCATGGCTCCCATTTCCTGAGTTACCTCCGGAGCATTTCATCCAAAGGCACTCATTTGTGCTAATGTGGCAAAACAACTTAGGCATAGGGAGGGGGACATGTCATGTCAGAAAGTAGAAAGGGCCATGCAGAACTGCCTTCAGCACTCTCAGATCCTACTGGCATTAAAGTGTGGAGCCTGAATTAAGATCATTGATCCACACAATGGCTTGGAGAGCTAGGCAATGCTATAATTACTTTGCAGACTGAGGGCAAGAGACTCAGGGAGATACTAACATACCTGTGGCCACACAAGTTGCAAGACAGGATTCAAACCTAAATTTAGTGCATTTTCTACTACATGCTGCTTTTTGCCTGCTTCAAATTCCCTTTGTTTCACGCCTATGATGGCAACTCCTTTTGCCTTCTCCCATTGCTTCTATTTTTCCACTAATTTTATTTATTAAATGGCCTATGTTCAGATCTCATAGGCCCTTGTTTTTTTCCTTTGTCACATGTCTGAATTCTTATCATTAAAAATTTTGTTTAATGATGAAAATACCTAAACTATAAATGCTGTGAAAACCAGGACTTTACTGTGGTTCACCACTGAAATCATAGCACCTAGCAGGTGCATAATTAAAAATTATTCACTGAATGACTTCAGTAAAGGCAAACTGTTGTCTGTTTTTATTGATATGAAATCATATTTATTGAGTACATACAGTGCACTGCAAGTTAGCGTGAGAATTTTAGACGAAAATATTGCTAAAGGATTTTAAAGTCAATTTTAGAAGATAGCACAAGTACAAAATTTAACATTCAATTATTTCATTTATTTATCAAATATATGTTAATTATCTACTCTGTACTAGGAAATATACTTGTTGCTTAACCTTAAATAATAAACCAGCCCATATTTTTAATCCACAAATCTGGTTTGTAGAAATAGACAACTAAACAGAATATTATACTGGCAATGGATAAATGCTATAAGATAAGGTGTAAATGGGGCTGTGGAAGGAGAAAGGATAGGTACCTAACCCACTGTTTCAAAGTCGGAGAAGGAATCCTGGAAAAAGTGGTCTATAAGAACATGTAGAAGTCAAAGGCAAAGAAGGTTAAGGGTACAAATCATTTCAAGAAGAAACAACATGTACCCAGATATGAAAGAAATAATATAATACAGTATGGCTAGAAGGTAGTGTTTAAAGTGAGAAATCCTGAGAGATGAAATTAGGTAGATAAGTAGTGACCATTCAAGATTTTCCTCTCACCTTGTGGTCCTAAAACAAGCAGCATCAGCATCACCTGGCAGCTTGACAAATGTAGTATCTAAGGCACATAATTTAAGGAGGCACTCACTCTCAGGCTCATGCAAAGTATGGGGCTGGCACTAGCACAGCCTTGACAATAAGGGCTCCTTAACTTGTCCACCTAGGGAGTGTTGCTCAACTCACCCTAGTCCTGGACTTGTACCCTAGACACACTGGATCAGAAACTATAGTTTAATAAGATGCCCAGGTCATGTGTATACACATTAAATTTAATAAGAGCTGCTCTAAAGGGTTTGTAAACCATGCTTGAGTTTGGAGACTGTCTTGGGAATAATGGCTGTTATTTATAGGCATCAGGCAGGAGTAGGCTCCTTGCTTTATTTATAAAGATCCCGCTAGCAGTGTGAGGAGGATGTTAGGAGCTAGAGAAGCCAGTTAGGAGGCTTCTTCAAGCCAGTCAGAATCTTATTTAAAGATTCTTTGAGATTCTTTTAAGATGCTATTATGATTCTTTAAATATTATTATAGTGATCCAGAACTGAAGGAGTAGGTGAATTTGAGGGGTATTTGACCAGATTTAGTGGGTGGTTAGAAGTGATGGTTAGTAAGAATGAAGGATAAATCAAGTATACCTGGTTCATGGCTGCAGTAACCAGGTGGTTGGAAGTACTGCGCATTGAGATAAAACAAACAAACAAAAAAACACATATGCAGAGAAAATGATGTGCAAAACACCTGGAGATGTTAAATTTGATAGATTTTAGATTATATGACATGGTATATGGATATCCCTATCATGAAGAGAGAGATGAGGTACAGAGATGGATTCCAGGATTATCAGCTCTAAAAAATAATAATTAAGGCTGCGGGAAGGAATAGGAGTTTTTAGAGAGTGTATAAAACAAGAGTTAAAAATTAAATTGTGGGATACCAACATTTAATTAATATTGAATAATTATTTTCATTTTGCAAATTATTTTCAAATCCAGTATATCATTTGAACTACATAAATTTTGGTGGGGGCTAGGCAGGGTAAGGTTATTATCCTCATTTCAGAGATAAAGAAACCAGGGTTTATAATTTTTAATTTGTTTTGGCTAGTAAATCATCTAGCTGAATACACACCAGGAGCAGTTCCAACTGTATTGCAAGGCATGCAATTAAGAGAGAAACCGAGTAGAATTCACTGTAAATTTAACAGGAATAGAGAGAAAAGATGTAGACCACAGTGGTTAAGAAAGTCTTCATGGAAGAAGTTTCTATTATTTCACCAACTGCTATGGGTCTTGTGGGAGATAATAGCTTCTGAATGGATAAATTAGTATTTTTGCTAAATGTTTGAGAGCCCTGAATAATTTGGTAAAAGAATAACATGTACCCCTTTGTCTACTGCAGTATTATTGAAGATTTAACAATGACCTGGGCAAGATATTAAGAACTGGTTGCTTTTAAATCTTGAATGACAAAATCTTGACAGAACCACCCCTTAATCATCCTATCACTTCAGGCCAGACTAATTATGATGGTACAAATGTGTACTTTGAGGCAGAACAGCAGCTAATAATTCTACCCGCATTAGGAAGTTACTGGGACAGGAGAAAGATGCAACAACTGATTTATAATGTGAGCCATGATTAAAAGGAAACTTTTGACTGTATTAATCTTACCTATAATTATTAACCTTTGGTAAAACAGAATCAACTATGACAACATTCTGACTTCCTATAAACAGTTTTCATGTTAGTCACAGAGAATTGATAGCTACATCCTCATCTCTTCCAAGTGACCTAAGATTCTGAGAAATATAATAATTACTATTAACAATTATATGGTTTGTTATATTTTTTAAGTATTCTATGATATAATATTTAATTGGATAATTTCTTAAGTCTTATAAAGAGGGCAAGATGGAAATTTTTATTTCCCTTTCTTATTTAAAAAGATGGGAGAAAATAAAGTTTATGGATGATGAGCCTTGCTTGGGTTAAAACAGTAATTAATAGCAATAGTTTTAATATAAATAATTTATTAAGAGCATAAGACATGCCAGGAATTGAACCAAGTACTTTACAATCATTATTTCACTTAATCCTCACAATGAGCTAAGTACTGTTATCCTCATTTTATAGATAATGAACCTAAACCTTGAACAAGTCAACAAAGTTGTGCAAAATTACACAGAGAATATGTAATGGAACTGGGGGATGAAGTTAGTTCTAACTCACCATTACACTTTGCTCTGATGGGTTACTCAGTAATCTTTTGTTGAATATCCATTACAGCAAGGGTACAATTGGAGATAATACTGAAAATCTATAAATTATTATTTTACAAAAAATATATAGAGACTATTAGAAAACCAAAAATTAAATGAGCAAAATTAACAGATTCTTTAAATATTATACAAAATATAGACATGGTTTCTCTTTCTAAGAACCTATAGTTCAGTGGGGGTCTAAAAAGGGATAATTCCAAAATGATAAGTACTGTAACAGAAACAGGGATGAAGGGGAAACTGAGACTCAGAGATCACATCACAGAAAAGGGGTTGATTAAGCTGGGTCCTGTGAGGATAAATAGATATTTCTTGGTCCACAGGGTGAGGGGCCAATTCTAGGCTGAGGGGTCAGCACATTAAAAATGCATGTAGTTATAAGACAGCAGTTTAGAGAAAAAGAAAAACTTTCAAATAGTTGCACTGTGGTTTTAAGGGTGACATGATGGGAGATGAGGTTATTGGAACTAGATGATCACACTTGCTCTAGTCAAATGAAGCACTGGAGATAAGCCAGTAAGTGAACATGGAAGCCTGTTTCCTAGGGAGCCAAATGATTGCTCAGTGCGAAGGAAACTTATGAGGGGCCTGTTATGTAGAGAATGTTTGTGTCTCCCCAAAATGCCTATGATGAAACCCTACGCCCCAGTGTGATGGTATAAGGAAGTAGACCCTTTGGGAGGTAACATAAGATTAAATGGAGCCACGAGGGTAGAACTCTCATGAAGGGATGAGTGTCCTTGTTAGAGTCATGAAAGATCTTGCTTTCTCTCTCTACTCTCCACCATGTGAGGATTCAATGAGAGGTTGGCAGTCTGCAACCGGGAGGAGGGTCCTCACCAGAACCTGACCATGCAGGCACCCTGATCTTAGACCTCCAACCTCCAGAACTGTGAGAAATAAATTTCTGTGGTTTATAAGCCACTCAATCTATGGTACTTTGTTATAGCAGTCCAGACTGATAAGACAGGACCTGAGAGAGAAGACAGAGTGGTTTGCTGAGAAGCAGTGCAGGAGTGAGACAATGAGGGCGTAACTTAGGGAAGGAAGCAGAGTGAGCACAGAGTTGAGGTCAAATGTTTAAAAGAGTGAATGGGGAATTCCCTGATGGTCCAGTGGTTAAGACTCTGAACTTTCATTGCCAAGGACATGAGTTCGATCTCTGGTCAGGGAACTAAGATCCCACAAACTGTGCAGTGTGGCCAAAAAACAAAAAAAACCCAAACCAAAAAACAAAAGAGTGAATGGCCAGACTTGGTACCAAATGGCTGGCCTTCTCACAACAAGGGACAGTAAGCCCAATTCCTCTATTATGTTTCCAAACCTATTTTATTTTTATTAATGTTTCCTTGAATATTGAAGACTTTCTTGATAGATGTCTTAACTGGACTCAACTCCTTCTGCTCAAGTCCTGAAGCACTTCTTCTGCCAAGGTACTTAGTATGGACTCTAAATTTCAAAGCCACTTCTGTCCATATCTTACCATGACTGGTCTATAAATGTCTAAGAGAGGATGAGCATCTGATTAATCTGAAATCCATCCCAAACCTAGCTCAATATCTGAAGCATGGGTAAATATTAAATATTGGCTGATAAATGAATTACTGTGCATTTCCTACCTAGTCCCTCTACTAATGATGTAAATAGCCCTGAGCTTAAGAGGAAACAATTCATGGCTAGATGCATCCATTCCCACAGCACTTCATAATCCAATCACAGTACTCACCACTGAGTATTAAAATTCACTTCCAGACTCTGTTAATTCTACCATTATACCCACTGCACATTTTGCAATGTTTGAAATTCCATAAATACTTATCTAGTTAATGAATAAATAAATAATCCATTAATCATTTTGTCTCATTATGTGTTATATATTTTGACTCCCAGATCTTTCCTTTGTCTTCCACACAAGTACACGTTTGTATCTTCACATTACTTGCCCAGCAACTTCAGCTCTTTTAGCACACATTCAAAAAACACAAAGAAACCTGGAGAGAGCTCTATCCAGTCCAAATGGATATCAAAACATCCATTTTGACCTCTTTCTGAGCTATATTGTAAACCCTGAAAATACAGTTTCCAAAATTGGCATCCCCACTTTAACGGACTTATTGGACGAGAGAATCAGGCCACACAGGCTGACAGGTTCCACCACAGAGTCTGGACAGAGCCTCGTGGACTTTTAGCATTTTTTTCCCCAAATACATACACTGTGCTTAGAATGCACAGTGAAGTTTAATAGCTCTTGATTAGAAAAGCAAAGGAAAAAGCTCCCTGCTATTCAGTTCTTGCTAACTTGAAAACACAGTAGACTGTCACAGCTTTGTGGTGCTATCAACTGAGTTAACACATGCATCGGCACTTACAAAAATGGGAAAATTACTCTTGAGTGAGGAAATTTCACTAACAGCCCAAATATAGTTAAGATGTCTTTTGATCTTCCTCATCCACTTCACCATGTCAATAACAAATTTCAATGCTAATTCCACCACTTAAGTATCTGTTACATGATACTGTCCCAATTGTTGCCATCCTGCTTCAGTGTCACCTTTCACCCTCCCTACCTATACAGCATCTCCCTACCCCTGCTACCCATGATCTGACAATTCTAAGGTTTTATTCTGTTCTTTTGTTTAGAGCTTATTCCTGTGTTTCTTCATTTTGTTTGACCCTCTGCCTTGGTTTCTGTGCATTAGATAAAACAGCCACCTCTCCCAGTCTTGAAAGAGTGGCCTCACGTAGGAGATGAACCTAAACATTCAACCCTGCCCCAGCTCTTGGTTGTCTCTCAAACCCTGTGAGAAACAACTAATCAGCCTATTTTATTTTTAATGGCTCCCACTAGTCGAGGGTGTGCCAAGACCTGTCAGTGTACCAAAGGGGAAAATCTCAGTCTGCACCTCAATTCAGGCTGATTGGAAGCCAGACCCTCAGGCAGCAGCTTTTATTTCTTTATTTATATATATATTACTTTTTATTAGGGTATAGTTGCTTTATAATTTTGTGTTAGTTTCTGCTGTACAGCAGAGTGAATCAGCTATACTTATACATACATCCCCTCTTTTTTGTATTTCCTTCCCATTTAGGCCACCACAGAGCGTTGAGTAGAGTCCCCTGTGCTATAAAGTAGGTTCTCATTAGTTATCTGTTTTATACATAGTACTGTATATATGTCAATCCCAATCTCTCAATTCATCCCATCCCCTCTTCTCCCCTTGGTATCCGTAAGTTTATTCTCTACATCTGTGTTTCTATTTCTGCTTTGCAAATAAGCTCATCTGTACCATTTTTCTAGATTTCAAACATGAGCCACATTATACATACTTGTTTTTCTCTTTCTGACTTCCTTCACTCTGTATGGATGGAGAGGCTGTCGTACAGAGTAGTTTTAAAGTATGCAACTATATACAGTCCTCTGGGACCACAAGCTTAAGCCCCCCTGGCTATCAGAGCCAGGTGATATAGGGGTGTCCACTGGTCAGTAGTCATAAAAATCAGAGCTCCAAACGAGTGTATAGGCTCCTGTCTAGGAGATACCAGCAAGCTGTAGGGAGGAAGAAGAAAAGTGCAAATACACAAGCTTACCTTCCAGAGCCTCTAGATATGTGGCCAAACGTGGAGCCCGTCGCTCAGGCAGAAGTTCCAGGACAAGCAATCAGGCCTCCTTTACAGAAAGACCGGGGGTGTGATTCCGTCCATTGTCCATGCAGTGCCCTGAGGTGGCAGTCGGCCAGGAACTACCTCTATTACTGTCTGCGGGATCCAGGCGCACAAGCCTCCCGGCTATTCAGAGCCAGGCCATCAAGGGGTCAAGGGGTGGGAGTCCCCTGGGCGGCAGCTGTGGAGGCCACAGCACAACACGCCTGCAAAAGTTCTCCGGTGGGAGGTCCTAGTGCTCTGGAGACAGTGCCCACCCTCCAAGGGCTCCAGACAGGGTGACACGCAGCTCTGAGATGTGTTTCATTAGAAGCCTGCCCCTTGCGCCGCAGCTGCTTTCACATAGGCCTGTGGTCCTCTGGCTGTGCCCTGAAGGTGGCAGCCCTTTAAGAACTCTTTTTCTGTTGGTGATAGTTCTGTGGAATCCAAGAGTGAAAAGCTCCACTGCCCACCAGGGCCAGGAGATGTCTAGCTGTCTCAGGGCGGCAGCTGCGTGTAAGCCCCACGCTGCTCCACACGAGAGCCCTCGCGCCCGCCCCGCGGAAGTCGCCCCGCGGAAGTCGCCCCGCGGAAGTCGCCCCGCGGAAGTCGCCCCGCGGAAGTCGCCCCGCGGAAGTCGCCCCGCGGAAGTCGCCCCGCGGAAGTC